>NC_090926.1:1103890822-1104541447 GCF_040938575.1 Ambystoma mexicanum
TTTTCACCCCTCGGCAAAGTCTGCACTTTTTCAATCTTTCTTGCTTTACCTCTATCTCCTTTGCCCGTCGTCAGATCGGCTGGCTATCTATGAAACAAAGGGCTAAGCATACATCATCTTCAAACCTATCCATGGACTCAGCACACCCTACCTATCTCCTCTGCCTGTCGTCAGATCGGCTGGCTATCTATGAAACAAAGGGCTTAGCATACATCATCTTCAAACCTATCCATGGACTCACCACACCCTACCTATCTTCTCATTTCGCTCCCTACTCTCCTCCTGGCTCATTACGATCATCCTCGGCTCCCCTGCTGGCCACCACTTGAGCACACTGTACTCCCTCTCGTTTCCGCTCGCTCTATCCTTGCTCAACTACTCTGGAATGCTCTTCCTCTCCCTCTCTGTTCTACTCCAACTCTAGCACTATTTAAATCCAACCTCAGAGGAGCCCTGGTTTCTGAAGAATGTTTTTCCTAGCACTCTATGCTTCTGCATCACCCAGGTTTCCTCTCTCAACCTAACATGTTTCCATCCTTAATTTAGCATTTCCTTCACCATCCCATGTCATTATGTCCTGTTCTCGTCCCTGGTTTATGTTTCAACATTCCCCTTCTGGTCTTCAAGTCACACTCTCTCACCCCATTGTAAAGGACCCATGTTCTCTCTGCTCTATTATCATTGTACATTTTTTTACCAAAAATGCATTGCTTTTCCTGTGATTTTTTTAAATACACAATTATTTAGGCCCAGTATGAACAATGCACTGCTCATAAAGGAATCTATCATGGGGGGAATAGAGCCCTATGCCCTTTGGCGGGAAGCGCTGGACAGGAAGTTGTCATATGACCGGTAACTAGAAGTAGACTCATGGAAAGGACTAAGTTTGAATGAAATGATTTCATTAAAGGCGGGAGGCAGGATGCATCTGCTGGAAAGCTGAGTGATGACTTGCAGAATGTTCTTAGGTTTCGAATAAAGGTCAGTGGTTTGGAGGATGGGTCAGAATGGGCAGTTTTTAAGTAAATGTAAAATACTGTATTTCCTGTCCTTGCAAGCCAACGAATAAAGCTGTCTCTGGTTTCTCCAACAGTGCAAAATCAGGAGCGAGGCCTTTTTGGAGTATCAAACCGTATGAGATGAACCAATCGTAAAGACTTCTAGTTTTGGTGTACACGGCCTAGTGTCAAATCACCCAGTCTTAGGTAGGGTGGGGCGTAAAGGGTGTGTGGACCTAGGTGTTACGAAGGAGCCATCCTTTGAAGAGCTCAATACCCTCTTCTTCAAGGAATAATTTGTCCCTAACACCTAGGTCCACATACCCTTCTAACACCACCCTACCCACGACAGGGTGATTTGATACACACTGTTTCCTTCCCTGGTTGTTTGTGGATTAATTGCTGACAAATTACCCATGTTTCCCCTCCCCTGTTGTTAGCTCCCCACTCCCTTTTTTCTCTGCTCCCCTCACTGTGTACTTCCCCTATGATTGCAAAGCACCCTGTTGCCTCTCCAAGCTAGATCTGCGCTCAATAAATACCCTAATAATAATAATAATAATAATAATAATAATAATAATAGTAATAGAGAGATACAATAATTTGCTCAGGAGCATACACTTATGCAAAGTGGCAGAGTCAGGATTTGAGGCCAGTCTGAAACTCTGGCACTTGAGCACATATCTTCCTAGATATAGTTGGCAGAAATATTTTTTGTGATAGGTGTTTTTTGCAATTTTCGTTTGAAAACACAGTTTGACTGTGGAATGCAGGGCACGAAAATGGTGATTTTGTTTTGCTAAATTAAGTACTGCACTGTCAGGTAGTGCAGACTTAGATTTCTCAGATGGAATCCTGAGAACTATCGATCTCTTAGATCTAGGGTCCTGACGACCACTCTGACTGAAATTAAGAACTGTTTAGCCTATGGATTAGACTCATCAGAACTGCTAAATGCTTTTTTGACCAGTTCATTATGGCTTTCAAAAGCAATGTTAGGAGGTCACAATCAGTCAGCAGTGAGAATTCGTTGATAGCTCACTCTTGGGTATCAGCTGACTGTAGAAACGGTCCCTCTTAGAGACCATAAAGCCTCCAATTGCCGATTAAGAGGAAATCCGGTATAAGAGCAGTGAATGTGAGCCTTGTTGGTACGAAGGTCAGGGGATGCAGCTTATCATTGGGAAGATATATCTGAGGTGGCAGCTACTGCAGACTCTAAAGCCTTCTGGTGCATTGTGGCAAGTAACATCAATGGGCTAGATACAGGCAATATGCCACTCCCAGAACTACACCTTTCAGAGGAGACTTGGGTCAGAAATTCTGAAGCTCTGTATGCCACTGGAATCCAAGATCAGACATCCCCCTACTAGGAAGCGGGGACTCCCTTGTATCACATCACGGTAGAGGAAATGGAAGCTGTCCTGAGGAGACAGCAATCCTATAGGTCACCTGGAATGGATGGTGTTCCTATTGATTTATTTTGGTCTCATTTGGATAGATGGTTCCCGTTCTTAGTGCAAACCTTCCATGCCATTGATTCCACTTGCTGCCTCCCAACGATGGGGATAATTGTGCCTATTTACAAAAAGTGCAACAAGTCGCTCCCAACTTCATATGGCCCGGTCACTCTACTGAGTGGGACCGCTAAACTGCTCTCTGGTATAATATTGCATCGCCTGGAGGAATGGGTATCAACTAAAAATATTCTTTCAGACACCCAGCTGGCTTTCAGGACAGGGATGGGTGTAACTTTTCATTTGTATTTAATTCTGGGCAATTAAGCCCTGGTTTTGAACTCTTCTGTCTATGTGACCTTTATGGATTTCAGTTCTGCTTTTGCCCACGTGGACAGGAGACTTCTTGTGGGAAATTGAAGATGCGATGCGGTCCCCTAAACCGTTAATTCGTTTGATGGAAACCCATTTTGGAGTATGTGTCAGAGACAGCCCTGGAGACCAATTTAGTAAACAAGTTGCACTTAACAAAGGCGTACGCCAGGGGTGTGCTTTGGCCCCCATTCTTTTTATCCTATAGTGATGAGGCTGTTCTTGCCAGAACTCCCAGATCATTGCAGATTCCAGTGGAGGAATACAATATTCCACCTTTATGAAAGTTAGACATTTGAAGGTCAAGCTTGCAAAACACTCTCTAATATGTATTTCTCACTCCGCTGTCAAGTTTTCTGCCCGTGGTCTTAGATGGTCAGCAGCTTTTACTATCTGGGACCAAGATTTAACAGCGCATTCAATTGGGTGGAGCACATTGAAAGGCAAACAAAACGCAGAAACTAGTGGGGGGTATTTATAGATTGGCAGAGACCTTGAAGCATAGTTTGTTCCAGTATATGCTAACAATTTATAGGGGTAAAGCAATCTCAGAGGGTTATTATGGATGTGAAATCTAGGGCTATATAGTAAGTCAGAATGCCTACAAAAAGTGGAGAGCGATTTTCTCAAGTGGTTACTTGTGGTTCCTCCCTCCACTGCATCATAGTCAGCCCACATTGAAATGGCCACCAACTATCTGACCGATACTATAATTCCAAGACCAACCTTAACATGGCAGGCATTTTGGACCGGTGAACAGGGCCCTTAACAAAGGATTTTATTAGTAATATAATTTCACTGAGTGGTTACATGCCATTGGCTGTCTCAGCCATATATAAACCATACTGAATAAAATATCTATGACCTGAATACCAATACTATTGATAGTATCTCTGTGAGATAGCGGAAACAAAATGAAGGTTTTACCCTCTATGGGGGCTATTGGAGAAGATGCCACGCTCTTAAAGTCCCAGATGAGATGACATGTTCCATTGGTGCCTCTGAAGGTCCTGCAGACTATCTTGCAAGTTTCTGAACATCAGCATAGCTTTTTCCTTCCAAGAGCTAGACCTAACACCCTACCTGTTAGGACAGTTTGGTATACATGGCTGAAGAATCCAACCGAAGGATTAACTAGATGTGTTTTTTGTGGGGAAGTTAAGGATTTGATTCATTTGGTATTATTTTGTCCTTATTATGATGATATAAGAACAGTGTTTTTATTGGGGGACCATTTAACAGCAATGATGTGTTTGTTACCCTCATCAAATGTGCTGATTAATGATGCTTTGGCAAGGTTTTTAAAGAAGGCATCGACATGGGAGGGGGTGAAATATGTGAAAATCTGTTAGTACTTTATACCTGATGAAATGCATTTTAATTTTGAGATTCTGTACGGTTTTAGGATGTAGCAGTTTCATGATTGCTTTTATTTGTATGGTGTATATATTTGGACATATTTGTCCAAACCACCAATATAAAAGAATTCATGGCTGGAAGGTGCATAATTAATCTTAACAAATGGCTTTGCTCTGAGCAACCCTACGGACCATAGTTCTTCTGCCTGCCAAGTCAATACAGAAAGGGGAAATAACATATGCAAATTAGGCTTGGCCCCACCCAAAAGGGGCAATCCAGCTGAACTGCAAGGTCACACCCCTTCTGCACAGGCCCACAAGCATCCCGGGCCAGTCTCCTTGGACATCAACAGTGGTGGGACCAAGCCTGATTTTGACAAGGTCTTTTCCCTGTCATTACTGGCTTGGCAGGCAGAAGACCTCCTCCGCTGTAGTTTAAATATGCGTTAAAGGTGGGGCGTCCTCTATTGAAAGAGACCAGGGATGAACTTTTGAAGGAATGGAAGGATTCAGATAATATCCATGCGCTCAGATTTAGGTCAAAAGTATATGCCTTGAACGGGGAAGAACAGTTCATTCCTCAATCTGTCCACAATGACTATCTTTCCTAGCCTGGTGGGTAGAACCTCCATGACTCGTAAGCGGGCACTCAGAGATGAGGTGGACAAAAGGGCCCACTCTGCCATCAAGCGATCACCCACTGGGGCTCACCTCATCCTGCGTTCCAGTGTCGTCCCTTCCTCCCAGGCCACTCCAGGAGGCTTTAAGAGTATGAATAAAGCTACTGAGGAAGGAGCGCACCAGTCTCCAGTGAGGAGGATTATGCAAGTACAGGTTGAGTACTGTTGATTTGACAGGATACAGCGTATGTTTTGGAGAAACATCCCCCAGAGAATCGTCTCATCCATTCATCCTTTCTGCGATTTAAATACTGAGGAGATGACAGACGTAATGAAACCAAACATACTTTCTCATGACGATAGAGGTGATGAACTGCTGCATTTGAAAAGAAAAGATCCCCCATGCAAACGCTTCAGTTACTGGCCTACAGAGCTGCAAAGTACTCCCAAACTGGTAATAAGGCCCAAGGTGTGGTAATTTAATTTGCGTATCACGTCAGCCACCCTAAATAAATATTATTTAGCCAGTGTCCTCACCTCATAGCCCTTCTTGCTTCCAAGCAGTGCAGCTCACCCATAATGCGGCAATATGCCCCGAGGTGGTAAGCCCACTCTGTGGGTAACGACCCGCCGCCCAATTTAAGGCCCCGAGCGAAGCGAGGGTCTCTTAAGTACGGTGACGGGCCATTAGTACCTGTGTTGTGTGCTAGATGAGTGCTAAATGGCTTTTTTTTAAAATAAAAATGAGTTTTCTCAGAGAGAAAATACTATACCAACATGGCCGCCATACAGAGCACCTCTTCCATTTCCATGGTGACCACACAGGGAAGGGAGCTGCAGCGGCAGATCCCCGCTGCAGCAATCAGGTAAGTGGGATGGAGGGAGGGAGAGGGAACAAACAAAAAAAACAGGGTTGGTGGGGGAAGATGGCGGGCGGCGGAGCCAGCCATCAGGCGGCTTGGAACGCAGGCTTTCATTAGTGGTGTCAGCCCGCGTTCCTAGCCACCTGATTGGCTTGCTCCCTCTCCTAGTGGGAAATAGAGGGAGCTCTCTCCCAGTGGGCTGACCCACCACACATTTTGGAAGAGCCAAGCCAGCCCAGTGACAGCACTGTGACTCAACTGAGGCAGCACTGTTAGGCTGGCTTTAACTGTCAAAGGTATCAAAACTTTCCTTGGACAGTTTCTGTTTCCCAGCGTGCATGTCCAATGAATAATGCAAAGCCAGTGGTGTTTTACTTTCTCGGCCTTACATGGCCCATTGGAGATGCAGGCTGGGGAACGGCTGGTCTGAATGTGTGTAGAGGGCACTCATCTACCTCCATGCACATTCAGAATAATTTGGGCATTGTGAAGTGAGCCCTTAGGCACCTCCACACATGTGCAGTACTAGAAAGCTCTATCTGCTTCCTGTTTCCTTTTCCTTGTTCCATGGGAGCCTGAGGGCCTCCAAGGCAGGTGGTACGAGGACCAAAGAGCAGAGTCTGTACTATGGCTGAAAGTAAGAATTAATGTATGAATGATGTATGTGTATGTGCATGCCTGGGTTGGTTTTTGCCTGTAAATCTGAAGGAATATATGGTGTATGGGTGGGTGTGCTTGTGAATGAGAAATTTAATGCTGTATTTGCAGTGTGTGAATGTGTAAGTGAATGCTGTGTATGAATGTGTGTGTGCTACTGTTTGTGCTGGGCACAAGGGCTGCTCCTTTGGTGGAAGGATTCTAGCTCTGTATTCCTGCCATAGCATGGCATCTTATACCGGGATTCAATGCTAAAGCAAACATGATAAGTATTATTACGTGTCTGGAATGACCTACTTCCGTGCAGCCATTCTGGCTATATTTTCCTACTGTGGCTGCATTCTTTACTGGGCATTATTGGTAAGCAAACATGATATGTGCTATTAAATGAGTGAACTGGCCTGTTTTAGTGAAGCCAGTATTTCTACATTGTATTACTGTGGCATGGCAATTTTTACCGGGCACCAATGGTAAACCAAGCATAATAAGTGTTAACATGATGCATGTTATTACGTGCCTGGACAAGACTACTTTGGTGCAGCCAGTCTGCCAACATTTTATGTCTGCTAGTGCATGACATTTTTTACTGGGCACCAATAGTAAAGTCAACATTATAAGTGTTCTTACATGGTTAGATTGGCCTATACTTTCTTACTGTGGCATGGCCTTTGTTACTGGGCATCAAGGATAAAGCCAACATTATGAGTGTTCTTGTGTGACCTTACTAGACAACTTTGGAGCAGCCAGTCTGTACATATTTTCTTATTGTTTTTATTATTTATTGTATTGGTTTATTTAAACCTTTACAAAAAGAATATAAATACAAACATAGTCTCATACAAATTCAATTATTTATACAAAAAACATTTAAAAATAATCACAATCTTCTTGGAAACTACCAAAAAAAAAGAAAAAGGATAAACATTTTACAGAATAAAAAGTTTCATTGCAGACAAATAGTTTCCTCTTCAGGTTAAATCACACCCATTTTTTAGGAAGGCTAATACCCTAATTTTCAGTGCCATTGAGTTTCCATGCAGCATTTTAAGCCATATTTGATCTCTATACACTAGGTTAATATTACTCACAAAATCATCAAAATTAAGTATTCTTTGCATAAGAAGCTTCGGACAAACCAGCAACAAATGCATTTGTGTCTCTTCCTCATCCATTACAAGACAGAAACGACAAAATTTCCAACTGCTCATACTCTGATTTCTAATATTCACAATCTCTTGTGCTCTCATAACATTAAACCTATATCTCATTATACAGTTTCTAATAGATGTGCTTGGATAGTTTCTGATATCATTCTCAGGTTCTGTATACCATTTCACCAAAGATACCGTCTGTACATGCAGTTTAGAATTCAGGATCACATGCATTGTTTTCACACCAGTCATAGGCTCTTATTAACTTCTTCACCTTATTTGAATGTTGTATCAAGGTTTGCATAGGTAGCCGTAGATGTTGCCTAATCAATTCAACATCTCTTCTAAGTTAAACCATAAGAATTTCATGAGCCCCATCAAGGATCGAATACAGAGCATTCACTTTTGATGTCATACACTTACTAAGAAGAGATGTTCTATTTCCATTGCAAACAGCTTTTAAGAGATTGTAGACCCAGTTCACATCAGATTAACTCAAAGGGTATGCATTTAGGAATAACACATAATACACCCCTCCAAATCATGCCTTCTACAACTTTCAGATAATACATAAGGTCGCATTGGAAGATTTCAAGGCCATATAGCAGTCGTGGCATCACCTTCATAGAGTAAAACTCTCGACAAGGCATCAGAAAGAATTTCCCAAATGTTCTTTCTATCATTCTCATCTGTCTTAATGCTGCCATAGCTTTAACCTTTAGTCAATTCTTGAAGAACATTATGGAACAAGTACTCACTATAGAGTAGCCCAAGTAGTGCAATACAGTTTGACTTTGTATCTTGTTGCCCTCACATAACTACCTATATTGCGTATTTTTCTTGCTTCTACATCCCAATTGAAGAATAACTGTCTTAGCTGGATTTATCTTTAGTTTGAGTTCAGCTATAAAGATTTCAAACGCATTTATTAATCTCTGTAACCCCATTCGCGTTGAATTGAGCAAAAGAAAATCATCGGCATAAGCCAGCCATTTCACATCCGTAGAACATCATTTGTGGGTTACAAGGCCGCTGTGGTCAAACGTTTAACCCGCTCCTGAAACATATAAATTAAACAAAGTAGGCGCTAACATGCTCCCTTGTCTCAGTCCGTTCTGCATATCTATGTCCTTAGACATTAGGCCTGCAGAATTAAGCCTTACACTCACCTTAGTGTCTGAACACTTGTGGATAATTAAATCCAACAGGCCCTTTGGCATTCCCATTGCCACCAGACTTTGTTACAGAATTGCTCGGTCCACCTTGTTGAAAGCCATCGACAGATCCATAGAGGCAACAAATACTGATAGCAAATTCTTAGACCAGGCTTTCCTTTGTAGACACGTTAACAACAGCCCACCACAATCTGGGCCCACATTCTTTCTAAAACCTATTTGCCTCCTGTCCAGAATATCATTTACATCGATCCAATCTTGTATGTGTTCTAAAACTATTGAGGCAAAGATTTTGGAATCAGCGTCGGCTAAGGCTATAGGCCTGTAATTCATTGGACACAAACAATTCTCTTTTTTAAAAATAGGCAGCACATACGATAATGTCCAGAATGGTGGCATTTTCTTAGTGCTAATGACATCATTAAAGAGCAGATTTAATATACTTGACCAGAGAGGGACATTCTGTTTCAGTATCAAGTTTGATAGGGAATTGGGACCAGGAGTTTTAGATGTTTTTGTATTTATATTGTGCCACTGATATATCTAAACACCATTCCTGCAGAGTGGACAGCAAAAAAACCTTGACCTGTTTCTGATCCTTTATATAGATTTTCACAATGTTCTAAACAATGTTTCTCTTTTATTGGGTTAATAAGAAGTGACCAACAATTATGGGAATTGTGTCCCTTCAAGGAAGCTAGCATGTATTCATTTGGCCTCATTACAGCTTTGGTGGTAGCCATGCTGCTATTGGCGGCATGGCTGCCTCCAAAACCGGGTCCGGGTTCCCTGAATGGGGAATTACTGGGCCATTCCGAGTTAGGAGGGCCCGGTAATTCCTCCCTCAGGGAACCCGGCCCGGACCTTCCCCATTCCCATTCGAGCCCCCATAGGGCTCAATGGGAATGGGTGCAGGGAGCTAACAACGGGTCGATTACGACCGGCCCGTTGTTAGCTCCCTGGACACCTTGCGGGACACGGTAACAACACCTTGTTTTACCAGGCGTCCGTATCGGGTCCCGCGAGGGGGCCTCGTAATCAGGCGGAATGGGAATAACGGGTCCGCATCCATTAGCGGACCCCGTTAACCCATTCCGCCTGACTCATAATGAGGCCCATTATCTCTTTGATGCAGAGTATGTTTATAGTATATTAACCAATTTTTGTACACTTGTCTGAGATGTTTAATCTTAGAATAGAGTATCAAGCTGTCACAACCTTGCCTACGTAATATTCTTATATCTTTTCGTAGCTGTGCTTTATGTTCGCGCACCTGAAGGTCAGGCTTATGTGTGTATTTCCCTTGTTTCATTACTCCAGATATTTGCGAGTTAGTCACTTTAATTATTTTATTCCTGAAATACTCAGTAAAAAATCCTCTACCGTGTAATTCATAATTCTTTCCTCCAGAATAGTTGAGCCATAATCATGGAGCATCAAAGTCACAAACGTTTGACCACATCATTCTATTGCTTCGAACATTAATTTCACTTTCCTCACAGTAGACGACATTAGAATTCTTTCTCCTGTGTCCCTTTAGACTCAAAATAAGCATGGAGTGGTCACTGCATAATGATGGACGCAGCTCATGTTCCTCCATACCCTCCATCAATTGCTGCAAAACAAAAATATAATCGATCACAGATGAGGAACCTCTAGCCTGACAAGTAGGCGCATTATTCATAATAAGCTCCAGGCCCCAGCTACTAGCCATGGTCAGCCATAGCGCATCTCTCAATAATCTACTCCCACTTTTTTATATAGATTTTCCTCCATAGGCCAGGGACTCCTCCACACCATTAGATTCTTGATTGCAATTAGCATTAAAATCTCCTGCTAGGATTGTCATCCCTCCTTGCTTGTCATGAAGCCATTCATCAATGGAACTATTTAGAGAATCGGAAGCAATCACCTGCGAATTAAGCACCCTATGATTAGTGTCCTGGAACTCTAGGGGCCACTCGCACTTGGTGTGAAATGTAAAGTTAGTAAAAGAGTTAACTCAGTTTGACTTTATTGTATTACAAGAGACCTGGGAAAGAGGTAACATACTTTGGGATGGTTTTGAAGTTATCTGTGGGTGAGCCAAATGTGGTGAGAGGGGGAGGCTATAGGGGGGGCTTTTAATAGTACACAAACAGGGAGCCTCGATTCATAAGGCATCAGAGTGACAAATCCACAACTCCTTTTTGATTGCAACTTATTGTATCGATCGCCAAGTGGGAGTGCTAGATTTAATGATAATGAAATTATCATTAAATCTAATGATAATTAGACAGGGTTGGGTAGATAGGCCCCAGGGAGGCCGGTGTGGGGTGAGCGGCTATAAAGTTCTCTGTTACTTTGGTGGAGTCTAGATCATTTTTCGGGAAGACTGCTCACAGCCATCAACACTGTCTTCAAGGCACTAGTGTATTTTTTCAGTTCTTCCAGGATTTGTTCATTCCAAACCCCCAATATGTGCCTCGTACCAGTCGTTACATTCCCCAACATTGATCTATCATTCACACTTGGCTGTAAAGTGTCCACATGCTCATCAATAACTTCCTGGTGAGTAGAGAGACCTAACAAAGAAATCTCTCCTGAAAGAAAAATAGGGGTGTATCCAAAAATGAGCGATTTAGGGTTCGTCCACTCACTTGTTGTCTACATTCATTGGCCATTATTTGATTTTTAGCATTAGGAGCTACCTCCATCGCAACATCCTCACCAAACAATGATTGAGAGCCTTCATGGCCTTCTACAGTGTTTATGTTGATAGGTGTGATCGAATTCCTACAATCGTTGGAGCACAATTGAGCACACTCGATCATATCCTGATCTGTCTCAGGCGAAAGTGCCAGCAGCATAGCTGCTGCTCTGCTAATACTGGTCCTGCGTGTGTTCGGTGGGGGCATATTTGCCACCAGAATGTCCTTTTTTTGAAGAGGAGTATTTTTCTCATACTTGCAAGCTTCAATGCTGGAGACCGCGCACTCCACTACTGTGCTAGCCGTGCACGGGACTTCGCACAACAAAGAACCCAAACAAAGACACAACAACAACCAAATGCACACAAATCGCTTGTTGCTTCCTAGAAGCAGTCACTAATTCAAACACAAGCTAGATTTCACTTCTGACATCAATAACCTCTAGATCTTAGATATGAAAATGAGCAAAAAAAAGCAAATTCCGCAATCATCACGAACGCCCTCGGGATTAGCCTCCACAAGCAAGTACCATATGCGCAGTGAGTAAAGGTGTAGATAAACTCACACAATGAAGACTCGCCACACGCCACAGTCCACAAGCCAATAGGCCAACAGGCTAACAGGCACTCAGTCGCACTCTGTGTGCGCCCGCGTAGGTGCGCCCTGCCTGCTGGGTAAATACTGCCAAGCCTGAGAAGGGGGCGTGGCTTCAGCGCATTGTTGAATTTTAGTGTATCTAAAGCTGGAAAATATGAGTATAAATAACATATACTAGTCCAAATAGAGTCCAATACTGCTTATTAGTTCGTTTAGACCAAATACCATTAGGCAGATAGAAAAACGATCTTCTTCCAACTCTTATTGTGGTATGGCCTTTTACTGGCAGAGCCAGCAGGAATATTTTCTCACATGGAGAGGCTGCTATGTATTGGCAGAGCCAGCATGAACACGTTTTCTTATAGTATCGTAACAGGCATTATGCAGAAAGCAAACAATGATATGCACTTATCTCAGAATACTGGCATAGAACGATAAAGCCAGCATGGAACTGTTTTTATAATGGCATACGTTGTGGCAAAAGGCATCATGAAATTGAATTGGAAAAAGTTCCTTTGCACTGTTTGAGACTTTGTTTTCATGAGTTACCCTGCAAAACCGATTGCAAACTGTGTGGCTTTTTATCCAATTTTTCACAGAAGGTATACTGTAAAATGTACTATTTTAACCCATTATGAAAAATATGTTCTCTCAGGAAAATCCCCCAAAATCCCTTTAGTTACTTCAAGTTCCCTCGCTACGCTTGGTGACCTCCACATATTTGTGGTAAACATTTACGCTCCGCCAATGAAACAATTCACCAGCCACCACCTCTTCTAAGCTGAGACCCCCCAATGCTAGTAGCTACCAATAAACTGGAAGGAAGTGGTGCGTTGGCCTCAGGGCACCTGGCCCTTATCAAAGAGAGGCACCTAATGTCCTTGCAATCCATACATCTCACCAACTTGAAAGGGGTGAATCCTTAGAGGGATGCCTATAGGCACAATAAGGCAGCATTTTGCTAGCCCAGTCCTAACGGAATTGCCAGATGCCAGAATGAGCAAGATTTTGTCGATGAGCATCTGATTGAACCTTTCAACCATTCCGTTAATCTGGGGATGACAGAGGACTAACATGGTGTGCTCAATTCCATGATTTTTCAAACATTTGCTTACCTCACTGAACACTAGTTTAGTCTCCTTATCAGACAACATGGTGCCAGGGTCACCTTCTAAAAGAAACAGCTCTATGATGAATACTACAACTTTTGTTGAGGTTATTTCCTCCTGAAACATTACTTCTAACCAGTGTGAGAAATGATCGCCAAGGATTTTACCAAATAACATTTGCATGATAAGTGTATAGGAAGGTCTTATAATATCAATTGCCAGCCATTCACACAGGCCAGAAGTTATGTCAGTTGGCTAACATGGTACAGCACAGATGATATGGATGACCTTATCACTTTGTCTGCTCTCTGGGCACTCACGAATCAGTCTATGTCTCTAGTCATCACCTGCCACAAATAGTCCTCTTTGCACATGGATTTATTTACCGATATGCTTGGATTTCCAGCATGGGAATTTCTAATGAACTTGGATCTTAGGACCACATGGGGAATACACTGTTTGCTTTCAAAGGATCCCAACCGGCAGGCTCAGTTGCTCTGGTACATGAGCAAAGTCATCTACAAGTAGTGGCAAAACCGCCTATGAAGTCCCCACACTTCTACAAACCAACTGTCATCCCAATCTTAAAATAACACAGGCAGCCAGGAGATAAACCTATTTTGCCTTTTGTAGTTATGTGGCAGAAGGAAGGCTATACTCTCAGAAGGGGTGTGATGTGAGCCAGTAGCAATCCAAATGGAAATAGTGCAACATTTCCAAGATAAAATAAGGTTATATGAGGATTTCATCAGAACATATACTTTAATTAAACAAATCAATTATACAATGAACAATCAAAAACACTATAATGTAACCTCAACAGACAAATAATGAAGAACAGAAATGTATAAGCACTCTGGATACTTTGTCAGGGAGTAAAGTAGGCAAGAAATGCAACAAGGAGTTAAAAAGGGTTTCTGTTCTTTTTCATCGAAATACAAGGCATCTAAGACCTTTCCATCGAATTCTATCCAACGAAAAACATTTCCATCGAAATGCCTTTTCATTGAATATAATTCGATGTATTTATTTTATTTTAAAATTAGGGTTAGGGTATGGGGTAGGGGAAAGGGTAAGGGTTAGGGTAAGGGCTAGATTTAGGGTTAGGGTTATTGTAAGGGGTAGGGCAAGGGTTAGATTTAGGGTTAGGGTAAGGGGTAGGGCAAGGGTTAGAATAAGGGTTAGGCTAAGGTGTAGGGCAAGGGTTAGAGTTAGGGCTAGGTTAAGGTGCCGGGCAAGGGTTAGAATTAGGTTTAGGGTTTGAGTTGGGTTAGGGGGGTGTTTTACATGAAGCTGGCCAGTGCTAAAATCCTTTGATGAAAAGCTCCATATAACGTTTTGACGTTACAAAAAAATGCCTCGAAATGCTTTTTTTTTTTTTTACATTTAAAATTGCACATCCATCTAAACTTGTCCATTTAGAAATTCGATGGACTGGTTTCGATAGTTAAAGATACGTGTAAAAGATAGCATTTTGATGCAAAGGCATTAGATGCTTTTGCATCGATGGAAATGCATTTCGATACATTTGAAATCGATGGATTGACCATAAACCGTTAAAAAAGACATGTCATGTAGGAAAAAAGATGCAAAGGGGACTTAAGCTATCTCTGAGCCACAAAAGGTGAACTAGAGCTGCACGGTCACTTCAAAGTACCTATCAGCAGGTTAGGTGGTTCAACAGTGTTGAACCAGGATTCAAGGTGCTGAAGATGCAGGTAGAATAGGCTCGGCTGCAGCGAGTAGTGCTGTTTTAAGTGACAAGCTGGTTTCAAGTCAACTTGAAGCGGGGGCTGGGTGGGATTCGAGTGTATCATTCAAGCGATCCAGTTCGCGTGGCTCATCAGGGTCTGTTTGAAGGTCGAATCAGTTAGAAACTTTGGTAACCTCTGGTGTGGGCCAACGAGTGACACAATACTACACTGCTTCGAGTGGAGTGAAGTGTTCGAAGAGGCGTCAGTTCAGAGTTGTGTTTGTCTGTGTGTCGCGGTTCATTATACGGTCACAGGCAAGTCGGGGATCTCTTTCCCCTACAATGAATGTGGCGAACCGTAAAACAACTTTTATTTCTATCATTCAGGTCCTTTTTGACAAGGCCTCCAACCCGTCTCGCACACAACCCCAACAGATACCCGGCACCACAATGGACTAGGAACCAGGCCGGCGTGTATTAATAAGATATTTATGAATGTATTTATTAAAGTCAAATTATAACAAACTGATTACATCAGCTAACAATGTTATGGCAACACAAAGACAAAATATCCTAGCACTTGAATATGCAGTTACCAGAGTTTCATTTACATCACCCCCCAATACAAGCAAATAACATTTCAAAGCGCACAATGAAAATGACTGCAAACAGCGTTATACTTTGGTCCCAGCAATCCTCACCCCCTAAACATCCACTAGGTTAGACCTTATGAATGGAATGGAGTGGCAGGGAGTGGGAACACAAGGGAAAATCGTTTTTTGGGTAGTGCTCACAGAAACAATATGGGAGACAGAAAGGTAATGGGAAAATTGTTTTACAGAACACAACAGTAAGACCAGTTTTTAATGCTTGAGCACAACTGCTATGGGAAATAATAGATAGAAATGGGGAATTTGTTTTTCTTACTCTTAAAAGGACAGGCAGGCTTTGGTGAATATAAGTCAGCACACAATGGGGAAAACGGATTTTAGGAGATTTGATCACAGAAGAAATAGAGGAGGCAGAGATACAATGGGAACATGTGTTTTGCTACACCTGACAATAACACACAGGGCTTTAGGGTTATTATCAGAACAGAATGGGAAAATCTAGTTTGGGGTGTTTAGCACAATGGCAATGTGAGAAAGAAAATGCAAATGGGAATTCTTTTTTCAGAGCACAATGGAGACACCGGTACCATTTTTTCGTCTTTACACCCTGCGCACACATGTGAAAGCAGGGCTTGGGGTTGAATTCTTTTGGCAAATCCTTATGACTATACCGGCTCATAACACACTGGAAAACGATTGTTGGTGACACCATCAAACAGGGCATATTTCAATGGGGAAATAACCATAATACACAGGCAAGCAGGGGATTTTTCAATGGGGAAATAACTAAGACAATGCTGAAAGAATACAGGGCATGCACAATCTATTGCTTGGGGGTATTTCTACTTACAGGAGAGGTCTGGAATGGGCATCAGAGAGCATCAGGACACACTGCTGGGACAGCCAAAGGGGGTCAGTCAAAGGTCTCCTCTCCTTCCTCCAAGGGGCCCCAACCAGTCACTATGTCTCCTGGCTCCACTGCAAGGTTAGGCCTCTCTCTACTGGGATGTTCACGCCTGATTTCGGCAGCAGGTCACCTTATGGAATTAGTGGGAAGAAGTCTAGCTCTGAGGCCAGCTGGCTTAGTTATAGTGCAAATGACATCAATAACTTGTCATAATTCCAGCAGAAGAGATTGGTTAATGCTTACTACTCCACTCCCACCTGTGTGCTAATAGGACAAGAGAATAAGGGAGTGTCTTGAGGCAACTAGGGGAGGAGAGAACTTCATCATATCCCTCCAACAGGTGGGCTCGGTCTGCATTCAGATTTAAAACTCTCACCACATGACAAGTACCTTTTAATCTCCACATTTTGACATATATGAAAACATTTTTTAAAACTACATTTTACAGCGAATCACATGAGACTAGTCAGGTGCCATTCCTGTGCAGAGATACAGTTTTTCTCCATTTACTCTGGAACTATATTGGTGAGAATCATGGCACTTTAAAGACGCCATGCTAATCGTACTTGACATGCTTTAATCAACTTTTTATATCTCTATAATTCACAAGGAGGGCCTTATCACATTTTCATGAATAACGTTAGTTGTGTTTATCCCACAAAAATCATTTTAGCATGGACAGAAGGGGTTAACTGTCACCTTTCCTAAAATCCTGAAATGACTGTTGTGTGATGTATATTGTCAATTGTAAGTGATCAAATTTGTTTCTCTCATTTATTTATTTATTCACATTTGTTGAGCGCGCAACAGCCCGGGGGCATCGTGGCACTAGTTACAGACATTTTTTGTTTCTCAGTTACATATTCTTGATCAACAGTTAGTTACATATCCTATTCTAGGATACAGTTATGTTGACATTTGCAGAAGAGATGGAGTGGGATTAGTTGAAGAGGGAGGTTTTTAGTTTTTTTCGGAAGCTAGGAGGGAGTTCTCAGCTCTGATGTCAGCAGGTAGTGAGATCCATGCCTTGGAAGCAATATATTGGAAGCCTAGCCCACACGCTCTGGCTTTGTTCATGTGCTTTGTGTGTACTAGGTTGGCGTAGCGCGTCCTGACTGGGAGTGTGGAAGTGGATTTGGTTATGGTTTCAGATAGGTATGTGGGGGCTGTGTGGGTGAGGCATTTATGGGTGAGAGTGAACATTTTTAATGCAATGCGTTCTTTGACTGGGAGCCAGTGTGCTTCTTCTATAGCATGGGTGATGTGGTCTCTTTTTGGGATGCTGAATGCTGCTCTTAGAACATTGTTCTGCTTGATTTGGAGTTGGTTAATGTTTTTGGCTGAGGTACCTGCAAGGAGGGCATTACAATAGTCCAGTTTGGCACCAACGGTTTCTCTGGCTATAGATAGACAGTTGGGTTTGGAGAGGTATGGCTTTATTGCATTTATAAGTTTGATGGTGTAAGCTGAGGCAGAAGAGATGGCGCTGACTTGCTTTGTCATGGATAAGGTAGAGTCAATGTGAACTCCTAAGGTATTTACAGAGGTAGACACATGGATGGTGGTTTTATCTATGGTGAAGTTGGAGTATGATTTGTCGAGTTTGGATAGAGTTGTTTTTAGACATAATATAAAGATTCCGTTTTTTTCCCCATTGAGGCCGAAGCTGTTGGCTTCCATCCAGGCCTGAATGGTGGCGTAGATTAGGTTCAGAGCTTCAGCATCATTGTGGTATACTACAGAGAGTGGTAGGATTACCTCGGTATCGTCAGCATAGTTGTTGTATTCAATACCCAGGGCATCAAGCTCATCGAAGAGAGGCTTGATGAACAATTTATATAGAGTGGGGGCTGTGCAGGAGCCCTGAGGGACTCCACGTGGATGGTGGTGGGGGCTGCGTTGGCAGTGTCGGAGAAGACCTTCATGGCCCTGCCCTTGAGGAAGGAGGTGACCCAAAGTGCTGCTTCTTTGGAGAAGTTTGCTGATTGGGTGAGGTAGGAATTGAGAGTCTTGTGGTCCACCAGATCGAACGCAGCCGAGACATCTAGGAGTAGAAAGAGGGCTAACTTTCCTTTATCCAGGATTTGTGTGATCTGGTTTTTTAAATCTACTAGGACAGTTTCTGTACCATGTCCTTTGCGGAAGACAGATTGTCTAGTTCTGAGGAAGGAGTGGGCTTGTTGGATTTGGCAATGGGCAGCCTTGTCCAAAATCTTGAGGAGGAAAGGCACGGTGGTTATAGGGCAGTAGTTGTTAGGTTGGGTGAGATCTAGTGTGGGCTTTTTGAGGAGGGGCGGACCCAAGCCTCTTTAAGGCTGGTGGGGATGATACCGGTTATGAAAGAGGCGTTGATGAAGGCTGTGAGTAGAGGCGCAAGGCTGTCGGCACAGTCCTTGATGGGCTCAGGAGGGCAAATGTCTCCCTTGCATGTCAAGGGTTTTAGGTATTTGAGGATGTTCTTGACTTTAAGTTCTGAAGTGTCTCTAAAGGAGAAAAGGGGCTTGTTGGGAGGAGGTGTGGGTTGAGTCTGAGTGACCCTAGTGTTGCGGGGTAGAGCATTGTAGTGGTCCTGATTTTTTTTGTTGTTGCAGAAGATACATTTTATTAAGCTTGGCCGCTTGGATACTGGCACACCAGGCTTCATCTTTGCTGATCTCATCGTTGGAGTTTGGGGGGGAGGTGAGTTCCTTAAATATGGCAAAGATTTCCTTGGATTGTGAGTTGGCATTAGTGATTCGAGTGTTGAAGGTGTCGGATTTGGCTTTGGTGATGGCATCTTTGTATTGGTGAGAGATTAGGTTGAAACAGTTCTTGGTAGTTTCTCTAGGGTTGGTTTGCCAGTTTTTTAATGCCTCTCTTTTGCGGGAGCACATAGATTGTAGTTTTTCTGTGAACCAGGAGTTAGCATGGAGGGTCTTTTTTCCTTTTTTGTTTTCTAGTGGAGCTATGACGTTAATTGCCTTCGATAGTGTATTTTTGTATGTGTCCGCTAGGATGCTGGGGTCTCCGAGAAAGGGCGGGCCAGTGCTGGGATGTTAAGGTATGGGGGTAGATTGTCTGTGCTGAGTTTTTTAGAGCTTCTGGCTTGAGTGGGAGGGTGGGTGAGTTTTTTTATGCTAGATGTGATAGGCAGGTTGAATTCAATATAGTTGTAGTCAGTCCATGGTAGTGCTAAATTGGCTGTGATGGTGGTGAGACAGTTATGGTCTGCGACCCAGTCGAGGGAGAGGCCTTTGTTGTGAGTTGGGGTGGAGATTCTTTGTTTGAATCCTAAGTTGCTAAGTTCTTTTGCAAGGGTGGCAGCAGTTTGGTCCTTGGGGTTGTTAAGTCCTAGGTTCAAGCCTCCAAGTAGGAGGGTTTTGGAGCATCCTTTGATGTTGTTGCTTAGTAAGTGGGTGAGGTGTCCCAGGAAATCTGATGGGAAGCCTGGGGGGCGATAGAGTGTATGTATATTTATGGTGCTGTTAGGGGACCATGAGAGCTTGGCAGAGAGCAAATTAGTGTTGCTTTGCCATGGGTGGCTAATGGATCTGATGGATAGAGTTTATTTGAATATGAGGGCTACTACTCCTCCAGGTCGGTTTGGTCTGTCTTGTCTGAGAATAGCATAGCCTTCTGGGAGTGCAAGGGCGAGGGCAGGGCCTGATGCCTCATGCAGCCATATTTCAGTGGTGGCTAGAAGGTCAATATTGTTGTTGGGTAGGAGATCATTTATTTCTAGGGCCTGAGCTGTGAGAGATCTGACGTTGATGAGGGCACATTTGAGGTGATGAGGTGGAGCAGTTGTGATATTGGTGATAGTGTGGATGCTGGATGTGCGTAGAGTGGGGCTGCGTGGGTGAGGCAATGAGCTTGGATGGGCTTGGATGTGAGAGTGGGAGTGCAAGGGTGTTTGAGGTGCGACATGTATCTGTGTGTGTATCGGGAACCTAAGTGTAGATTACGGAATGAGGTGGAGGGCGGATGGCCCTGTGGTTCATGTGTGAGAGTACATGCTCTAAGTCTTAAGCGAAGGCTGGTATGAGAGGAGGTGGGGTTTTGCATGAAAGGTGCGGTAGTGGTGTAAGAGCGGCGGGGCTCTAGGATGTAGTTGTAGGTGTCGGGTGCGGTGTAGTGGGGGGAGTAGGGGTAGCGTAGAGCCGTGAGACAGGGCAAGTGAGGTAGGATTTGGGTTCTGTGTGATACAGTATAGCGTTGGTGAGTGTGAGGGCAAAAACTGTGGTGGCGGTAAGAAACTTGTATAGAATCTTATTGATGGGCTGCATGGTGTGAGTATGTGGCACAGAGTTGGCAATCAATGAGCAGCAGAGGCGTTGCTAGGAGGGCTAAGGGGGCTATAGCCCCTGGTCTTTTGGTTGTAGCCCCGGATAGAATCTCAGCAGCTACAACCAAAAGGCGAGCTAGCCCCCAGTCCTGACATTTCCGACATTAGCATAGCGCCGGGTCTTTTCCAGACCTAGCAACACCCCTGATGAGCAGTACAGTGCAACAATCAATGGGGGCGGCAGGGGCCAGCAATCAATGAGCAGTACTATGCAACAATCAATGGTTGCGGCAGGGGCCACCAATCAATGAGCAGTACAGTGCAACAATCAATGGGGGCGGCAGGGCGGGCCTGAAGTCTCAGGGGTAGTTGCCAGATCCGTATTTCGGTGTGGGCGCTGGGCTGTGGGGAGACTTGTAGGATGTGATTTTGGGGCAGTACACATACCTATTAATCATCAAGACAAAGGAGTGTGGGCAGCGGTGCGCCTCTCATCGCGTAACAGGCGCAGAACAGGCCTTCTCAGAGGAGGGCCGGCGTCCGCCTTCCGGCGGGGCCTTGTGAATATGATTATGAGCAGTAACAGAGGCGGCCTCGTTTCCATGCCGAAAAAGAGGTCGGCCATATTGAAATCAGGCATGGTGCTCCGAGGATTTGAAAAATAGCTGATCATATGCTACACGCATCGGCAATGCTGTAGCTCACCTGAATCAGCTGTGCAGCCTCTCCGTGTACTGCGGCAGTGGTCGGGCCTCTGATTCTTGTAGTGGAGGTCGTCAGGAGTGCTGGTACAGCACGCCAAGGTGAAGTGGCAGCTTTTGTTGTTGGGAGCTGAGGAGGGGCTCCTGCCCGCTCCGAGGGATCACTTGGAATGAAGGGGGAGGGCGCAGAACAGGCCTTGAAATCAATGTGCAGCTCCACCACTTCTTTCCTTTGCCCCCCACCTTTTTTTAAGTTCCAGTTCTCCTGTTCAGGCAAATGATGTCAATAAATGGATATGTGTTTAGATTAGACTGCCTCTCCAAGGGCTAATGACTAGCTAATGCATTTGTTATGGGGTTTGTGACACCGAGGACACAAGGGCTGGAGAACAGACCCAATCTTATCTGGCCCACCCCATGTCTCCCATCCAAGAGATAAAGTAGTTAGGCCACTCTCTCCAAGGCAACAGGGAGGACAGCTTGGTTTCACATTTGAAGAAATCAACATCCCGGCCCCTTGCACAAACAGCCTGTAACTCGTGCCTAAGGGCATTTAATATGACATCTTATAAAATAAACAGTTTCAAAACTAGGCAAGTTGCTTTATCATGGTCTATTTTGTGAGGTTGTGCTCGGCAGCAACACTATTGACTTTTTGAAAGTCTGACGAGCATTTTTATGCACATATTATTAGTGTAGAGAGAAAAACGAAATGACATGCATTTGTTTATTTCACAGTAAAATGCTTTGTTTCACTGTGACGGCTAGAAACACAATCTTGGCATTTTCATTTAAGATTCTGTGCACTATGGTTTCATGGATATTTGTGCAGCTTTCCATGGATTTGTCAAAATGTTCTTTCCACGTGTCATTCATTCTTGAGAAGTGTTGAGCACCTCTCCATATTTTGCAATTTAGCACATTTCCGTTCCTTTTGAATTGAGTTCAAAAGGCCTTATGTCGGACCTCATTCTTATGCAGGCCTGGTATTTTGGCGAGTCTTCATAACTGACTATGGCTTCTTTATTCCTTGCATCCAGGGGCTATATTTCACCCCACATTTGTTATGTTTGTGCCACCAAGTAACTAACAGGAGCTAACATGGTCTAACAGTGAGCTAAGAAAGATCCAGAGAATGATACAGACTCACACAATTACCTCTGTCCGCTCTTTGCTCAGGCCATACAGGCGATTAGAATCCCTAATGAAGTTGCCTAAATTCCTAAATGAACACAGAGGTAGTTCAAAAGGAAACACATAAAAACATAAAACAAAAACATAAAACATAAAAAATAAAAAACCCAGTCTTCTTTTCAGTCTCTCAGAAGCAGGAGCACATGATGGAGCAAAGCAGCTGCAGGAAGGGTTTGTGGGACATGAATCCCAGTTGGAAAATGCTGCCAATCGGGAGTTTAAGAGTCTAACCCTATATATACAATGAATGAATAAAAGATAAATGAAGTAAGGGGCTCCTTTTTCAGAGGCAATTATTATAAGGCATTTCGAGATCCTCCACTCACACAAAACTATTGTAATGTATTTGGAAAAGCGCTGGTTTTATGATTGGAAAAAGTAGTTCCAATCTTGAGTACGGTTAATCGCATAAGATTCTTGAATGGAAGTGAAGTATTTGCAAACAAACATCTCCTCTGTGTTTTTAAGGAAATGCTAGCTATGGCCAGCACACATTGTGTGGCCCTCACCTTATATGTTGAGAAAGGCTTGATTTTGTATAGGTGACAAATGCATAGAACAGACCTGAGGACTTACATGCTTACATATACCAGGTGACTTCCCTATTTCAACTGTGAAGTGGTACAATGCAGGGATCCTCTGTCTCTGTCTCTGGTGCTATTAACTCTAGCTCTGGCACCCATGGTGAAATTAATTGTAACTAACTCAAAACCGGAGGGATAAAAGGTCAACAAATGTGAGATAATGCTATCTGCGTACACAGCTTGTTTCCTTCAATAAAAGCTGTCCTTAGTACAACAATCATTTTCTTCATCATGGTTAGTGGGACTGCTGCCAGGGTGGCAGGACTAATATGGCAAAAATAAAATAAGTATTCACAAATCAACTTAAACAAAGAAATTAGAGGCAGTTGGTGAATCTATGGAGAATGATGTGTTTAGGAAGTTGCAGAACCTGACAGGTAGATGGTGACCGTTAAATCTATTCTGGTGGTGTTGCAAGGAAACAGTTAAGAAGATGGTCACCACAGTGATGTTATGCACACAGTACAAGCCTCTTATAGGTTTTTTTAAAGACTTTAAAACATCTTGCAATAGCACAATTCTTGTCGGAAGAAAAGGGATCAAAATCTCTAACTAGAGTGAAAAGTGAGGGTGGATTACATTTCCTTGATTTTACTACATTTAATTAGGCCTTTGCTTTCTCCTATATCCAGGCAGTGGACTTTGTGTGGAACCAGGATTGTGTCAGATAAGAGTAATCTATCTCCTCTGTCGTTGACAGCACTGCTCATCTTGGAATATTCCGCTTGAAGATCTCAAAGTATAATATCCCTGGATGTATTGTTTGGAGCATGTGCAAATATTTGAGATTTTAAAACACTAGCTAGAGAGGCACACAATTACAGGATTGGTTGAGCAGTAGGATAAATGAATTGACAGAGTTTCTTGTAATGGTAAAGGTTTATGGCTTGCAGAAGCCTAATGATGCAGCTTTGGAGGCTATTGAGGGAGTGGGAATCCAGGTTACTCACCCTCATGCAATGTCGGAGGTGTTAGAATCAAGGTTGCAAAAACCTACAGACAACTGAGGGTTTATTGTGATGCCATTTCCAAATTGGAAAATGAACAGGAATGGGAAGATAAGGTGGAGAAAAATATGGACCAGTTGTTAGGTAAGAATTAGTGCAGTCGAACTGGTGAGGACTACCCAAGACGGTGTCCAGACATTTGGTCGACTGAAAACTGGTTGAAAGACATTTGGTCGACGCAATTTGGTCGAAAACCAAATGGTCGATTTTTTTTTTTTTTAATTATATATATATATTTTTGGGGTTTTCGTTTTTTAAAAAAAGGTTTTTTTAGAAAAAAAAGGGGGTTGGGGGGGACCCCCCCCCAAAAAAAAGGGTGAAAAAAAAACATTAGACCATTTGGTTTTCGACCAAATTAGTTCGACCATTTGTCCAGTCGACCAATTTTTTTCGACCAAATGTCTGGTAACCCCCAAGACATATCTGCTTGGTATTAGGTAACCCACCTTTTAATATAGGCCTATACTACACAAGTTGGTAGTGTGATTGAGCAGCCAGGCTTATCTTAAGAGGGGTAATGTGAGCTGTAGAGCTGCACAATGGAAATCAGTAAGTACAAGTAGACAAGCAACACTTAAACACTTAAAGTTATATGTAAATATATATAGTATACACAAGGTTTAAATAAGCATTCTTTAAAAAGCTTTATCTACTAGTAACATTCAATCAAAGTTTGTATTCAGTTTTCAAAAGACAATAAAAGTTGGTAATTACTTTTCTTATGCTAACACATTTTGCAGCACACAGAGTGACTTCAGTAAAGGTCAGTATTACACTTATTTTCAGTTATCAATTCAGTTATTGAGTTGTATAAGGAAGGAAAGCATAGAATATGACTTAGAACATACTTTCAACAGTTTGTAAAACAATTACAATCTCCTAAAGTGAGGCAGATAAACTTGTATCCCAGCAATAATATTATCCACAATTATAACCTATAATGGAACAAGTACTGTCAAAGCCAGTGGGTTCAGAGGAGTGCCTTTAGGGAGCCAGGACAGCCAAAGTCAATAAGTCTGATGCACTTCTTCTTAGATAAAGACTTGACAAAGTTATTAAGTTCAGAAGAAATCACGGTAACTCAAGTGAGATACTTTGTAGACAGCACAAGCTGTTAGGCCAGTGCAGGTGAGTTGAGATCAACTCCAAAAAGTACTTTCCAAGATGGGAAGCACAATTTATGGCTAAAAGGGGAACACCCCAAGCCCCACAGTATCTGTGATTCAAAGAAAAATGTTCCAGCTGGATTCCTCCTTGCTAAAGCTTGCCAGACCCTTGTTCCTGAACCTTGGTCGTGGTGACAAAAGGGAGGATGTCTGGCGGGTTCCTGTGGCAGTACTCGGGAGAGGGATTCCTCAGCAATGGATTTCCTTTGTTTCAGCAGCCCTTCAGTCTTTTGGTGACTTTTCCTCGGTGGCAAATGAAGAACGAAAACTCTGGTTGGAAGAAGCTTGCTCCCTCGGTCTTGGATTCTGGTGAGGGGACTCTGGATCAAGACTTCCCGATTCTGTACGGTCCTCTGAATGCCCACAAAGATCTGAACGGATTCGGACTTTGCAAGATGATGCACTTGTCAATGGTCACAGGACCCCTGGCATTGTGCTTCTGCAGCTCTGGTGAGGCACAGCAAGTCGGGGGATGGGCCAAATGGAAGCATGCCTTGAGTCTTGAGGCTAGTTGGCCCCACCAGCCCAAGGGAGGAAGTCATCTGGTATGGGTCTTCCCAGTCGATATGAAAACATGGTCAGGACAGCTGCAGGGCTTCACCGGGGTACTTTGCGGTACAGGAGTGTGCTGCTGACGTCTTGTCACGTCTTCTTCTTCGAAAGTTGCTCTCCAGTGGTTGAATCTGCCTCTAGTCCCAAAAACCTTGCCATTTATGCAATTTCCTCTTCATTCACAGCCTATGCTGTCAATCACACAGCAGCCAATCAGGAATGGGATCACTCAGCCACACCTAGAGACAAAGGAAAGGAGTTTTTGGGACCCTCCCTCGCTTCCTGGCTTTCCAGACACACTGGAGCCTGGGCGGACTTCAGGGCTGAAGCCAGCCAAAGGCAAAACACACAACGGGCTCAAACCTGCTTCATCTAACAGAGTAATAGACCAGAAAAAACTAAGAAACAGAAAATGGTGAAAAAAGAAGACAGGGGCCATTTTGGGAAAATGGCCACCCATGGGTGCTGTACTGCAGCTGAGGGTTCAGCCTGCGGTAAAAATGTACACTGGCGGTAAAAATGCACACTGGTAGTAAAATTAAACCACTCCCACAAGCCATTTAATGTATGTTAGTGTAACAAAAAAAAGTCACATGAGAAGTGGGATAACGAATTACTAAGTATCCCCCCAGCACTCCACATAGGGTGGTGTGTGCTGGTCCCACAAAGAGAAGGGTAAGTAAGACAGGGACCATTTTACTATTCTTGAGAATGGTAGTTCACCCAAGAAAATGTATTTAAACATTTATAGAAGGGACTTCTCAGTGGCACAGCACCTAAGGTGCTATCTGTCAGTATACAAAAAGCTCACTCAGGAGTAATAATCGCAAGCCCTACATCCAGAAAAAGAGCTGGGGGTTTTACGGTTGATGGGAATTAGCACAGAAATGAAAGAATATCCCTAACACCACTGTCCGCCAACTCTCTAAGAAAATCTAGTGTTGTGCATCACACGTTTGATGTACAGATCTTCATGAGCTTCCCAGTGCATGCTACAGGTTGGCTTGATAGGCTTTGATCTCTAGTGCACAGTCACGAGGGACTGTTCACTAAGGCTGTTTTGGATCGTGGTGAGTACATGTGTAGCCCCTTTACCATTTATGTGAGATTACAAATTGTAAAGTATGTGGGTGGTGAAGGTGGTAATAGGGTTGCACTTGACGATAGTGCAATATTTATAATACTAATTTCTGATGTCTTGAAGACCTTGATAGCAAATTGGGAAGATGCAAGACAGGTGACCTATGCCAAATGGTGGAATTATCACTGTTCATTAGCTAGATTAGAGATGATGTCAGCCGCATGCTATGGTAAGTTAATTGTACCAAGCATTGCTGCCATGTCCATGGTCTCCAGGTGCCCTTATTGCTCTGTAAGGTAAAGTGGGGTGAGATGGTTATGTAGCGAGAGGGGATAACACAGATGTTGTGCTCATCTATTGATGCATGTAGAACCAGGAGTAACTGGCATCTGTGCTTGTGAGCTCTCTGGGGGTGCTTTGGTTTGTAAACTGGATGCTCTTTGCTTCCGGATGGGCTGCATCCAGTGTTTGTTTTGTTTGGTGTAGGAGGCTATCGGGTTTGTGACTTGGTTTGAGAATGATGTGCCGTTTGGGTGTTTTAGCAGGGTGTTTCTCAAGCCCATTAGGGCCATTAGGGCATGTGCGGTGAGTTTGTGGTGGGGATATGGTAGTGAAGTGGGAGAATGGAAGACCAGGCTCCCGTCCTTCACCTCTCGCGCTTGGCCTAGAGGGTCACGGCCCAGACACCCGCCGCGGGAAGAGTTTGTCCATTTACCAGACGACCAGGTACCCTGGTACAGGAACATACGGATGTGTCCACCTGCCTGCCCAGCAGCCCGCACTGGCCATGCCGACACCTGCGGCTCGGATCAGCTAGACTAAAAACCACACGTCGTTAGAGATGCCATGACGACCTAGACAACGGGAAGCACATCTGTACAAGTATACACACTTAACATTTCCACACCAATTTACACGAAGAACATACTCAGTGCTCTGACGTAGGCGACAGGCATATTCACGGACGTGCATCTTTATTATTTTTACATAGGCTTTCAGAATGCAGAAACGCAAGATGCATCATGAACTCATCTATAACGCTTGCTCACGCTTCCCTTGAAACCCGTTACCACCATGAGAGGTATAATGGAAACACGATACTGGTCATGGAAATGTATGCTACTATAATCTAAAGCACCTATGCACCAAACAGACTACTTAAGCACCAGGCCCGAGTAGGCCTCAAACAAGAGCTCCCGTGGACATTAACAAAGCAAGAGTCAGGTTGCTGATCCTGCAGAAAGAACCCGATGGAGCAACCAGCCAAGGTCGCAATGTTGCAAGCCCACATCCAAGAACAAATCATCAAAGGCACGATGTTGCAACCTCGTACTCCGCGTACCAACGTTAAAGTCATATCTACAAATTAAACCAGACACACAGTGGAAAAGCAATATTAATTGTGCAGAATTCTGCCTCAAACACGGTCCCGCCTCACGTGACCAAGCCGAATCTGACGAGATGCCAAAACCCAGGAGAGAAAAGGCGTCTGGGTCCCTCACTACGAGACACAGGCCGAGACACTTGAAAGGCTCAATGGACACCTGCTACAGTGGGAGCGGTCAGCGGGAGCGGTCAGCCTTCCACCTATGAATAAATCCTCACATTGTCTGCACGTACCCATATTGAAACATTGTTGCAAACACAGGTACACCGAGAGCTGGGAACAACGGTGGTCCCAGGCTGGGGAGCTCACGGATGCACCAATCAGAACATGGGGCTCTTATCTCAGACGTCAGTAACATTAGCCAATCCTCAGGAGCCTTCATGTAACAATTCTTATGTATCCAATTATAGGGACAACCCAGATATACCACCTGACTACACCTTGTCCACTAATATCATTCTCTATATGTGTACTATACTAACCCTACCACTCGAGCAACCAATTAAGAGTGGCGATAGGTTTTTTGTTAACTTTCTGAAGTGACGCAAGTAGCGCGTCATAATGCAGTAAAAAGGGCCTGCGAGCCCCACGATTATGTGTGTGTCAGGACGGACGCGTACGCTCCTTGACCCATCCCTGCCGTTTTGTATAAATAAACAGCAGAGTCGCCTTGCTCCTTGTGTGCGTCTCATACTCTATCTCATCTGGGATATACGGGAGGAGTTGGGGCCTCCCTGCCCGGAGGTCTGCGGACGGCCCGGCCGACCCCGGCAGAATTTCCCCCCCGACAAGTTGGAGGCACTGCTGAGATCTGTTTAAGATCAACTTTTATTTCTAGTTTTTCCAGGCTCTCCCGTTGCGAGGAGGCCCGGCGGCGCGGCCCCCTCTGCCGTTGCCCCCTTCTGAGGACTACAGGACCATCGCGGAGCCGCGAGAAGACCGGACAGCGCAATCCGGATATTGGCCCTCGGGAGCCGGTTGAGAAGTATCCCGCCCGCGGTCGGCGAGTGTCCAGACGTGGTCCAGACGAGGGGAGGTGGCGAGCTGCTTGGAGGGTGCACGCAGTCGAGCGGCCCTGCATCGAGAGAACTTGGTGAGCATGACACGCACAACAAGCAATGCGAAATTGTGAGGGAGGGGGAGGAAGTAAATAAGGGAGCGGGGAGGTATTGTAGAGATGTGCGGCGAAGGTTTAATTGAGTGTTGCTAATAGAATGAATGATAGGAAAACGAGTGCGAGAACAGTCGGCTAACGTTACGCGAAAGAGGGGGGCGGGGCACGAAAACATCACGTGCAGCCGCTCGTAACAGTCAGCTAACGTTACGCGAAAGAGGGGGGCGGGGCACGAAAACATCACGTGCAGCCGCTCGTAAGACCCTGATGGTCTAAATTGCGACTAAGTGTGAGGGTGGGTGTGTGTGGTTTCCTACGACTTGACATTTATTGATCAATGAGTAGATGAGGTTCCCTATTGTTCGAGCAAGAAACTCGATAGGTAGATGACGTTTCCCTGTGGGCGGTAGCTAGTTACATAGTTGCCCAAAACGGAAGATAATTGGCTGGTTAAGCCCTCCTGTTAAGGGGCGTATCACACGCGAGGCGACGCAGCGTGCGCAGTCCGGTTATATTATTGATGAGATTACCTTGTTCCAGGAGAGACAGGAAGACAGCTGTAGGGTTAGCGGGGTAGATTGCAAGTGTATTTTGAACTTAAAAAACATAACAAGAATATACCAGTAGCTCGAAGAAATCGGTGACGTCACCAGTAGGGATTTAATAGGATATCGCGAGCACAAGGAATTTTGGGTTTGAGAGTGGTGGGGAAGAGAAGCATGATGAAGGAGCTGGTCCGGAGATAAACTATAAACCAGCGCACGGAGAACGCCGGCCACGGCAAGTGTAAACGGGGGAGGAGAACGGAGAAACAGGACGACTGTATAAGATCATCGTAAGGGGTACGCAGCCGCAGGGGGCTGCGTGCGCTTCGGCCGCAGGGGGCTGTAGGGGAAGGAATATAATATAACATCATATTTATTATCATTGCATAATTTGTCAAAAGGATTGTCGAAAGTCCCCACACTTGCGGGGCGAGGTAAGCAATACAAGGTTGTATATCGTAAACTGCTAGTAAGGGGAAGGGTAACAAGGGGAGTGAATTTATGTCATACGGGAGAGGGTCGGGAGGGTGGGGGAACACCCTCACTACCCCACTACAGCACATATGCACCACACTGCCACCACATAGGGAGAAGTTAATTAAGTACAGCATAGAGTGGACCCAGGGGACAGATAACAAAATGTTAACACCATGGCCGCCTAATGGTAGTTTCGATCCATATGCCCAACATTCACTACTGAACCATCTGCACAATACATACAAGGGGAAGAAGTTGGCAAACCATGTGGAGGTGTTTAACTTATGGAGGATGTTCCAGGGGTCTCGACCAGGACCAAATGGAATGTTCACTATGGGGGAAACACCGGAAGAAAAGGAGATTAAGAAAGAAGGAACGGGTGGGGAAAAGGAGTGCGAAAGCACAAAGAATACGGGGAACGAAAGACAGGGAGGAGAAAAGATTGATAAATCAGACGACATAAAAAAGGAACCGAGCAATGGGATACCCATAACACCGGGAGTGAAAACAGAGGGAGGAGGGTTGTACCCTTTAAGAGAATTAGGAGAAATAGCAGGACAGTTAAGGGCGGCTGAAGGATACTCAAACCCGGCATACAGCCCTCCACCATATGTGGCTCATGGGAAGATACCAATGGGGGACAGGAGGATTAGAGAAGAGCAGACTGTAGAGATAGGAAACGATGAGTGGATAGCTGCACAGATATTGTTGAAATTACGAGGCTCACTAACTGGAGAAGAAAGGGAGGCGGTAAGGAGAACAAACGAGGATAGTGCCAGAGAGAGTGAAATGAGGGGAGAGGAGCTACTACGGCAGAAGGAAGAGATTTTGGAGGAAAGATTAGCAGAACTAAGGGATGAGCAGAATGAACTGATCAAACAACTTGAGCGGGAAGAAAGAGAGAGAGTGAGGAAAAGGAAAGAAGGTAAGGACGAATTGGAAAAATTAAGGGAACGAAGTGAGGAACAAAAGAGAGAAGCTGAAAGGGTAAAAGGAGCAGCAGATAGGGTATCAAGAGTAGTGCTGAGAGCGAAGAAGAAGGAAGAAGTAGAAAAGGAAAAAGAAATGGAAATATGGAGGAGGAGGATAATATCAGAGGCAACTAAGAAATATGAAGAGGGGAAGGTAATAGAGAGTATAGTAGAAAGAGAAAGGGTGAAATGGGAAAGGAAGAAAGAGGATGAAAGGATATTGGAACAGATGAGCAACGAAGTAATGGAGGAGTTGAAAAGGAAAAGGGAGGAAAATAGTAGGGAAATGGAGGAGAGGAGTGAAGGAGGAAGAGAAGAGAGGGGTTGGGAGAGTGAAAGATGGGGAGATGTATATAAAAGTAGAGAGGTAGCAACAACATCAGCACAAAGGGGAACAGTTGGTAACAACGGAAAGGGAGAAAGAGACCTAATAGACTTAAAAACAGTAACAATAAAAGGAAAAAAGGCAGAGTGGGGGGTGCCATTTATGAATGATTTTTGCAGTGAGGAGGAAGGAGGAGTGGAGAAGGATGGAAGGAAGAGTGAAAGGGAAAGCTTAGATAAACTATACCTTACTAGAACAAACATAGATTCGCCCTGGATGAGTAGAAGATGGGAGGAGCTGGAGAGAAGTAAGGAGGAAGTGAAAAGAATAGGGGAAACACAAACCAATGAAACCACGCCACCCACATCACCATCGCACCCTCCCACGTCACGCCCTACATGTTCAACTACCGCGCGCTCTCTGCACAGAATAAAGCTCGCGCCCTTCATGAATGAACTTACACCGTATGCATGTCGGCTTAGGGACCTCCCTAGTCGCAGGCAAGACAGACAAATAAACATACCCATATTGAACACAGGAAATGATGAAAAAAGGGGAAAGGAAGAAGAGGGAGGTAGGAGCAGAGGTAGTAAGGAAGAATTTGGAGTAGTAAAAGAAATGGGGGAAGAGGAGGGGTGTGAAGACTCAACATTATGGAGCGTAAAGGGTGACACAAGACAGAATTTAATGCCACTGCTGGAGAGAGGAGGGGTTAGACCACAGTATGTACCTTGGAAACATACGGATAAGGAAAATATAAAATGTAGGCTCCCATCAATAAGTGGAGGTGCGGGTAAGTGGATATATGAAATGGAAAAACACACCGCAGGACAGAAACTAGCAGTAGGAGATGTGAAGGGCCTGTTAATATCAATATTAGGGGATAGAGCGGATGACATTTGGAAAAGAGCGGGATTCCATGGGGTAACAATAACGAACACATCGCATGATGGGGCACCATTTGCAAACTGCAGACATGCGCTATAGCAGGCACTGAGAGTGCAGTACCCAGACACATCAGACATAGGAGCCATTACTTCCCGTAAGATGGGTGAAAATGAGGATCCTGTTGATTATATCCAGGATGTTCAAGAGAAGTGGCGCATGGAAACTAGAGAACAATGGGACAAAACACCAGCCATATTTTATCATATACTAGTACAAGGGCTCCCAGAAGGAGTTCAAAAACAACTAAAGAAAGTAGTGGGGATGGAAGCAAAACCATGGCCAGAAATACAACTGACTATAGTACATCACTGCAGAACATGGCAAGGAAAAATGAAACAAAAGGAAGAGGATAGGAAAACAGAAGAGGCCAAATTAGTACAGAAAAAACTTACTAAATACACAATGGAAGGGGCACTAATAACTACGCCCACACCAATGGCCCAAAGCCCAACGCAAGTAGTGGCTGCACAAGATCCCGCACAAATAACGCCTCCACAAGGTGTAATACAGCAAGTGCCGCCTCTGCAATTACACGCACCAAACATGGGAGGAGGGTACCCAATGCAAGGAACTGGGTATTATAGTTATAACCGAGGGAGAGGAGGGTTTATGAGGGGGAGAGGATATGGATATAATACCCAACAACAGGCTGGGGGACTAAGAAATAACTACCCCACAGGGCAACCCGTATACCAGGACAACACAGGGAGCTTCCCATGGCAAAACAGGGAACCACCCGTGTGTTGGAGCTGCGGACTATTGGGACACATGTCACGTACATGTAGGGTCAGGCCAGGAACACCAGCATGGAATGAACAAGCACAACCCAGGACATTACAAGAACAGCAGGGCATACAACAACAGCAGACGTCACAAAAGGGGAGTGACCCACAACAACAAACAACACAACAGCCACAAACCTATTCACTGCCACAACAACAAATAACACAGTACCTGCCACCGCCACAACAACAAGTAGCGTTAATACAACCACCACCCCAAAATGAACGAACACAATTGGGTGGGGTGACGGTGTTGGGACACAACCCTTACACAGGGAATGGCCAATCATTGTACCCCCAATAGGCCAGCCCACAGACGGCCTTGGTGTGTCCCATCCTGTCAGTAACACCTAATAGTGCGGAGGAACCACGCATAGAGGTAACGATAGGTGACAAAAAATTATCATTTCTTGTTGACACCGGGGCAACCCGGTCTTGCATAAGGGAAGGTAAATTTAAGATGTCAGGCGAAGCCATGAACACCCAAGGATTTTCTGGGGCTAAAGGGTTGGTTCCATTTACTGATAATGTTCCCTTATCTATTGGAGATTATGATCTGTCAGTTCCACTCTTGTATTATAGTGCCTCACCAGTAAATATACTGGGGAGGGACATAATGAACAGGTTGAACATGACGATCTCCTTTACAGAGGATGGCATAATTTGCTCTACTCCAGGGATTAACATGCTCGCAGCACGACAGATTTTGCAAGCATACTGTGGACAGACAGCGATTAGGGCGGAGCCAGTAGATGGCGAGATATTCCAATATGGCACTGACATGGCATTTGCATGGATGCCAGGGATAGAAGGGAAAATATGGAGGAGACCAGCAGCCTATCTATTCCGACCAGAAACACCAGGTAATGAACTAGAAGGGAAGGTGTTTGTAGTGGACATTGAGAGCATTATTGCAACAGCTGATTATGTTGCTGTGCACGCCCAAGATAAAGAAGGGAGAGCATGGAGGGCGGTGATAGCACTAGCAGAAGGATGTAGGCTGACCCAGGTGTCAGATGAAGAGCTGTTCTCAGAAGAAAAGGAAGAAAATGAAATGGTGTTCATGATGAGTGTAGAGATATGGCTAAGAGTGGCTCACAAACAAGTAGCACAGAAAATTGCAATGGCACTTGAGGCACCCGCAGGCACCCCAGTCCCATTTTTTAAGGAGGATATGTCAAAGGTGCCCAAATCATTATGGACTATTAGCCCTTATGACGTGGGATGCATAAAAAGCATAGGGGGTGTAAGGATAAAATTGAAAAAAGGTGCGATACTACCAAGAGTTAAACAATACCCATTGTCAAAAGAGGCAGATGAGGGCATATTTGAAACCATAACGGCCCTTATAAACAATGGCATATTGGTCCCCTCAGAATCACCATGTAACACAGCTGTGTACCCGGTGCGCAAGGCTAAAGGGGGGTCTTGGCGCTTCATACAGGACCTCAGACCCTTGAACAACATAGTAGAAGCAGAGTATCCAGTAACAGCAAACCCGGCCACAATATTGTGTGGCATTCCAGCAGAAGCATCACGATTTACAGTGATTGACCTTAAAAATGCTTTCTTCTCAATACCATTACACCCAGACTCACAAGATTTGACAAGCTTCACTTACCGAAATACAAAGTGGAAACATACCAGATTACCACAGGGGTATTGTGAATCACCCTCAATTTTCAATAGAGTAATACAGATGGATTTGGGTAACGTTGAGGTGGAAAGCACAGTGTTACAGTATGTGGATGACATAATAATTTGCAGTACAAACGAAAGCAAATGTAGAGAGGACTCCTTAAAAATGTTGACGATACTGGCAGAAAAGGGGTACAAGGTAGACATGGAAAAGATACAATACTGTCAGGAACAGGTACTTTACATTGGTCAACTGATATCCCAACATGGAAGAAGGATTGCACCACAAAGAGCACAGGCCATCTCAAGCACTCCCGTGCCACAGACTGTGAGAGAACTGCAGCAATTTCTGGGGCTGTGCAACTACTGTAGAGCATGGGTATTTGATTACAGCTCATACATAGGACCCCTGCTTGAGGGTTTGAAGGAAGCAAATAAAGGGGAGAAAAAGTTGGGATGGACTATGGAAATGAGGGAGGCATTTGACGAATTAAAAGACGCGATATCAACTGCTCCAGTACTTGCATCCCCAGACTATGAGCAGCGCTTCTTTATATTTTCACATTGCGACTCAGAAGTGATGAAAGCAGTATTGGCCCAAAAAACTAGCATGGGCTATAAACCAGTAGCATTTTACAGCGGTCACTTAGACCCTATAATGTTAGGCCACTTCTCTTGTGAACAAGGTCTTGCTGCAGCTGCTTTTGCAGTAGAAAAAGCATCAGCAATAACTATGGGGTGTCCAACTACACTATTTGTGGAACATGCACTATTTGCGATATTGAATAAACCTAAGTCCACGTTAACGACACAGAGGGCATCAGGTTATGAGATTATTTTGTCTAAAGCTGAACTGGCAATTGTTAGATGTAGCACGGTTAACCCTGCAAGGTTCCTAGCAGAAGTAATTGAAGAGGGAGATTACGCCCACGACTGCACCCAAGTAACTGAAATATACTCATGTACTAGGAAAGTTGAAGAAAACGCACTAGAGGGAGGTGAGCTTTTGTTTATTGATGGGTCATCAACTATTGATCAAGGAGATGGGATACGAAGGACTGGGGCAGCAGTAGTAAAAATGATGGAGGCGCCGGTGTGTGTGGCTATGAAGTGTGTACAATTACCACAGCACTACTCTGCTCAAGCGGCGGAACTCGTTGCACTAATATTGGCATTAAAGGAAAGTTTTAATAAAAGAGTAACTATATATTCCGACAGTGCATATGTTACATCCACTGTCCACTCAGGGCTATCAAAATGGAGAAGGAGAGTGTTTAGGAGAGCTGATGGCACTCCAGTACAACATGCCCTCTTGTTGGCTGAACTAATTGAAGTAATAAACGACCCCCAAGAACTAGCCCTAGTAAAATGCACCGCACACACCAATGGAGAAGACTACGTTTCAAAAGGAAATGCAGCAGCAGACGCACATGCGAAATATGCTGCATATTTTGGTGAGATATGGAACCCCACAGACTCACAGAGAGGGAGAGGGAGGGGAATAGCGAGGGAAATGTTAATAAGAGAAGGGTACACCCATCTCCCAGCAACACAGATTATGGAGCTACAAGCGGCTGCACCAATGGCCGAAAAAGAAGTATGGGTGAAAAGAGGATGCACAATGTCACCAACCGACGCACTATGGCGCCAGGGTGGCACTGGGAAAGTTGTAATACCGTTGGCACGGTTAAATACCGCCTTGAGCCAATTACATCACCCTGCCCATACAGGCAAGGAAATAATTGCAGCACGAATTAGAGAAGATTGGTTTTGTCCCGAGTTAACCTCCCATGTGTCAAATTTTATCAGCAATTGCCTCACATGTCAACAGTTTACGGCCGGTCATACTCTAAAAGTGATAAGAGGTACAATACCCCGGCCAGAAGGACCTTTTCGGCACCTTCACATTGACTATGTTGATATGATCAACATCTGTCAAGGCAATAGGTATATGATTGTAGTAGTATGTCCATTTTCTAGGTGGATTGAAGCAGGGCCCTGTTCACACCCTGATGCGTTTAGAGCAGCCAAATTCATAGTAAGGGAGGTCTTCCCCAGGTGGGGAGTGTGCGAGGTGTTAAGATCAGACAACGGCCCCCATTTCGCAAATGAAATGTTCCAGCATATTACATCCCTGCTGAACATTAAACACAAATTTGCATGTGCATACCACCCACAGGCTAATGGTGTATGTGAACGCCTGAATGGCCTGTTGAAGGAGGCAATTGCTAAAATACAACAAACAACAAAGAAAAGTTGGTTGTATTGCCTTCCGTTAGCATTGTTTGAACTTAGAAACAGGCCAGGGTCCGACCACCACCTCACCCCTCACGAAGTGGTTACTGGACGTCAAATGCGCCTTCCCCTAACACCAACGTCAAGGGCATTCACCAATAACGAAAGTTCAGCGAATGTGTTAGGAGATGAAATGTATCAATATGTGTCTTCTTTGATTACTAGTGTCGTGTTTGTGTCTCAACAGCTCGAGCGCACACGGGGCGGGTCTACCAGCAATCAAGAAAAAGACGAAAGTACGGAATTGGGAAAGGAGAACTCGTGCAAACTTGCCAAAGGTGACCACGTACTACTTCGCAATTTCAATAGAAGGTGGCACGAGAAGAGGTTCACTGGCCCCCATCTGGTAGAGGACGTATCAACAAGAGCAGTAAAACTAAAGGATAAGCGTGCCTGGAACCACCTACATGACGTAAAGATCTACAAACTGCAGACCCGCCCCAGCGCCAACGACAGGTCCGTTGGACGAACAGCAACAACATCGCCGACAGCGGAAGAAAGTTCCACCACAGACAACGACCCAATTGTTCCCTCGGAGACGATAACTGACGAAGAAAGGGGTGATCCCCATACTGCCCACCCCATGGTCACGCGCTCAAAGAGTAAAAATACTTCCGCCATCTGAGCGCAAACCCCCCCCCATTGACTGCTAAGTACAGTTGTAACTAAAACTAAAGGACATTGCTTGCACCAATACACATGTAAACACGTGAATGTTCTCTTTTTTCTCTCGCACATACAGGAACTGCGTAATATTGTATTGTTAAGAAAAGCTAATTAACAAGTTCAGTGTACAGGCGTAGATGGTGCTGCCAGACGATAACTACCCAGAAGAATTGTCACACCAATTTGTATACGAAATAAAGAGGCCAACATACCTAAAAAGGAGAAGGGTACGTGTGTACTACACAGCCTTCCTCCTGGCCATAGAATATTACATGCCCCACCTCCGCCCATACTTGCCGGTCCTAAGAGACCCATCACTTAGAGTAGCGTGGGAGCAGCTCTTCGCCTGGGCACTGAATGACCACTTGATAGGGAGAGCTTAAAGGAAACAAAACTAACATTTAATAACGAGCACTTTTGAGAATTTTTAGGCGGGCAACTGTAACGTCGCAAGAATAAGCTGCCAGGACCGCAGCAAGGTAAGAGCAAAATGCCGGTGAAATTAGCATATGTAATAAAAATAATAGGGATTTTTATGATCACCGGGTTCTTGGCTGCCTCTGTCTGGCAGTACAGCTATGCTATTGATTTTATTGCTGCACCCAAACTTAATATACCCCCGTCCCCTGCTGCAACAGGTGTTACGTCAGGTGGTAATCGTAATTTTGCACCCAAGCAAAATAGAGTTAAACGCAGCACGTACTCAGACAATAAAGGTATTGATAATTATGTACAAGATTCAGCACACGTCACAAACAACATATGGTACCAACACATGACCCGCATTGGTAAGCAGACAACTGAGGATAGCTGTTACGTTTGCTCATTAATACCATACGCCATGAGCGCTTCACGAACATTTGTTGCCACAGAAATAGATGAAAAAACAGCACAGTGCATAATATATTTGGCCCTGTTCCAAACGAAAGGAAGATTTCAAGGAACAGTAGTGCACATGACATGGAAAACACGAGACTCATACCCATATGAAAACAACTTCCTCAAGACCTATCTGAGTTATCACAAGACCAGTTTACATGCTGAAGCATTCAGGTACATAACAAGTGGCCCTGCAAAAGGAGAAACAAAGAAGGTAACACTGCAGTACCTACCATGTGATTGGTACGCAACTGAAGTTCCGGGTAAACAAGGATGCTGGGAGAGGCCGCTACTGACGATAACAGGAAAGGTGTTCCTGGGCAACAGCTGGGAGATAGGAGTGATTGGCAGCAACATGGTAACAAAAGAAACTATCTCAACTATCGAGACACACAATCATCGATGTTGGACGACGTGGATCAAGTATGTACCAATGCTCACGTGGGTAGAAGAAGATGAAGACCCGATAACTATACTACCATTGACTGCGCCTAAAGTATGCTACCAGCATAAAGGAGAGGTGGACGTAGGATATAACACCAATTGTGCAAGCGTGATGGAGTTGCCTGAGGGGGGAGCGGGAACAGCAGTAATAATGGACCATTATTGGGCCTGTGGGGAAAAGGCATATCATACACTGCCTCCCCTGTGGAATGGTGTGTGCACAATGGTACACGTCAATGTACCATCACTAGTGGTACCTAAGAAGCATGTCGATGTGGCGAAATTTCCTAAAATGGATGAAGGGGATAAGAGAAGAAAGAGATCTGCACCACTTCAGAAGGAGCAAGGAAACAGGACCAACAGCAATGATACTGTCCTAAACAGGAGAAAAAGACAAGGAGAGCCATTGACAGGAAATTACCTGTGGGGAAGGTCGGAAACGGAACTAACATTAATACCGCCAGAACATAGACTATTCAGCAGAGCAGCAATGTTCTTCTCCTCAATAATACATCCGGGACTGCAGGCATACGCAAACGCAAAATGGCTCCAAATAACAAGGTGGGAACTAATGATGACCATCAATTCAACAGTAAATGGGTTCAACGCAATTAAAGAGGAGCTGCGAGCTGTAAGGATGGTAGCACTCCAGAACAGATATGTATTGGACCTTCTCACAGCAATGGAAGGAGGAGTCTGTGCAAAAATAGGACAATCTTGCTGCACGTTCATACCTGCCAACGATGCTGACAATGGTACACTGACAGAAGCAGTTTCACAATTGGCCCAGATGCACTCCAAAATGATGGACGAAAGTAACGGTGTAAACAAGGATAAGAGCTGGTTTTCACTATTATGGTCATGGATGCCATCTTGGCTGTCAGATGGACTGAAAATAATAGTGGGATGTGCTATTTTGGCTGGAGCTACCCTGATCATAATTAGATTTTGGAAGGCCCGGAAAGCACGCACGACTGACGAGTTGCTGGAAATGGTGGGAATGCACCCCTTAATGCCAGCAGATGACGGCCAGCATACAGGTGTGATAATACAAGAAAGGGAGAAGTTGCGCACCCAAATCATCACCAATCATCTAGACCCACCATCAGTGAAGATTGAGAACCCAAGGAACCCCAGGAGCTACATAGGAAGATGGGTATACTGTACTCCTGGAGGAACATGTGAATACATGTATTGGTCATTTGAAGATCATGTAAACCATTATGGACATCTCGGAGGGATAACTAAGATATGGAGGGTAAGAGGAGATAACGAGAAGGATATGTTTGTGGTCGACAAGTCGACCAGAGGGGGGACTGAAGTGGGAGAATGGAAGACCAGGCTCCCGTCCTTCACCTCTCGCGCTTGGCCTAGAGGGTCACGGCCCAGACACCCGCCGCAGGAAGAGTTTGTCCATTTACCAGACGACCAGGTACCCTGGTACAGGAACATACGGATGTGTCCACCTGCCTGCCCATCAGCCCGCACTGGCCATGCCGACACCTGCGGCTCGGATCAGCTAGACTAAAAACCACACGTCGTTAGAGATGCCATGGCGACCTAGACAACGGGAAGCACATCTGTACAAGTATACACACTTAACATTTCCACACCAATTTACACGAAGAACATACTCAGTGCTCTGACGTAGGCGACAGGCATATTCACGGACGTGCATCTTTATTATTTTTACATAGGCTTTCAGAATGCAGAAACGCAAGATGCATCATGAACTCATCTATAACGCTTGCTCACGCTTCCCTTGAAACCCGTTACCACCATGAGAGGTATAATGGAAACACGATACTGGTCATGGAAATGTATGCTACTATAATCTAAAGCACCTATGCACCAAACAGACTACTTAAGCACCAGGCCCGAGTAGGCCTCAAACAAGAGCTCCCGTGGACATTAACAAAGCAAGAGTCAGGTTGCTGATCCTGCAGAAAGAACCCGATGGAGCAACCAGCCAAGGTCGCAATGTTGCAAGCCCACATCCAAGAACAAATCATCAAAGGCACGATGTTGCAACCTCGTACTCCGCGTACCAACGTTAAAGTCATATCTACAAATTAAACCAGACACACAGTGGAAAAGCAATATTAATTGTGCAGAATTCTGCCTCAAACACGGTCCCGCCTCACGTGACCAAGCCGAATCTGACGAGATGCCAAAACCCAGGAGAGAAAAGGCGTCTGGGTCCCTCACTACGAGAAACAGGCCGAGACACTTGAAAGGCTCAATGGACACCTGCTACAGTGGGAGCGGTCAGCGGGAGCGGTCAGCCTTCCACCTATGAATAAATCCTCACATTGTCTGCACGTACCCATATTGAAACATTGTTGCAAACACAGGTACACCGAGAGCTGGGAACAACGGTGGTCCCAGGCTGGGGAGCTCACGGATGCACCAATCAGAACATGGGGCTCTTATCTCAGACGTCAGTAACATTAGCCAATCCTCAGGAGCCTTCATGTAACAATTCTTATGTATCCAATTATAGGGACAACCCAGATATACCACCTGACTACACCTTGTCCACTAATATCATTCTCTATATGTGTACTATACTAACCCTACCACTCGAGCAACCAATTAAGAGTGGCGATAGGTTTTTTGTTAACTTTCTGAAGTGACGCAAGTAGCGCGTCATAATGCAGTAAAAAGGGCCTGCGAGCCCCACGATTATGTGTGTGTCAGGACGGACGCGTACGCTCCTTGACCCATCCCTGCCGTTTTGTATAAATAAACAGCAGAGTCGCCTTGCTCCTTGTGTGCGTCTCATACTCTATCTCATCTGGGATATACGGGAGGAGTTGGGGCCTCCCTGCCCGGAGGTCTGCGGACGGCCCGGCCGACCCCGGCAGAATTTCCCCCCCGACAGTAGAGAAAAGCGAAATGGTTAGTTGGTTATTGGGTTGTTTCTGGATATTGTGCAGCTATGCTACTGTTTTCATTGATCTTACAATTCTTTTAGTCAGGGTAGAGTTTCAGTGCCTTAGTGGATGAGGTTTGGGCATGGTATGCTATTGAAGTGGCCAGCTCGTGAGGCTGGTCGATGCAGGTTCGCAACGCCATTGAGCTTGCCGGGCTTCAGCCCCCCCTGAAATGTGAGCTGTGGGGTGGGGCTTTTTGTTTCTCAGAGAGGGGAGAGAAGCGTTTCCCAAAACTAGCGGCTTTAAAGTGTTTCTGTGTTTGTGCAAAAACATTTATTTGCACAAACGCAGTGAAATTTTAAAGCTGCTAGCTTAAGGAACGGCTTCCATCGCTGCACTGCCTAACAAATGCACACATCGCCCCCCTCCCCACGGGTGCAAGCAAACATATAACAACGATGTGCAAACTTGATTATTTTTAGGCAGAGAGGCGCGGGAAGCCTTTTCGGAAACTAGCAGCGTGACAGGGTGTTACATGTTAGCTCATTATGTATATATGCATGTGTGTAAGGAGTGTGTATATAATGTATGTATGAATGAGTGTGTGTGAATGAGTGTATGATGTATGGGGGCTGGGTGTGTGTTAGAGAGAATTCTCCAGAATGTCTAATTTCCCTTGCCTGATGACTCCTTCAGCAGCTTTGCTGGATTTCTAGGGTTTCATCTTTTTTACCTAGTAAGAGTGTGAGCCTTTTTCCCACACTTATATGTGTTTTGCTGAGTGTTGTACATTTTTGTGTTCAGGGATATGGAGCCTCACCAACTCCATAGGCATCATATTTTTACTTTGTGTCACACAGCACATTTAGTGCAGTGACAGAGGGTTGTCTTTTAAGACTTCCCACTTTAAACTCCATTTTCGGACCGAACACTGTCCCCCAGAACATGTAAAGTTCCCATTGACTATACTAGTCTTTTTAAATTTACAGACCCAGTACACCCTATCTTCCAATAGAGTACTGGAGTGGTTAATAGTTATCCCCTTTTATCTGATTCTCATGGAACCTTAGTTTGTTTCCCTTTCTCTAAGATTTGGCTGGTGGCAGTGGTATATACCCCTTTTCTTTCTACCACGAGCTATGAAAATAACCTTGTTATAGTTAGAGGCTATGGTGGTAGTCTCAAACCCTAAACCCGCTGGACTCCCTTTTATTTTTATTTGGCTCCGGTTGGGTTTATTCGCCATTTCTTTTTGTAAAGGTCTTTCTCGTGTTTTACTCTGCGCGTCAAACCAGGTTTGGTTCCTTTGTTTGCTGTCCTTTGGCAGGCTTATGCATAGAAGCCCTCCTTAGGCGCCTTAGTGTCTGAGTGGGCAGGATGTGAGGGAGGGGTTTTAGGCCCAATGCACAGGGTCTCCTTGGAGACCCATGTAGTACTCTAGTTTCATTGGCTAGGTGACTGTCCTGCTAGGACAGCCACCCTGCTCTGTGATTGGGGGATTTGGTGCATAAAAAGCCAGTCTCTGGGACTGGAAGGCAGAGTCTCCACTTGATCGAGAGAGCCAACGAGAAGCTGATGGAAGACAACTGCTGCAACTACTGGACATCCCGGTGAAGCCCTGCTGAATGTCCGAATCGCCTGAAACTTCGACGACAGAGGAATTCTGCAAAGAGTCTTCTCCCCATGAGCATGGTGGGACCAAACAGCACGCCAAACACCAAATGCCGGACTTCCTCTTCTGGTCGAAATTGCTGTGCATCGCTGCAGTGAACCGGATAGCCAGGGAGAAAGGGACTTGTTTGGGTTTTAAGGAGCGCACCTTTTATTTGACGTTTTGCTCCGCTGCTGGCTTATTCCCTGGGCAGTGCAGGACCCTCCAGAGGTCCTCCTTCTCGTCACCTCGACGGAAGCTTCAGGAACCATGAGCCTGCAGGAACTGCCAGGAACAACTGCCTCAACTACAGCATTCTTCTGCTTTTAAGGTACTGTGAAAATCCGGTCGTTCGTGCCGTCTGACCGCGGTGAAAGTGCTTGAAATCTTTCGCCTCTCCGAAGGCTTGTCCTTCCCTTCTGCTTTGAATAACTTTTCCTCCGACCAACTTTGTTTTGAGCTCTTGGCAAAGACTTAACCACGAACTACATTGAACTGTGTGATCCTCTGCAAAGACTCTGAACCATTAACATTGGCTCAGACCTATTGACTTGAATCCTAGTTGTAGTAAGCATTTCATAGATTGCCCTGCCTATAACTCTTTGGGGTTGTTGCTTTTGAATAACCTTGTCTTTCCTCCCCTTTTAAATTGCTGGAGTGCCATTTTGCTCACACTTCATTTTGAGCTTAACTTGTCCAGAATTGATGGGGTATTGTTGCGGTGTATTAAGACTGTGATTTTCTGCTGCTTTATAATAGTGAACTGTTTTATAACTGATGATGTAAATAAATGTATATTCTTTTACTCAGAAACCTTGAATCAGTGTTTGTTTGAATCATAGTAAATGTTGTCCTTCGTGTAACTTCTTGTACTGCTCAATTTACTCTTGAGATAAGTCTGGCTGCTCAGTCATCGCTGCCACTTTACTGAGTAGTACTGCCTTGTACCAAATGTGAAATTGTACTGACACTTGTAGTCTTAATTGAGGTGTGCATGTAAATGAGCAAGTGTATGGTCAATGGGATGTTTAAAACGAGGGAGTAATGTGTAATTGTGTGTGTGTGTGTGTGTGTGTGTGTCTGTGTCTATATATAGGTGCGCGCATATGTGTAATTCTGGACCAAGCAGCTGAGTCTGGCGGGTAGTGGGTGAGAGGATTGGTGTGTTGTGGTTGGTAGGAGAGGGATGGTGGGGAAAGAGATATAGGATATATGGGCTCCCCAACAGACAACCCTTGGGATAGAACAGAGAGGGTGGATCATCTAAGTTTGCCCTGCCCAGTTTTAAACGTGACCCTGCCTATAACCAGTTAGCCCCTCCCCAAATGTAGGTTTTGTTACACTTCTGGGTCATTGTGTAGTTGTTGTTGGTCCATTTTATTTATCTTGGCGTGTTGTGAACAAAGGTATGTCTTTAGCAGCTTCTGGATAATGCAACAGATCAATGTGCAGTATGTGCACCCGTGAAAGCTAGGAAGCAATCTCTTGTGATGCAAGCTACCAAAGGCCATCGAGATGCTGGCTGTGATCTGCCCGTGGTCCGCAGAAGCACTACGCGGTCATCTGAAACTTCATGTATTGAATATAAACACAAATGATCAAACACAAACTGATATAATTTCTCCATGGAGCTTCTGAAGTTTTCAAGTGCCCTAATTCGACCATCCGCAAGGGGAGTGTGTACTCGCCTGGGCTTTTTGATTTAAAAAAAATGAAAATTAATTATGGGAGATCAACCTCTGAAAATGTGTCAGGCCATTCCACATGCATTTTCCCCACTAACCATATGAAACGCATAGTCACGTATACTCCAGGAGGACAAAGCCTACAGGTGTCCTCCCCTGTAATGTTCAGCTGGAATGTGACAGCCATGGGTACATCAAAGCATCTCAAGAAGAAGGAAGGTGTGCCTTGGGGAGCCTAGTCAAAATAGTCCCCATGGATCTGCCTCCCTATTGTCTAGTTCGGCTGGAGGCAGTGCATACTACTCAAATTTAATTAAGGAAATATGCGAAGGGGCTTGGTCGTAGGACAGACAACAGGAAGGCGGGGCTAGCACCTCTTTTATATTTCATGTTTCAACTTGAAGCTAGTTCCCACCCCTCTGTGTGAAGGACAGTGAATTGCATGTGTGGGTCCATTAGTACCGTAGGCAACCCCTGCAGAGCAGACTCCTTTCAGAGGGAGAAGTATGTGATTTAAGGGAGACTGGAAGTCTGCTCTTGTCACGAACTTCAAGGGAGACCTGCGCTTTGATCAAGAGCCACAGAGGTCTCAGTTAACCAGAGAGACACTTTGATCTACAACAGACAGGAAGATGGGTGGAACATGGTGTCACCCCTACCTTTCCTGTTGCACTCTGGGCCTGACCTCATGCATAACAGAAGATTGTTGGTGGGGACCCCGGATTGGTTCCTTAAGGTAGGTTTAATAATAATAATTTGGCATTTATATAGCGCTACAAACCGTCAAGTATCTGAGCGCTGCTTATTATTACCCATGGTGTGTGTTGCTCATTTATCGACCTCGGAAGGATGAAAGGCTGAGTTTGGCCCTGCCGGGATTCGAACCTGCGTTAGCAGACTCTGCACCCATGTCAAGGCGAGCGCTCTACTTGCTGTGCCACTTGACCGGCAATCAGTGGTGTCCATGTGACCTTAAAAGAGGGCTGAACTCCTCACTTAGCAGATCATCCAACGACTTTGAAAGGAGTAAGAAAGACTCATTGGGACCCTGGCTGAAGGTACAGTCTGCCTTATAGCTTCCGCCAGTGAAGGAAGGCCAGGATTTCCAAGCAGGAAGCTAAATTCCCCCTATAAACATCTCCCAGGGAACACATGAAGAGACTGGACTCAGAGGACCCGTCCAGCAGCTCCAGAACTGGTACCCAGCCAACACACAGCGTGCACTGCTAGGTTCTACCAGAAAACTTCCTAGGTGGGAAATGCCAGAGAGTCTCTGAATAAAGGACAAGGCTGTTGCCTGCCAACACTCTCCGCAGCTTTGGGCCATCTTCCTGAAAAGACGCCACAAGCCCTGTGAAGAAGCTAGGAGGAGTGCCACACAAGCATCAACCACCATCTATCTTGTAAGGACATTTTCCAGGCAGTCTAGCCCTCAAACTGCGACTGGCTGCATCACTGACTGTTGTCATGCTGCAGTCACTCAAGCCATCCAAAACACCTCGGCCAGGGTTCCAGATCTACCAACCGGCACAGAGACGATTCTTGACCCTGAGCCACCGTGTAGGTCAGACTGCAGCCGTCCGTCCAGGCTCACTTGTCGAACTGCCTGCCCTTTGATTCCCGCAGCTGCCTCCCATCTTGAATTCTGTCACAGGAGCTGCAAAGCATCCTGGAACCCACTTGACGCTGTTGAGCATCAAGAATATCTCAAGTACCAGGTACATTGTGGTTCTGTCCCCCTGGTCCTTTTCCGAAGGTCCCTAGTGACATTCGCGACCCCTTGCTCCCTTGGTGATGAAACCAAATAACCTTGAACAATTAAGACGGATTGCTTTACTGATTACCCTCCTGTCAGTATCCAGAGTCCATCCATTTCCTTCGTGAAACTGTCTGTCCTCTGTGTTCCTTTACAGGGTGGGATGTATTTTGTAGCCTTGAATGGACAGTCCCTTTTATCATTGGGTAATAATTGTATTTTCGCTGTGTTGCAACTAACCAACGATCCACGACCTTGCCGAGATAAGCCTGCTGCTCCGTCCACGTTACTAAAAATTGGACAATGAGGTTTATAATTTACTTGTGTTCCAATCTGTTCAGATCCCTTCTGATGTACAAGAGGTGTGGGGCTGATCAATGGATTAGAAACCAATATTCATCCCTGGACCACTGGTGCACCGGAAGTTGATTCGTCACACTGACACTGATCCTCAAACCTACACCATACATTCTGAAATTGACTTCATTCCAGAACCAAGTCCCAGCTTTTGCATAACCAGAAAGATGCATTGTGAGCCTAGCTTTTGTGAAATCTTTGAATATCTACATGCATATTTGTCTCATTTTTGTATGCGCCTGCATTGCTCAAAACTCCTGGTACTTCCTTGATAAAGTACAAATCCAAACTCCAGATAATAATTCATCGCGTTCTTTTGCCTTGCCTCACACTCTGAGTATCATGGCAAAGAGGTGAAATCCTAATTGCCTCCATTTCCCATGTGCACACGCATAGCATGCCTTCGAACCTCCCAGTTGTCAGTCCAGGGTTCCATCAACTGCTTTAAAAAAAAACATCCTTGTTTTCCAGTCTGAAGCCTATGTTCTCAGAATGAAGCATTGCCTTTCACGCTGTCTGGATTGAAACATGCCTTTGCGATGTGATGTTCCCTAATAAGCCATGCAGGCCGCATACACCACGCTTTCAGGTTTCCTGTTTGTATATGTTGTCGCAGCATTATGTTCCCTGTTGCTATCGTTTTGCAGGTATTATGATTTGCTTATGATTTGCTTGTCTGTCACAAATACAGGTTGTTCCCGCCTCAGTTTAGTTTCCAGTGGAATGCCATTCCCTCATTAGTGTTAACTCCAGAATGAGAGAGACAGGCTGCCTAACGCTCTTTTTCTTGTCTTCTCTGTATCGCATTTCACTGAGGTTATAATTATAAGTGTTTATTTATAATGTGCTTAGTACCGAAGAGGTGTGTAAGTGGTGGGGACCGGGGATTCGAACCCATGTTGCTATGTCGTCTTGTTTCCACGCGTTGCCACTGAGTTATATAGTACCTGAGGTTGCACTGCCCGAGTCACTGCCTCAAAGATCCTTCCCAGCTTTTCCTTAGAACACTGTGCCAGGTTTCCTTTCAGCTTTCCCCTTACTATTGAGTCCTTTGCAATCAGTGTTGTCTGGTGGTTTGTACCTGGTTCCATACACTACCTATGTTTTTCCAGAGCTCCGTTTCACTACAAATAAGTAACTGTGTTAGAACAATGGCTCAAATATGTTTTCACAATCTCCGAGTAAATTCAGAGAGCCAACAATCAGTTCTTCCATTGTGTTTTGTCGTTTTTGCTTAATTATTCCACCTTTCACTTGTACCATTGCTTTTTGACCATTCATTGTCGTCATTTGTGTAGCGCCTTTCACCATATTTATGTTGCGCTGGTGGTTGAATGCCGTCAGAGGGACCAAAGTATGGGAAAATCGGGAGGGGCTATTATGTGTATTTCGGCTATCAAAGTAATGAGAGGGTGTCCAAGACCCTGCTAGTGACCCATGTCTAAATGACATGTGGATGGGTGGAAGGAGGTACACTAGGAGCTAAGCAAGGGGTGGGTAGGGTTGGGGGCAGAGGATAGACACTTTTGATATTGATATTTTATTTCTATCGCGCTCGTACACAAGTGTTTCAGATCGTGGCAAGGGCCATTTCCCACCCCAAAGTGCCATCTAAGTGTAACACATTTCCTACCCCCAACAATCCTTCGTGGGACACATTTCAAACCGCCAGAATACAGCTAAAGGAGCCTCCAATAAGTGTCTGTGTGTGTGTCCTTTATCTGTGCTCTTTGCACTGCAGGTCCCAGCCAGCTGCAGTCGCATATTCCAGCCTGGTTCTTGGCTCAGTCCAATCCGCAGGTATTGTCCTGTCTTGTTAGACCATCCTGTACACTGACTTACTGCTCTGCCAGTACTGACCTTAGTCTGATATATGCTGAAAAATCATTCCTCTCAAATTCCTTTGGTAAAGCCCTGTGTGGAAGCCTCTCTGTCCATGTGCCCTGACAGTTCATGTGTGTTTGTTGCATTTTGTGTCTGCCATATTGCTCAGTATGTGTCATGGGGCCCTTTTTGCGCTATTGTACCTGCTTCAGTGGACTGGCATTGCGGTTTACTCTTGTTTAACCAATCAAATGTACAGCACTTTATATATTAGTCATATGGCAAGAATAAGGACAAGATGTCTTGTCTGATATCACGTCCTTTAGAACTTAGCTAGTAACGGCTGATGTATTGCATTGATGACATTTCAATAACACCTTGTAGTTTCTTCTTTCCTGCAGGACCCAGAATGTAGAGTACCCTTGGCTAAGGTGCTAGGGCTGAGTGAATATGTGACAAATGGCATGGAGCTACTTGGCAGCAATGATTCCACAATGAATAGCAGCTTGCTAGACTTCCCCGTTCCCCGGAGCTCACAGAAGTAGCCTCCCAATGCCACGTCTAACATGAGCAAAGATGTACAATATGCAATAATGATGGCTCAGACTTCCACTTATAATGGTAAATCAAAGTAGGCTAATTAGCTCTTTTTAATTAAACCCCACGTCACCCATTTAGCACATGACTGTAGGGGGGAGGTAATTGTCCCCCAGCATGAAATGAGACAGCTCAGGGAGAATGGGCCTTGTAATTGAGCACAAAGCAGTGACATGTCTGAGAAGATCCTTTTCTCCTCTGCCTTGTTGACTTCCTCACAGGAGACTGAATGCCACGTCAAGCTTCCATTGTTCCTTCTGCTGCACAGAACAGAACATGTTTCACAATGCCATTCAGTGGTTCACGACTAAAGTATCATTTTTACTTCCATGAGGCACGTGCCCTTCCATTGCATAAAGGTGTCATTATGCTGTAAAAGAAGGAGAATAATCAGACACAATACCAAGTGAAACATGACAAAATGACATCTGAGAAAGAAACAGGATGTCAGCTTCTTTAGCTGTGCACTACCGCACTCTTTCTAGGTCTAGTACAGTAAGGTAAGTGCATTTATGAAGCGCCCTTCTGTCTATAATGTTTGCCCCGCTGTATGTATCTCTGTCGAAAAAATGGGGTGGGAAGCGGTGTTAATGGAATAGACGGAATGTATGGCACGGAAACCTGTGGTGTTGATGAGTGCAGGTCGGCAGCACCCATTGCCTGTGTACACTGCACTGCAAGGCATCAGTCTGTGGGCTATCATCCACCTTTCCACATGTGCAAGGCATGTTTTGAAGTCTAGAGAGTTCATTGACGGATTGTTCTTGAGTTTGTAGATTTTGTGTGTGTCTCCTCTGCATAGATGTAACAGGTTAAGTCAGACATATTGATGGTGTCCAAATGGGGTTTCCTGTAAATGTTGAAAAGAAGAGGCGACAGTGTGGATCCTTGAGGACAAAGGGCCTGGCTTCAATCAACCGGGTATTGATGGTGGTTTTGGTTCTACCAGTGAGGAAGGTGATCAGGTATAGGGCAGGTCCTACCAGTGAGGAAGGTGACAGATCCTACCAGTGAGGAAGGTGATCCGGCATAGGGCAGATCCTACCAGTGAGGAAAGTGATCAGGCATAGGGCAGATTCTATGAGGACGCTGATCAGGTACAGGGTAAATCCTACCAGCGAGGAAGGTGATCAGGCATAGGGCAGTTCCTACCAGTGAGGAAGGTGATCAGGCATAGGGCATATTCTATGAGAAAGGTGATCAGGCATAAGGCAGATCCTACCAGTGAGGAAGGTGATCAGACATAGGGCAGATTCTTTAAGGAAGATGATCAGCCATAGGGCAGACCCTACCAGTGAGGAAGGTGATCAAGCATAGGGCAGATTCTGTGACGAAGGTAATCAGGCAAAGGGCAGATCCTACCAGTGAGGAAGGTGATCAGGCATAGGGCAGATTCTATGAGGAAGGTGGTCAGGCATAAGCCAGATCCTATCAGTGAGGAAGGTGATCAGGTACAGGGTAGATCCTACGAGGAAGGTGATCAGGCATAAGGCACATCTTACCAGTGAGGAAGGTGATCAGGCATATAACAGATCCTACGAGGTATGTGATCAGGCATAAGGCAGATCCTACCAGTGAGGACCGTGATCAAGCATAGGGCAGATTCTATGAGGAAGGTCCTACCAGTGAGGGAGGTGAACAGACATAGGGCAAATCCTACCAGTGTGGAAGGTGATCAGGCATAGAGCAGATTCTATGAGAAAGGTGATCAGGCATAAGGCATATCCTACCAGTGAGGAAGTTGATCAGGCATAGGGCAGTTCCTACCAGTGAGGGAGGTGATCAGACATAGGGCAGATCCTACCAGTGAGGAAGGTGATCAGGCATAGGGCAGATTCTATGAGGAAATTGTTCAGGCATAGGGCAGACCCTAGCAGTGAGGAGGGTGATCAGGCATAGGGCAGATTCTATGAGGAAGGTGATCAGGCATAAGGCAGATCCTATCAGTGAGGAAGGTGATCAGGCATAGGGCAGATCCTAAGAGGAAGGGAATCAGGCATAAGGCAGATCCTATCAGTGAGAAAGGTGATCAGGCATAGGGCAGATCCTATGAGGAAGGTGATCAGGCATAAGGTAGATCCTACCAATGAGGAAGGTGATCAGGCATAGGGCAGATTCTATGAGGACGCTGATCAGGTACAGGGTAAATCCTACCAGCGAGGAAGGTGATCAGGCATAGGGCAGTTCCTACCAGTGAGGAAGGTGATCAGGCATAGGGCATATTCTATGAGAAAGGTGTTCAGGCATAGGGCAGACCCTAGCAGTGAGGAGGGTGATCAGGCATAGGGCAGATTCTATGAGGAAGGTGATCAGGCATAAGGCAGATCCTATCAGTGAGGAAGGTGATCAGGCATAGGGCAGATCCTAAGAGGAAGGGAATCAGGCATAAGGCAGATCCTATCAGTGAGAAAGGTGATCAGGCATAGGGCAGATCCTATGAGGAAGGTGATCAGGCATAAGGTAGATCCTACCAATGAGGAAGGTGATCAGGCATAGGGCAGATCCTACGAGGAACGTGATCAGGCATAAGGCAGATCCTACCAGTGAGGAAGGTGATCAGGCATAGGGAAGATCCTACCAGTGAGGAAGGTGATCAGGAATAGGGCATATCCTATGAGGAAGGTGATCAGGCATAGGGCAGATCCTACCAGTGAGGAAGGTGATCAGGCATAGGGCAGATCCTACCAGTGAGGAAGGAGAACAGGCATAGGGCAGATTCTATGGGGAAGGTGATCAGGAATAGGGCAGATTCTATGAGGAAGGTGATCAGGCATAGGACAGATCATTTTATTCCAATGTCTCCCAGTCTCCATAGATGAAATGTGTGTTTGATGGGGTCAAACGCTGCTGAGATGTCCAGTAGAATGAGAACACTCTCTGAATTTCCATCTGTGTTGTTCTTAAGTTTATCTTGGATTCTATATAGAGCAGATTCTGTACCTCTGAACGGTATACAACCGTAGTGTGCATCATTAAGGAGATTGTTTGTGTTGTCTTGCAAAAAATATGCCTTTTTCCAGTACTTATCCAATGAAAGGAGTGTTTGGGATGGGGCAGTAGCTTGCATTTCCATTTAGGTCAGCTGTGGGCGTTTTGAAAAGTATTCTTAAACACGTCAGAGGGCCTCACTTTAAGGCACCTAGTAATAAAGCAAACGAGAACCTCAACATCAGTGGAGTACGCAACACTGAAACTAAATCTCTGGCTGCCCCTGAGCGCAGCATACAAGAATGAATGTGAGCACACGCAGAAGGAAAGCAACGCCATGACAAAAGCTTATCCTCGTTCATCCCGCCCACTCCCAGGACTAAAGCCAGTGAAAGCAAAGTAAAGGTCCAGTCACCCAAAATGGCTTCCCAGTAACCTCGTTGAACAAATACAATGATATTGGCAAAATGGCTTCCCAGTAACCTCTTGAATAAATACAATGATGATGGCAAAATGGCTTCCCAGTAATCTCGTTGAACAAATACAATGATATTGGCAAAATGGCTTCCCAGTAACTTTGTTGGATAAATAAAAGGATATTGGTAAGTGGGTGACCTAGTTTTTAAAAGATCTGACTTAAAGGCATCGACTGCACCTCCTATCATTCACCATGCCGCTGCCGAAGCTCTCCAGTTAATGCCTCCAAACCGCATGCCATTTTCTTCTGAGGGCAGAGGCAATTTCTGATCATTACATGCACTCCCTATCTATCAGAGCAGAACTTCCGGCAGAAGACACCGGCAGAAAACCCAACAAGTGTTTTCTGCAGTCATTGCAGAGCTCTCGAGTCAAAGCTAAGAGTGAGCCAGCCTCATTACCTCCATGATTGCGAGCGTTGGGAGCTGCTCAGCGCTATCAGGCCGCATCTTTTCTCACAGAGATGGCAGTCGACATTACGGGTGACCTACTTATGCTTCTCCATTACACCTTCATTGAGAGAACATGTCTGGAAATATTAGCTCTTACTTCCGTTGTTACGGTCGATGGCAGAGCCATTATCTCTGCGGTCAGCTCCTGCTAAGCATTTGTAGAACCTTTTCTTGCATCAGAAGCCGCAACCTTATTCAGGAGCAGAGGTGTGTAGTAGTGAGCAGCTGCTCTGCATTCTATTGATAGACAGCAATGCAGCATAGTTATGCATATTGCAGTAACCGACTGAGCCAGTGCCTGGGATACTTAAGTACCCCCGGGGAGTGAGGTGGCATTCTGTGATTGGGCAAACTCCAAGATGTAATGCTTGATAGTCTTGAGTGACAGCCACCTCCTAAACCTCCCCACGGTCTCTGCTTCCCACACGGCCCCTCTGAAGATGCCATCCAACCACTCGTTTGGCTGCTGCTGCCCTCTTGGCCCAACTATTCACAAGCATTATTGGCCTGGCACCACTCTCTCTGCTCAAGCCCTTTCTATTTTTCCAGTCGCAGCCACCCATCTTTCTTCCTTGACACCTGCCTTCTCTTCTGCATCACCGAGTGCTAGATCCATGCCGGCAACACTCCCTGCAGTGCAGCCTCCACTTCCTGCCTGCAATTAGTACCCCAGGCCACTGTGGAACACGCAGACTTTCTATGGGGTACAGCTAGAGGCATAGCACGCAGGCACGCACTACACTGGCTCATAATAGCCGTGATACCAAGTTAATGCATGGGAGAATGGTTGAGGGCCAATACCACTTGGTGGTAGCCGTCAGAATGCATAATTTTTTGTGTAGGTTTCCATTCCCTTGTCCCCCCTCTAACTCGGTTCTCCATCATCCAGGGATGGTATTTCTCTGCCTCTTCCTGAGATCCTGCGGTCTGTCTGGTGAGGGCGGTTTGCTGAATCATGTCTGACAGGCTTACCCAGAGGAAGTGATATCACAATAATATAGAATCCTGCCAGGTCTATGAAGACTTTAGAATAAGGCAAGCTAACATGATTTCATAGTCAACAGAATGTTAGGTGGAGAAGACATTCAATTCTATGCCTCTACTTTTGCCCTCCCAGGATCCTCAGGCTTCAGCCCTTACTATTGAGTTCTTCTGACAAGCATTCATTCAACCTTTTTATCCCTTGTACTACAAGCATTGCTTGTCCGCATGGCTTTAAATCTTCCTGAAGATGCTTTGTCAGCATATCTCATTGTTCAAGAATCCACCGTCCACCATTCATAGTCATTTGGTTACATGTTGATGGAGCGACTCTTACCTTCAAAGCATCCATTATTGGAAATGTTGTATGTAGTAACTCGCTCAGGCAGGTAAGTAAATATAAAGATTTATTTACTTAACAATTGACGGCGCCCTGCTCTGCTACACACGCTAGCTATGCTTCCTCCTTCTCCAACTCTCACACCTCGAATCCCCTTCAAACCATAACATTCCAATGCGAGCAGGCAGAGCTTCCAACTATGGAACTTAAGAATACAACAATACAGGAATACCACACACCCTCCCCCCTTTTATAATAATCAACTATGTACTAAAACCACTGAACAATATATATATATATATATACATTTGTAGACATACATCTTAACAGAACTAATTAACTTGTCATCAACAGAAATTTAAAGTGATGACACTATTATGAAGAAATTTACTTTCCCATGACATAGTCTTTAGACCAGAACGGTAGTCTTTTGTCTCTTGGATTGCGCACTGTCTTGTCTCTTGACAAAATTATAGAATCATTGCTCTGATGACTTCTATCACAATTTTCGTTTCCATCCACAGTGCTAGAGTTTACACTCTGATAATTCTCACATCCTGAAACTCCAATACTAAACATGTTATCACTATTTTCTCTCATCTCTGCATTTTCTTGAATATTCTGAAACCCCACACCCATTTCATTATGTAACTCAACATCCCTCTCCATGTTCACATTCTCTCTATCACTCCTTTGAACATTTAACTCATGAAAACCAACATCATCTCCCATCCATCCACCCATTCCCCTTTTTTGTTTTAATTGATCAAAATTATCATAACTTCCTTTCCAATTCCACTTACTTATTCTGTCAAAATTCCATACTGAACCTCCAGTCACTCTCACTGCCTTGTTAAACACTTGCAAGACCTTGACTGGTTTACTGTATTTTGATTCACCCTTCCTAACATTACGTCCAAATTTTATCCTTACAAATTCGCCTGGTGAGATGTCAATACTGTGACTAATATCACTACACGACAACCTGAGCTTTTCCTCTTGGCGTCTCCAACTCTTTATTTTCTCTTTTCCTGGCGTTCTCTTGCTATTTACCCACTCCGGGCTAAGCAATGTGTTGGGAGCCCTCCCCCTCATTAATTCAAATGGAGAAAACTCTGACCCTCTCTTGACCGACATCCTTAAACTCCACAATTTTTCTAACAACGCTTCCTCAACAGACATATTGTTCCTTACAGCCATTTCCACTGTCTCCACTACAACTCTGTTACATCTCTCAACTAACCCATTAGTTTGGGGATGATACAATGCCGAATACTTCCATTCAATCCCTGATGTCTTTGCAAATTCTCTGACCTCCCTGCTTTTAAACTGGACACCATTGTCACTTATGATAGATTTAGGAAATCCTTCTCTCCGGAAGATTTCTTTCAGAAATGTTAATATCTCTTCCTAATCAATCTTCCTAACTGCTTTAAGTTCTACCCAACTTCAATAATAGTCAATCATTACTATTAAAAATCTCTTCTCCCCCATCAGTTTCACGGATGGTCCAACAATATCAATACCTAATTTCACCCAAGGAGCTTCTCCTTTGTCTATAACAATGGGCTCGGACTTGAAGCTTTTACAACTTTTAGCTCTGTTTTGGCATGGCCAACAGTTCCTCACAAATCTTTCAATTAATATATCCATGCCAGGCCACCAGTCTGTCCCTGTAATACCTGGGTGTCCCTGATGAGCCTTTTCTATGAGTTCCTCATATAATGCTTTCGGGGGCACTAATTTATTCCCCCTCATCAAAAATCCATCTTCCATGGATAATTCATCTCTCAACACCAAAATTTCACACACTCCTGATCGACTGATCTTTTTTCTGGCCAACCTACCACTGTATATTCTTCAATTTTCTGTAAAATGACATCTCTGGACATTTCAAACAACCATTTTTCTTTGGAATTCACTTCATGAACTACTGCCACCATTTCTTCGTTATCTTCTAAATTTAACTCAGTATCTTTCAAAGGTAGTCTTGACAGATAATCCGCTAAAACATTTCTTTTCCCTGGTACATATTTTGTTACAAAATGATAATCTTGGAGTTTAATACTCAACCTAGCAAGTCTAGGTGACGCTCTGCACATACCTTTTACTGTAAGAACTTCTATAAGAGGTTTATGGTCAGTTTGAATGACAAATCTGCTCCCCCACAAATACTTTCTGAAATAGTTTACAGCCCATGAACAAGCTAATAACTCTTTTTCAATTACGGAATATCTGCACTCTGTGGCTGTAATCGCTCTGGAGGCATAGCTAATTATCTTTTCCTTTCCACTTTCATCAATCTGAGATAAAACAGCTCCTAACCCATTACCACTAGCATCTACTGTAACTTTGGTCAGCCTCCCAAACACATATCCACCTAGTTCTGTAGAGTTGCATATTTCTCTCTTAATATAATTCACTGCTTCGTTACATTCTTCACTCCACTCAAACTTGACCTCCTTTTTTAAAATTTTCCTTAAAGCTTCGGTCACATTCGCAAATTTTTCCACAAACCTGTTGTAAAATTCGCATAATCCTAAGAATGTTCTTAGTTCATCCTTGTTACCTGAGCTAGGCGATTCCCTGATCGCTTTCATGGCATCTTTCTTTGGTTTATAACCTTTACTATTCACTGTGTGTCCTAAATACTCCACTTCACTCATGCTGAACTTGCATTTGCTCATTTCAATTTCTAAACCCATACTCTCCAATTTGGACATAACATCTTTTAACCTCCTATCATGTTCCTCTTTACCTTTCCCAAATACAATAATATCGTCTTGATACACAAATATTCCCTTCAATCCTTTCAACGCATGTACCATGACTCTTTGAAATACCGCAGCTGCAGATGCTAACCCAAATGGCATTTGTTTGTATCTATATAAACCGTATGGTGTAACAAAAGCCGTGATGTCTCTGCAATCTTCTGTCAGAGGAATCTGATGGTATGCGCTCGAGAGATCCAGTGTGGCAAACACGTCTGCATTTTCTATGCAATTAAGCATCTCCGATATCACAGGAAGAGGAAAAATGTCTACTATGATGTTCTTATTAACATCCCTGAGATCTACACAGATCCTGGGTTTACCGTTTTTCTTCATTGCCACAACAATAGGGCTTGCCCATTCGGATGATTCTATTTTTTCTATCACATCTTCTGCCTCCAGTCTCATCAATTCTTGTTCAACTTTGTCCACTATGGCAAACGGTATGGGCCTGGATTTTACATGTCTAATAGGTACAGCTCCTTTCTTCAGGCGAATTCTATGTGAGAAATCCTTTAATAACCCCAATTTCTTTTGGTGCTCCTCTTTTCCAGTTTTACTACCTTTTTCTTGCTCATAACTGGATTTAACAATTAATACTTGTTCTTTTTCACACAGATCTAATCTGATCCGCAACCCAGCTTGGTCTCTCCAAACTATAATATTGACTCCTTTCTCTGCCACATATACTTTGACTTCAGCACGCCTGTTTTTGAATTCTACAATGCTAGGGAACCAGCCGATTATTTTGATACTCAACCCTTCAAACCCACCAGGATTTTTTATATCAGGAGCATTCAATTTGCTTGTTAGCCCAGCTGCAATTAAATTCTTCCAAGTTTTCTTTGTTATGATCGTCCATGGCGAGCAACTGTCCACTTTTACTTTGAGTTTCCAGTTGTCAATTACTATGATACAACTTGGGCATTTGAACTCTCCTCCTGGGGGTTCACGGATTGTGAACACTCTCTCCTCATCTGATTCTTCTTCTTCTTCTTGAATGGCTGAAATTCTTTTCTTTCGCTTGCAAGTGACTGCGAAATGTCCTTTCACTCCACAGTTTCCACACTTTTGTCCTATTGCTGGACAATGTTTGGCGTATGCAAAATGTCCAAACCTTCCACAGTTGTAGCATCTGTCTCCATCTCTGGATTGTGTACTTGCATGTTTGGGTTCAGCTTTTACCCAGTTCCTTCCTTTAGATAATTGCCCTTTGTTTTCATAACCTCTTGGCATACTGTTTTTTACCGTATTGTTCTCCACTCGTTCTTTCGTCCTCAACGTGTTGACCATTCCTTGCTCTCCAGAGTCTCCTGGAGACTTATCATTTTGCTGTTGCAAACTTTGAGCAGCTTCTTGCTTTTTATTTTTCATTTCCTTTGAACATAATGGCTTATAGTCTTTTCATGGTCATCCGCATCTCCGGCCTCATCCACTGGCAAGTCCGGTAATTCCCTGTATTTCCTTTGCCCCCCCAACCCCAATGCATGAAGGAGTAATAACTTTTTCTTGTGCGGTGTAAGGCTTTCCTGGTCAACTGTTTGTACATAGTTCAGCCAAAACTCCTTCCATTCTGCCCAATTGACTACTGGCTGCCCTGGGGTTTGGAGGTTGAATGTTAATGCCTTGCATTCTATGAGGTGCCACTTGTCAACAATTAACTCTGAATATACTTTCTTGTTAGTATACAGTGTTGTGATTGATTTGTTCACAACAATCAATATAGAAAAAATTCCCTTTTTTTTTTTTTTTCTTCTGGACTGCGACGAGGGTGGGGGGGCTCTACTGTCTATTCCTCATTCAGTCCGATTGGAGTAGCGTGTGCATCGTGCACTTTTATTTTGACAGGCCGACTGACAGGGCGCTTGTCATTTTCGATCTGGACCAACAGGGGGCGCAGGCAATTAAACGTCTGCACGAACCAACGCAGCATCAGGCGTCGGTTCGGAGCATCAGCTCTCAGTTCACCCGCAGCGTGAACCCAGCACAAACCAACGTTTAAACACGTCAGTTCGGAGCGACTGCTCTCTGAAGCGCTGCTTTTTTTCTTACCTACAGGAAGCGGGAGCACAAGCCAACTTACATGAAGTCGGCTCGGAGCGTTACGATCGCTCTGGTCCAGGCTCCTTCTACGAGGCTTCCGTGGGTCTACAGGACGCCGCCGTCCTCGTCGCCAAAATGTAGCAACTCGCTCAGGCAGGTAAGTAAATATAAAGATTTATTTACTTAACAATTGACGGCGCCCTGCTCTGCTACACACGCTAGCTATGCTTTCTCCTTCTCCAACTCTCACACCTCGAATCCCCTTCAAACCATAACATTCCAATGCGAGCAGGCAGAGCTTCCAACTATGGAACTTAAGAATGCAACGATACAGGAATACCACATTGTACTTGAACTCTGCTCAGGGGGTTCAAAAGAGCAGAAGACATGTTCCAGTATTTGCACTGACTCCACTGGAAAGGGTGTAGGGAGCAGTATCGACACGGCATGCGCGGATTAAGCAATAACCTGTCAAGCTTGTTTTCATAAATGGATTGGATTCGTAAATGGCCGCCATGTCTCTCTCTAGTTTATGAACCTGCAACACTTTGGATTGTGTGCGTCAATGGTCAAATATCCTTTCAGGAGGTGAAAAGAAAAGCTCCAATGATATTCTTTTGTCTTAAAATGTTTTGGTAAAGATGTACATGTTTTCAGGTTAGTAGAATGTGTGTGTTTTATGATTCCATTCTATAATACAGAATTATTGTAGACATTGAAATCCAAACCTTACATGTTTGTACCAAGTAAAGCCTGAAATGTGCTTGGACAAGTGCTTACATGTTGGCTAGTCCTTCAGCATGGATGCATCGGTTGCTGGATGCTGGCTACTATGTTGTTGTCTCTGCCTGGGCTGTTTGCACCAGTGCTGTCCCTGCTTCATCTGCTGCCTTCTGCAGTCTGTAAGCGCGACCCTCAGCGACACGGGGAGAACTAAGGGGGAAGTGCCCCTCCAATCAATGATTAATATATGCCCTTCCCACGCCTCATTTCACCGTTCAGTAATCCAGTCTCTGAGACCATTGGCACCTCCAGCAGGGCCTCGAGCTGGCCCAGCAGTCACTCTGAGCACATCTTTTTTCTAGAGCAGTTGTGGTGGACTTTACAGGAATCACGAACCACACAAATGGAGTCCAAGTGTGGGACTTTAGTTACTCTGACAGCAGGTGGATAAATCACGCCTGTAAGCACTGATAACCAAATGTAAGGGGGTACTTGGCTTTGTGGACTGTCATCTTTTCTCTAACAATGGGGCACTACTTAGGTGCGACTGCTCCCCCACGCCTTCTCCACACTCTGCCCTCATATCGTGCTTTTGCACACAGCAGTGCACTGGTCATGTGAAGGTGATGTGTGGCGTGCTCCACCGCCCAACATGTCTCCTGGTGTTGGGTGAAGAGTGTCCATGCGCCTCGAGTCCTGACTGGTAGTCATCCATGCAAGTCTCTCTGCTCTCAATTACATCTTAGTTGTGGTCTGTTTTGCTACTTCTTGTAGTTTCCAGCTTCTTGTGCAGCAGCTGCCCAGCAGAGGGAAACGAAAGGAATATGGACCATGAAGGCTAGTTCATCTTCAGTGAGCCTTTTATGTGAACATTTTAAGATAATGTTCATGCTGGTAATACTCGGATGGGCCCTCTGAATTTTAAAACTCAGACCCTGCTATACCTCCAAGTGTGATTAATTTCTTAAATGTACAGTATTCTAAACCATTGTATAACATAGGCACAATGTTATTAAGCACATCATATTTGAACCGAAAGTTAAGGGCAATGCAGAAGAAGTATGTGCTTTGCTACTTTTGGGCTATTGCCTAACTCCATTTGTGCTAGATATGGGTTTCCTTTTCTGGCAACCCTGGGTGAGGGTCGGGAGAAGCAGGCGTCCAAAAGCAGCAGAGGACGTTTAAAACAAACAGTCCAGATGCAGAAAATGAACGAAGGTGGCAGTGGCTCTGCTGGGCTTTGTCACAGTAAATGTATCAGGGAAGACAGTCATGGAGGCTGTGCCGACACACAGGAAACGATCGCCCACTGCACCCTATCCCTGTGCCGGAAACCACTCCTGCATTTCCTGCTAATTTCCTGCAATACATTTTCATTTTGTGTACATTATGACAAAGCATTCGTGACTTGTAGACATTCATTATCGTGATTATGATGTAGACTACAGCTTTAGACTACAGTACAGCTTTGCCGAATGCTACTGTGTTACTCATGGCCTCTTCAGTACAACAATAGCCTGGCTCTCAGTGGCATGTGTGGCTCGGGGGGGGGGGAGAAGCCGAGACAATCACTAATGTGAAAGCAGAATGTGCATGTGAACCACCATGGGATGGTGCTGTTAGAAGGGGGGCCATATTTGTTGGTACAGGGACGTAGGAAGGATAACATGGCACTGTGAGTAGAGATTGGCAGGGCCCATGATCATATCATATCATCTAGAAGAGTCTCCTGCTTTCACATCTCCACTTTGTTAGGTGATATGTATCATCTCTCGTGACACACTATTTAGTGCCTATACACAATGGGCCTCATTCCGACTCAGGCGTTAAGGGGTTTATGGCGCCGTAAACGGCGCCGACCCTTAACACCTAATTACAAGGTTCCCTTTGCGGGATGGCTGTTTAACGCCTGCTTTTTGCAGGCGTTAAAAGCCATGCCGCAAAGGGACCTTGGCGATAATTACGGCACCGTAATTTACGGTGCCGTAATTATCGCCTTTCCCCATTCCCATTATGCCCTATGGGGCAAACAATGGGAATGGGGAAGGGGCCATTGGTGAATGGGGAATTACCACCCCACTCACCTTGGAATGGAGCGGTAATTCCGCCATCCACCATGGCGGAATTGCAACCTTAGCGGCATGGACCATGGTGCTAATAGCACCATGGCCCTCCGCCAAGGTTGTAATGAGGCCCAATGTGCTTCAAAGCGCTTCAAGGCAAGGGAGGGAACAAGGGAAAATACAATGACATTCTTACAGGCCATGAACAGTAAGGTTGTGACCTGACAACATTTCAGATAGTGCAAGATCTAAGACATAGATAAGGAAGGGAGGGGGAGAGTGGGGAGGGAATGGAAACAGACAGGCGACCACCGTACTAGGCCCGATGACATTTCTGCTAGAGCCAGAGAAAAACAAAAGGTCAGGGAGAGGGGTGCAGAAAGGGAGTGGAGGAACAAAACAGGCTACTATCGTACTAGGCCTGAGGACATTTCAGATAGTGCTGAAGGGGAGGGGAGGGGCAAGTAAGGGGAGATTGGACTATGTTCATAAAATGTTTCCTGTGCAATGTCATGAGAACCGCTGTCTACTGGTTTCTTAGTGCAATGAATAGTGGCTCTACAAACTTCCCAATTAAAGGCATGTTTGCAATGAATACATGAATACACTTAAAAGGAAAACTTAGTAATATGTGTCCAGAACCATGGGGGTGGTTTACTGAATGGAATTGGTAAGATTCTAAAGGATTAATGAGGGTACAGTGAAAGAGGACTGAAGCATTATAAAGACAAATTGAAAGCTGAGGACTAACATTTAAAATCGAAATGCAAGAGACAGCCACTACCCTCTAGTTCACAATCGTCCCATTTCCCTCTCTATCTTCAAATAACACAAGAGCAACATGGGGGAGAACAAGCGGAAGACATTATTGACTTTTTCTGAAATGATCAGGTATTCTTTCACTAAGCCATTCAACCCAACAGACTGTTCTGCACCAGAAAGCCATTGTACAGCTCCCCCCTCCTACACCGCAAATGTTACTGCAGCAGCAACAGTGGCAGAGCCAGGGTGGGGGAAGGGGGTAGGCCCTAGGCAAAGGACCTTGCAAACATCAGGGAAGAGCCAGAGAGATATATGAAGGCACTACATACATGCCATTTTGTTCAGGTAAACAATCAGCCTATTTTTGCTGGCTGAAGTAGGGCAACCTCTGAGCAAAGCCGCCCGGCCAGCAATGGGGCTGGCTATAGGTGTACCATAAGGATCATTTATTGGTCAGGATTCATGAGATTTGCCCCAAGGAAATAATTAGGCAAAAATAAATATCTGTAAACAGAATAAGAGTGTCTCCCTTTGACTTCTTAGGCAGCCTCAACATTACATTACACAAAAATCTTCCATTAATCCATTGTGCAAGAAGAAATAGCTAGAGCCTGTGTCCAGGGTTTGCAATTGAAAATACAGCAACAACTGAAGGTCACCTGGCAAATCAACCGCTAGCAGAACGTGTGGCTGTAGCAAATCATTGTGTATTCTGCCAGGAACAGAGGAGACTACTAAAGCTAAACCTATGGCACTGCAACGACTGAGCTTTCAGAGGGGGGAGAGACAGGGACGTCATTTGGGGGTCGCCCTTTGACTTCTTAGGCAGCCTCAACATTACATTACACAAAAAATCTTCCATTAATCCATTGTGCAAGAAGAAATAGCTAGAGCCTGTGTCCAGGGTTTGCAATTGAAAATACAGCAACAACTGAAGGTCACCTGGCAAATCAACCGCTAGCAGAACATGTGGCTGTAGCAAATCATTGTGTATTCTGCCAGGAACAGAGGAGACTACTAAAGCCAAACCTATGGCACTGCAACGACTGAGCTTTCAGAGGGGGGAGAGACAGGGACGTCATTTGGGGGTCACCCTTTGACTTCTTAGGCAGCCTCAACATTACATTACACAAAAAATCTTCCATTAATCCATTGTGCAAGAAGAAATAGCTAGAGCCTGTGTCCAGGGTTTGCAATTGAAAATACAGCAACAACTGAAGGTCACCTGGCAAATCAACCGCTAGCAGAACGTGTGGCTGTAGCAAATCATTGTGTATTCTGCCAGGAACAGAGGAGACTACTAAAGCCAAACCTATGGCACTGCAACGACTGAGCTTTCAGAGGGGGGAGAGACAGGGACGTCATTTGGGGGTCGCCCTTTGACGTCTTAGGCAGCCTCAACATTACATTACACAAAAAATCTTCCATTAATCCATTGTGCAAGAAGAAATAGCTAGAGCCTGTGTCCAGGGTTTGCAATTGAAAATACAGCAACAACTGAAGGTCACCTGGCAAATCAACCGCTAGCAGAACGTGTGGCTGTAGCAAATCATTGTGTATTCTGCCAGGAACAGAGGAGACTACTAAAGCCAAACCTATGGCACTGCAACGACTGAGCTTTCAGAGGGGGGAGAGAGGCTGTGTGAGGGGCAATATATAAGGCGCGGGGATGGAGAGTGGCTGTGAATACCCTTCAGGATAGAGTACCAAGTAGTAAACCGAAGGGTCACTGGAAGCGTGAATGTCCAAACTGACCACAGCAACATTGCACTTCCTTTTCTCTAATCTACTCCAATTTCCCAATCCAGGTGCACCTGCCTTTCTCCCATGAAACGCTGCACGAAGTGCTTCAGGAGCAATTTAATGCAAGGCATCCTTGGAGAAAATCACTTTGTCATGAACTTGTTAATCCCCGTAGGTCGAGAAGGACTTATTGGGCCTGATTCACAGCAGCGTTTCATAATGGTGCAATTCCATAGGAACACCATCTGTGAATCAGGCCCATTGTGTCATGCACAATCTGTCAATCTCTAGAAAAGATGTTGCCATTTCTAGTCAACCCGTTTTGCTCCTGTGATGAAACCCATATCTGTTTCCCTGGGTCCTGTAGCAGACAAACACGCTTTCATAACTCTTGTGTAAATTGAACTTCACACCCCTTAGTGTTTTTAGATGTCTACTATGAAAACACAGTAAAATGTGCCCCCACCTCTACAAGAGAAACTACTCACACTGCCTGTCCCAAATGATGTAAATCCCTGCAAGGATCTTATTGAATTATTTTCCCAAATCCCTGTTTCCCTTTGGTCTCAGAATGACAATACATACACAACATACAGCCCATTAGAATTTGAACAGATCCTTTCAAATCCTTCTCAAAAGTGCCTCAAAACACACTGGGGGCCTCATTATAAGGCTGGCGCTCCCGGAATGAATGGGTCTGGTACGGGACCAGCCCCCTTCATTCCGGGAGCGCCGATTACGAGCTTCCCATCGCGGGACCCGGATCGCACGCCTGGTAAAACGAGGCGTGCTTTCCGGGTCCCACGAGGGGAAGAGGGAGGCAATAACGGGCCAGATGTAATCTGCCCGTTATTACCTCCCTCCCCACTCCCATTGAGCCCTATGGGGGCTCAAACGGGAATGGGGAATGGTTCCTGCAAGGAGGACTTACCGGGTCCTCCAATGTTGGAATGACCCGGTTATTCCTCATTGAAGGAACCCGGTAATGGAGCCCGGTTTGGAGGCAACCATGGTGCTATAGCACCATGGCTGCCTCCAAACTCGTAATGAGGCCAACTATGTCCCAAAATAAGGGAGAGGAAAACCACTGCCATTAACTAATAATTGCAGCAAAATTGTTTTGTCCTTGTAATACTCCTATTTTACATGCAAAGAAATCAGGCAAAGACATATATACCTTTATACAGGACCCACCATGTCATAACCTTTGTGGCACTGACCTCTTTTCCAGTACTCCTGAATCTTGCCACCATTGTGACCTGCATTCTGCCTATCTGTTTAACTGTTCTGGATCTGTGTTATGCTTTCTTTTCTATATTGATCCACTCAGACTGTCAGTATTTGCCTGCCTTCACCTATTGTGGTTTACAATCCACCTGGACTGGTCTATCACAGTGGTACATGTAATCTCCTACCTTGTTTCCCCAAACATTACAATTATATATCCTGGAATATGTGCTTGTGAAATACATAGCTGACTTACTCCTAGCATTTCCTTCTTGCAAAGACTTTAAACATTACACTGTAGTGCTTTTATCTGCCCTAGCCATGAAAGGTCACAAAGCCTCCATACAAAAGCTAATGCTATGCCAGACAAGATTATATTATTTAGCACACTATGGGCCTCATTACGCGGTAGGCGGTAATGGATTACCGGCACTTGTAAGGGCACCGGTGTCGGTAATCCCTTACCACCCTATTCCGAGGTCCCTTAGCGGGTCCCTTCCTTAACTCCTGGTTTTACCAGGTGTTATGGAAGGGACCCGTTAAGGGACTTCAGAGCTAATAACGGTACCGCAAATTGCGGTACCGTTATTAGCTCCATCCCCATTCCCATTGAGCCCTATGGGGGCTCGAAAGGGAATGGGGAATAGTTCCCGGAATGGGGACTTAACGGGTCCTCCAATGTTGTCCCCATTTCGGGAACCCGGAGCCAGAATGCGGTAAGGAGGTAGCCAATGGCGCTAATACCGCGTAATGAGGCCCTATGTGTTAATAGCTATGAATGTTGTTTCTGCCTCAGGGGACCAATGTAAGATTCTGGAGGGTCTAAATGTGTAAGAACCTGTAATGGCTTAACAAGAGCAGCATCACCCAATATCCATTTCTGACAATATGCAGCCATTTCCAATAATTATCACATCTGGGTGATAGTGGCAATTCTATGATCGCAGTAACACAGGTATCTGTCAATTTGTGTGTCCGGGCAGAAATATAGGGCCTCATTCCGAATCCGCCGTGCCGGAATCCGGTGATTCTGTGACGACGGTGACTCTGTTTCCGCGACCACAAGGTTGCAGAATGAACGGCCGATTACGGCATGTGGGCTGCGCGCAATGCACCGAGGCGGAAATGGTGTCACCGATGTCACGTAAACACCCACGGACACGGACATAACGCCACAAAACACAGTGCAAAACCTGTATCCGCCCCCGCCGTCATGGCCACAAAATCACCGGAAGCGGAAATATCATGACCGCGAAAAAAAACCTGGAAACAGAGAGGCGGCCATTATATAAAGCACAATCCACTGCCATCCTCAGACACCACAGGTCAGAACACCTCTCTGAGACTGACAACACATCTAACACCATCATGGCATCCAGGATCCCAGCACGCAGACAGCGAAAGCAGCGCTTCAGTGAGGCTGAGCTCACAGTATTGTCGAGCATGCAGAAATGCACTTTAGCGCAGACCAGCGGCGCGCTACTCAGCAACACTGCAACGAGGTGTGGGCGGAGGCAGCCCGCAAGTGCACAGCGGTCGGTGTGACCACATGCACTGTGAAGGACTGCCATAAGAGGTGGGATGACCTCAGGCTCCGGGTGCGCAACCTCACAGCTGCACACCGCCAACACAACACTGGCACTCGTGGAGTCCCTGCATCTCTTCTCAAGTTGCAATCGTGGGAGGAGCGCTGCAGCAGCGTCCTGCACCTCGAGGCCATCCACGGCATCGGAGATGCAGAGGCAGAAGTGAGCCCACCTGCAGATGCCGGTAAGTGCACAGAGTACAAAGCCATAAGCGTGAATGCACCCCAGGAGTGACCCAAGGGACCCACTCACACTGACCCCCCCCCAGCCAGGGCAGGAGTGAACCAATGGACCCACTGATCACCCAGATGCATGACCCCTGGAAATGCACACAGTGCGTGCCTGAGTGGAAGCAGAGACACACACACCTGAGTGCATCAATAGTCACAAGTGTGTACATACAGGTGGTCATGGATCGCTCAGTTTGATGCATGTGATGGACACATCAAGTAACATCACACAACTAACAGCATGCCCTCTGTATCCCCACAGCCGTGTCAAGTGACAGCGACGATGGCCAAGAGGCGACGCAGCGGCCACCTGCACACGCACAACGCAGCACTCCTGCCCAGGAGGACGATGCTAGCTGCTCCGGCACACAAGCACCAGCTGCATCGGGCACACCAGCTGCATCGGGCACACCAGCTGCATCAGGCACACCGGCTGCATCGGGCACACCAGCAGACACCACCATACCCATGCAGGCACCCACCATTGCCCCGGATGCCATCTTGCAGCCCATCTGCACTGCTGAGGAGGCTGCATGGAGTGATGAAATTGCCCCGGACATGCAGGCCGAAGTAGTACAACAGGGAGAGGGGGACAATATGGATGAGCCTTCAGTTCAGTCCCTAAGAACTGCACAGCCCCATGCGCTCCCCAACACCCTCCATGGCTGAGCTCAGTACTCGCTTGCAGCAAATTGAGCAACAACAGGCCACCATGACACAGCTCGTGGAAAGACAGCTGGAGGAGGCCAGGCTGCAGCGTGAAGCGGCCAGGCTACAGTGGGAGGAGGCCATGCATCAGCGGGTGGAGGCCAGGCTGCAGCGTGAGAGCAATGCAACGTCGGTGCGTCAGCTCTCCAGGTCCATTGGACGATTTGCGCCCACCATTGTCACCCTGGCACACCATGTCAGGGAAGGGAACAGTGGGCAAACCAGCATAGCTGAGTCAATGTTGGTTGCCCAGCAGGCGTTTCAAGGACGTGTGCCCATAGTCACACAAACAGTCACCTCAGCCAGCACCACCCCATCCAGCTCTGTCACTGGCAGCCCATGGAGGCGCTCTAGTCGGCTGACTGGACCCGCCAGCAAGGATACTCCTGCGCATAAGCGCCCCCGCAAATAGTGCCATGTGGGGATGGCAATAGACATGACATTCGGGGACACCATGGGTGTAGAGGGGTGGGTACGTTTGGGTGGTGGTGGAGGTCAATTAGGGGGTTAGTTGTTTTGGACCTGGTTGGGGGTGGGTACATTTGGGTGGTGGGTGGTCACGGTTGTACAGCTTCCCTACCCAATTCACCTTCTTTCCTGGTTTGTTAATAATACAACACCTTTGAAAAAAACCATAATGAGTGGACATCCGTCATTTAATTTGCAGACAATCCATTTATTCACCAGCATCGTCATATCCATGCAATGCTGTCAATGAGCAGTCTCTCAAAAGTAAATGCGAATGAGTGTATCCCGTGCTCGTTGGTTATCTTGTGCAACCCCAGAAGGGTGTGCAGCCACCCCATCCCCATCCCCATCCCCATCTTCACCTTCATAATCATCCTTTGTGTCTGGGGGAAGAGGAATGTTCCTGTGCATGCACAGATTGTGCAGCATGGCACACAAGAGCACAATTTTACCCGTCTTCACTGGGTTGTAGAGCAGTGATCCTCCAGATCTGCTCAAGCAGCGGAACCTGGCCTTCAGTAGGCCAAATGTCCTCTCAATCATGCCACGTGTGCGGACGTGTGCCCTGTTGTACGCCTCCTCACGCCTGTTCCTTGGCCTCCGTACAGGCGTCATCAGACATAGCATGAGTGCATATCCAGCATCACCTACATGGGATGGAAATGTGTGGGACATGTCAGTGTTTGTGGTATCATCGCTTGATCAGATGCAGTGCAATCTTGCGTCATCATTCATTCATCCATATGGGCCAAGCAGTGGTCGGAAGGGTGGGTGATTACCATTCATGGGTAATTGTTGTAGACGGTGGCATTTGGACATTGCCCAACGACTTGCTGTGCATATGTAGTTGCCCTTGCGGACAATAGTGGTTGGTAAGTATGGCATTGTGCAATGACGTACACACATGGAGGAGTCAATCAATAGGCTGTGATGATGTGGTTGTTGCCGGATGTCTCATGTGCAGTCATCATGTGCATTGGGGGCAGTAGTGCATAGTGTGGGTGGCTGCATTGAGTGGCTCAAGTTGTATGCCCTTGTGGTAGTATTCGTTGTATGTCTCATTTGGCAGGGTGTGTACGGGCACACTGTACCAACCTGTCATGTGTAGCTTTGTAATGTGTGGGTTATGCTGACTGTCCATTACATGGGCCAGGGGGTGATGAATGTGCAGTTGTTGCAGCCCACTCACACAGGTCATTGCCCTGGACACACAACCCCTATGTAGGTCACATTTGGGAAATGAAAGAGTTGTGTGAAAAAGTGCAGCAGCAAATATATGAAAACGTTATGAAAACCAAGCGAACACAACAAATGTACTACCTTCCCGCGTTCCCACAGGTGTCCCAATGACAACGGTACCTCACATGTGTGGGTGCACCTACCTGGGCGAAAAGGGAAAAGGATAAACCACTGGTAAAGTCTTTTGGCAGAACAGATTTTGAGGGAATTTGCTCTTGTGGACAACATACAGATTTGGGCCTGGGAATCCACAGAGGTATGACTTGCGCAAATCGCCCCAGAATTTATTACCCAAAATCCCTGGAAAAATACAAAATTTTGCCCAAAAAAACAACATTTTCAGACATTTCCTACCGCCAAACTACCAAAACACACCGGCAACAACACATGTCCCACCTTCCTGCATTCCCACAGGTGTCCCAACGAAAACAGTAGCTTACATGTGTTGGAAAGCCTACCTGGGCGCAAAGGGAAAAGGCTAAACCACTGGTAATCCCAAGTCTTTTGGCAGAGCAGATTTTGCTGGATTTTGCTCTCGAGGACAACATACAGATTGGGGACTAGTGTGTTTAAGCCACCAAGGAAAACAGGGAACCCAATGCATTTCTGAAAAGAAGATATACGTGGGAATCCACAGAGGTCTGACTTGCGCAAATCGGCCCAGAATGTATTACCCACAATCCCCGGCAAAGTCCAAAATGTGGTGAAAAAAAGACCATTTTCAGACATTTACCCCTGCCAACCCATGGAACACACCGCCAACAACACATATCCTACCTTCCCAGGTTCCCACCGTTGTTCTGACAAGAATGGTACCTCACATGTGTTGGTGCACCTACTTGGGCTCAAAGGGAAAGGCTAAACCACTGCTAACTCCAAGTCTTTCGACAGAGCAGATTTTGCGGACAATAGTGGTTGGTAAGTATGGCATTGTGCAATGACGTACACACATGGAGGAGTCAATCAATAGGCTGTGATGATGTGGTTGTTGCTGGATGTCTCATGTGCAGTCATCATGTGCATTGGGGCAGTAGTGCATAGTGTGGGTCGCTGCATTGAGGGGCTCAAGTTGTGTGCCCTTGTGATAGTATTCGTTGTATGTCTCATTTGGCAGGGTGTTTACGGGCACTCTGTGCCAACCTGTCAGTGTAGCTTTGTAAAGTGTGGGTTATGCTAACCGTCCATTACATGGGCCAGGGGGTGATGAATATGCAGTTGTTGCAGCCCACTCACACAGGTCATTGCCCTGGATACACACCCCCTATGTAGGTCTCATTTGGGAAATGAAAGAGTTGTGTGAAAAAGTGCAGCAGGAAATATATGAAAACGTTATGAAAACCAAGCGAACACAAAAAATGTGCTACCTTCCCGCGTTCCCACAGGTGTCCCAATGACAATGGTGCCTCACATGTGTGGGTGCGCCTACCTCGGCGCAAAGGGAAAAGGATAAACCACTGGTAAAGTCTTTTGGCAGAACAGATTTTGAGGGAATTTGCTCTTGTGGACAACATACAGATTTGGGCCTGGGAATCCACAGAGGTCTGACTTGCGCAAATCGCCCCAGAATTTATTACCCAAAATCCCTGGAAAAATACGAAATGTTGGCCAAAAAAACAACATTTTCAGACATTTCCTACCGCCAAACCACCAAAACACGCCGGCAACAACACATGTCCACCTTCCTGCATTCCCACAGGTGTCCCAACGAAAGCAGTAGCTTACATATGTTGGAAAGCCTACCTGGGCGCAAAGGGAAAAGGCTAAACCACTGGTAACCCCAAGTCTTTTGGCAGAGCAGATTTTGCTGGATTTTGCTCTCGAGGACAACCTACAGATTGGGGCCTAGTGTTTTAAAGCCACCAAGGAAAACAGGGAACCCAATGCATTTCTGAAAAGAAGACATACGTGGGAATCCACAGAGGTCTGACTTGCACACATCGCCCCAGAATTTATTATCCACAATCCCCGGCAAAGTCCAAAATGGGGTGAAAAAAAGACAATTTTCAGACACTTACCCCTGCCAATCCACGGAACACACCGCCAACAACACATGTCCTACCTTCCCACGTTCCCACCATTGTTCTGACGAGAATGGTACCTCACATGTGTTGGTGCACCTACTTGGGCTCTAAGGGAAAAGGCTAAACCACTGGGAACTCCCAAGTCTTTCGACAGAGCAGATTTTGCGGACAATAGTGGTTGGTAAGTATGGCATTGTGCAATGACGTACACACATGGAGGAGTCAATCAATAGGCTGTGATGATGTGGTTGTTGCCGGATGTCTCATGTGCAGTCATCATGTGCATTGGGGGCAGTAGTGCATAGTGTGGGTGGCTGCATTGAGTGGCTCAAGTTGTATGCCCTTGTGGTAGTATTCGTTGTATGTCTCATTTGGCAGGGTGTGTACGGGCACACTGTGCCAACCTGTCATGTGTAGCTTTGTAATGTGTGGGTTATGCTGACCGTCCATTACATGGGCCAGGGGGTGATGAATGTGCAGTTGTTGCAGCCCACTCACACAGGTCATTGCCCTGGACACACACCCCCTATGTAGGTCACATTTGGGAAATGAAAGAGTTGTGTGAAAAAGTGCAGCAGCAAATAAATGAAAACGTTATGAAAACCAAGCGAACTCAAAAAATGTACTACCTTCCCGCGTTCCCACAGGTGTCCCAATGACAACGGTACCTCACATGTGTGGGTGCACCTACCTGGGCGCAAAGTGAAAAGGATAAACCACTGGTAAAGTCTTTTGGCAGAACAGATTTTGAGGGAATTCGCTCTTGTGGACAACATACAGATTTGTGCCTGGGAATCCACAGAGGTCTGACTTGCGCAAATCGCCCCAGAATTTATTACCTAAAATCCCTGGAAAAATACAAAATTTTGCCCAAAAAAACAACATTTTCAGACATTTCCTACCGCCAAACCACCAAAACACGCCGGCAACAACACATGTCCCACCTTCCTGCATTCTCACAGGTGTCCCAACGAAAAGCAGTAGCTTACATGTGTTGGAAAGCCTACCTGGGCACAAAGGGAAAAGGCTAAACCACTGGTAACCCCAAGTATTTTGGCAGAGCAGATTTTGCTGGATTTTTACTCTCGAGGACAACCTACAGATTGGGGCCTAGTGTGTTTAAGCCACCAAGGAAAACAGGGAACCCAATGCATTTCTGAAAAGAAGACATACGTGGGAATCCACAGAGGTCTGACTTGCACACATCGCCCCAGAATTTATTACCCACAATCCCCGGCAAAGTCCAAAATGTGGTGAAAAAAAGACAATTTTCAGACATTTACCCCTGCCAACCCACGGAACACACCGCCAACAACACATGTCCTACGTTCCCACCGTTGTTCTTACGAGAATGGTACCTTACATGTGTTGGTGCGCCTACTTGGGCTCAAAGGGAAAAGGCTAAACCACTGGTAGCTCCAAGTCTTTCGACAGAGAAGATTTTGCAGGATTTTGCTCTTGTGGACAACCAACAGATTTGGGCCAAGGCTATCGCAGCCACCAAGGAAAACAGGGAACCCAATTCATTTCCTAAAAGAAGACATCTGTGGGAATCCACAGAGGTCTAACTTGGGTGAATCGCCTTAGAATTTATTACCCACAAGTCCTGGCAAAGCCCCAAATTTAGGAAAAAAATGGACAGACATTTCCCACCTGGAAACCACTGAAACACGCTGTCAAGAGCACATGGCCTACCTTCCCACATTCCCACAGGTGTCCAGATGAAAAGGGTACCTCACATGTGTGGGTGCGCCTACCTGGGTGGAAAAGAAAACGTGTCGACCATCCACAAGTCCAACGGCAGTCCCAGGGAACCCCGCCAGGGTCCCCGTCCGTTCCTGGAGGGAGAAACTGTAATGCAGGCCAGCCAGAGCTCCAGGATAGTTGGGGGTAATGTCCCTGGCCTTGGGCGGCTGTCTGCCATGTGGTTTGACCATCCCCAAGCCCAGCAGAGGGTTCAGAGCGGCCCAGCAGGGTTCCTGACCTTTCCCGGAGGGATATGTGGTAACGCAGGCCAGCCAGAGCTCCGGCATAGTCAGGAGGTAATGTCCCTGGCCTTGGGCGGCTGTCTCCCATGTGGGCTGACCATCCCCAAGTGCTGCGGCAGTCTCAGGGTGCCCTGGCAGGGTTCCTGACCTTTTCTGGAGGGAGAAGCTGTAACGCTGGCCAGCCAGAGCTCCAGGATAGACCGGGGTAATATCCCTGGCCTTGGGCGGCTGTCTCCCATATGGGGCGACCAACCCCAAGTGCAGCGGCTGTCCCAGACCGACCCCGAGGGAGATTCTGTAACGCATCCGAGCAAACACTCCAGGATTTCTCAGGGGTGCTGTCCCAGACCTTGGCTGGCTGTCTCACATGTGGGCCGACGGTCCCCAAGTCCAGTGGCTGTTCCTGCATGATCCCCATTCTTCCCCAGAGGAAAAATCTGTCACACATCCCAGCCAGCGCTCCAGGCTGGGCTTGGGGATGGTCAAACCACATGCGGGTCGGGTGCCCAAGGCAAGGGACATCACGCCTAAACATCCTGGAGCTCTGGCTAGGCTGCGTTACAGAAATGTCCTCCTGGAAGGGATGGGGACCCTGCCGGAGTCCCCCTGGGACTGGCACTGGGCTTGGTAGACCCACATGGGAAACGAATGCCCAAGGCTGGCGACATCACCCCTAACTGTAACGCAGCCCAGCCCAGCCAGAACTCCAGGATGTTTAGGGGTGATGTCCCCGGCCTTGGGCATTTGTTTCCCATGTGGGTCTACCTTCCCTAAGCACAGTGGCAGTCCAAGGAAGCCTCGTCAGGGTCTGCCCATCTGCCCAAAGGAGGGGTAAAACGTACTGCCCCATGCTTGGGGGGGCTTGTGGCAAGAATTCTGGTGTCCCTCTCCCCCCTCTCCAAATGGATCGGGGGCATCTCATGTAGTCCTTCCTAGGGGGCCCTAGGAAGGGGTACATGAGATTCCCCGCATCCATTTTGAGCAGGGGGGAGAGGGCCACCCCCTTTTCATTCCCTCAATCTCTGGTGGTTTAGTGGCCCACCCCAACCAAAGTTTTATTTGTATTTTTTTTTATTTTCGTTTTGCCCCTTCCGGGGGGGCAAAACGTGCTGCCCCATGTTTTGGGAGTGGGGGGGAGAGGGCCGCTTACATAGTTAGCAGCCCCCTCATTTCACATACAGATCCCTGGTGGCCTAGTGGCATTGATGGGCGCAGAACAAGTGATCTGCTCCCGATGCCGGCCCAGCAATGCTTCAAATAAGTTGCCGTTGGGAAGGAGAGAGTCTCCCCTTTCCAACGAGACCTCCTTCGATCTGAACGGCACAATAATGCTGCAGATCGAGGGAGATCGCACAAAGTGAAGTGCCAAAAAGGACGATCTATCTTGTCCTTGGCACTGCAATCGTAATGCTAAGGACGAGATAGCTCGTCCTTGGCACTTAAGGGGTTAACAGGAACATGGAACACCTCCACAGTGAGCCCACCTACCTCCAACCCAACCACACTGATGGCAAACACACAGTGATGCTGCACAGCTACAATCAAATGAAAACATACAGTGCTGACCCACCCGTCTGATGGACCCACCCCCACATGTCAGCCATATGTGCCTCCATCCAGCCGCTACCATCACAGCAACAACAAAACACATGCATGCACGCCACAAGACACATGACTTGTAATGGAGAAATGCACTGGCTGAAAAGTAAGTATCAAAGTTGCCGACACACAATGGACTGCAGAAAGCGTGGAATGTAAGAAAATCAAATATGTATTGCATATAAATATTTACAATTAAAACGGAGAATGAATGTGAAAGCATTCCAGGTGAAAATAAGAAAAGAAATAAAATCCCTACGCCTAACTAACTATATACATGAAAGACTGGGAATAAAAGCCTGCCAAGTCCGGGGGAAAATAATAAATAAAAAAGGAAACCTACATCTAAATAACTATTTACAAAGGCAGTGGGCTAGTCCTCCACTCAGATCTCAATCAGTCTTTCCCCCAGGGCTGGGTCCTCCGTTGTTGTCTGGAGGTCTTGCTGGTCATCCAGCCCCCGTGTGTCTATCACTTGCGCCTCCCTGCAAGTGGCCTCCAGGGTGGCAGCCTGCCTCCTTGCATGATGCAGCGCAATCCCAGCCATTATCATCACTACTCCTGCTTCTTGTTCCAGCTGCCTCTCTGCCACGATCTGCCTTTCATAACGCCGGAACACGGAAGACAATCTGTCACTCATTTGTGCCCCTTGACTCACTCTTGCCACCTGCCTCCTTTGGGTGGTCTGCCCTTACGTGAAACGTGCTACATGCAGGCGTTGAGCACGCCATAATCAGGGATACATTAGTACGTGTAGAAGCAACTCCGAATCTACGTGCGATGTAACATTGAGGAAGAAGAACTTCCATGATTCTCATGGACTACGTGACCATTCACCACCATGACATGTGCCAGCATCCAGGGAGCACACTAACACCAGCTCAGTGTATGGTGCATTGGCAGCGTGTCACGGATGAGATCAACGCCTTAGGCTATGAGAAGCGCACTGCTGCACAGGTATTGAAGCGCTGGGATGATCTCACCCGTTGCACCAAGTCCAAGCTGGGTGCCAACCTAGCCTCTGCTCTGACAACTGGAGGGGGTCACCAGAGGAGGAGGAGCTGACCGAGCATGACGAGGCTATGAGCCAATTTATTCTACTGGAGCAGGTAAAAGGTGTGGGAGGCCTGAAACATCACGTGGACACACCCGGTGAGTACCCAACATTGCGCAACCTGAGTACGTGAAGTAAAGCATCACCAAGATGTATAATTTTGGTGGGCACCTGGCTGCATTGGAATGACTGCCGCGGGTGAACCATGTCATGTGGTGTACTGACTCCTGTACAGTGTACGCAAGAGTGGATACAAATCATGTGTTGTACATAAGTTGAAAATGTCCGTGTGACAGTACTCATCCCCCACTAACATACCCTCCCAACATCTGAAACATGATACCACAACATGCACAGTTGTTTGCTGCATCCTTGATGTGAGTGATTCTGCTCTTCTAGACATGTGCCTGTGTCCAAAATATCCAAGTTACACTTCATGCCCTGCAGGGTATAGAACCTCTTTTCACACATGTACGTGTGTGCTTCCATGCTTCATACAACATCCAAGATGACACCCAACAAGCCTTATGGCGTGCCCTGAGTGAGTGTGCATATGTCTAGACCGTGCACATCCCCGCTGCCACAATGGCAATGACTCCTGAGGCAAATCGTTGTGAGTCCTACCCCCTGTTACCCTCCCACATTCAGCCCACACTCCATGGGTCCATGCCCCTCTCCCTCGTGTGGGTCACTGAACCTTGTTCCTATCTACAATTCAATGAACTTACTCTCTCCACTTCACAGACCTGGCCTAGTTGCCTAGGTGTTACTCTTACAGCCATTCATCATCTGCGACTGTTGCCTTTTTACCAGATTTACGGCATGTTCCCATTGTCTACAGTCCCTGTACCAAGACAACACTGGTGTGGCATGTGATAGATGCGGACATGGATGTGGATATGGGTGTCTGCCTGTTGCCAAGTGATGTAATTGCACGACACAGAGCCACATGCCCATTACACTGGTATTAGTCAACAGAATGTGGCGCCATGGGCAGATCTGCAGTGTCTGCAGGCATCCCTGCTTGTAGAAGGTTAGGTACACAGGGATGCCCAGAGCTGAAATCCATAAGGAAGATGGGGCCAGCAGAAGACTGTTCCTGCAGGAGATGTTAGCATTGAGGCAGACAATCTCGCAGGAACTCTGTCCAACCCATGAGGTTGTGCATAGTCACCTCCAAGACCTCTGTCTGCTGGTGCATTCATCAGCGTCACGCATGGTGACTGCCACTAAGGACCAAACCAGGGTGCTCTGTGGTGAGCCTCCAGCACTACTTCCACTTTCATATTCAACACAGGATTAGGGTGCCACCACACCCTAACTTAATGTTAGATCCCTTGTGGCCCACCCTACGGAAATTGCCGATATCATCTGCTCAGCAGACCTGGACTTCCTCGCCACCACAGAAACCTGGCTTCATGCTGCAGCAGGTCCCTCTCTAGCCCTCGCAGTTCCAGACAACTACTCCATCCTTAAGGCCGACAGACCTACTGCCCGTGGAGGAGGTGTAGCACTTATATTCAAATCCTCGCTTGACATTAGATCTGTGACCTCCCTTCCTCTAAATTCCTGTGAACACCTATCCATTAAATCAAACTACCCCTAAGAACACTATCACCCTGGAACTAATATACAGACCCCCTGGTCCCATAGGCTCTTTCGAGGAAGATATAACTTCCCTCATAGCTCAAAAATCTAAACCTCTATCACAGACTATTATTCTAGGTGACTCTAACTTGGGATACAATGACCCCCACGACACTCCAGCATCCTCCCTTGCTAATGCACTTTGCGAACATAACTACATTCAACTTAACACCTTACCTACACATCAGAAAGGCAGAACCTTAGACTGGCTTGCTTCCCACAACTGTAAAATTATCTGCAAGGACCCCCAACCACTTATATGGACCGACCACTTCCTACTTTCATTTGACATTAGCACTAATAACCCACACCACACACAGTGCCCACCTGCACCAGCATGTCTGACGAGAAATAAGCGGAACATCACCGCTGAAGCCCTCATACCACTGGTTCTACCCACCCTAAACATGATCCCCAACACATCGGACCTCAACTTACTAGTAGACACCTACAATAACGCCATGGCCAAAGGTATCAACCTTGTTGCCCCTCTAAAACAACGCAAAGGTAAACCCAAAGCACATCTTAATTCCTGGTACACACCAGAACTTAAAATACTAAGAAATAAAAAAAAACCTTTGGAAAATGAATCCATCAGAGGAACAGAAAATCAATCTCACAAATGCATCCTCCCTTTATAAAAAAGAAATAATTCGCACTAAAAACGAAGCCTACAATATAAGAATAAGTAATGCCAGCTCCAGCACCAAAGAATTATTCACCATCCTGAAGGAGTTAGAAAATCCCAATCCACCTACGGATATGTCCGTGAAGGACCAACTCTGGTGCACTAGTATCCAAGATACCCTTGCGAACAAAATCACTGGCCTACAAACAAAAATTGAAAATAAAAGACTACAACTCTCCAATAGTAGCCCCACCCCTAGCCCCCGCTATCCCCAGCCCACCCACCACTCCTAACAATAACAATGGCTTCACCTTCAAAAAAGTAACCGTACTAGAAGTGCAAAAAATTATAACATCCCTCAAACCATCAAACTGCAAAGGGGACAGTTGCCCCGCACAGATCATAAAAGATGCAGCTAGAGACCTCGCCCCCTTCATTTCTAAGCTCATAAACGTGACATTCTCCACTAATTCGGTACCCAACAATTTGAAACAGTCATGGGTCCTCCCGCTACTAAAAAACAGACCTTGGACCCAACCATCCCCACAAACTACAGGCCTATCACAACCGTTCCCTTCCTGTTAAAAATCCTTGATAGAGTTGCTTACTTGCAAATTCAGCATTACCTAGAGTCTAACCAATTACTCGGATTGCGTCAGTCTGGCTTATGGCCTCAACATGGAACAGAAACTGCCCTTGTTGATCTTAAAAGTAAGAGTGACGAAATTAAAGATAAGGGCAAGGCTGCCATCCTACTCCTCTTAGATCTCTCAGCAGCCTTCGACTTGGTCGACCATAAAATACTTTGCAATCACCTCTCCTCCGCCGCCCACTTTTCCCCCTCTGCTGTCACATGGATACAGTCCTTCCTGGCCAATAGAACCATGAGAGTCTTCTCTCCGGTGGCAGCAGCAGACCCTATCCCTATCACCTGTGGTGTCCCACTAGGCTCATGTGTTTCACCCACCCTATACAATATCTTTACAAAGCCCCTCTTTGATAAACTGGATCGTCTGGGTGTCACCTACACAAACTACGCGGATGACACCCAGATACTCCTCACCATCTCGGGCAATTAAAACACTGATGTAGCCAGGATCAATGAAATCTTCTCTGTCATTCAGGCATGGATGGCCACACACGGCCTCTGCCTGAATGACGAGAAGACTGAACTGCTCATTGTTGGCTCACCGAACAACTTACAAAAACTAAGTCCCAATTACTCTAACATCATAATTGATGGCAATTCCATCCCGGTTGCCAAAAACGTGAAAACACTTGGCTTCTATCTTGATGCCAATACTAACCTCACTAAGCAAGGTCACTTCTCTCCTTGGTAACCTCTCAATATGTGCTGTCTGCTCATAAACCGCTGTGCTGAGTTAGCTCTCTGGTTGTGCAGTCTGCCTTGCTCGTATTGTACTCTCGTGCTTCACTTTTTATCCCGTTGGGAAGGGAAAGGGCTGTCAGGTGTATGTGATTCAGATGAATTGCCTGACTTTGCCTGACCCTGGCGTCGGATAAATGGCTTTGGTGTTTGTCCATCGTGTATCGCGAGGGTAGGGGGAAGTATTTGTGTCGGAAAAGGAGGGGGGTAGAGTGTTAGAGTATCCTACGGGGTAGTATGGGGAAAATGGGGAAAAAGTATAATGAGAAGGGGGGTTGTGGGAACGGTAGGGTTTTGTCTGAGCAGTATGGCAGTGTGGAAAACAACAATCCAAGGGACGGGAAGGAGAATGTCTGGGAGTATTCTGGTGGGCAACAAGAAATCAAGGATTCTGGGGGAAGTTGTTTCCTACTGTATCGAGGGGATGGAATTCTAGTAAGGAACCTTCATTGCAAGGAAGGGAGACAGATGGGGCACAACCTTCGAAGGTCTTGGAGATCTTGTCCTCCTCTCCTCCTTCCCCGTTTTAGTAGCGCACCTCACCTGGGATATTTCCCTGAGCACAACCCTGGCTACCCCCACCCAGGTGATCATCTCTCTCTCACACATTCCTAGGGTTGGGTTTGTAGAGCATCAGCCCTTTCCAGGTTACCTGAAGAAGGGATCCTCGAGGCTGGCTCAGGAGAATACCCTCAGATTTCTGACATAGCAGCCAGGTAGGACTTTACTAGATACATTGTTTACAGTCAATTAAGAAAATACATAAAACTGTTATATAAATAATACAGAAAACAAACAGATTTATCATCAGATAGGAAAGCAACAGGACCTAGTGCAGAGCACCACCAGTTTTGCCATATATTGTTACTTAAAGCTGATGTTAATATTACCTACTAAGGAAAATACAAATTACACATTTTCATTTAAATGAAGTGATGTGTAAATGCCTTACATACCAATTTCTGATCATTAAAGTTGGAGTATCAGTAACATTTCACCAGCATCAATTGGTTTCCATTGAAAGCTTCTTTCTAATAAGCTTTTGTTTTTAAACGTCAAAGTTCTGTCTGATGAGCAAAGCATCAATAAACTCTAAAAGTCACTATGTGAGAAGTCAGGCTAAACAAAGTGTCAGTATTGATGAGAGGTTTACAGTGGTTATCTTATCACACTTCAGAGGTGCTACCACTCACTATGGCTGTGCCCATAGCACTACTAAAACTTGAGTCATTGGAGCTCTCTGACTCCCCCTGATTCACAAGCTTCTCTCGTCTGTCTTTACTGCTCTTCCAGTGCTGATACACATCATCAAGATTCACTTAATTATGTAATAGATACATCTTTGTTCACATGAGCATGTCAAGATAACTTTCTTCCTGTCAATTCCTTTATTTTTTTATTTACATTTTTGTAATGCGCTACATTACTGAGGGCCTCAGAGCTCACAATCGATTTGGTCTTAAGGCTGTTCATGAGACTGAACCCTCGCTCACATTCTGCGCTTGAGGCTTTAAATGTGGCACATATGTCCATGAGCTGTGCATCTACATTGTACTCTATGGCATTTTGAAGTGTAAAATTTGCCATATCTTCAACACATTTTAAAGAACCACACTTTTTCCTCTCTGCTATCACGTCTTTCAAGGCATTGGGCCTCATTACAAGTCAGGCGGTAAGGGGTTAACGGCCCCGGTAAAGGTGCCGGCGCCGTCAACCCTGTACCGCCTGATTACGAGGTTCCCTCACGGGACCCGGTCTGCACGTCTGTTGAAACCAGACATTAAGACCGGGTGCCGCGAGGGGAAGAGGGAGCAAACAATGGGCCGCTCGTAATCAGCCCGTTGTTTGCTCCCTCTCCCATTCCCATTCAGCACTATGGGGGCTGAAATGGGAATGGGGAAGGCCCGGGTCCAGGTTCCCAGAGGGAGGAATTACTGGGCCCTCCGAACTCGGAATGGCCCGGTAATTCCTCATTCTGGGAACCCGGACCTGATTTTGGCGGCAGCCAAGCCGCCAATAGCGGCATGGCTACCGCCAAAATCGTAATGAGGCCCATTACATTGTGTAACAATGGAATCCACAACAAGCATGCTAGTGTCTGATTCTGAACAGTCCTCCTTACAATCTAAAATCTTTGGATTTTTCAACAAGATGCTTTATATTTTGTAATTCAAAGTCAAAGCTGTATTGTTGAGTGGCTAGTGAATCAAAATCGAAACTGGCCCAGTCCTTCAGCTCGTTTTCTGGAAGCTTTTCTCCATCTGCTCACACACCAATCCAATGGAACTCAGAATAAATGTGGTACTGAAGTTCTTCTCGTTGTCAGTCACACCAAGCCAATGAAACTCAGAATAGATGCAATACTGAAGTCCTTCTCATTTTCAGACTAACTTGAGATCAGATCTCTAACTGTGCTGCTCCAGAAGACGTCCTGACCAAGGTACTGTCGCCTAATCTGCTTGATCTTGCCTCATGCAAACTGCATGGCTTCAATTGTGGTACGACTGCTTTTTTGGAGTTACTTGGACAAGTCTCTGCTAGATCGCAAAGAATATCATTTAACACAGCCAAAGAACTGTGATAAGTGAGGTCAGACAGTTTCTTGAAACAGAATTTCACTATAGGATCATTTCCCTCCTTCATTTCCTGTTCATAGTATTTTAGCAACATCTCATAATTGCGCATTAATGGGGTTGAAATGAAAAAGCAGCAGATTCAATCACTGATGCCCTTTCTTCAAATTTCGGTTTTTCTCAAAGGAGATCTGTCAAATACAAAATAAACTGTTCTTAACAAGGTTTCTGCTTCCCTAATCATTGGCACCTTCATCCAAGCATCCCCGATGCCCAATATTTTCATGGTGAGCTACACAGTGTTGCTCAATTAAATGTGGAATAGCTTGTTTAAGCCTTGTAGCATCAACGTTGTTTTTTCCAAGAATAACAGATGCACCATCTGATGGGAACATTACAACTTCCTGCAGATTTAGACCGTTGGCAGAGTACACTTCATTAATAGCTAAAGTGACAGTTTCCGCATTGCAAAACGTTAGCTTGACAATTCCACCAAACACAGTTTTGTACATTGAATGTGGTATTGCCGCAAGAGATCTGATCTTAAATAACATTTTACTGACTGAAGTGTCTGTGCTTTCATCAACAATGAGTGTGTGAACTGGAGCATTGCAAACTTCTGCCATGATTTCTGATCTGATTACGCTGCTAATGGACTCCAGAAATTCAAACACATAATTTTTACTTCTGCAGCTATCTGGTATTTTGATGTAGTGTGCTATGTGATTGTGGAGTTCTTGCACAGATAGCATGGAGGTGTTTAATTTTACAGCCAGCGATACATTGCGCAGTAGAACCTTGACCTCTTCAGCCTTGGACTGCTGTCGCTCAACCATGGCCAATCTATTAACTATCTCAGTAGAAGTTTGTGCCATCATACTGCGCAATCCTAACCCCAGTTTCTCTGCCGAATTCATGTGCCGGAGAGCCTGTACAGCAGAGACATGCACTTTCCCAACTAAATGGCATTTCACGTAGTCCAATTTCCACCAATCTGGCCATTTCTTTCCTATAGAAAATTTTCCAGTAACTTTAGCTTCTGCGCATACTCTGCAAATCAGGCACACATCAGCAATGTACTCGGGAGGATAGTTCAGCGGCAACATGCTCGCCTTCGAAGCAAGACGACACGGAGCAACACAGGTTTGATCCCCGAGTCAACTACTTAGAAACCTCTGGCTATTAAGCGTGTTATAAATAACCTATCATATCATATCATACTCAAAAACCTCTCCAAGTCACACTTTATGTTGTGATTTCAGGGACTCTGTTGTCACTATTTCCATTAACCAATCCCCTTTGAAAGCAGCTCAACATTTCTTCTTGGGTGCTGCTGTAGCAGCTGCAGCACTCCCTTTCTTTGATGAAGAAGACTTGGATCTTCTGAAGTTAAACAGTTTATCCATAATTTGATTAACAAAATTATTTGCACGGCTCTCTTCAATCTCTACACTAAAATCAATGACACTCACCGATTCACAGCCTTCCTGCAACTATAGGATGGGGAGGCCGTCATTTTTTGACAGGACTTGTACCATGCTTTAACGTGGCAGGACCCTTTTGATACCATCCTAATGCCACCTCATATTTTATGTGTTCCACCAACAGAAATTCACCCATGGCATGACAGCATGTGTTGTGATTAAGGGGCACTGCAATGTGAGTGGGGACGGGTATGATACGGGAGACTCCCAGTCAGCAGATATCATTCACTTATCTTCAAATACTGAGCCCTATGGGGGCTCGAATGGGAATGGGGATGTACCGGGTGCTTGTTCCTTGAATGAGGAATTACCAGGCCCTCCAAAGTCGGAATGGCCCGGTAATTCCTCATTCAAGGAGCCTGGACCCGGTACCCGGTAAGGGGGTAGCCATGCTGCTAATAGCGGCATGGTTACCTCCATACTCGGAATGACCCCCTTAGACTGGGGTGATCCATTTGGCTAGTTCCTTTTTTTGAGAGTTTTGAAAGATTTTTTTAGAGGCAATGCAGCCCAATGAGGAAATAATCCTGTTGTGATGCATTCAATGCGGTTGTTGATTCATCTGCATGTACGTTAGATTTGGTTCTTCTAGTCTTTCTAGTAGAGATTTGATGTGTATTTCTTTCCATGGTTTGGTCATGGCCAATGGTTCTTTTGAAGGTCCGGTGGGGTGTGGTGTCTCTGTGAATACTGTGAACGGGATAGGTAAGTGATCCCCCCAATGGTAACTTCACTGGTCAGCAGACAGTGATTATGTTTTCATTATAAAAGATTCCATCCAGAGTGTGTCCTGTTATGTGGGTGGGACTCTTGATGATCTGTTTGAGGTTTAATGCAACCATGTTCTCATCAAGTGACTTTGTAGTAGCGCTGTCTTCTTTCTTGAGCCAGATGTTGAAATCTCCAAGAATAGTTAGTAGTTGATGGTCAACGGACAGGATGGCATCAGCAAGTTTGTCAGCAAAGTGAGGGCTGCAGGAGGGAATTCTGTAAATTAAGAGGAATCTCTGGGTGGCTGTGGGAGAGATGGAACAGTTAAGAGTGACCAATTCACCGTCTGGGATGGGGTGAATGGTGGGGCGCGTTGTGACTATGAAGGGGTCTCTGTGCACTAGCGCTACACAACCTCCTTGAACAAATGTTATTGTACCCTCAATATACAGCATTTGTCCAAGCAGGTGTTTGCCTCCTATTCATCCTGGAAAACCTAAGAGGAAGGATGGATGCTGATGGAAGCAGCCTTGGTGAAACACTTGTGTATACGCGCCTTATAAATGCCATATCATATCACACCGCAGTGTTGAGTACACCCAGCGGTGCGGTTTATCAGCACGCCCGACTCACCTGCATGGCCTATGTTGGAGTGTGCATTTGTGCTCCATGGCCCATGTGAGTTCCATTTGCTTTCTTCCATGCTTTCTTCTGTCCCTGCCCACAGGTCATCAATGTACCGTCCAGCGGCCCAACTCAAGTTTGTGGCTAACCTGGTTAGCCTGTGTGGTGATGCGGGACGAAGCCGAGATCAGCAAGGCAGATCAAGATAGCAATAGGATTAGGCATGCGGTATCCAATGCAACTCATGCAATCTATGCACATGTTATGTACTTCCAATACTAATCCCTGTCACAATCGGAATGTTTCATGTTTGCAAGGGCAACTAGTGACTGTGCTATGAGTGACACTTGCATGTCGCTTTCTCCTGGCTTATTCTATTACTTATTCTATGACTTTTGTTTTCTTTGTTTCTCTGTTTAAAACCTCTTAATAAGCATGCTTAGAACAAGGTCTAGCCATATAAATGTGTCCTCTGCATGTACATTTACATGCACAATCTTGCATATGAAAGCAAGGGAAAGCCTCATAACATGACCATTGCATAAAGTCCTCCATGCAGCCCATTTCACTCAGGGAATGGATTCCTGAGATCCAAGATCAGCCAGCAAGCCTGCGTTTGAGCCTACTGTTGCTGTTAATTTCTCACCCATTCCCTCATCACCAAGTGCAAGTCGGCTTTTGGAGGTACTGGCGAGGAGCGGAAGAAGAAGGCAGAGACAGAGAGATGAGAGTTGGAACAACAAAGGAGGAGGAGGAGGCTGGAATATTCCAGAATTAAACCGCAGTCTCTGAAAAACTGCTATGACTAACAATACCCCAGGAGTTGACGCAAACATATTAATTGAAGAAGGAGCCATTAAGCTCTCTAGTAAAGTGAATATGAATCTCAAGAATTTTGGTAAAACTAACAGTCCCGTTGACTCGTTCATCCAAAAGTGTTCTCCACAAGATGGAGTTATAGACACCACAGCCATGATATTCCAAACAGAGTCCAGCTTGCCACAGCACACAATGACACGGGCTGAAATGTCCCTACCAGACTTCAAAATGCCAATCAACAGCTCCTTGCTACAGCTAGTTCAAGAGCCCAAGATGGAAGAATCCATGTCCAGAGTCGAAAGACATCTAAATAGGCTTATCATTTTCCAGTCAAGACTCATTTTAAGGTGCTAGCCCCATCTCATATCTGAGGCTAGTCATTGGATAACTCACAGGTAGATGTAAAATTAGCTTCCATATTTTCCCTTCAATTCGGTTCCAATTTATCATTTTTGAGTTTGGAATTGTATCAAAGCCATATAGCAGTGAAGGAACAAGTTGTGCTTTATAGTAGTTTAACAGTGGGCTTATTGAGAAATTGCAGTAGGTCGTAAATATTTTCCTCATCCGTGCTGTTGAGAGAATAATCTTATATTCTATATCCTCCTCACAAGCAGCCTTTGACTGAGCTGATTTAATTTTGATTCCCAAGTATATCAGATTTTTCACTTGTGGTATCGCTTGATTCCGCAACAACCATTTATAGGGTCGATGTGATAATAACCCCACAAAATGTCGCCATACAAGAATGGCACCGTTTTCTTGCAGCGATTATTAACCCATGGAAACTGTGGGGGCCACCCCTGCAACCTCCATATTTTTCTAAAGGGAGCGAGGGACACCCCCACTCCCATTTCGCCCATAAAATATCCCCCGGTGACTATATGTATGCCAACATTATTTATGGGGATAATATTACCCGATACCCATTTATAGTTGCTTTTACGACTTCCATGATTTTATATTATTAACATTTCATTTAGCAGGATTGATCAATAAATAATTTTTCCCTGAATAAATTTGAAATGCATTTGATAGTTGCTGCAGTGCTATAGGTGTGTAATCTAGCAGGACAATATCGTCTGCATATGCAATCCACTGGAGTGATTGGGCGCAAGGTTTTGGACTTCCCAGGAAATGTTGGGCAAATGCATCATATGGGATCTGCCAGATAGAGGTTAAAGAGGCAGGCAGCTAAAATACACCCCTGCCTTATGCTCTCGCTGTAGCTATCTCATTAGATTGGTAACCTTAAACATTTAGTCTTATACCTACAGTAGAATCTTGGTACATACTCATTATAATTTCCAAGAGACTCTTAGGAATCCCACACTTATCAAGTTTTGCCCACAGTTGATTTCTATTGATAGTGTCAAAAGCTCTGGACAAATCCTGCCATGTTCTTTATAACAGATGCCCTTGTTTTTTATATGATTGGCTGGAGATCACTGACATAATTACTCCATCTACAGAGTGGAAAGTCCTTTATGAAACCCAGTTTGGAATTTACTTAAATTATTTGCACTGCCAATCCATTCCTCTTGATTTCCAAGTACTACAGAGGCAAATATCTTTCCATAAACATCTAGGAGGGCGATCGGGCGATATTTTGCTGGATCTTCACGATCACCCTTCTTATGCACAGAAATGATAACTGCACTCTTCAAGGACTTAGGGAGTTTCTTAATTTTTAAGGATTCCTTGAAGACTGCTGTTAAAACGGTTGACCATAATTTGATGTTTGTTTTGAGAATTGCGTTCGTAAGGCTATTTGGGCCAGGTGCTCTGGAGGCAGAAGACTTATTTAGGCTTTGTGAATGTAGGGCTTCAGATTTGCTGCTTAAAAATATCTCTGAAGTAAATGCACCAGCTATCATAAGTGATGACATTACTTTGAATTTGAGATTGAGATTGATTGTCATTGTTTATAATTTTCCCAAAACTGCCTACGTTTCTTGAGACTAAAGTACTGAACATGTTTTCTCCATCCCTTTGAAGACGCCGATATCTATGACCCCTTGACCAATTTATATAATTGTTTTCAAGGGCTTTCTCGTATGTCTTCCTATTTATCTGTGATTTATCTGTGGCATTTTAGTGTGTTTTAAATTGAGAATAGCTTTCCTAAGGTCTTTCTTCTTTTGCCATGACATTTCATCAAAGACATGCCCACGTTTTTTTTAAAAACACTTAAATGAATTGAGATTGGCTGATCTATTTCCCACAAGAAAGTTGTAAAAGTATTAGGGTTGAAGATCTTATCTACACATTTCTAGTTTGTTATTTAGTATTTTACCATTTAGTTTGAAATTCTTAATTCTGTTTTTATTATTACTTATCACTGGATCTGTCTTATACATGCTACTATTCAATTGATTATTGCATTCCAAAGTCACAGAAAGTTTTTTATGGTCACTAGGACCTCCACATAGGATGTTGAAGTGTATACAATGTTTGAATAGGTCAACGGACAGAAAACAATTATCACAAGTAGAATGGCTTTTCCCGCATGACCATTTTGAGAGTGCTGGCATGGCAACTTTGACATTGCCATTAGCCATTTTCAGGTCCTAATTTTGAAGGAACAAAATACAAAATACATTTTTTCCCATTTGTTGTAGGTCATTTGAAAGCAATAGACTCGCCATTTTCATTTAAAGCTATGAATTGAGCATTCAAGTCACCTAAGATCAAAATGCATGTGGCAACATATTGGTCTTTCACTTTAAATAACAAGGCAAATAGGGAACCCAAGAAATCACTAAGGCTTGAATTTGCAGGGTTCCAGTACATATTTATAATGATAACATCTGCGGAGTGATTTACAGATCAAGTCATGATCCTTGCTGTGAGAATACCCAGTCCCCCAGTTGGAATCAATTCTCGAGACTTGATCTTGCTTGTTCTTACTGATGTCATTAATCCTCCAGCTGGTCTCCTCAAATATCCTCTTATGGCTAGTTCCTCTGTGTTGTTAAAAATATCTATTTTTAGACATTGCAGCATCCATGTTTCTTGTTGTTTTTGGTAAATAACAGATTTTGTATCTAATAAATTCTCATTTACCTCTGTACATGAGGGGCTCAATTTCTGATCTTGTCTTACTAAAGCATCATTTTTGTACAATTTGACCATTCTCCTCACTTACTTTAACTGAATTCGGCCTGTGAGTATCCTTGATTACTAATAGGAGTACTAGAAACATCAAGCCCCAATTTTCTCAGATCCTCCACCTAAGAGAGCAAAGCCTCAGCGCCTATTGTTGTTTTAAGACCCAATTTTACAATATGGAACAATTTGAATGTGGGAAGCAAGCCCATTCAATGTCATTTGTGGAAAAGAGTTATACATCTGGAACCATTTTGTGATTGATAGTTTGCTTGTTTATTATTTATAGTGCGCACCGCCCCCAAGGTATCTGGGTGCATTACAAGGAAATAGATTTTCATAGTTACAGAATAGGTAGTAAAACACAATAATTACATGTAAAGGTATGTGGCAGGAATAATGCTACACACTTTGAGCAATTAAGCATAATACTACATATTTTGAACCAGATGCAAGGTATATACAAACAGGATACAGAGTAGTGCAGCACACAGTATGATGATACTAGGGGAAAAAATGTACATTTGGTCGCAGGAGGAAGCAGGGTCTAAACAGGTGGGTCTTTAGAGATCAACCACAGTTTGATGTATTTTCTGAAGGTATGGAATGATTGGTCTGTGCGTAGTGTGGGGTGGGGGAGTTCCTAATTTGGGCAGCCATCACAGGGAAGCTGCTACCCCCAGCTCCCTTAGGCGCACTGGCGTAACAGGGGCCCCCGCAGCCCCCACGGTGCGGGGGGCCCCGCCAGCACATGTCCTGGGAGGGGGCCCCACTAAAAAAAAGAAAATGAAAATATTTTTTTCTAAAAACAAGAAAAAAAGTTTCTTTTGAAATTCACTCTACATTCATAAAGAACATGTTAATTACTTCTTGGGTGGATAATAAGGTGAATTTGAATCCCTATATTGGTTTTGGCAGGATGGGGGTGGGTTTCAGCGTTGCCTGCTGTGGAATCTGTTTTTTTGATGCAATTTTCTTTTGCAACAGAGTGGTTTTATTTGTTAAGGCTTATTGAATTTTGGTACACCAGGTTTTGTCCTTGATACAGTTATCAGTTGAGGGGATAGGAGATTTTAGTTCTCTTAAAATAGTAAATAGTTCTCTAGAGCTAGACCTGGACTTTTCGATCCTGTTGTTATAGGTTTCTCATTTTGCTATCAGAATTGAAATTTTGAGTAAGATACCTTTGTTGTCTGGGGAGGGGTTATTTCTTCATGATGTTTCACTTTTTCTTTTTTCGTTCCTTAGGGCTTTCAGTTTATGGGTGAACCACAAATTGAGGTGCGCTTTGGGTTTGCTTTAGCAATTTTTTAATGGGGCAATACTGTCTAGCGCCGTGGTCAAGGTTTGGTTGTAAAGGTCCACCAAGTTTGAAGGGTCGGCGGAGGCAAAGGGGGCCCCAATAGAGGTTGGAGGAGAGGCAAAAGTGTATATGCAGTAATATTTTTTTTTATTCCTGGTAGGCATGGATGGGGCAGTGAGGCGGTCCATGTTTGGAGGGGTGCAGTCTTGGAGGTTAAATGACAGGAGGGTGTGGTTGGTCCAAGGTTGAGGCTCGATGGAAATGATGGTTGTGCTGCAATTAAGGTCCGCTATTCAATCGAGTATTCTCACTTTGTCATAAGTGGGGAGGAGGACTTTTTGAGTAAGGCCAAGTTCAGCTAAGGAGTTGGTGATGGAAGTAGCATGGGTGTCAGTGGGGTGATAAAAAGCTAGATTAAGGTCGCCTAATTATAGGTTTTGTGAGGATGGTTTTGTATTGGTGGACAGGAGAGCATTGATTTCTTCCTCGAAGGAGCCCAATGGTCCGGGAGGTCTATAGATTAGATGCATTGTTGTGGTTTTGGAGTTAGTAAGGGGGAGCTTTACAGTCAACAGTTCACAGGAATTGGTAGGAATATGTGAGACAGCTCTAAGTCCCAGTGTGGTTTTGGCTATGAAAGGACCGTATAATTATTTGGGGTCGCTAGAAGGAGGGATGGTCCAGCTGCAGCATGTAACCAGGTCTCGGTTATTGCGAGGAAGTCCAGGTTCTTTTCTAGGATTAGATCAGCAATATTCACTGCCTGGGCAACTGGGGACCTAGCATTTATCATAGGTCTTAGGATAGCATTAGTGTTGTTGTTGTGGGCTGAGGGTGATGGTATGGCCGCAGCAGGTCTGGTCTTCTTTGAGTGTTTAGGTTTTGTTTTAGGTATGAATTGAGGAGAGTTGTTAGTGGGCAATGGGGCAGGAGGTAGCTTATAGGATTTGCCTAATCTGTTGCCAAGCCTAGCATTTCTGCTTGCTAAAAGGCATGGATGATTGTGCATCTGTGTAGTGGGGGTTGTGGTAGGAGGACTAGAGGTCTTAGTAAGTTGGGGTATGTCGAGTGGCGGGCCCTGAGTTACCAATGGGAGATCGTTTGTGGCAATAGCTGTAGGCAATGTGAGGGTTTTCAGCATGGGTGTGATATGCAACGGTTTCATTGGTGGCAGGAAAGAGGTTGGCTTGATCCACGTAGGCAGGTTCAAGGGTGGCAAAAAGGTAGTAGGTGTGATGTGATGATCGCGGTCAGGGAGTTTGGCCATGGTTGTGTGTCTCAAAGGCGTGAGGGAGTGTAAATTCTAACTATTAGGTAGGGGTGAAGGTTTGAGGATGCTACCTCTATTGAATGAGATCAGCGTGAGGAGACTCACCAGGGCTAGGTTTTCGATGGGAGCATACATAGTCGTGGATAGCTACAAAGTGAGCTGGTGCTGTAGTACAGCAGTAGGCGTCTGGGAGGCAGGACAACTCAATAAAGGTTGTAAGATAAGTTCTAGCTATGTAATATCAAAGAGGAGTGCTAGAGTAGTCCTACTGATGCAGTTTAGCAGTAGGCATATATTGGGTTATTGGTGCCCTTGTTAAAGTGCTCAGAGGGTCAGTATAGGCAAGAACAAGGGCAGCATTCAACAGTATACATTTTGGTGGCATTTGAAAGTATGCATTTTGGCAGTAGACAGATAGCGACCGTGGGCTACCAGTGACACTTAAAGGATGACCAATAACCAGTAAAAGTGATCAGTGTGAGGTGTCAGGTATTCTGCCCCCATTAAGAGTTTTAAATGCTTGCTCTCTTTTGAATTGGTATATCCACAATCTCGGGATCGCCAAGGAGAACACATGAGGGGTTCTGTTCTTCTTGGATATCAAAGTCACCACTACTTCTCCTTTGGTAATTCATTGAATTCCGTGATTCTTGAGAAGTCAAAGGAATGTGTTCCTCTTTAATCATTATTGCTGTCTTGATCTGTTACAAAGGTGACATTTTCTTGATGCACTGCACCTCCGGTTTCTTAGCAATTATTTGACACTTATCAAAAATTGGTTCAGCAGTTTTTTGCTAATCGGAGTTAACGTGCCAGTTTCCATCATTGCAATCATCCATAGCATCAGACCTATCTTGGCCCATTATCTGGGGCTTTGCTGTCACATTTTCCGGTTCAGTTAAGGGTTGGTACATTTTGCATTTATAAAAAATGGATTCAAGTGAATTTGACACTATCAAGGCATTAGTCTGAGAGCCAATGGATACTTTAGTTGCGTGACAAACCACCAGGTCACTGTCTTCATGGTGGTTACTTTCTTTATTCTTTTTGGGCACAGAGTTAACATAGGTTTGATCAGGCGTGGTTGTTCCTCGTCTCTTTGTTAATGTTAGCTTTTTTGTCGGGACAATATTATTATCATTTGGAATATTCAGAACTTTAACAAAGGAAGTTTTTTTTACAGTTTTTATGTTTTGTCTCTTGTTATTCTTTGATTTTTGTTTAAACTTACAAGAGATGGAGGAGTTTTGACTCAAATCTCTCTTACGATCTTTCTTTCATTTATTTCTGCCTTGGCTTTGCTTCTGAGTTTGCACAGAACGTGACCTATTGTGTGCATGTCTTAAATGTAAAGGTGGTAACTCATTTTCAGGCATATTGATTATGTTATCTGCCATGTTTGATTTTCTCATAAATTCCACAAGTACGGAATTTTAAAGCAGGGTATCATCAAAGAGATCTTCTTCTACATCTTGTGCGCAGGCGTTCGTTGTTGCATTTGCTGTTGTACTGGTAGAAGGATTTGCAATCTTATCAAGAGTATCTCTATTCAGGCAACTTTCCACACAAGCAAAATAATTAATAATTTAGTCTTGAATATTATCAATTTTGGAATCTTGGTTTTGAAGTCCACTCTTTAGATCATTTATTTCATTGGAAAATACTGTGATGAGCACTGATCTCAAACCCACCATTTCAACCTCACAGTTCTCCATTCCTGTTGTTAATTCTAATAGAGTCCCTGTGTGAGATTGAACATCTGAGCCACTGTGTTTCCAGGTGAAGACCTTTGAACTGGGGATTTTATCGTTTGCAATTTCAGTACTTCCTTTAACAATCTCGTTTGTGAGAGTGAGCGTTTGTTGTTCTTTGGTCATATCAATGCAAAGCTCTGGGTTTTTGCTTTTAAAGTCTAGTTGTCTGGCAAGGGGTGGAGCTATTGCTAAGCAGATTTTCAGGGAGTCTGCATCTCTATTGCTCCAACATTTGGACAGGAAAAGGTTGTTTATCTTTTTTTTCATGTTTTTGGTGGTTAGTGTATATTCAAGACCTCTCACCCACATAACTTGTAGGGAGTGCACTAATGTGAGAGCATGCTTTGAAGTATTCTGTGATAATGATTTATGGTTAATTGGAACTTGTGAGTCTTCACAAAAAGAGTTTGACTGAGCTAGAAGGGCTTGAGGTGTTCTTTCTTGCAAAATATTTAAAGAAGATAAATTCCAAATACCATTATCAAGTTCGGGTGCTCGAATGTTGTCAACTAGCATGGCACTGCGCAGATTGCAAGTATCAAAAGGACTGTCCACAGTAAACCAAAGGCCTTTCAGACACAATGATTGGCAGCCACTGACAAGGCTGTTAACACTAAACAAGTGAATAAGCTCTTTTCTGCTCAACGGTTTTTCAAACACAATCCTGTGCCGTCACTGACAATGTTTTTCACAGTAAACAAGTGAATGAGCGTTCATCGACTGACAGGACATCCAAACACAGTGCTTCTCAGTCATCCATCGAAAAGTGCATGAGACGCTCAAGGGTTTGTATTGCATTCAGATCAGATCAGATCAGCATCTGTTGGTAGTGTCTCTTAATCATATGCAGGCATACCGTCAAAAGGATGAAAAGAAGCGGCAAGAGCTAGATAGGAAATGTTTGTTGTTATCGAAGGAGCTCTAATTAGCTCTAAAAATAAAGTCACTTCTTTTGAGCACACATGTAAGTATAGTATGGGTATAATAAGGTTAGAATAGACCGTCATAAGGTTTCATAACAAACTTATGATTAGTTGACCTGCTGGCCGGATTCTTCACATCCTGGGTTCATTTACCTCATTTACCTCTGCCAATATATTGGTCAAGGTGTTTGCATCCCATCGGATCCACCGAGCCACAGAGCACGGAACACTCTGACCCACTCTGCACCGCTGTAATGTAGTTGAGCCTCCTCCCCCTCAGTAGCTGCAACAGTATAGAGACTCCCAAACGAAAACAGACCAACTGAATGAGGTTGGACAGGTATCCTCGCCACACCGAACCCTCTACCCCACTCAAACTACCCTAACAAGCAGCAAGAAGTAGAACTGAGGATGGAGGTAAGACTGAAACAGACATGCTAAGTAAATGTGCAACCCCAACCCAGGCCTCCTCGTTAGCAACAGAGTCAACTCTGGTGGGCCTTTTACATAGGCATGTACAGCCCCTTCCATGCCCAGCCCAAAACAGCAGTTTTAAGCAAAGAACATCTAAACCAAACACACACCCAGGGATCTTTGTTTAAGGAAAAAACAAATGCCATCTATAGTAACCACAAAAAATATAGAAGGTTATATAAACTATCTGCCTAGGACACGAATGTTGCAAAAACCCAAAAGCAAAAGTATGCCAGTTCTCACCTGTAGGGTAAGGAAGGTATACCAACACCTTATGTTTTAGACACATTTCTGAAATAATGTACTCCTATGTTGCGTCAGGCACTTCAAGAGAATTTCAAAACTCAATTTGAGTCAATATTTCTTTAAAAAACATTTTTGGGGGGATTAAGGTCTCAAAGACCGTGTTCCATTTCATATGTGTGCCCGTCTGTGTTGACACGTGTTTTGGCCACCAAGGTCCTTCTCAAAACCAGGCTTAATCTTTACAGAACAATACGTCTCCATCCAAATACATCACATTCTGCATCAATCAGATTAATTTTGCATATGTAACCCCATTGTGTAACCAGACAGAAAGTTAAGGTTGGTATTGGGGCGGAATGGTAGGGAGTGAGAAAATTACGCAGTACAACATTAGTTACGCATTTCATTGCAACATCTCTTGTGCAATTTAGTCAATTATTTTGTTTGGACATATTAAAATCATCTAATTGTTTGCATTGTGCTGATTTATGGTTAAACGTGAAACTGCCAATGAACAAATGTGCCTCTCTCTGTGGTTATTTGCGGCTAAGTGCTACTACGAATTTAGCTTAGCCTTGCATTCCTTCAACAGCTGCTGATTTCTTATCCGCATTTAGTGACTTTCATGCTTTTATATGGTGAGCTATTTAAGTGGGTATCGGTGTCTTGTTACTCACCCAAAGGTTATACTCTAAGTCTAGTATTCTTCCTTTCTGAGGATTCCTCCAAATTGAATATAAGGTTTAGAGCCCTAGGTTCTGCAATAACAATTCCATATAGATCTACCCATTATGGGTGTAACGTTGCCATTTGTCCTTGCATCATGTATATGTCAGATCAACATATTCAAGCTGTAATCACTTTAAAGGTTTATATTGATGCAACCACTTCCCTTGCAATATCTCAATAGCAATAAAGTTTCATATAGATTTAACCATTGCTGGCTCACGCGTTTCCATTTGGCCTTACTTCATATGTAGGTCAGTTCACTATATTCATACTACAAAAACATTGAAAGTTTGTATTAAAGAAACCTAGTCCCTTCCAATGTCACAATAGTAAGAGGCCCCCTTGAAAGTAAAGTTATTTACTACTAGGCCCGTACCCTCATCGTCACTTACCTTATTAATTGTCCAGAAGGATGCCTACGGTGTCCAGCATGCCGATTTTCATTGCCGCGGACACCATTTTGGATTTATTTTATCCTAGTAAACATTGGCTGACACTGCACATTGAACATGTGATGTTATCGTGTTGCAGCGGCCATATTTTGGTATCTGAGAGCACATTTGCATATTGGGCACCAATTTATAAGGATGGCAAACCAATTTACACTATTATATCAAATTAAATTGTAGCTCAACCTATGATTGTTATAACTGCTACATCAGCTCGTTATAAATGCTACTTTGAAAAACTATATACGCGTGTTAATGTTCCATAATTAAAGCTATATAATTGTACAAAAAGCACATGCTCATCAGGTCACATGCTGTATGGCTGTGCACCATGCGTGATATTTTTAACTACTGACGCAAACCATTTTGCCCCACTATGTCAAATTGAGTTATAATTCAACCTTTGATTTGTGCTAACTGCTACTTTGAAAAGCGATGCAGCCGTGTTGATGTTCCATGATTTACGCTATGTAATTGTACGTAAACGGGTGTTAATCAGGTTATGTACTTTATGGTTGTGTAACATGCGTGATATTTTTACCTTTACATATTGCAATCCTAACTCAGTTGATGTTGTGTTCATCTTTAGTCTGTTGCACTCAAAAAAGAAAAGCTAAATATTAAGCTTGTCATATACAAGTTCAAGAAATAGAAGTTGTAATGTATTATGTTTCACTTATGCATTTACAATTGTCTCATCTTAAGTGCTATAAATCATGTATGTTCATATTCATAAATATTTTCTTTGTGCATCTCTCTATTCTTATACGCCCTCCACACTGCATGTACGATATGTAAATGAACACAATATTTTTGATAAGAATGAACTCATCTCATGGTCCGTGTTCAATCCAAATTTCATAGCCCGCGTTCTGCATATCATCCTTGCTTCCATTTGTCTCAGTAGACGTTCTTTGTCCCCTCCTCTTTTCCCCAGGGAGATTTTCTGCAAACCAATGACTCTCAGATCCTCTTTGTTTTGTAATTGATGTGTAGTTTGCCAGTGATGTGCCATGGAAATTTGGGATCCTGACTTCCAATGGTAGTAAAATTTTCTCTAATTCTGGTTCTTAATTCTCAAGTTCACATAAACATATTATGGCGTAGATCACAAATTTGGATTTGCAATTGATATTACCTTGGATCTGGGTTCTGGTTCCTCTTGGATCACTGAATTCCTGGGTATTCATGTGGGAAAACTTACACACAGTACAAATGCCACATATGTGAAAACCTTTTCTTGCCGGTTGTAAACATGTAAATGTCGGTTCGACATTTATGCCTGGTAGAGAGGATGGACTCAATTTATTCTTCAAGGCTTTTGCCCTTTTGAAAATGACTGTGGGTCTGTCATCTAAGTATTTTGAAAGGTCCTTATCCAGGTGAAGTAAGGGCCAGTATTTCTTCAAAATGTTCTTGATCTTGTAATGATTCTTGCAATATTTAGTTACAAAGATGATTCTATATTCCTCTGTGTCCGTTGGTCTTGTTTTCAGTTTAAGAGTTTCTCGCCTTTGAATTCCTTGTGCTTTTTTCTGAGTTTTGTTACTGTTTTGCAGCAAATACCCTCTCTCCTGAAATCTGTCAGTTAGAAGGTTGCATTCTTTATCAAAGATATCGGGTTATTCGCAGTTTCGCCTTGCCCTTATCAATTCTCCAGTTAGTATATTCTCAATTACAGATTGGTGATGACACCTGGTGGCAAAAAGAGTTGAATTTACCTCTGTTGCTTTTCTGTACATGCGTGTTACAAGCTTATCGCCTGATACATATATTGTTAGAGCCCAAAAATCTATATCTTTCAGGTTAGAAGCACCAGTAAAGGAAATTTCAAAATCATTGACATTTAGTCTTACAACAAATGCATCCAAATCCTTCTTTGATACTTTCCATATTAATAGGACATTCTCAATGTATCGTGACCATAGCAGAACCTTCTCATGAAATACCTGATCCGTATAAATGAGAGTATCTTCAAAAAGACCCATGAACAAATTGGCAAGTGCTGGTGCATACTTCATGCCTATAGCCACTCATTTGATTTGTTGGTAGTGCAGGTCATTGGTCATTAAAAATATGTTTGTTTTGTTCCCGTTGGGGCACGTTTGGAGCCCTCCCTTGACTCGACTCCTCGTAATCGCCTTCCCCTCCAGACGGTTGCTGGACTTGCTGCTCGAAAGACGGGTGTTGATCCTGAGTGAAGATGAGAGTCAATGAAAATGGACTGGGGGCATCGCAACTTCCCCCAACCCTTTTGTGCCAAAAATACAGTGTGCAAGTACTTTCCCATACAAGCTCACCTGTAGTTTTGCAATGTTGAGCTATCCGTCCTGCTTATCCTAGCAGGGGCGCGTCGAATAAACCGAGTTGCTTCACTGGTCCGTGGGAGTGTTGATCCAGACCAGCTGTGTTCAATCCACTTGGAAGGTAAGTCTTTTGTTATGACTATTGTTCAATTACACTGTCTGTATTTCGTCAAATAATAATTCTTACAATTTGTCTCATTCCATCCCCATAGGTACGGAGAAGTAAATCGGGACCAAGGAGAGTCTGGAAGTCTCTAGAGGCTGACGAAGTTTCAACTATGACAGGTAAATTGGTCTTGATAACGAAGCTCTAGCCTCTTGTATGGCATGGCCAAGCGTTCGGTATGCACATGAGTTCTAACTTTTTGTGTTCTTTATTTCCTTGTAGGTGCAGGCCGACGATGAAGAATGGCGTCCGGATGCTCGATGAAGATGAATGGTTGCAGGATGAAGTTACGGCAGAGGTAATGGAGCGAAGGGGAGTTCCGGGTAACTAGGCACCCGGATTAGGTAAGATGAAGACTCTGACTCCGGCCATGATGGAATGCAGGTAAAATAAAGACTCTGACTCCGGCCATGATGGAATGCAGGTAAGAAGAAGACTCCGGCTCCGGCCGTGATGGATGCAGTTAAGAGGCGCGCACAGCGATGTAGCGGCTGGCAGCAGGTAAGAAGCGCCCTCAGCGATGTATCGGCTGGCAGCAGGTAAGGAGCACCCTCCGCGATTTAGTGGCTGGCAGTAGGTAAGGAGTGCCCTCAGCATTTGAAGTAGCTGGGTTCAGGTGAGTGGCGCGCACAGCGATGTAGCGGCAGGCAGCAGGTAAGGAGCGCTCTCAGAGATGTCTTCAGGATGGAGCTGCAGGAATCCAGTGATGCACAGGTAAGCACAGCGGAGAGCGTTACGCTGCTCAAAGCAGAATAACGTGAAGCGAAGGCATGTGGATGGGCTGGCCTTATATAGACTGGCTCAGGCCCCTCCCTTTAACCCCGCCTACTTATTCCACCTTGCCCTTCCCTGGGACTTTGGCACATGCCTTCCAGTTCTGTTCTATGGCCATGCCCGGCCCAGCTGCACACGCCTTTGGCACAGAGTGTGCAAGGCACACTTTTACATGAGCCTGGAGCCAGAGGCACCAGGGCTGGGGCCAATTGGACCCTGGGGATGAGGAAGGACTGGCCCATTGTCTAGTGGCCTTGACAAGCCCTGAGAAATAAAGTCTTAGCCTGGTTACATCATAAAGTCAGGGAATGGGATCATAATATTGTACGACCTGAAAGTTATTTATAGGGTACAGATTGATGAATAGTGTCCCTTTAGCAACAGAGATGATATAGTTGGGGGTTGTTGTAAAAGCAATCTTTCTTTATTTCTGAGCATCTGTGAGAGCCTGACCAATGTGTCATCTGACTACAATCTGAAAATGATGTTGGACTAAATTCAGCTGGCCAAGCCAAGCCGTGGATTGGATAGTCCATTCAACCAGAGCCATCGCACAATACACTAATGTAATCTCTAATGCCTAAATTTGGAAACCCAACTGATTTATCCAAACCTCAATTTTTTGATTATAGGCATACAGTTGTTTTCAAAAATTGATTAGCAGAGTATGCTAACTAAAATGTTCTTGATTAGAAAACAAACCTATTTGATTAGTAATTTTCTAATTATATTTTTAATGTCAACAAAAGTTATTTGTACCCAAGACATAAAATGAGCAACGATGCCGATGGGCATTTGGTGCGTTAGAAGAAACAAACAAATAAATAAATAAATAAATATAACATTGTGTGCTTCCAAAGTAAGACATTAGTGAGATGAGTGTCTGTAAAATGTAAAGGTGAACTGCATGAATTGACTCAAATTAAAAGATATGATGAAAACAAGTTTTCAGTATAAAGCCCTGTACAGCTAGGTGCAATCAGTTTTGCACAGGGCAGTGTCCAGTATACTGTATGCTTCCCTCATCATTTGCTGTGTGGGAAGATGTTCAGACGTTTCATAAATCAAAAGGTTCACTATGTTAAAGGAAAGTATTAGCTGGAGACTAAATGCGTAGTATGGTGTTGCGGACGGCAGATTAATTGTCAACTTCAGAGGACAAGATGACCCTTGCCTGTCATTGATATCAACTGTTTTCAATATAGCGTTATATACCACTTCTGCGGGAGGGCAGAGCTGGTAACGGCCCTCAAACCAGAGAAAGGTAGGCCCAAGTGCAGCATTGTAGCCCCGACCACTACTTTAAGTGGTATTTATCACTATTAACACTCTGAGATGAATCCTGGAGTGCTGATACTTTTTTTGTTTTTAAGGGAACTAGGTGTTTTGAAATGTATGCTTCCATGATATGATATGATATGATGCCATTTATAACGCAAGTGTTTCAAGGTGCGACGAGGCAAGGGAGGGCGAACAGAAGGCAGACAATAGACAGCGATCCTACTAGGCCAGGTGTGATTCAGATTGCGCAAGTGCAGGGGAAGGGGGAAGAGGAAAAGTGCAGAGTGGAGGGGGCAGGGAAAGTGCAGTACAGGGGGTAATAGAATAAATAAAACAATAAGAGAAGCAGGGCAGCTTGTGGCAAGTGCAAAGGGTAAGTGCAGACAACAAGTGTCAAGTGCAGGTGGGGGACTGTAGGGATACCGAAAAACAGTCCCCAAGTGAGGGTGATACCAGGGAGGCAGTGCAGGTGTGTAACTGGCAGGGGAGGGGTCCTGGCGTGAGATAAGAGGGTGTCCAGGTGACCAGTACAGTTTCAGCCAGGAGTTCAGCAGGGTAGAGGAGGACAGAAAGCAGAAGCAAAGAGGAAGGTTTGAGATGCTTCCATAACTGGAGATGGTTCTTCTGAAGTTTCAGAGAGGCACAGAGGCTGTTCCAGAGGGAGGCCCCAGCCGTAGAACAGATCTGCCACCAACTAGTTGCTTGGAGAAGCGACTGACCCTGAGGGAGTTGGAGGCGGATGAGCGAACAGCTCGAGAAGCAAGATATTTAGGAAGAGAGAGTTGAAGGTATTGAGGTCCCAGAAGGCCTTGTGGACAATGCAGAGGGTATTGAACTTAATCCTCACAGCCACTGGGAGCAGTGCAGAGATTTCAGTCCTGGAGAGATATGATCCCTGGGCTTGAGGCCAAGGACAAGTCTTGCAGTCCTGTTCTGGATGAGTTGCAGAGGGCGGAGAGTAGAAGCAGGCAGATTTAGAAAGAGGCTGTTGCAGTAGTCCAGCCTAGAGAGAACCAGATCTCTGGAGACAGTGAGCTTCTGGGGGAAGGAGAGGAAAGGAAGAATACCTCTGAGGAGGTGCAGCTGGTAGTGTGACGTCTTAGAGACGTCAGAGATGTGAGGAGAGAAGGAGAGTGGGGAATCGAAGATGACCCCAAGGTTTTTTGCCTCGCAGGTGGGAGCAGGAAGAGGGCCCAGAGAGGCCAGCCAGACAGAGGCCGGCCAGACAGTGACATCAATCTGAAATTTTACATGTCTTCATTTGGAATATGACTATTTCCAGGACTTGTAGGTGAGCGATGAGTTGCATAAGTGTATGTGCAGGGGTTTGGGTGGGGGGCTCTGGTGGGGCCGGAGTGTCGAGGTGAGGGACTCCAATGGAGACTCAGCCTAGGGCACTGCCTCCAAGGACAATGTGAAGGCTGGGAAGAGGTGCTCCAGGCTGGAATGAAATCCAGGTGGCTACTTGTAGATTGCGCTTATGCTCCGGACCTCCTGATTGGTCAGCTATTGCCGCCAGGTACGAAGATATGATGCAATCATAAGCCTAGAGCAAAGCAAACTTTGGAAACTAACTATAATGTATGGAATTGCAGAAGGTCTACAGATGTACAGACTGTTGATTGCTACTTTGCGTAAACATCTAGCTGTAATACTTTTTATTTATTTTTTTAATACACTTTTTTATTGTTTTTTTTGTTTACAACACTTCAACAAACAACTTGACTTACAAAACAACACACAATGGCGGGAGGCTCATACAGCCTGTTTCCTTGGCGCTCTTTGTAATCTTGCTAAGTCTCCTCCTTTCAGTGTCTCCCGTGGGTATCTAGGCCCGTCTTCCTAGGTGGGGGGGAATATGGACTCTGGTCTGGCCGCTCCAGACGTCCGACTGATCGCGGCTAGTGTTGTACCTCCACTCTCTGTCCAAGTTTGTGTTTGTTTAACCTTATTCGCTGGGGCTCTCCAGATTGTTTCCGGCCTCTGGTGTAAACAGCTCCTGCACCATTGTGTTCCAAGCCATTATTTTTTCACTTCTTTCATGTGCTCCTCTTTGCAGCTCCCTAGTCCATGCTGCCCCGGCCCTCTCCCATGCTCTTGCGCATTCTCACTGTCACTGGGCCTAGTAAGATCGTTGTTTTGTTCTCCCCTGTTCCTCTACCAGGCCTTGTCGCACTCTGAAACATCCATATCATATCATAAGTGAAACAATGACTATTGTACCCACACCAAATGCATTTATTTAAGATCTAATGTTCTAACTCTAACTTTGTGTTTTGTTTTATGATTGTATTGGGTTCACAGTGCAGATGCACCAAAGGCCTTTGGCCGAAGCATGTTTAATAAAAACTTCAAACTACCCTGATGTGATACGCAGGGACTGATAATCTGAGCGCCAAGTTTCTGTGATGAAGAGTTTGTTTATCTGGTCTTCGGAAAGAGGGACAAACATGTCAGAGGAGTGGTTGGAGACAGAACATGCATTTATCAGAGGGCATCTTGTACCTGTCATTTCTGGGTGGGTTTGTCTGGTTGGGCCAGTGCTGTTGGGCTGTTCAAGATTGCTTTAATTTGTTTACCAGGGCTCCACGTTAAGACTTTCAAATTTAAAGAGGCTTCACAGGTTCTATTTGGGGTCTGGCACATCTCTAACCTCTTGCTGTGTGGTTGTGGTTGTGCTGGATGGTGGAAGGTGTTTAGTACTGAAGGCAGTAACAGGTATTGTCTCCAGCGGGTCCCATCCTATGGTAGGTTGAATAGTTTTCCGGGTATATGCAGCTAGGCAATGATGCTAGGTTGTTTGTGAGTCCTGTTTCTATGATTAATGTTAGGTCATAGTAGTGTGGTTTAACTCGATGCTTCAGGAGGCATCTGGAGATAAGAGGTGAGGTACTGGGAAGTGTGTAAATCCATGGGATTCCTGATCAGAAGGGATAGTGATAGTAAGAACTGCTTCAGAAACTCTTCTTGTTCTTTCTTCCTTTCTGATTCTGCCATCTTCGAGGTGCCTAGGCACCTTTCCACTCTGCAGTTGTTGAGGATTGGGAAGAGGGTGAAATAAGGTAGGGAGAGCTGGGAGATATTTACCTTTTTGATTTACTTTGGGCCTGTGTTAGTGGTTGGTTTGTGTAAGGATTTCCTTATCCCTCTCTGCAATGGTTAGTTGGGAAATGTTTTAACTGCCCCAACCATGTCATATGCCAATTGGCTTGCAGACTGTACAGATGGAATGATTTTCCAAGGTTCATTTTATGGAAAGGGATTATTTGTTGTAACAGTGTGTGAGGATATGGTTATAATGATTCCAGAATTTATGAGGAATTTTTTCTGTCTGATACCCTGTGTGAGGGTCCTAGTTTCAGTGAGGTAGAATGGATTATGACAGAATAGGTAATATAGGTGTGTTGATTTAACTTAGTGCTGTTTATTCAAGCAGATACGGTGGGTCCGACCAGTAATGTGTTGGTGGTGGAGTTGAAATACCACGGGCTATGTAGTTATTGTGGGGATAGTGCAGTGATTGGAATATAAAACCTGCATGTGTTTTGTACGTAGGCGGAACTAAAAGTAAACACGTCATGTATTAGGTATGGAGGCAGCAGAAATAAGTCTCTAGGGATGCAGGTGCATGATCGAGCTATGCAGATGTTAATTATGCTATGATTCAGTTATATTATAGATATGCATGGTTGAAGTATAAAAAGCCACAAAAGTGTGATGCCAACATAATTTTTCAAAGTAATTCCATGTATTGTGTATGTGCACAACAACATAGTCCATGTATCCCCATGTATCCCCTGCCCGGCAGTGTCCCCATGTCTCCCCTGCCGCCCGCCAGTGTCCCCATGTCTCCCCTGCCCTTCGGCAGTGTCACCATGTCTCCCCTGCCCCAGCCAGTGTCCCCATGTCTCCCCTGCCCCCTCGCCAGTGTCTTCATGTCTCACCTGCCCCTCGCCAGTGTCCCCATGTCTCCCCTGCCCCTGCCAGTGTCCCCTTGTCTCCCCTGCCCCTGCTAGTGTCTTCATGTCTCCCCTGCCTCCCGCCAGTGTCCCCATGTCTCCCCTGCAGGTGTCCCCTTGACTCCCCTGCCCCCGCCAGTGTCTTGTCTCCCCTGCCCCCCCGCCAGTGTCCCCATGTCTCCCCTGCCCCCCGCCAGTGTCTTCATGTCTCCCCTGACCCCCGCCAGTGTCCCCATGTCTCCCCTGCCCCCTCCAGTGTCCCCATGTCTCCCCTGCCCCCGGCAGTGTCTTCATGTCTCCACTGCACCCGCTAGTGTCTTCATGTCTCCCCTACCCCCGGCAGTGTCCCCATGTCTCTTCTTCCCCCGCCAGTGTTCCCATGTCTCTCATGCCCCCGCCAGTGTCCCCATGTCTCCCCTGCCAGTGCCTTCATGTCGCACCTGCCCCCAGCCAGTGTCCCCATGTCTCCCCTGCCCCCGCCAGTGTCCCCTTGTCTCCACTGCTCCTTGCCAATGTCCCCTTGTCTCCCCTGTCCCCCTCGTGTCCCCATGTCTCCCCTGCCCCCCTCCAGTGTCTTCATGCCTCCCCTGCCTCCCGCCAGTGTCCCCATGTCTCCCCTGTCAGTGTCTTCATGTCTCCCCTGCCCACCGCCAGTGTCCCCATGTTTCCCCTGCTCCCCGCCAGTGTCCCCTTGTCTCCCCTGCCCCCGCCAGTGTGCCCATGTCTCCACTGCCCCCGCCAGTGTTCCCTTATCTCCCTTGCCCCAGCCAGTGTCCCCTTGTCTCCCCTGCCCCCACCAGTGTCCCCATGTCTCCACTGCCCCCGCAAGTGTCCCCATGTCTCCCCTGCCCCCTCCAGTGTTTTCATGTTTCCCCTCCCCCCGCCAGTTTCTTCATGTCTCCCCTGCCCCCCCATTACCTGGTCCCACCCCCTCTTACTGCTCCCTCTTAATTTCCCTTTGCCCCCTGTGATTGTTCTCTTGCCCCCTCTCCTCTTCCTGCCTTTACACCCTGTGCCCCCCTCCTTATCTCCTCCCTCTCCACAACCCTATCCTCCTCTCCTTCCCTCTTTTCCCTCCATCTGTCATTTTCCCAATTGCGGTCAGGCATAGTAATTCGTAGCGCCTGTCTTTGCAGCCGTCTCCTCCCCCTACACCTCTAAACATTTCTTAGCACTTAATTTTATCAACGGTCCATTGACCACTGATAACAGCTTGTCTGTCCCCCCTTTTCCCGTCTGTTTTCTCCTCCCCTCCCACCCCAGCATTATCTTGAACATCTTTGACCTGGATAGTCACTTGTTTTGTTCCTCTCCTCACCCCTTCTCTCCTCTCCCCTTACCCCATCTCCTTCCCCCTCCTATTGTCACTCTTGCACTGCAACAATTGTGGTCAGGCATAGTAATGTTACTGCTAGTTTTGTCTCCCTCCTTCCTCCCTCTCCTCTCCCTTATTTTTCGATACACTTGTATTATCTGTTATGATTTGATAGTTATGTTTCGCATTCTGAAATGTTTCAAGGACTTGTAAGAATGTACTTGTATTCTCCCATGTTCCATCCCTCCTTGATGCGCTTTGAAACACATTGGCCCTCATTACGACCCTGGCGTTAAGGGGTTAACGGCGCCGTAAAAGGTGTTGGCGCTGTTAAACCTTTAACGCCTGATTACGAGGTTCCCTTTGCGGCTCCCGACCTTAACGGCTGGTCTGGATGAGCTGTTAAAGTAGGGACCCGCAAAGGGACTTTCAAGGCAATTTGCGGTACCGTAATTACCGCCTTACCCAGTCCCATTGAGCCCTATGGGGCAAAAATGGGAATGGTTAAGGGCCAATAGTAAATGGGGAATTACCGCCCCGCCAACCTTGGAATGGGGTGGTAATGCCCCATTTACCATTGGCGGAATCGGTAAGCTACCGGCGTTAACCATGGCGCTATTAGCACCATTGGTTAACGCCGGAGTCGTAATGAGGGCCATTGTGTATAGGCGCTATACAAATGAACAATCAATCAGTCAAAATCAATCAATGTGGTTTTGTTTTTAGTATGCAGGCAATTTCAAAGAGTGAAATTTAGCTATGTGTTAGGTATACAGTGAGCAATATCGTGAGAGGGAAGTTTTGATATCTAACTCAATGATTAGCAGCTGATGTGTTATGTATGCATGTAGCAATAGCTAGCTGTGCAGATGTAGTGAATGGTAAACACAGATTTAGTCTAGCCAATTACTAGCGATGCAGGCTAAAAACAATGAGTTCAACCTTTCTAGCTAGAATATCCGGGGCAAAACAGTCAGTCTAGCTATGTGCTAAGGGGTCAGCGATATGATGAGCTATGCAGATGTTTTGGTTGCTGAAATACAAAGTTGTATTCTAGGTCATTGTTAGTCATGCAGTTTAACACAATGGATAAGTCAAAGGGTTGTTGCTATAAATGACGAACCTAGCTATGTGTTATGGGGCCAGCAATATAATTAGCTATACCAATTAAAAATGGTTGCATAGTCTAACACAATGGCCCTCATTAGGACCCTGGCGCTAAGTGTTTAACAGCGCCATAAAAGGCTGCGGCACGGTTAAACACTTACCGCCTTACTACGAGGACCCTTTGCGGGACCCGACCTGAACGGCTGGTCTAGACCAGCCGTCAAAGTAGGGACCCGCAAAGGGACCTTGGTGCTAAGTACGGTACCGCAATTTGCGGTACCGTACTTAGCACCTTCCCCAGTCCCATTGAGCCCTATGGGGCAAAAATGGGAATGGGGAAGGGCCAATGTTCAATGGGGAATTACCACCCCGCCAACCTTGGAATGGGGTGGTAATTCCCCATTGAACATTGGCGGACTTGTTACGATACCGGCACCAACCATGATGCTAATAGCGCCATGGTTTAGCGCCAGTATCGTAATGAGGCCCAATGACTCTATACAAATAATTGCAGGCATTAGGGGACGATATTACAAACTCAACAGTTGTAGTGTACATCCACAAACTAATGTGTGTGAGGTATACAGGCAAAAAACACAGTGCGCCAGACCAGTGTGTTTGCCAGATGTGGGCAGCAGTGTAATTAGCCATACACATGTGTAGCTAGCATAATGAATTATTCCTGATGTACAAAGTATCATCTGTTCTGTTAAATCATTCTCAAATCAGCCTCACTCACTGCCCTGTTCTCACACCTGCCTCTGTAATGTCAAGGCCTGCTGAGGCTGGTTGGTGGTTGGCTATACTGTGTGTTCCTCTCACGTGATCATAGAAAGCACACAACTTCCTAATGCGTTCTCTACTCAGATAGCTGAACTCGTTGCCTTAACGAGAACATGGGCGTTAGCAGAAAAGCAAACCGTGTCCATATACCCTGACTCGCGCTATGCCTTTGCACTTTGTATGATTATTGGCAATTACGGAAAGCGTGAGGATTCTTAATTTCTGCAGATGCACCTATAACAAAAACTCTTTACGTCTAAGCCGTTCTTGAGGCTCTTATGTTACTAAAATAAACTGATGTTGTCAAATGCACAGCTGACTAGCTCCAGGGGTATCTCAAGATGGTTGCTCGGGAGTGGGAATCCAGCAGGAAATCTGGTCAATGGGATCTCATTGTCTGCAATGTTTAAATGAACGTTTTACAGTTCAGATAGTAACAGGTGGAAGTAAGGTGTGTAGTAATGTATGTTGGGAAGGAGTAGCTTATAATTTTTCTCTACAAAGAATGACATTAAGGGGTCGATTCATGGAAATAATGTGCGCCGAAAATTCCCGCGCAGAGGTGCCAAAACGTGCGAATCGCAGGAAAAGTGCGAACATCGCAGTGCAAGTGCGAAAATCGCAGGGAAACCAGCGCACAGCGATTCATGGAAGTCCGTGTGCGAGAAAAACATTGGATGTGCGCTAAAAATGTGCGCCACGCACGCCGGCGCACAGGTCATCCAACAGCGTGCGCCACGGCCACTGCGAAATTCGCACATAGCGCGGCGCACATTACAAAAGTAGGCGGAACACGGGGCGTAACACTCGGAATGGGGAACAACGCGTGAAAATATGGGCGTCACGGGGGAAGTACAGGAGGCAAGTTTGCGGAACGCCCACACGCTCGCCTACAACCAGTATTCATGGAATCGAATAGGGCAAACCAGCGCACGGTCAAAGACGCGCACAGGGCCAAACAAGTACGCCACAAGAAAGCAGGCGGTAGCGTCCCTGCGCCTGAAAAAAATGTGCGCCAAAATGTGCGATAACAAAAAGCACCCATATACAGCCATGATGAATGGTCCATACAGTGGCCCTCTGGGTCAAATGAGGTGCAAAGGGGTACCGACAAACACGGACATCCGCTGTGTGAAAAATAGCGTGTGCGTGTGTACCTGGGTGCGCGGGAAGTCCAACACGCGATTGGCCAGGGTACGTGTACTTCGGGGTGCGCGGGAAGTTCCACACGCGATTGGCTTGGGTACATGTACTTCGGGATGCGCGGGAAGTGCCACACGCGATTGGCCTGGGTACGTGTACTTCGGGGTGCGCGGGAAGTCTCACAAGCGATTAGCCTGGGTACGTGTACTACGGGGTGCGCGGGAAGTTCCACACGCGATTAGCCTGGGTACGTGTGTTTCGGGGTGCGTGGGAAGTTCCACACGCGATTGGCCTGGGTACGTGTACTTCGGGGTGCGCGGGAAGTTCCACACACGATTGGCCTGGGTACGTGTACTTCGGGATGCGCGTGAAGTTCCACACGCGATTGGCCTGGGTACGTGTATTCCGAGGTGCGCGGGAAGATTCACACGCGATTTCAGCAGGGTACGTGTATTTAGGTGGTGCCGGGGAATGCTACACGTGATTTGGCCATGTGGGTCCTCCCAGGTGTTCCCTCTACACCCTCCACGGCCCCTGCAGGCAGCCCACACCACAGGGGACTACCCTGCACCCCTTCTCATGTCCCACAGGCAACCCATCCACCATGGCCATGCCCCCCAGCCAACCCACATGTCACCTTGCACTACTGATCACCAACACATGTCTCCCAGCACCCCCACCCCTCAGCATCCAGGGGCAGCCTCCACCAGGCCACCACTCATGTCCCCCTGCCCTCCCACCCCCCAGCAGTGCAGGGGCAGCCTCCACCAGGCCCCCACTCATGTCTCCCACCACCCCCACCCCCCAGCAGTGCAGGGGCAGCCTCCACCAGGCCCCCACTCATGTCTCCCTGCACCCCCACCCCCCAGCCACCAGGGGCAGCCTCCACCAGGCCACCACTCATGTCTACCACCACCCCCACCCCCCAGCAGTGCAGGGGCAGCCTCCACCAGGCCCCCACTCATGTCTACCACCACCCCCACCCCCAAGCAGTGCAGGGGCAGCCCCCACCAGGCCCCCAATCATGTCTCCCTGCACCCCCACCCCCAAGCCACCAGGGGCAGCCTCCACCAGGCCCCCACCCATGTCCCCCTGCACCCCCACCCCCCAGCCACCAGGGGCAGCCTCCACCAGGCCCCCACTCATGTCCCCCTGCACCCCCACCCCCTAGCGGCAGCCTCCACCAGGCCCCCACTCATGTCTCCCTGCACAGCCACCCCCCAGCCACCAGGGGCAGCCTCCACCAGGCCCCCACCCATGTCTACCACCACCCCCCAGCAGTGCAGGGGCAGCCTCCACCAGGCCCCCACTCATGTCTCCCACCACCCCCACACCCCAGCCACCAGGGGCAGCCTCCACCAGGCCCCCACCCATGTCTCCCTGCACCCCCACCCCCAAGCCACCAGGGGCAGCCTCCACCAGGCCCCCACTCATGTCCCCCTGCACCCCCAACCCCCAGCCACCAGGGGAACCCTCCACCAGGCCCCCACTCATGTCTCCCACCACCCCCACCCCCCAGCAGTGCAGGGGCAGCCTCCACCAGGCCCCCACTCATGTCTACCACCACCCCCACCCCCCAGCCACCAAGGGCACCCTCCACCAGGCCCCCACTCATGTCTACCACCACCCCCACCCCCCAGCAGTGCAGGGGCAGCATCCACCAGGCCCCCAATCATGTCTCCCTGCACCCCCACCCCCCAGCCACCAGGGGCAGCCTCTACCAGGCCCCCACTCATGTCTACCACCACCCCCACCCCCCAGCAGTGCAGGGGCAGCCTCCACCAGGCCCCCACTCATGTCTACCACCACCCCCACCCCCAGCCACCAGGGGCACCCTCCACCAGGCCCCCACTCATGTCTACCACCACCCCCACCCCCCAGCAGTGCAGGGGCAGCCTCCACCAGGCCCCCACTCATGTCTACCACCACCCCCACCCCCCAGCCACCAGGGGCAGCCTCCACCAGGCCCCCACTCATGTCTCCCTGCACCCCCACCCCCCAGCCACCAGGGGCAGCCTCCACCAGGCCCCCACTCATGTCTCCCTGCACCCCCACCCCCAAGCCACCAGGGGCAGCCTCCACCAGGCCCCCACTCATGTCCCCCTGCACCCCCACCTCCCAGCCACCAGGGGCAGCCTCCACCAGGCCCCCACTCATGTCTCCTTGCACCCCCACCCCCCAGCCACCAGGGGCAGCCTCCACCAGGCCCCCACCCATGTCTACCACCACCCCCACCCCCCAGCCACCAGGGGCAGCCTCCACCAGGCCCCCACTCATGTCTACTACCACCCCCACCCCCCAGCAGTGCAGGGGCAGCCTCCACCAGGCCCCCACTCATGTCTCCCTGCACCCCCACCCCCCAGCCACCGGGGGCAGCCTCCACCAGGCCCCGACTCATGTCTACCACCACCCCCACCCCCCAGCAACCAGGGGAAGGTTCCACCAGGCCCCCACCCATGTCTCCCACCACCCCACCCCCCAGCAGTGCAGGGGCAGCCTCCACCAGGCCCCCACTCATGTCTCCCACCACCCCCACCCCCCAGCAGTGCAGGGGCAGCCTCCACCAGGCCCCCACTCATGTCTCCCACCACCCCCACCCCCCAGCCACCAGGGGCATCCTCCACCAGGCGCCCACTCATGTCTCCCTGCACCCCCAGCAGTGCAGGGGCAGCCTCCACCAGGCCCCCACTCATGTCTCCCACCACCCCCACCCCCCAGCCACCAGGGGCAGCCTCCACCAGGCCCCCACTCATGTCTCCCTGCACCCCCACCCCCCAGCAGTGCAGGGGCAGTCTCCACCAGGCCCCCACTCATGTCCCCCTGCACCCCCACCCCCCAGCAGTGCAGGGGCAGCCTCCACCAGGCCCCCACTCATGTCTCCCTGCACCCCCACCCCCCAGCCACCAGGGGCAGCCTCCACCAGGCCCCCACTCATGTCTCCCTGCACCCCACCCCCCAGCCACCAGGGGCAGCCTCCACCAGGCCCCCACTCATGTCTCCCTGCACCCCCACCCCCAAGCCACCAGGGGCAGCCTCCACCAGGCCCCCACTCATGTCCCCCTGCACCCCCACCTCCCAGCCACCAGGGGCAGCCTCCACCAGGCCCCCACTCATGTCTCCTTGCACCCCCACCCCCCAGCCACCAGGGGCAGCCTCCACCAGGCCCCCACCCATGTCTACCACCACCCCCACCCCCCAGCCACCAGGGGCAGCCTCCACCAGGCCCCCACTCATGTCTACTACCACCCCCACCCCCCAGCAGTGCAGGGGCAGCCTCCACCAGGCCCCCACTCATGTCTCCCTGCACCCCCACCCCCCAGCCACCGGGGGCAGCCTCCACCAGGCCCCGACTCATGTCTACCACCACCCCCACCCCCCAGCCACCAGGGGCAGGTTCCACCAGGCCCCCACCCATGTCTCCCACCACCCCACCCCCCAGCAGTGCAGGGGCAGCCTCCACCAGGCCCCCACTCATGTCTCCCACCACCCCCACCCCCCAGCAGTGCAGGGGCAGCCTCCACCAGGCCCCCACTCATGTCTCCCACCACCCCCACCCCCCAGCCACCAGGGGCATCCTCCACCAGGCGCCCACTCATGTCTCCCTGCACCCCCATCCCCCAGCAGTGCAGGGGCAGCCTCCACCAGGCCCCCACTCATGTCTCCCACCACCCCCACCCCCCAGCCACCAGGGGCAGCCTCCACCAGGCCCCCACTCATGTCTCCCTGCACCCCCACCCCCCAGCAGTGCAGGGGCAGCCTCCACCAGGCCCCCACTCATGTCCCCCTGCACCCCCACCCCCCAGCCACCAGGCGCAGCCTCCACCAGGCCCCCGCAATCTAGATCCCTGGCCCTAATGGTCAGCCTCCAAATGCCAAAAACCCACCTGAGTATTGCATCCACCCACTTAGAAATGGCAAAAACATGATAGAACCCCAATTGCAAGTTTGGAAATGAACACATGTCCCTCACATACACCCAATGGGTGTCAGTGAATGTCAAAACCCATATCATGATATGCATGAAACCAATGAGATGATACTACACATTGAAGTTTGAAGAAAAATATGTATTAAACGCAACATAAATTGAATCAAAAATAAAGAAACAATAATGGAATTTTTTTTTTTAAAAAACAGCAGGTACGTGAAAAAATGCAAAACCACAAATCATAATGCAAACGAAAGGTGTCCAAAGTCACAGTCCACAAAAGTTAATCCAATGGAAAATTAAAATCGAGAACCATTGCTCCATGGGGAAATCATAAAAAAAATGAAAATCCAAAAGTCAACTATGTACAGATAAACAATACAGGGTCCATGATCCCAACCGAATAAATGAAACCTATCTAATAACACTACCTAAAAAAAATAAACTATATACAAAAATGTGGGCCATTGTCCCAAAGTTCCAAAAAAAATGCTAAACCAAAGGAAACCTAACACTAACTACAGAACTATTTACAAGGGCAGCGGGCTAGTCCGACGGCTCACTTCGGGATGTTCTGGGCCAGGGCATCATCGAACTCCTGCTCAATGTCCCGGAGGCGCTCCTCCTCCATGGCCCCGAGGGTCCGCTTACGCGCCTAGGGCCTTTGGTCCAATGAAATCGCATATGCGTGCTGATGTGCATACGCGCTAAGGGCCTTTCCTCGATTTACACGCAGACGTGCAGGATTTTCACGTGCCAAATCACTCCGTATCAAGCTGGCCACGCGTAAGCACACGGAAGACCACGCTCCTGCCCACAAGGCCGAATTACTGTCCCCCAGAGCCCCGAGCACGCTCCCACCTGCCATCTGATGCTGCCTGACTGCCTGCTGCCCACGTGCCCTGCCATTTGCTGCCTGCACATCAGCCAGGGGTGCTGTTGCTGTGACCACCCCTACTGGAACCGAAGATTCCCGACTGGGATTCCCTCGCTCCACAGCCCAGCCCCAGGACCCAGTTGCCCACCCACTCCTGCCTCTGGGGTTGTCATGTCGGGCACTGCAACATCTGGCACCACTGACAACCCCCGGCCAGAGAGGCAGAGGGGCACCAGCTTCAGTGCCAGGGAAGTTGGTGTCCTGGTGGAGCAAGTCCTGGGGCAGTATGATGCCCTCTACGGAAGTGTGCGCGCTGACAAAGAAGGACGGACTCGGATCTGGACGGACATCGTGACTGCCATCAACACGGAGGGGGTGGCAGTCCGCGACTTCCAACATGTCAAGAAGCGCTGGGAGGACTTCAGGTCCAGGACCCTGAACGGGGCCACTTGTCGGAAGATCAGATGAGGGTCCTGGAACGGATATCCCCAGCGCTCCACGTCCAGGTCCTTGAGAGGCAGACCCGTCTGGAGTCTAGCGGTAAGTGTACATGCATCATGATTGTAAGCTGTGCGTGTGGTGATGTGCCAGTAGTGTGCCCGTTGCACATCTGTTTGTATGGGGCCGAGTATGGGTGGGGGTGTACAGGTCCGTGAGGCTAACACATGCGAGGGCTGTCATGTGTGAGACATGGATGGTGCTTGTGTGTGTAGGCTTGCATGCCAAATGCAGTTGTGTGGGCACACATGTTTGGATGAATGTGTATGTAAGTGGGCATGTTCGTGATGTCACGCATGTATGTTGTTTTCAGCTGCATGTATCAGCACTGTGTACATGTGCATGTGTGTGTATTTGACAAGGGTGCAACAGTGATGCAACATGGATGCATGTGACAGCGGGATGTGGAAGCCTGATTGGCAGATGTGACATGGATGCCCATCGGAACACTGCGAAAGTTGGCTGAGGTGTACACATGCATGCAAGTGTGGTGGTGTGCGTGCATGTGTAGTGCACTCCCTGTGTTGCATGTGATGTCTGGCTCACCTTTGCCTGCTCATGCTGTTGTATGTGTATGCATGGTGCTGGCAGTTGCGATGTGGCTGTGGTATGGCTCATGTGTGAAAGTTGAAATGACATGTGTGATGCCGATTGTGATGCCATGTCTGAGGTTTGCCAATGCCACTCATGTGCAACTGTCATGTGTGTATGTGTCCATTGTACAGTGCCCTGATGCCTGTGTTTTATTTCTCCCTGTCTGCAGCGTCAACTGATGAAGAAGGCGGAGAAGGTGCTGTGGAGCACAGCGGCGGGGATCGCACCGCCAGCCGGAGACGCAAGGCCCGGCTCCCCTCCCAGGTTGTGATCTCGTCGGGGAGTGAGGAGTCCGGTGCCGCGTCCCAGGCAGCAGCTTCCGGGGGGAGGTCCAAGAGGCGGAGGTCGGAGTTGGACTCCTCCGCAGCAGAAGGGGCAGCTGGGACCCCACAGGGCCCAACGGGGGAAGATGGCACGGAGTCATCCAGGTTGGTGGGGGGTTTGGCGGAGGAGGAGGCTGTGCAAGCAACAGAGATGGGGTCTGCAGGTGGGGATTCCACTGGTGCTAGTGGTGCAGTGCAGGGACAGGAGGCAGCACAGGTCGCCGCGGAGGTGCCTGTGTGCGATCCTGTCCCTGATCCTGTCACTGCATCATCTTGCACCAGCAGGGATGCCTACGTCCAGACCCGTTTTCAGGCAGGGGATGAGCTCACGACAACTGGCCTTCCTCTGCCTGCGGACGTGGCTATCTGGGTCCGGGTTGAGCCTGTCCTGACTGGTGTGGCATTGCGTCAACGGGCCATGCGAGGTGACCTGCAGTCTTTTCATGAGGAGACTGCACGTCATCTCGAATGGCTCGTTGACCGCGTCGGCCTACTGGGACAGGTCACCCAGGCCGGATTCCTCCGTTTGATGGGGCTTGCTACGACCCCCTCCTCAACTGAACCCCCTATGCGCCAGTCGTCCTCCGTGCCATCTTCCCACCCATCAGTCACCTGGGTGCCCTGTGGAGCTGCCTCTGACGGTGCGGCCAGGCTGGTGGAGGCGGCATCCCTGCCACAGTCGGGAGTCGGACGTCCAGCAGGGGTGGCCACATCAACGACTGCACCCCAGCCAGCGGAGGATGTGCAGGCAGCAGGAGGCAGTGCAAGGGCACAGGCGCAGCAGCAGCAGCAACGTGGTGGGAGCCATGGTGGCTCGGGGCCTTCGACATCGGAGGGGCAGGCATCGGCCAGAGGGCAGGAGGACCCAGGACGGGAAGTGCCTTCCGTGTGGCAGCGGTTGGGCAACGCCATAGATGCAGAGGCACGGCTCACGATGGTCAGGGCGGAAAACTCATGCGGAGGGCCCTGAGGCGTGCCGAGTGCCTCGAGGCAATCTGCAGGGATTTTGGGGGGGAACATGTGGACGGCCCTGCGGACCCTCGGGGCCATGGAGGAGGAGCGCCTCCGGGACATTGAGCAGGAGTTCGATGATGCCCTGGCCCGGAACATCCCGAAGTGAGCCGTCAGACTAGCCTGCTGCCCTTGTAAATAGTTCTATAGTTAGTGTTAGGTTTCCTTTGGTTTAGCATTTTTTTTGGACCTTTTGGACAATGGGCCACATTTTTGTATATAGTTATTTTTTTTAGGTAGTGTTATTAGATAGGTTTCATTTCTTCGGTTGGGATCATGGACCCTGGATTGTTTATCTGTACATAGTTGACTTTTGGATTTTCAATTTTTATTATGATTTCGCCATGGAGCAATGGTTTTCGATTTTAATTTTCCATTGGATTTACTTTTGTGGACTGTGACTTTGGACACCTTTCCTTTGTATTATGATTTGTGGTTTTGCATTATTTCACGGACCTGCTGGTTTCTTTTTTTTTTAATTTCTATTATTGTTTGTTTATTTTTGATTCAATTTATGTTGCTTTTAATACATATTTTTTCTTCAAAGTTCAATGTGTAGTATCATCTCATTGGTTTCATGCATATCATGATATGGGTTTTGACATTCACTGACACCCATTGGGTGTATGTGAGGGACATGTGTTCATTTCCAAACTTGCAATTGGGCTTCTATCATGTTTTTGCCATTTCTAAGTGGGTGGATGCAATACTCGGGTGGGTGTTTGGCATTTGGAGGCTGACCATAAGGGCCAGGGATCTACATTGTGGTGACATGTTGGCTGGGGGACATGAGTGGGGGCCTGGTGGAGGCTGCCGCTGCACTGCTGGGGGGTGGGGGTGATAGGGGACATGAGCGGGTGCCTGGTGGAGGCTGCCCCTGGTGGCTGGGTGGTGCGGGTGGTGGTAGACATGGGTAGGGGCCTGGTGGAGGCTGCCCCTGGTGGCTGGGGGGTGGGTGTGCAGGGAGACATGAGTGGGGGCCTGGTGGAGGCTGCCCCTGCACTGCTGGGGGTGGGGGTGGTGGTAGACATGAGTGGGGAACTGGTGGAGGCTGCCCCTGCACTGCTGGGGGTGGGGGTGATAGGGGACATGAGTGGGGGCCTGGTGGAGGCTGCCCATGGTGGCTGGGGGTGGGGGTGGTGGGAGACATGAGTGGGGGCCTGGTGGAGGCTGCCCCTGCACTGCTGGGGGGTGGGGGTGATAGGGGACATGAGTGGGGGCCTGGTGGAGGCTGCCCCTGCACTACTGGGGGTTGGGGTGATAGGGGACATGAGTGGGGGCCTGGTGGAGGCTGCCCCTGGTGGCTGGGGGGTGGGGGTGATAGGGGACATGAGTGGGGGCCTGGTGGAGGCTGCCCCTGCACTGCTGGGGGGTGGAGGTGGTGGTAGACATGGGTGGGGGCCTGGTGGAGGCTGCCCCTGGTGGCTGGGGGGTGGGGGTGCAGGGAGACATGAGTGGGGGCCTGGTGGAGGCTGCCCCTGCACTGCTGGGGGGTGGGGGTGGTGGGAGACATGAGTGGGGGCCTGGTGGAGGCTGCCCCTGGTGGCTGGGGGGTGGGGGTGCAGGGAGACATGAGTGGGGGCCTGGTGGAGGCTACCCCTGCACTGCTGGGGGGTGGGGGTGGTGGGAGACATGAGTGAGGGTCTGGTGGAGGCTGCCCCTGCACTGCTGGGGGGTTGGGATGATAGGGGACATGAGTGGGGGCCTGGTGGAGGCTGCCCCTGGTGGCTGGGGGGTGTGGGTGTTAGGGAACATGAGTGGGGGCCTGGTGGAGGCTGCCCCTGGGGGGTGGGGGTGATAGGGGACATGAGTGGGGGCCTGGTGGAGGCTGCCCCTGGTGGCTGGGGGGTGGGGGTGGTGGGAGACATGAGTGGGGGCCTGGTGGAGGCTGCCCCTGCACTGCTGGGGGGGTGGGGGCGGTGGTAGACATGGGTGGGGGCCTGGTGGAGGCTGCCCCTGGTGGCTGGGGGTGGGGGTGCAGGGAGACATGAGTGGGGGCCTGGTGGAGGCTGCCCCTGCACTGCTGGGGGGTGGGGGTGGTGGGAGACATGAGTGGGGGCCTGGTGGAGGCAGCCCCTGCACTGCTGGGGGTGATAGGGGACATGAGGGGGGCCTGGTGGAGGCCGCCCCTGGTGGATGGGGGGTGGGGGTGATAGGGGACATGAGTGGGGGCCTGGTGGAGGCTGCCCCTGCACTGCTGGGGGGTGGGGGTGGTGGTAGACATGGGTGGGGGCCTGGTGGAGGCTGCCCCTGGTGGCTGGGGTGTGGGGGTGCAGGGAGACATGAGTGGGGACCTGGTGGAGGCTGCCCCTGCACTGCCGGGGGGTGGGGGTGGTGGGAGACATGAGTGGGGCCCCGGTGGAGGCTGCCCCTGCACTGCTGGGGGGTGGGGGTGATAGGGGACATGAGTGGGGGCCTGGTGGAGGCTGCCCTGGTGGCTGGGGGTGGGGGTGATAGGGGACATGGGTGGGGGCCTGGTGAAGGCTGCCCCTGCACTGCTGGGGGCTGGGGGTGGTGGTAGACATGGGTGGGGGCCTGGTGGAGGCTGCCCCTGGTGGCTGGGGGGTGGGGCTGCAGGGAGACATGAGTGGGGGCCTGGTGGAGGCTGCCCCTGCACTGCTGGGGGGTGGGGTTGGTGGGAGAAATGAGTGGGGGCCTGGTGGAGGCTGCCCCTGCACTGCTGGGGGGTGGGGGTGATAGGGGACATGAGTGGGGGCCTGGTGGAGGCTGCCCCTGGTGGCTGGGGGGTGGGGGTGGTGGGAGACATGAGTGGGGGCCTGGTGGAGGCTGTCCCTGCACTGCTGGGGGGTGGGGGTGATAGGGGACATGAGTGGGGGCCTGGTGGAGGCTGCCCCTGGTGGCTGGGGGGTAGGGGTGATAGGGGACATGAGTGGGGGCCTGGTGGAGGCTGCCCCTGCACTGCTGCGGGTGGAGGTGATAGGGGACATGAGTGGGGGCCTGGTGGAGGCTGCCCATGGTGGCTGGGGGGTGGGGGTGGTGGGAGACATGAGTGGGGGCCTGGTGGAGGCTGCCCCTGCACTGCTGGGGGGTGTGGGTGATAGGGGACATGAGTGGGGGCCTGGTGGAGGCTGCCCCTGGTGGCTGGGGGGTGGGGGTGATAGGGGACATGAGTGGGGGCCTGGTGGAGGCTGCCCCTGGTGGCTGGGGGGTGGGGATGGTGGGAGACATGAGTGGGGGCCTGGTGGAGGCTGCCCCTGCACTGCTGGCGGGTGGGGGTGGTGGTAGGCATGGGTGGGGGCCTGGTGGAGGCTGTCCCTGGGGGGTGGGGGTGCAGGGAGACATGAGTGGGGGCCTGGTGGAGGCTGCCCCTGCACTGCTGGGGGGTGGGGGTGGTGGGAGACATGAGTGGGGGCCTGGTGGAGGCTGCCCCTGCACTGCTGGGGGGTGGGGGTGGTGATAGACATGGGTGGGGGCCTGGTGGAAGCTGCCCCTTGTGGCTGGGGGGTGGGGGTGCAGGGAGACATGAGTCGGGGCCTGGTGGAGGCTGCCCCTGCACTGCTGGGTGGTGGCGTGATGGGAGACTTGAGTGGGGGACTGGTGGAGTCTGCCCCTGCATGGCTGGGGGGTGGGGGTGGTGGTAGACATGGGTGGGGGCCTGGTGGAGGCTGCCCCTGGTGGCTGGGGGGTGGGGGTGGTGGGAGACATGAGTGGGGGCCTGGTGGAGGCTGCCCCTGAACTGCTGGGAGGTGGGGGTGGTGGTAGACATGGGTGGGGGCCTGGTGGAGGCTGCCCCTGGTGGCTGGGGGTGGTGGGAGACATGAGTGGGGGCCTGGTGGAGGCTGCCCCTGCACTGCTGGGGGGTGGGGGTGATGGGAGACATGAGTGGGGGCCTGGTGGAGGCTGCCCCTGGTGGCTGGGAAGTGGGGGTGATGGGTGACATGGGTGGGGGCCTGGTGGAGGCTGCCCCTGGTGGCTGGAGGTGCAGGGGGACATGCGTTGGTGGGCAGTAGTGCAAGGTGACATGTGGGTTGGCTGGGGGGCATGGCCATGGTGGATGGGGTGCCTGCAGGACATGTGCAGGGTAGGCCCCTGTGGTGTGGGCCACCTGCAGGGGCCGTGGAGGGTGTAGAGGGAACACCTGGGAGGACCCACACGTGCAATTCACGTGTGGTGCTCCCCGTGCACCCCTGTAATACACGTACCCTGATGGAATCGTGTGTGATACTTCCCGCGCACCCTTGAAATACACATACCCTGCTGATTTTGCGTGCGATACTTCCCGTGCACCCCTGGAATACACTTACCCTGCTGTTTTTGCCTGTGATACTTCCCGCGCACCCCTGGAATACACGTACCCTGATGGAATCGCGTGTGATACTTCCCGCGCACCCCTGAGATACAAGTACCCTGCTGCTTTTGCGTGTGATACTTCCCGCGCACCCCTGAAATACACGTACCCTGCAGTTTTTGCGTGTGATACTTCCCGCGCACCCCTGGAATACACGTACCCTGATGGAATCGCGTGTGATACTTCCCGCGCACCCCTGAGATACACGTACCCTGCTGCTTTTGCGTGTGATACTTCCCGCGCACCCCTGAAATACACGTACCCTGCTGCTTTTGCGTGTGATACTTCCCACGCACCCCTGAAATACACGTACCCTGCTGCTTTTGCGTGTGTTACTTCCCACGCACCCCTGATGCACACGTACACAGGACAATCGCGTGTGGAACTTCCCGCGAACCACTGAAATACATGTTCCCCGCTTGGCGTTTGCTGTTTGCCAGCCCTGTGAACTGGTCCAGGGTTAGCGCAGCCCTTTGCGATTATTTGGGGATTTTGAAGGCTTTTCCTTGCGCGAGGGCGTTCTTGGGGGCGTAACTGGCGCTGCTGCAGGGTCGCTGCGCCACGCCGCGCCACGGCTGGTTTTGGATGCAGAAATCCATGAATACGCTGTGCGCGGAAATCGATTTTAGCGCACGCGGCTGGCGCAGACATTCGCACGGGCACGCTGTGCGCCAGCCGCGTGCGCCACTTTTGTGCGAATTTCTATGAATTACCCTGTAAATGTATTATCACAAAGGGCATCCACTTTACAAAAAGCGCAAGATTCAAAAAGTACACAGTTTATTGGCCACCAGAGAGGATCAGACAAGTAAGGATAAGCCATAATATCCCATTTAATTGGACGGGGTTGCAAGATGAAATACCTCAGTCGCAAAGCCGCCAAGGAAGCGGTCCTGCTCTCGGACTGCACACATGTTCTTACAAAACGAATCAAATTCAGCGGCCACCATTTGCATCCCTAAAGAAGCTTGCAAAATACCGGCCAATGCAACAGAAACTGAAAAGCATCCATGGAACGTTGTAGGGTGCCTTTTACATCCAGAGCCCTTCTGGTATTCCCCCGCTGGCGACTTGCTTCTGCCAAAGGTTCTATTACTTTATTGTGCATGAATGCACCAGGGAGAAGCACTCTTGGCAACATGGTGGATGGTTGCTGCTGCCAAAAGAAATGTTTCTCCTATAGATCAGCAATATTGTGAATCGTGCATTAAAAACTCTGTATTTTGTGGATGTGAGTATAGACTGGTTCTGGTGGATATTTTTTTCAGAATTGATAGCACCTGAGCCCTGCCGTAAAACTGTCCCGAATACAATGGCAAAGGCTTTAATCAAGGATTTGTTTCTAAGATTTGGAGAAGTAGTGTGCATAAACAGTGACTGAGGGTCCCCCTTACAGCACAGCTTATCAGCCCTGGCCAGTCGCAGGAATAACTCCTGATGCTTGGTTGGGATTAGGCAAAATGTGGTCTTCCTAGCCGGTGGTACCTCCACAACTGCAATGCATGAATAAACTTAGTCCAGGTCAGATAGTAACCATTGGTACTAAAGTAGGCTGTTAAGAGTAGGTCAACGTTTCACCCTAAATGGAAAGACATTGGGCCTGATTCATGGAAGTGTTTTATAATGGTGCAATCCCATAGGAAAATGTTCCATTAATCAGGCCCATTATTTGGTGCACAGTGTAACTGTATAGGCGTTAATGGTACCATTACACACAACATCCACTTCACAATAAACCCCTGATTCAAAGAGAATACTGTGTATTGTCTGCACAAAGGATAAGACAAGAAAATATACGCTACAATATACCATATAATTGAACCACCCTAGTAGCCTATGCTTTCCAAAATCTACCTGAACCCCTACCACAGAAGATTTCAGATTTAGTGCAGCAAACACATGCTGCAGATAACATATGACACAGACACACGGGTATTAGCATGTTTCACCTAAAAACATTTGACCTAAAAAACATATGATCGAATTTTTGTTGACCTTTTTGTCAGTCAAATTTAATTAAATATAATTATGGTGGTGGGTACGGGTGTAGATTAGGCTGAGGGGAAGTGGCGGGGGGGTTTGTGGGGAGCTACCCCCCCAGTATAGACAAAAAAAGGTAAATTAAATTAGATGAAATGTGATTAGGTCAAATGTTTTAGGTCAAATAGACCCAAACCGGACACACGTGCTTTCCAGGCAGCATATAGAACTGCTACCCTATGCACCCTACCTGATATTTGTTTTGCAGCAGCAGACATAGTAATTCAGCTTCAATGGTAGGGCAAATTAGCCATTCTGTTCATTATAATGATTTTAATTGTGGTAAGCACTACCACACACATAATTAAGTACATACCTATACACAGCATGATAGCATTGACATGAAGTGAATTTAGTCACGTGCTATTTAATGGTCATAAATAGCACGTGACTAAGTGGAGTGAGTACATGTAAGCGAGAAGCGATATACTTGATCAAAGAAAAAATTGATATGCAAGCGGGAGAATGACCTAGACAGGAGGATGTTGATAACATTTTATTTGTACAAGATCATGAATACTACCATATTGGTTAGGTAATTAACCACTCTTTTTCATTAGTGTATGTTATTACATTTCTGTTTTATATTATGATGTAATTAGACACATTGGTTGAGTACTTATTCTGATTTTAGCCATGAATTATTGTGTGTTATGCTTTTTTATGTTGTGTGAATATAATGCAATATTTTGTCATAAAATTGAACAAGAATTATGAATAATCGTTTGGCTATCAGATCGATGATAAAGATTGACCGTGATTGAATTCATGAAGGATCTAGAATAGCGCGCATTTGCCAGAGGCTTCTTGGTGCTAGTTATCTGATTAGAGTAGGTAGTACAGGCAGACCACTAAAATAGAAACGTTTTTAAAACACACCTAAACTTAAGATGATTTTCCAAGACACGAACATCCCGTGGCAAAGAGTTCCACTGTTTGGCGGCCGCTACTGAAAAGGCTCAGCCGCCAGTTCTGACTAATTTATAACATCGAACAACAATGCTCTACTTGCTCGGGGTTCACTTTTTCTGACAAAGATACTCTGTCTGGTTGTTTCCTTGCATTGCAATGAAAATAAACTGATCCTGCTAGTTGCTCCAAAACAAGAATCACAAAGTGGACTTTTTGCTGTAATCAAAGCATATATCTGCCTTTAGCAGATTCATCTTGATGGCTGGATAGTCTGAGAAGGCAGGGCCGTGGCATTTTTCCCGTGTAAGGAAACTGAAGGAGAAGCCAGGGAATCCTGTGTAAGACTGGGATTGTGGATGGTCTTGTATTGCTGTCCCTCTTGCTATTATGATAAACTAGCCCTGTGGCATTTAAGAAATATAAAAGGTGGAGATCTGACAAGTGGAGACTCCTCCTGCTTCCTTTTTAGGTCAACAGAAGGAAGGGGGACCGGCACTCCGTAGTTGGGAGGACAGCTTTTTGGACAACTTTGATGGTTGCCGGCGTTACACCACAAGTGTTTTGTAGAACACCACTCAGGGAATTCCATCTAGACCAGGATCATAGAGAGTTGCTTTACTGCGGCCAGCCAGTTTTGTTCGCACACACAAGAGAACCAGGCCTCTGATGAATGTCCATCAGTTATAGGCTACACAGGGCAGAAGCGTGTGCACGTTATAAGAGGACCAGGCCTCTCATGAATGTCCATCAGTTATAGGCTACACAGGACAGAAGCTTGTACAAAGTACAAGAGGGCCAGGCCCCTGATGAATGTCCGGCAGTTATAGGCTACACAGGACAGAAACTTGCACCACAAGTTGGGCAAATAATACGGCATGTATATGTGGCATAATATGTTTGTTTTATATTATGATGTAATTAGACTCATTGGTTGAGTACTGATTCTGATTTTAGGCATGAATTATTGTGTGCTATGCTTTTTAATGATGTGTGTATATAATGACATATTTTGTCATAAAATTGAACAAGAATTATGAATAATCGTTTGGCTATTAGGTAGATGATTAAAGATTGACCTTGATTGAATTCATGAAGTATCTGGAATTGATACTTATGTGTATACCTTCTTTTGGTCTATTGTAAGTACAGAGTTACCCACTCAGTAGGAAGGTTGGATTTTCCCTGAGTGAGTCCAGCTGGTGTGACATTAGCGACGTCTGAGGAGGCATACATGCTGGGCATATCAGATTCCTAAAGCAGGGCTGGTGTCAGCTTGTAGAAGTCAGATAAGAGGTTTGGTCCCTGCTGTGTGGGGTGTCCTAGAGCTGAAGGATTTGCATTGAAATCTCCTGTTGAACAAATGGACTAAAGGCTTGTCTTAAAATTGAAGTCTTTAGTCCATTTTTGAAAATCACAACTGTAGCCAAGTCATATTTAACCCCGTCATTTTGGACATGTCGGAGCTCTCGGGAGCTGGGATGCCAGCCAGCTCTGTGATATGCTGCCTACAGGATGTATTTATGGGATTCCCAGAGCCTACCCTTCAGTCCTAACCCTTTCCTTATGATATCCAAAGTAGATAGTGGTCAGGAACCTCAGGATGGGAAGCTGCTGGAGAGAGAAAGTGAACATTTGTCCCACCCAGTCCACCTCATTTGGTAAGTGCAGTCGCTGGGACCAATGTCAGCATTCCTGCTGATGAGCTCAGCATTTCTTCCTGTGCCCCTCCCCCACGATTAAGGAAGAAATGCAATTATCATGACTTTGAGCCATTAGAGTTGGCAAAGAGCTGTGAGAGCGAGAACTCCAAAACCTCCCTTGCACCTGACTTCAACATAGTGGAAGGTCAATTTATGTACTAAGCTAGCCCCTCACCAGAATCTAACTTGCCAACATATAAAAACAAGCATTGGCAATGGCAACAGTTTGGGCTTTTGTATAGGCCTGGGAAAGGCACTTGGCAGTCACTGCCGTAGTGTTATTAACTGACCATTGATGGAAACAGCTGTAAAATGGTGCAAGTACTTGTGCATCTAATAGCAGTGCCTAGCAAATGCTGAATACTTATACACAAGCCCAAACTGTTGGCTTTGCCAATCTTTATTTTTTAACATGGCTTCAGTGAAGGACAGTATAGAGCTTATAATCGAGCAGCTGAAGGCAGACCTCGTTAACGTAGTTGTATTACATCATGAGCGTGTTCACAACTCCAATAAGTCATTAACCCTCAAAAGACTGCTTTGAAAAAGCACTGGTAGACCCTTCCAGTGCAATGTTTGATGATAAGGCTTGATTAAAGCGAGTTCAAAGAGTTCCCATGAGGAGGTGTTTTGGACGAGAAAGCCCAGAAACTGTGTGGGAAATGCCGTAGGGTTTAGCATGGCCATGGGATGTCAATGGGTGGTCAAATAACCAAACAACACCTTGAAGCTTTGTGCCCTCTCCTCATATGCCATTTCTCTAAAGGAGTAGCTTCGGCTATTAGGGGGCTTTGTCACCTAATAGCCCAAACTAATGATTGGATTCCACAATAAGTACTAATGGAAAGAGAAAAGCACATGCACGGGAGCAAGCAGAAAGTGGGAATCACCAATACAATTGTGAGCGAAAAGAGAGACCAGGGAGTAACCAATCAAACTCTTTATTGTATTATCTAGTCAAGGTTTTCCTCCCCTATACCTCGCGTTGTCCCGTAAAAAGATGTAAAGCGGCGGTGACCTGCAATAAAGAGGCAGGCTGCTTACCCCTCCCCCACCCACAACACGCCCGTGCTGGACTGAACGTGTGGCCAAGTGCCAGCCCCGCGGCGATGGGGAAGACTTCCACCCGAAGAGGGGTCGCCAAACAGCCGACGCGACCCCCATGGGAGGCGGGCCCAACACCAACTGGGCCCGTGGCAAAAAGGGGAAAAAAAGGAAAATAATCGCTCCGCACCGGAGCGTTTAAAAAAAAAAAAGGAAAAAAAGCAACAAAGGTGAGCGGCGCTGGCCGCGTGAACTACTGGCCCCCACGGGCCCTGCTGGAGGGGGGGAGCTGCCCCGCGCCCACGTGCTTGCTTCAACAAAAGGAGGCATGCTGGTGGCCCGAGCCGCCGCAAGAGACATGGCGGCCCAGCCGCAACGAACTGTGGCCATGTCTGGCAAAGATGTGAGACGCAGGATGCCCTTTGCGGCCCACCCCCAGAAGCCAACTGTATCAGGCCTACAAACAACACCCGTTGTCAGAGGGGGGCGGGGGGAGTTGATGCGCTCCTGCCCGGCCACACGAAGACAAGACAAGGAAGTGGAGCTCTCCCTCCTGCAGGCCACAAGACATGAAGAGGGACATGGGGGACGTCTGCTGCAGCGGCCCCAACAGTTGGGGGCATGCCCCACATCATTTGCCCACCACGGAGCCCCAAGTGGCCTTTTATGCAGCATGCCCAGGTCTCAAACAGGGCACAGGCCAAGGTTGGCGGTTTACACTCAGACAGGACCGTGTTCAGCGCATAACAACAGGGTAGCGGCTCCCCACCGAGTGCTTGTGCGCCCCCAATAAAGAGATGAGCTGGAGAGACCACATGGTGACTGCAGTGATAAGCACGGGCTCCAGCAGGCGTGGTGCCGGTACCCCCACTATGAGCACCCCCCCCCCGGACTGTGGACTTCGCCGATGTGGCCCCTGGGTCCCCCAGGTGTGGCTTTGCCGGTTTGTGACTGTAAATTGAATGTCCTAAGCGAATACTGCATGGCCTCCTGTAGATTCACAATGGCGGAAGGAGGACATTGCCATCGACGTCCCTGTGAAGACTCGGAGCCGGCAGACAGGGACGTCTTCCAAATGTCTGTGTGGGTGGGACATATAAGGTGGTGCCAGTAGTTTATCAGTGCTGTGTAATAGTAAGACCACTCACCCAGGTTAATAAAGTGGTGAATAATTAGTAGAGTGGTTATAGGAGTAGTAGGGTATAGTGGCATAAGTTCTGTTTTGTTGTTATTAAAAAATGGAGTGGTGTTGCATAGTAATCTCCCTGGGAGCATGGTAACTCCCAGGATGTTGTCATGGGTCACGTGGCAGTAGCCACGTGGCCAAAATAATAAAAGCGGCGGCTCGTCAGTCACACCATGCATTGACTCCAGTGTGGTTCTTTGCGTGCGCCTGCCTGGCGCAACACCGCGTTGTGTAGGCTCAAGGACCGGGCCCACCACAAGGCCGGCGCCCCTGCTGGGCAACACCGACCTCCACCCTATGCAGGCCATGTGATCATGGCAATTCGGGACGACCCCGGCCTGGGTGGCCCCAGAGCCGGGGCCGTCGTGGGCTGGGTGCCCCCAGCTCTCTGTGGGCTCCAGTGACCTGGAGCGCCGTCGGGTGATCCCCACGGCATTGTCTGCGGCTGAATTGCCGCACCGCAGGACCCGTCGGGTGATCCCGACAGGTATCTGGGGCTGCCCAGTGATCCGGAGCAGCCCCCAACAATCTCTCTTCTTCGAAACTCCTTCTTGATGTTCCTAATCCCCTCCTACTCAGTGATTCCTCCTATCACATTTTCCTCTGTTCTCCTTCTTTCACCGCCTCTCCAATGCCTTTTTCTACCTCCTCTAAATCTTCCCAGACTCTTTCCTCCATCTCTCTTCTGACATCTCTCTCCACATCCAGCACCCTCCAATACTTGCACGCCAAATCCTGACTCCCATATTACCAGCACTCTCCAATACTCGCTTGCCAACTCCTGACACCCATATTACCAGCAACCTCCAATACTCGCTTGCCAACTCCTGACACCCATATTACTAGCACCCTCCAATACTCGCTCGCCAAATCCTGACTCCCATATTCCCAGCACCCTCCAACACTCACTTGCCAACTCCTGACACCCATATTACCAGGACCCTACAATACTCACTTGCCAACTCCTGACACCCATATTACTAGCACCCTCCAATACTTGCTCGCCAACTCCTGACTCTCATATTACCAGCACCCTCCAATACCCGCTTGCCAACTCCTGAACCCATATTACTAGCACCCTCCAATACTCGCTCGCCAACTCGTGACACCCATATTACCAACACACTCCAAAGCTCGCTTGTCAACTCCTGACCACTATATTACCAGCGCCCTCCAATACTTGCTTGCCACCTCCTGACACCCATATTACCAGCACCCTTCAATACTCGCTTGCCAACTCCTGACACCCATATTACCAACACACTCCAAAGCTCGCTTGTCAACTCCTGACCACTATATTACCAGCGCCCTTCAATACTCGCTTGCCAACTCCTGCCACCCATATTACTTTCCAACTGCCATTTATTTTATAAGGACTTAACCCCTCCCAGTTGGATATCCGGTTCGGGGGGCAGGATGTCTATTGGCACTCATTGGAGTTGGGACATGACAGGAGCAGTGGCTTGGCTGTACTGCTCTCACCTGTGTGTAATTCATTCCTGCCACAGTGAATATGATATGATATTTTATTTATAATGTGCCTGTACACAAGTGATTCTAGGCGCGACAAGAGAAGGGAGGGAAGACAGGGGGAGAACAGGACAAACAATCTTACTAGGCCTTGTGTCATTCGGATTGTGCAAGTGCGACAGCGCAGAAAGTGCAGGGGGAAGGGAGAGGGGGGAAGTGCCCGGGTAAGGGAAGGGCGAGGGAAGGGGAAGCGCTATCAGGGCAGCAATCACTGAGTGAGTGCAGCTCTGGGTATGTGCAAGGAGGCAGGGAGCTGTAGAGGTTACAATTACAGCCCCTAAGTGCACGGTAGGCCTGGAGAAAGTGCAGGGAGACTGATCATGGAGGAGCCTGGTACCCAGTGACACTCTGGGGGTGCCAGGCAACCAGTCGGCACAGCAGGCGGGTAGGTCAGCAGGGGAGAGAGTGAGAGCTCCGCAGCCCAATGTGAGTTCAGGCATTATGGGTTTCCCACATGGGTTTGGGATGCAGAGTGGAACACCCTTAAAAACTCGGTCTCAACATGACAGCAGCTGTACCAGTTTTGCTCTGGATTACGCTGGCAAGCTGCTGCAAGGGTCTCTCATCTCTGTGAGTATGTCTAATTGCTTGAGCTCTTCAGCGGCCACACAGGCAGCCACACCTGGCAGTGTCACACTGATAGAAACTCACACATAAGATGGGCAAATCATTTAAAGGGGAAAGGGTATGAAAGGTGCAAAGCTTGTAACAGTTCCCTGCCTTAGACCTGGGTCCTGCTCAGATGCCTCATGGGACAACCGGGTAACTTCTCCGGGTCAAGCATTACACTGAAGGCAGTGGTCCCAGCTACCCTGACGCCTGAATCCAAAACCACTAGATGGGGGATTTCTCCACATCAACCAGTCCAGGAGGACGACCTTGCCAGAGAGTGAGAATATCTGGATTCTGTGCATTTTTAGGAGAGAATTAACTTGTCCAAGAGGGTGCCCCTTTGGTGGAGGATGATAATATCAAAGACCAGGGGTGGACTGGCCTATAGGGAACTCTGGAGATTTCCCGGTGGGCCTCTGCACCCTGGGCCTCTTTTGTGTGGTATTTCCAAATGTTCTCATAGGAAAAACATGGGGCTTCCTGAAAATGTGTCATATGGGGCCACTTTGAACTTTATTTCCAGGGCCCCTTTTGGTCCCCAGTAATTATTTCCAGGGCCTCTTTTAGTTCCCAGTCCACCCCTGTCAAAGACTGACAAAAGACCTAACACGTTGATACGAGTGCAAAGAAGCAAGCTCTTAAGTGTTCCTTTCTCATTTCGTAAGTCAACCTGCAGAGGACCAAACCTATAAACTGAAGGGTCAGAGTCTCGATCGGGTGTGTGTGTGCGGGAATCAAAGTGTGTGTGTCGCTAAATGTTCCTGTGTGTTTCTTGCCCCATTGTGGATTCCCAAGTAGCGCCTTGCACAGTCCTGGTGCGCTACACCCTCTCCTCCCTGCAAGCACTACGTGCTACCTTTGCAGTGCTGCTTTGCTGTATTCATGGCTCCAGGTAAGTCCCAAGAAGCGCCTTGACAGTCCTGGTGCGCTACACCCTCTCCTCCCTGCAAGCACTACGTGCTACCTTTGTAGTGCTGCTTAGCTATATTCATTGCTCCAGGTAAGTCCCAAGTAGCGCCTTGCACAGTCCTGGTGGGCTACACCCTCTCCTACCTGCAAGCACTACGTGCTACCTTTGCAGTGCTGCTTTGCTGTATTCATGGCTCCAGGTAAGCCCCATGTAGCGCCTTGCACAGTCCTGGTGCGCTACACCCTCTCCTACCTGCAACCAGAGTGGGCTACCTTTGCAGTGCTGCTTTGCTGTATTCATGGCTCCAGGTAAGCCCCATGTAGCGCCTTGCACAGTCCTGGTGCGCTACAACCTCTCCTACCTGCAACCAGAGTGGGCTACCTTTGCAGTGCTGCTTTGCTGTATTCATGGCTCCAGGTAAGCCCCATGTAGCGCCTTGCACAGACCTGGTGCGCTACACCCTCTCCTCCCTGCAAGCACTGCGTGCTACCTTTGCAGTGCTGCTTTGCTGTATTCATGGCTCCAGGTAAGCCCCATGTAGCGCCTTGCACAGTCCTGGTGCGCTACACCCTCTCCTACCTGCAACCAGAGTGGGCTACCTTTGCAGTGCTGCTTTGCTGTATTCATGGCTCCAGGTAAGCCCCATGTAGCGCCTTGCACAGACCTGGTGCGCTACACCCTCTCCTCCCTGCAAGCACTGCGTGCTACCTTTGCAGTGCTGCTTTGCTGTATTCATGGCTCCAGGTAAGCCCCATGTAGCGCCTTGCACAGTCCTGGTGCGCTACACCCTCTCCTACCTGCAACCAGAGTGGGCTACCTTTGCAGTGCTGCTTTGCTGTATTCATGGCTCCAGGTAAGCCCCATGTAGCGCTTGCACAGACCTGGTGCGCTACACCCTCTCCTCCCTGCAAGCACTGCGTGCTACCTTTGCAGTGCTGCTTTGCTGTATTCATGGCTCCAGGTAAGCCCCATGTAGCGCCTTGCACAGTCCTGGTGCTCTACACCCTCTCCTCCTGCAAGCACTACGTGCTACCTTTGCAGTGCTGCTTTGCTGTATTCATGGCTGCAGGTAATGTTTGAAGTAGGAGAATTGTGTACCTTATTTTATGAAGTTGGGAGTAAAATACTATTCCGAGTGGGGCGTAAAATATACATTCTATTTAAAACAGATATCCTTTTGTAATCCATACTTTTTGTACATTCAGAGAACCAGGCAATAGTAATAATAGAACTTCTTCCTGTGGCACTGTTCTGCTGGTAGCAAACAGATACATAGAGATGTGTGGGTTGAAGCAGATGGGCAGGATCCTGTGTTTTTGTTGTCTACTATGTCTCCTTAGGGACTACTTTGACTTTCTTTGCTTTCCTTTTTTGGGAGTAAATGTGACTGCTATGCCACGTAGGGTTGGCTATATTACTTTATGCTATGGCTGTATGCAAGGCTATGCCATATTTACTTTGCTATGTGGTTGTACCTTGCTAATAAATGCTGTTTGTTATGCTCTCTCTTGCTTTTAAAAGGTATGTTTTCTGAGGATTGGCATGCTACGCTATGGTATGTTATGTTATGCCATGTTCTGTTCATTTACTGAGACATGGGGGGGTCATTACGAGTATGGAGGTAACCATGGTGCTGTTAGCGCCATGACTACCCCCATACCGCATAACGTTTCCGGGTTCCCTGAATGGGGAAATACCTGGCCATTCCAACCTTGGAGGAGCCAGTATTTCCCCATTCAGGGAACCCATCCCCATTCCCATTGGAGACCCCATAGGGCTCAATGGGAATGGGGAGGGAGCTAACAACTGGCCCGTTAATAACGGGCCCGTTATTAGCTCCCTGCTCCGTTAGCAGCTCCCATTAAGGGCACCTGGTTAAACCAGCCTCCCTTAGCAGGACCTGCTAAAGGACCTCGTAATGCAGCAGTAAGGTGTTAACGGCACCGTTAACCCCTTACCGCCAGCATCGGAATGAGGCCCATGGTATTGTGTGGGACCAAGAATGAGACATGGACATGGAGGATTCATGGTGATTGGTATACACTTTTATTATGTAATAAAGGGGGTTGGAAAATGTCTCACTGTCCCTAATCTAGGAGGTATTTCTCTAACTCAACCGAACACTAAGGGCCTCATTACAAGTTGGGCCCAAAGGGATTACCGGCACCGGTAAGGACACCAGTGCCGGTAATCCCTTTCCGCCCTATTCCGAGTTCCCTTAGCGGGTCCCTTCCTTAACGCCTGGCTTTACCAGGCCTTATGGATGAGACCCGTTAAGGGAATTCAGAGCCAATAACGGTACCGCAATTTGCGGTACCATTATTAGAGCCTTCCCCCTTCCCATTGAGCCCTATGGGGGCTCAAATGGGAATGGGGAATGGCTTTTCCTAATGGGGACTTACCGATCCCGCAAAGATCGGAATGGACCGGTAAGTCCCCATTGAACCAGGGCAGACTCGGTATCGGTATGGGAGGTAGTCATGGCGCAAATAGCTTGGAATGAGGCCCTAAGTGTCTGTCCTGTGTCAAAAAAGTGCTGTGTCCGAAATCCTATCCTAGCCCCCTCATTCTAAAAGTAACTCTAAGGTGTTCAGGGTATTTTCCTTGGCTTGGAAAGTGCCCAAATGCTCAATTTCAACAAAAAAGGAAAAAATCCATCAAAAGTTCGAAATGGATAATGTTCACAGTTCCAAGGAGTGACTCCCTGCCCCAGGTTTCTCTCCAGCAACACAAAAGTTCAAAGGAATAACCATGTTCTTTGTAGCTCAAGAGGATAACCCCCTCCTCTGGATGTTGCAATCCACTCGAGGGTAAATGGCTCCTTTCCCCTGGTCTTTTCCACTTCAATGCACTTTAAAATCCTAAGGGCATGTGTCACGCCCACAACAAAACACACACCACGTCACGATACCTATACCTGGGTCGCCTCCCAACAGCAGCAACATGCACCAGCAGTTCCTTGCCATATCAGGGGGGCTGCGAGGAGATCGTTGTGTCCTCAGGCATGGCGGCTATGGTCGCGATGGCGTTGGCAGTCACCATGGCTCCTGAGGGAAACCCGTATCAAGCCGCGGCCCGTCTCCACTTCCTATTTCTGGTTACATGTTCCCACACAGCGCCACTCACGTGATCCTGTGAGGGGACGCTCATGTGACCAATAAGGAAGTACTCTGCAATAAAAGAACGCTGGCTGCACTAAACAGTGATTCTCAGTAGTTTTGCTTGCGGTGTTCGGCGAGTGGCGTTTTTGGATTCCTGAACTCTGTCTTCTGTTTTTTTGGAACTTGCTCACGCTTCCTGACCTGGTCTTGCTTAATCCTTTGGACTTGACGCTTTGGCTTCCTATCTTCACGGTTTTCTTGGATTATTTCTGTCATTTGGATTTATGGATTTCTTCTGGACTCTTCTTTGGCAAAGATACTGTAGAAGGGCACCTGATTTCTGACTTTCAGATTTGTGTTTCTACACCTTCCTTGATGCAGGACATCTGGTACTTGCCTCTTCAGGCTCTGGTGACCACAATCACTTACTGCAGGTATTTGAACACTACACATCCCTATTGAACCCTGCTATTAGCTTGCTGCTGCTAGGTTCCCTTCCCTTCCATTTCCATCTCAGGGAGGGAGTTATATGGATCCTCCTCATCCACAAACCATCCACAGGCATTCTGCTGGTAGGTGTCATTTCATTGCTTTTGCTGGGGGTTATTCCTTGTGTTACTTGTTTTGAGAACTCAAGTGTGATTGACTGTTTCCTTTTCAGCTGCCTGGGTACCCGTGTTCCTGCTTCTGTCACCTGTGGCCTCAATAACTGGCTAGGGAGTGGGTCTGGTTCCTCCCTGGCCGGTGCTTGGGGATGGAGGTTTACATAGTCATCACAGAGTCTTTCCTTGACAGCATGAGTCTGCCTTGGGATTCTCTTTTCAAGATACCACAACTTGGATGCGGGTGCCGACTTGCAAAACACCTGGCATACTCCCCTACCAGGTTATCTTCTTTACACAATTTGTGTGTGGGTCCCAGTCTCACAAGATACCTGGTATACTCTCCTGCCTGGTTCTCTCAAAGAGTTCCTTTACATAATTCGGGTGTGGTCCCAGAATCGCAACTCACCTGGTGTACTCTCCTACCAGGTTCTCTCATATAGTTCCTTTACTTTCAAGATCTGAGGGCAAATACTTTCTCCCCAAGCTCCTCTTATCACTGGTGTATTTATACTGCCCCAAATACTGGGACTATTAAGATCAGTTTGTGAGGTAAGCCGTAGCAAATTTGCCTCCCTTTCCAGTTAGAGAAGGCCTTCTCCAGCTCCCTCCAGGGGCCCTGGCCATCCACTGTGGACTGACCGGCTTTAGGTTGGCTCCCTTGGCTTCTCCGACCCGGCTTGGATCCTTCTATGCTCCTGCACTCTCTTTGCCCTCGGCAGCTCATCTCTGTGGCTGGTCATTCTGGCTTTCCTTGCCAGTGCAAAGCTCCACATATGCATCCCGTCTCACCTCGACATCCCTCCTGCCTGCAGGAATGCTTCTCCAGTCCAGACGCTGCATCCCCTTTCTTCATTCCTCTTCTCTGCCTCACTCACTACCTCCTGTATTCCCAGCCCAAGCTGGGAAATCTTTTCCACAGTTCTCCCACATCTCCTTGCTCGCCTGTAAACCTGACAGCTTGGCTTTCCCTGCAGTGTCTAGCCAATCAGATCTCCTTGTTGCTCTCAGCTGTTTTGAACTCCTGATTCAAGGAAGGGAGGTACTCAGAGCCAATCGGCTTCTTCCAAGCACTAGACTGCTCCTTCTGCTTCAGCGTAGTAATCTTCATTTGGGTAGTCCTCTTTTTCCTCTCAGTCTTTGTCATTCTGTTTGCTACACAATATTGAAAGATACTGTCAGCAGGCTTTACGTAATGGCGGGAATAACCCTAAAAGGGAAAGGGGATACCCTGTCTCATTTGATGCTGCCTGTCCCTCCCCCTGAGGGTCATCTCCCCTCATGCGATCATCCCTCACAGAGCCAGCCGCAGGGTCAGATTCAGACAGCAGCTGCCGCCCCCTGGCTACATGAGGAGAGGCTACCTCCGGGAATTGAGTGATGACATCACCAAGTTCATCACCAAGTTCATCTCCGTATGTAATGTTGGTCTTTTAGGATATCCGTGTTTTGCTTGCCAAACGTATCTTTGTCAAACGTTAACATAAAATGATTATTTTTAATGTACTCCTTCTCTTTGTTTATATGCTCCCTTTAGGATTTTCACTCCCCCCTAGTCCTATCTGTACCTAACCCAGTTCCGCCCTTTTGCTTTCTTTTTCTTGTTTCCCATATTTCGGTTTTAAAGGTGTTTTGTACCTTTTATTTTTGCCTTGGAGTTTTGGACATAATGCTTGCTTGTTACACAAGCACTGTTATATCAATGTATTTTATCTCATGTTATGTTATATTGTTTAATGTCATGCCATGTTGCTTGGTTTAAGCCCTCCTAGCTTTTGCAGGCCATGAAACAAAGTCCTAGCATGTGCCCCATAAGAGACTTGCTAGAGACCGCTCACACACCTGCTTTGCAGAGAGAGTCTTCCCTACCAATAGAAGGCCCTCTTCTCCTCTTATACTCCAGCGGAAATAAGTCATTAGTGGATAAGACAACAAGGACGGCTTAAAAATATGATTCCCGAATATTCTACCTTGACGCAATCAACAAGGCCAACAAGCACTTTGAAGCAGCTGGTTGGTGACATGTAGCACTAAAAAAAAACATGAGTAATAAATAAGTAAAACACCTAAGCAGAACTCAGTCCATCAAATGGCCCTTAATTCTCACACTAAATTGCCAAATGCACGTTGTTATGCTGGCTCTACAACCCTGTTGGACCCACGATAACCCTTTTGTTCTCTTTTAACAGTACGTTTTGGCTTCTCCACTTTCCTGATCTTTCTAAATTCCCTCCGCCCAGGCTCCTGCCTCACCCTCTCCGACCCTCCCATTGTATTTCCACCGACCAAGGTCTGGTTACCACAGCAATGGGGACATCATTAGAAAAGTACAGGTTAATGAAAATGATCATTGCAAATCTGCCAGCAAAAAGAAATGACAGACCCTAGAAAAATGGGCCGCTTTCCAATATGAAAGCACAGTCATTTGCGGATAGAAGAAAGATCATTGTGTTCCTTGCGGTCTCGTTTGCTGTTGAAAGCAAACCATAACTTAAACCATTGCTCAAAGAAACATAAGTCAAGCTGGAGGCGGTGACCCAAGTGTGTAAGCAAAGCAGGAACACTGTCTCCCTAATGCTAGAGGAATGGAAGACTGACGGAGAACGACATATTCCTGGCAAATAAAGCCACTCATGGTTGATGAGAACATGTGCGTGTAATTGGTTGATGAGAACACGTGCGTGTAATAAATATGCAGGTAGCACACGTCTGATTTCCTGTGAGCCTGCAAAGCAGGGCAGAACCTGAGTGTGCCTGTGGGTGTTCCTTTTTTGGGCTTGGTCCCAAATATCAGGCCACTTGTATTTACATAGAGGGAGAATGTGAGAGAAACACACTTGTGTTCAATCACTCGTGGACTGGCCCATGAGGAAATCAGGAGCCGGCGAGTCTGAAAGGGCCCTTAGAGAAAGCAAGGCTCCCTTCCTATGCACGGATCGTGCCCACATTTGATCAAACGTTAAAAAGAGATTTACTTTGTTCTTGTTGAGATTGTGCTAAATTCAGAGCGTGATGGATACAAATTGGCTGGCAAATAGCAGAACCTCTGAGATGTAAATGGAAGGTTCTGTTGTATGGTGGGGGCTGGCCAGGGCCCCCACCCGCACTCTCCGATGCCTTCGGAGCGGAGATGAATTGCTCCGGAGTCGTCCTCGTCGCCAGTGTTGTATGGTGGGGGCTGGCCAGGGCCCCCACCCGCACTCACACGCAGCCACGCATACACACGAGGAACCACACGGGACGTGTGTGGACTGCTGGGGTCCCCGGCTCCAACTGCCGGGTGACCGTCTTTATTTCAACAGCCCATGCGCGAGCCTTGTTGCCACTCGCGCATGCGTAATAACTGCGTATGCACTACGCAACAGGATCCACTCCTTAAAAACGTCCTGTAGCAAAGTGCCAAGCTTGATTGGCTTCACAAATATGCCCCACCGAGCTAATAGTTGTATACTCAAAGGTCTGCAATCCAGAACAGCGTGGGCACGTGTTTAGCGCTCTGCGCATGCGTATACCATCCTGTATCGGCGCTGGGCATGTCGCAGGTCGTTGCAGACACATTCTTCCCGTGTAGCAGCAATCAGTGTAAGGGTCCACATGCTCATTTACTGCCATCATGCTAGAGGTGCTTGGGGTTTCTCTACAGCAGAAAATGGAGAAGAATCTAAGCAAAAAGGTGTAGGCAAGGGATGCACTATTTGGGATCATCTACACTGCTCTGTCTCTGGATCATTGTTACTGATGCACCTTCCCTCTTTTTGGCCTGTTTTTAAAGAACCTAGAACATTTCTTTGGGGGGGTTCCATGTGTTAAAATCCCAGCAAAAATGGCCGTGGACACAAAATATCGAGGCAAAAAAGGCAGTGGTTTTGCTGTCGCAATCCATGTAAAGGATGCGGGGGACACCCCCGCAACCCGTGGAACCATTATACCATTTAAGGGGAGCGGGGGACACCCCCGCAACTACACCTTTAACGGGTCAAACCACTGCATTTATGCCGTGATTTTTGTACAGGTGACATTTTTGCCGCAATTTAATCCTGCATACCTTCTTTGGGTACCTCAATTACGGGAGACTAATTTAAGACAATGACGGCCATTTCCTTTTACGCAAAAACTGAATAGTGTGCCCGGGTCCTTTAACAATATGTACAATGTGCTATTAGAATAAGAAAGGAACATAATGTTACTTCATTTTTTTCTTATCAAAACGCAAATGGTCATACCACATATTTATGCCCATGACTGTATGTATTGTGACCCTTTTTAGGTATCTACATTGCATCATTTGAATTTTACATTTTCAGTTATTTTTGTATTTTAAATGTGATGTAATATTTGAACATTAATGGAAATATTATTTCAGAATAACGAGATGGACTCACTATATAACTTACACTTAACTGTGAAGTCAACACATATTCCATGCTTTAAAAAATTGCAATAAATGAATAAGAAGAAAATGGAAGTCAATTGTAAGGATAAAAACGTGTAGAATACTCCTGCCCTTGAAGAAAAATGAAAGGTAACTTAGCAACTGTATTTGCAATAATCGGGTTGCTCACTCCTAATGGCGGGACTGACTTCGAGAGGCATTGAAGGAAAATTAAAATACAATCAGCAGGTATAAGAATACATCTGATGCTTATTTATTTAATGATTGCTTGTTAGGTGCTTCTACAGCAAGTAAAATACTGTTTCAAAGTGCCTACATGGCAAAGGGAGGGAGCAAGGGAGAGAAACACATTAAAAACACAATATTTAAAAGCAGTGAAGGGAAAAAGGAAAAAAGGACAAACATACTTTTCCTTGTGAGCATTGAGAACGTGCAAGTGCAACAAGGGAGAGGGTAGAGGGGGTAAGTGCTGCAGTGTCTGGGTTTATGGGTGAACCACTGATGAAGTGCGTGGTATGGGGAATGCTAGACGGTCGGAGCCACGTTAGGTGTAAGTGCGAGCCTCTAGGGCTGGGCGTGTGCCAGGCAAGTGCTGAGGGTAGACAGGAGCTAGGGGTATTGGGTGTGGGAGGTCAGGGGCCCGAGGATGCATATGGTCCCAGGAAACCAATTACAGCAACTGTGAGATTAGCAGAGGAGAGAAGAAGGGAAGGAGGAGGTAAAGAGGAAAGTCTTGAGGAACTTCCGGAATTTAAGAAAGTCCTGCTCAAGGCATAGAGGGAGGAGGTGGCTGTTCCATAGGTGAGAGCCAGCAGAGGAAAGCGATCAACCACCTACCCTCTGTTTAGCAAAACGCTTTACACCCAAGCAGTTGGTGCTAGAGGAACGTAGTGGACTAGAGGGAAGCAAGATGACACAGAGCAACACGGGTTTGATCCCTGTGTCCATGCTTAGAAACCTCTGGGTATTAAGCGCGTTATAGATAACATATCATATCATATTTAGTAAGATAAAGTTGAAGATAGTGTGCTGCCTGGGCCCAGACAGCCTTGTGGATGAGGCAGAGAGATTTGAATTTAATCCGTGCGGCAACCGGGAGCCAGTGAACACTTTTTAGGGCAGGAGTGATGTGGTCCTTGGTCTTAAGTCCAAGGATAAGTCTTGCTGCCCTATTCTGGATTAGCTGTAGAGGTCGCAGAGTGAAAGAAAGTAGATTCAGAAGGAGGCTATTGCAATAGATAAGCCCAGAGAGAACCAGGGCTCGGGTAACATTGAGCCTCTAGGGAAAGGTGAGAAAAGACAGAATTCCTTTAAGAAGGAAGAGCTGAAAGTGGTACTTCTTGGCAATGTCCTGAGTGTGTGTGAGGAAGTAGATAGAGGAGTCGAAGAAGAAGGAGCAGGGGGAGAGCCCAAGGAGGAAGGCCAGAGTGAAGGGAAAAAAGAGGCAGCAGTTGTCCCGATGGGAAGGATCTCAGTTTTATATGCGTTGGGGCAGAGTTTGGAAGCGCACCAGGACTGGATGGCTGATGGAACGTGCAAGAGGGTCAGCAGGAAGTTTGAAAAACAGTTGTGTATTGTCTGCATAACAATGGCAGTTGGAGGAGATGAGGAGTGCCAGCGGACAAAGGTGTTAAAGAGCCAAGGGCAGAGGATAGAACCCTGGGGGACACCATAGGTGGAAAAGGAAGAAGGAGAGGAAAAGGTACCCATGATGACTTGAGAAAATTAGTGAGTAAGGAAGTATGTCAGCCAGTCCAGTGCCCTTTCCGAGATTCCAAGGGCATTGTGGAGCCTTTGTATGAGGAGTTGGAGTCCAGAGATGTGAGCAGTTCTTCACAAGTGTTCAGAAGAGCAGTTTCCATGCTTCTGGATGCTTCTCGAGTAGTAGTGGTATTTTAATAAGCACCTAACAAATGCACAGTAAACAAATAATAATTAAAATCTGTGGGAGTCTTTGACTTCCTGGCCCCTATTTTTGGAGGTTGGTCATTAAACATCCAAAATGAGCTTCACCAAAGCTATGTGAATGTCTGTATTATATCCACAAATCAATCTGTTAAACCCAGACACATATCCCAAAATGCAGCTCGAAGGTTTAAGTCTCACTTAAGCTTCTATAGTTTTGGTGAATTATTAAGTGATTTGCACTTTAAAATGATCCACGTCAGAGCATCACCAAGCCAGTTACATAAAGAGATCAGCATTTACTTGACACATGGGCCGGTCACCAGCTACTTCTCATGTTTTAGTCTAGATTTGGGTTGTTATATGAATGGTGCAGGACTTTCAACGTGAAATGCACCATTCTATGTTTATAATTCATATATACTCCCTTAACCTGACAACATGACACTCCCCATCATAACGCACATCTTCAAATCTTAGTATACTCAGCACTGTTCTGTACCAATTCCTAGGTCAAAAGTGCAGAGAAAAGCTGTTACGAGGTTGTGGCCGATCTCATTTTAAAGCAAATTTTACATCAATGGTATTAATGAGACTTTCATTTTGATGCGATTTACAGTTTTTTAGTTACATCAAAAAATATGTTTCTAGCTGCCCCACAAATGTCCTGAATCTGAATGTTGGAGAGCCGATGACTTATGAAATCAAATATCTGATTAGGAAGTATCATATTCCCAACTTTGTTATTTTCGAATAAAGGGCAAAAAATCATAGCGCGCCCATGCTATAACGTGCCGAAATGGAAGTAACCTCTAACAATTCATCATTAGGAGTGGAAAATGAATATCTATATATTATGGCCTTTATCAGTAAGTTAACATTTTTCATGTAGGGACATTCTGAGAAAAAAAGCTGTAATGTTAATAAAATGCAAATGATAGAAGGTGTGAACCTCTATATTTCACTTCAATCACAGAACTCCCCTAGCCTATCTGCAGGGAGGTGTTGGCTCTGGGGAGGAGAAAGAGAGAATGATCTTCCAATGGGAAAGTTAGAATCAATAAATAGACCCCCTGGTTATGATAGACAATTCTCAAACAACCTCTGCGACTCTATTGCCACCCTCCAACTAAACCATCCAACCCTCACCCTTCTAGGTGATTTCAACATTTGGCTTGACATCCCCACCAACCCTATGACCCACTCTCTGGTTGAAGGCCTAGACGTGATTAACCTCCATCGATGAACGGAATGGTTGGTGCGCATGGAACGGATGGTGTGCATGGAAGGCATGGAGCTACGGATGGTTCGGACTCAACGGATGGAGTTGAACAGACAAAGCCACCGCTTGGAGTGCATGGAACAGCGGGAATTGTTGGAATGATTGGTGTGCATGGAAAGGTTGGTGTGCATCGAATGCATGGAGTAGTCACTACTGGTTGCTCGGACTCAACGGATGGAGTTGAACCGACCAAGCCACCGGAACAGACTGAGTGAATAAAACAGATCCAATAAAGGGTTCAGATTTGCACTCGATCTCAAGCACCTAGTGAAAACCACCATATCACATCACCACGCTTACTCTCTTCTATACACCACTACTCAACTAGAACACAGCGATACCATGACACATTTGGTATAGCTGTTCTCATACCAACACCAGCCACAGACTGCCCATCATCCTAACTAAACACTGCTGGCTGCACCCCGCCAGCCTAGGCGTTCTCCTCAGGCACAACGCAGCCAGAATCGGTCTAATATCACCCTGCCAGAACGAACACATACTCCTGATCTCCCAACCACCACACCTACCACTAAGAAGCAGCTATCACTCGAGTGCTACACCTGCTGCACACATATCCGGTGCTCACACGCACCTTATGACTCTCTCTCTCTCTACTGATTTCCGAGGGCGTTCAACCTACCAGCGCCCTGAGATCATACCAATGGTACATAAGGCACTATATAAATGCAAAGTAACATAACATAACATAACACCTACTAATTGTAATATTTGGAGGTGTGGTTTATACATTTAAAAACATTGCTCTATGCAGACAGGGATCAGACAAGGATTAAAGCTGCCTAAAAAAATCCTTGAGTGAGAGCTGCCAAACATCTTCCAGGACTTTCCCTTAATCCAACGGTGGTATCCTGAGACAGCTTCCTGACATCTTATGTGGAGGGGCCTTGGCATTCACAGGCCTTAAACTTTGCCTGGGAGACAGAAATTGGAGGAAGCCAAAAGCTGACTATGCCCTGATCCTTAAGGAGAAGCCAGATGAGGGATGAACGTTGGCGACGATCTCTGACTGAAGTGACCAGACCCTGTACTGTCCAAAGAGGAGTCTGGCTGTCTTCCCAGAGCACCCCAAAACAGAGGCTCCATGTAAGTGGAATTGATCCATTTGAAACCAAGTGTGTGGGTGATCTGTCTGCCTTAATATCTTCACTTTATGGTGGGTAGGGGGGAAAATGGTGTAGAACCTTAACATATTTGAATCCCAACCAATGGTGTGTTGTGGTCTCGTTTAATTGGGAGGGGGTGAGAAACTCCCTATGTTGAGCATGGTATCCTAATGTATCGTTACATATTGGGCGATTGAGGGGCATCATTTTAACTTTCACCTGCCATAAATTGGTATGGTGGCATCTGTCAAGGGCATTCATTCCAAACAACAGCTGTTAATCATTAATCCCAGAAAATGCCCCGAATCCAACCACCACCTCAACCACTAGGGCGATGTTAATACTGTAGAGGAAAGCAGCATATCATCTTCATAAAGGTACATCAATATCTTGTGATCATATGAAGGCGCCTGTTCATTTTGTCAGTCCAGAGAATACAAGTTTTGGGTTCAAATGCAAATGTGTAGAAAGAGGACATCCGTGCCTTATTCCCCTACAAAGGGCGAATGTTAATAGGTACAGCCAATTACTAAACCCCATTCTCGTCAGCACTGGACAAATAATGGTGCACTGCAGAAAGCTGACTGCTCTTATGTGAGGCTTTATTCTGATCAGAATTGTAAAGGTTTGCTGCAGATTCAGTTGTGTAGAACCACCTGAGGCTAAAACCAATTGGTCCGGGATAAGCAATTAGGGCAAAAGGCCCCTTTACCTGGCCACCAGAGTTTTGGCTAGAGTTTAATCTAAAGTGAGTAGGGATAATGAGTCTTGGGAAGAACAGGTACTTTTGTCTTTGCCAGGCATCTCTTTTTATTTATTTATTATTGATATCGTTGAAATGAATCAACTTTTCAATACAAAATATTACATACAATTGATCTTAAAAAGTACATAAGATTAAGATTTAAGAATTAAGAAAGAATTCATTATAATTGATTAAGGCGTTAAAATTGATGCATTAGGATAATGTACAATTCATATGAACAATAAAAGGAGAAAAAGAAGTTATTCAATTCAGTTCATATAAAACACGTCTAACTAGAAAGACTGAGAATGAGAAAATTCAACATGCCATTCCTGGATAAATGACCGGGAACTCAAGTAAACAGCAACAATTATTTAACAGGTTAAGTTCACTCCATAAAGAAAATTGACAATGGCAATTTGAAGAGAAACATTGGTCGTCAGCTATAATGTGGACCATCTTTCTACTGATTCTAAGTTCCCTAGGTAGCTACAATGCCATGAGAACAATTTTAAGTGTTTTTGAATTAGCGCGGGGCAAAGCGAAAGTATATGCTCTAAGGTTTCTAAGGCTTTAGTATCACCACAAAATCTACAAAAGGAGGCCACCTCCTCACTGCCCTTCCATTTGGCCAAAAGTTCACGAGTGTGCCATAAGTTCAGGCGCATTCTGAGAATGGCTGAGCGCGTTCTCTTACAGGGAAATTTTAAGAGATAAGGTTCAATACATCCCAATCTCTTATGTCGAAATTTTTCAGGAATTGCAGACTTATATTGCAAGCATTTGTTTCGAGTGTTAATCCAATCATTGCGGTAAATTAATTGTTTTACTTTGTTTGGATTGGCCAAGAGCAATTTAAGTGATGCATCTGCCTCTACCAAAGTGCGATAAATTGCCCGCAACCACTGTTTGACAAAAGAGTGTTCAGAATGAAAAATATAATTTGATAAAAATTGTAAAAGACTGTGCTCACGGTGAGGTAGGAGAGTTTTCCGCAGTAAGGCACATGTTCTCCACTGATACTGGGCATAGAGAGAAGTGAGACCCAATTCATACCGTATCCAAACGATCGGAAAACATTGAGGCAGCCTCGAGCTTATCAAAGACTTTTGGTAGCCATGGTGATTGAGACTCTAAACCATATAGGATACATGGGGTGGCTTTTTGTTTCCAAAAGAGGACAGCTGGTTGCATCGAAAAAGCACCATATCGATGCATTATAATTTTGGTTTGGGAGATGGCAGAGTTAAGCTTACACTTAATAGCATCGAGGTGAGCATTAGTAGTGACACTGGCATCAAAGACCATACCAAGGTAAACATAGCTTGATACTATCGCCAGATTTATGTGATTAATAGACCAAGATGAAAGAGATCTTATTGTATTACGTGGTCTGTAGACGACAACCTAGGTTTTGGTTGTATTCACATGTAAATCATTGGCCAGTATATAGCTATTAAAGCCATCAAGAAGTTTTTGTAGTCCAACTGGAGTTTTGGAAACTAACACCAAGTCGTCGGCATACATTAAAGTTTGGATCTGGCAATTGTTTATCCTGGGGGAGTCCGATGTTATTTCCTCGAAAACCTTGCACACATCATACATATAGTAGTTGAAGATTGCTGATGCAAGAAGGCAGCCTTGTTTAAGGCCACAAGCAGTTGGAATTGCTCTAGATAGAAGACCTTCTAGGTTCAGTCTAAAGCGCACTGAGGTTTCCCCATGCAACAACTGAATAATTTGTTGTAGAGTGGGCGGACACTTATCTCTGGTAAGTTTTGCAAAGAGAATCGGACGAGAGATGGCATCAAATGTCATGTGGAGATCCACAAAAGCAAAATAAAGTGCTTGTTTGGTATTTTGCGCTTGAGATTTAAGAGCGTTAAGACAGAACAAGTTAATGTTTGTGCCTAGCCCTGCAAGGAAACCTGTTTGAAACGGGTCTCTTGCATGGGCTGCTTTGGTCCAGATGTTAAAGTCCCTCAAAATAAGTTTTGAAAAAAGCTTTCCGGGGGCATCAAGAAGGGCAATGGGTCTATAATTGCACAGTAAAGTGTGGTCGCCCTTTTTGTGAATAGGAACTATAATAGATGTTTTCCAAGAGTTGGGAATCTCGCGAGTCCTGATGATAGATTGGAAAAGATTATTTAATATTTCAGCCCACTTTGTAGGGTTCAATTTAAACATATGATTACTAAGGCCATCAGGGCCTTTAGCCCGAGAAGAGCTAATATGTCTGATGTATTCTTCAAGTATAAGTGGGGAACAAGCAAGAGACCAACGCTCAGAGTCGCTAGGTAGTTTGACCAAAGGCACAAAAGACGAGTCTGCATATAGGCTAGAATAGTGTTCAATCCATTGGGTCTCAGTAACACTAGAGACCTGTAAAGTACCTTGAGATGTATTAGCACATTGGTTGAAAATTGCCCAAGTTTCGGCCGTATTCTTATTTGCTATTAATTTGAGCATATGTTCACCATCTAGTTGTAAAATGTGTGCACGATGTTGTTTCATCCAATTATGGAATTTGCTTTTAACGATTCGCAACTGTTGAATGGAGTTAGGCAAATTCGTTTTGAGAATCATTCTTTTTTCACGATGATATTCAGTCTTTTTAGCCTTGATTAATGGATTGAAGGTATGTTTGTGTGGAAGAAGCTCATTACTTTTCATACGAGAATCAAAAGTAAGGAGAAGGTTAGTATACTGTTTTGGACAAATAGAGCTATCATTTAAGATGATTAAACGAGCCAGAGAGGACAAGTTATTATTTGACCAACGATGGCGCGTTTTAGCATTATTAACTATTAGGTCATTCGTATAGTATGACTTTTTGATAGGTAAATAATTCCACTTAATTGTAAGCATTAGTAGATGGTAATCACTATGTACTTGTGGAAATATTTTAAAAGTGCTTATTTGTCCAGATAAGTTGGTATGTGTATACATATAGTCTATTGTAGTAGATATGGAACCTCTATGGCATGTGGGCTGAGCCGGAATATCGCCTTGAATTTCACCATTGGTCATGTGAAAATGGCGATTTGACATAAAGGAGGTCCATCGCTTAACCTTCTCCATTGTGATTTTTCCTTTAGGATTAATACAGTCCAAGTTAAGATCACCTACAATAAGGGTGTCCATAATATCTTGGGAAAGGAATACCAAATCTAAAAGTCTAGACAAACCTGTATAAAAAGCAGTATCAGTCAACCCTAGAGGATTGCGATATATATTAATCAATGCAATGGTGTGTGCTGGACCTGTAATCTTGACAAGTTGGATAAAGGCAGAAACGGAATCCCAGGCATCAATGGCGAAACCACTGGATATGTTTACTCCTGTCAATAAACCTGATGATGGTCGACCTCTTTGACTTCCAATGGCTGGAAGCAGAACAATCTCGTAATTGTTCCATACAAGTGTTTTCAGGAGCAAGTTTCCTGTAATGCTATTATGTCCATGACTGCTGGGAAGTTAGCAATAGAGGTTTGTAGATGAGAATAACCTCTAGTGTTCCAACTAGCAACATTAATGAGATGGTCTTTAAATGTTTCTAATGGTTATGACATATACGACTCGGCACGACCAATGTTCTGCATCAAAGGGAGGCTTGCGCTAGATTGATAAGATAGTTGCTTTACATTAGAGTCCCCATTTATAAATGCTGGGTCTTGTGCTAATAAGAACCCCATCGAAAATAATTGCATTTTTGATTTCCAGATGGTATTTAGAACGATACCCGAAGGTATCCACAAACGCACCACCGAACAAGTATTATCAGAGATGAATTCAATCTGCTCAGCTTATGTCTTCGAGCTCCACCACTTCAGAGAAGATGTTGAGCACACTACGGCGGTTTAAATTATAGGTGCCAAAGTTTCCTCCTCGACACTTCAAAATTAAAGAATGGCATTTGCGCCGTGCCAAGGGATGAGAAGTGGGTACCACTGTGATGTTATTTCAGGAATTGTGGGTTACAGAATAAAAAGGATCCTTTAGATTAGGTTTAGATAGATCTGAAGCATGAGCTGGAGTAGCGTGAGGGCGATTGTCAGTAGGCAGAGAAGATTGTTGAGTTACTATGGATGTTGGCATAGAACTCGGTAAGAGCCACTGGCTCAGCGACAAATTTGGACCACTTGGTTTTTGGGGAAGCTTAGAAGGGATAGACTGAGGGCATGAGGCCAAATATGCATCTACAGCCTCACGTATTTGTTCCGCCGAGACTGTGGTGGAAGACACAATTTTGTCACTAACAGCTGAGTTTGCTTGCCCTTTACATTTGTTTGGAAGTTGGCAAGTGGAGGCTAACTCAAGTTCACGAATCAAAGCATCTAAGGGAGGATGGCTAGAGGCCATGGTAGTAATCGACACTGGAGGCAACACTGGTATAGAGGACCCAATATTAGACTGTAAAGGGTTCTGACACGGAGGTGGGGCAATTAAAATCAAGTTTGGAGAAGACGCTACAATATTAGCCAGAGGTACAGTAGGAAGTCCTAAAATGGGTTTAGGATTCTGCAGACCAGAGATAGGAAGCACTAAGCAAGAGGATATTGCTATCGATTGTGTAGGATCAAGAGTTTGAAGTGGCTTACTTGCCAAAGAAGCAGTTGTCGCTTGGGTCAGAGGACAAGAATTTGCACTACTAATAGTAGGAACTGAATCAGGAACAAGCGTAGGTGAAAGTTGTTTAGACACTGGCGCTTGTATTAGATCTTGAGGAGCTTGTGGTGCTACCAAAGACTCAGGTACCGGGATTAAAGTTTGAAAGAAAGTTTTCATAGTTTGCTTCTGTAATGTCAAAGTAACCAGATTAGAGTTTTGTTGTTTTTTTTCTGGGTATTGTGAGAAATTTTGGAGGTCTTTTTTCTGTTTCCTCTTGCTGGTAAGGACAGAATATCATTTCCTTTCTCAGCAGTAATCGCAGAAGACATAGGGGCTGGGGGGGGGAGGGGTGAGAGCACTAAGGTAGAGAATCAGTTGGGAGAATGGTATGTGCATCATTCACTAGATCATAAGTGGTGGCAGGATTCATCCGTCCTTCAGAAGTAATAATATCCGCAATTGCCGGTATAATCTGCGGAGGAGGAAACTTAAGGGACATGGGACTTGTAGATCCGATGGTCACAATTGAAATATCGTCATCATGAGCATTGTTAGTTCGACAAGAATCGCGAGGATTTGATGACAGATTATCAGCTAAAGTCTTGAGTAGTACTAAGGTTTCGTGTGCTTCTACTGAATGAGCAGTAACTTTGGCATCTAGACATTCAAATAGTTTAAACAGACTTTGTAAATTCAGCTGCATAGCGGCCAAAGTAATATCGGATGTTGATAGAGCAACCCTGGCTTATATTGGGAGGGTAGCCAAAGGGAGATGAGAATCAACTGGTAATATAGTCCGCACTGGTGATGTTGTTGTGACAGGAGATGGGCTCTTAGATGGCATGTTTGGTTTGTCCACCAGATTAGCTAATGAAGTGTTAGATGGATTCTGAGAAGTGAGTTTTCCCACAGCACTTTGAAAAGAAAGTTCCTGTGGGACTTGTATTTGGACTCTGCGAGGAGTCGGATAGACAAAGGAAATTGAAGGGGAACTTGGTGAACACTCCAAACGTGAACTGGCTGAAATAAGATTAATTACACTCTGAGAGTCCTGCAGTATCGAATTGTTCGAATCAGAGTGTCTAGCATGTAGCGAGAGTTCAGGCTCGAAACATGGAGAGGACGTTAAAGGTGCTTAGCGCCTCTTCTTTTCGTAGTCATACATGGCAAGGGTGTATGCAACGTTGTGTTGTCTGAGAGTGGAAGAGCCGCTCTCATGGCGTCACTTTTAGTGTGTTCCTTCATTAAGGGCTCATAGGGAGACAGAGTGTCAAAAACTGGAAGAACTTCACTAATGTGATCAAGGGTTGATGGAATCTTTATGCAATGGGAGCTACCTAACATAGTAACAGAAGGAAGATGGACAATCCTACGAGAGAGACAAGGGAGTCGTGCCGCAGGTATTGTCAATCCCTTCTGACATAAATTTTGAAGCATACCCGAAGTTAATAAATAGGCCATGTGAAACAAATTAGAAATGGCCAACAATTCAAATTTGAAAATTAGAAGAAATACAAAAATTGAGTTTTTCTCAATGGTATCACAACAATAGACACACAGTGGTTGGATTGGGTGCTTTCAAAGTTCGAGTAGGACGCTTAAAGATAGAATATAACAGACACTTGGTTGTCTAGATTCAAGCAAAGGTTCACAATTTATCCAGCCACAGGGTAAGGAACGCCCGACAGCTTAAGGAGCTGCCAGAGTCCGTCTCTCCCCCCTTACCCTTATGGCAATTGAAGGCTTATGTAGCTAACGGAACAAAGTACCTCTAAACTGGAGTACTCACTGCACACGAACAAGGCCACAGCAAAACAGCGTCTCCAGCCCTTACTGCCTCCAGGGCTTAACGCCGCGAGGGTGGTTGAGCCGGCACTAAATGCGGGCTGTGAGTCACGTGATTCGTCACGTGACCGCAACGAAAGTCCGCCTCCTCCAGGAAGAGAGGTGTGTCCAGCAAGAGCAGCGCTCGCAGTGCTGGATTGGCGAAATATGCAGCAGGCAGGCGGGTATGGAGTCAGCAGGGCACTCCTTGTAAAGTAAATATCAGACGCCGCTCAGGCGCTTGAGCCGGCACTAAATGCGGGCTGTGAGTCACGTGATTCGTCACGTGACCGCAACGAAAGTCCGCCGCCTCCAGGAAGCGAGGTGTGTCCAGCAAGAGCAGCGCTCGCAGTGCTGGATTGGCGAAATATACAGCCGGCAGGCGGGTTTGAAGTCAGCAGGGCACTCCTTGTAAAGTAAATATCAGACCAGGCATCTCTACAAGTGTGATCTCATTTTGAGGGATGTGGGAATACCCACCTGCCCAGTCTCCTGGAAAACCTATAATAGACTGGGTGCTAATAAAATGGAATTGTCCTTATGAAATTTGATTGACATTCCATCTGGTTGGGAGTCTTAGTAGATGCAAAATCCTGGATTGATGCAACAATTTCTTGCACTGTTATTGTGGCATTCAGAGCTTCACTATGTTGATCATCTACCCAGGCCCGCTCTGCTGGGACAAGATATCTACTTATTTCCCCTTCTGTGGTGCTCACAATAGTGCAGTACAGCTCTGTATATAGGGTGGTAAGTTTAGCACTAACACATGCTTTTTTCTAAGCCTGTTACCACTGGACACTATCTCTTCAATGCCACACACTCATGACTCGTACCACAGGGCCGAAGGGAACATTCTGGCAGCTCAATAACATTCCCAGTATCTTCTTTTAATCACCCTCCTTGTTTTGCACTTGATTTAACTGTTGGTATTGTCTCTATGTTTATCCTTTTTTCCTTCTATTTCGAGCAAAGCCACTCCATTACTTTTTAACCTTAACCTGGAGCCTCTGGGCATTCTCCTCAAAGATCCCAGTATAGCCATCCACCAATATGCAGACAATACTCAGTTGTACATGAGAGTAAGTAGCATGCAGGATATCATTCGTCTCTGTGATTACCTAGCCTTCCTCCAGCCCCAGATGTCGACTGCATACCTCAAACTAAACCCATCTTGACTGAATTCGTTCTCATTGGTCCACCCGCTACGAAAATAGATATAACGCAACTGTTACCCTCATCACTTTTACATTTCATTCGTATTTTAACAAAACATAACAGTGCTATAGGTAAAATGATTCTGACAGTGTTCACTGCACGAATGATTAGTTCCCCACCCTGGGGCCGGGAGAGTGTGTACATAATCCAGGATAGTTTAGTGCCCTTGTACCTAGGACTTATATAGGTGGCAGGGTCAGAGCGATCATTGTTTTGGGCCCCTGCCTAACTACCATTCGATTGGGCTGGATTGGGGGGGTCCCTTCTGCTTTCCATTTTGCTTGTTGGCAGGAGGGTTACTTTTAGGCCACCCCATCTCCAGATCCAATGGAGGGGTAGTTTTTACCTCCTCCAACTTTGCAACAGCAGGGGTGTTAGATGGGTTGTGGGATTTGATTGTATATAAGCCGGTAAAATAGCTCAGCGGGTTGAGCCCTCACTGCTGTGATCTGCAGGTTGCAGGTTTGAATTTCCGGCAAGGCCAACTCAGCCTTTCATCCTTCCGAGGTCAATAAATGAATACCAATTTTGGGTTGGGTGATATTGTATGTAAATATGTGCTCTTTAAGGCCTTGATCTGTCTGATTGGGTCTTTGACAAAACCCTTGCCCTGTTTCCCTGTCTTATTCTTCTTTTGCACTGGAGTCCATTCACCTTCTGAATCGGAGCTGCTACTGGCTCTCCCTTCCTTGTCTTCTAGGCACTCCCTATCTCTATGAGACTGGGAATATCTCCCAGACCCACAGGGTATGGACTCCTCTTGCCTGGACCAAAGTGATCTATCAGGTCAGTCTCTCTGGATTTCCTTTTCAGCCCAGGGACAGCCCAATTTCATCATTCCTCTTACCAGGGAGTCTGGAGAATTCCCCCCATCCACCTGAATATACAGAGGTTGCCTCTTTGTAGTTGCATCTTCAGGCAATCTAACTCCCTGACTTTCTCCTCATAAGAGTTATCATGGTCTGAAGTACTTACAGTATTATTCCTTCCTTCCAAGGATGCCCAGGCATAGCCTCCCCCTGTGTTGTATAGATGGATGTTCATCCTTATCAGCAAGGACTGGCCTTTTGGATCAGTTGGCTAAGCCTGAGTATGTCCAACTGCCTCATGTTCCCCTGTTCTTTGTCAGTGGCATACATGAGGTCAGTTCCCATTTGTACCTGGAAGGTTGTGAATGACGGGCCTGAGGCCCCTGATGGGATGGGAATGTCACCTTGATCAGTGGGCCTTGTCCCATATCCTGATCGGTCAGGGTGCCTCAGCGCCACTTTGTAATTCGCAATTTTGTTTGTGAGGCTCTCAAACCTAATTCTCTCTGTCCTTATTTCCTGTTGGTATTCAGAGAGCTGGCTTTTTAATTCTGACACTAAGCCCTGATTAATCTCATGACGCCGGCTCTGAACTGCCAACCGATCCTTTGTTTGCTGCACCTAATGCTTCATTCTCCCTCTGCATGCATATTCAAGGGGCTTTTCTCAGGAGACTAATCTCTTTCTCTTGTTCATCCCTGCCATGTGCTGCCTCTGATAGTTCAGCTTCTTTTTGTCTCACACGCCTTTCTAGCTCATTCCTTTCTTCTCTAATTCTGGTCAGTTCCTGAGAACCTGACTGTTTCTTTTCTACCTCCATTTTCAACTGATTTACCCTCTGTAATAGGACTCTGTAATAGGACGCTGTTATCCTGATTCAAGAGATCTTTTTCCTGAATCAGCTGCTTCCTCTGTTGTTTCAGAGTACCTATACCTTGGTGAATTTCATCAGACCCCTTTTGTGAATCAATTTCTTTAATAATAAACTGACTATTTTCCCTTTCTACGTTCTTGAATTGTTGTTTCAGAGCCTTAATGTCATCTAACAACCCTCTATTATGAATAGTCTGATTATTAAACATATGTTGCAGAGTGCTCACATTTTCCACACACTCTTTATGTGCATTTCGCAGTGCAGAAACAGGTGTTTCATGCTCTGCACTGCTTTGGGAGGTTTGACTCATTTTTGAGTTGTTCAATGAGACCCTGGGCCTTTGACAGGTCTCCAGCCTGCTTCATCCAACTTGTCTCACTAATTAGCCAACACTCTTCCACTAACAGCAAATGAAAATAGAACTGAGCAGTTAGCTGAGCCATTTGTATCTGTTCATCACAAGCAGTTGTGGTCGTATAAAATGCCTCAATTGCTTTGTGCAATATTCCACCTTCAAGCCAAGTATAATTGCTGACTGAGGTAATCTCCTGCACAATTCTGGTTTACCAGTTTCTAGCATCCTCCTTAACCCATTCTCCTTTTGAGAATTAATTTAGCTAGGATATGCTCCCTGGCTTCCCCAATTTGTACAGTAGTCATTTTCACAATGGCCTTTTGCACCTTAGTAAAACTTTCTTTATGCAGGGGCACGATCACCCTGTTCTTGCTTGATTTCTTCACACAAATCAATTCTTATACAATCTTAATTTTCACCTATACACCTCCTTGGAACTCAGGGGTGAAGTCCTTGCGGCACTTTAACAAAATAAAGATGACTTTCCCTCCACCTTAAAGCAATTGCATCAAAATGAACAGTTTGTCCCAATGCACTTTGTCATGAGTCGGAAATAGCTAACTAAATCATTGCCATGAGGCACCAATTCGTAACAGTTTAGGGTGAAGCCACCCTCAAAAAGGGTGTTCCTTCCCTCCACACTCAAGGTGACACAAACAAACTGTTTAACTGATTCTTTTATTTAGCCCTACTTTAGGCACATATCATACCCCTTGGACCACCCTCCCCCCCAGAGCTACAAATGAGCCATGAACCAGGCCGGTGTACAGGAAATATATTTGTATTTATTTGAATTAAAAGTTATAGAAATCACACTGAACCACATGCACCACCTTCTTTGCGGCTCACCATTAACTTCTTGTTACTCAAATAAATTACAGAAATGTGTTTTAAAAAAAAAACTCAAATCACAATTCTTTACTTTCTACAAATTTCACTTCAAGAAAAAATTAAACTGAACAAAAACCAAAACAATTATACATGTAGAGTTGTCCAATTTTGATTTTCCTGTGGGCTTAAAAGGCTAGCAGTAGGGTTTCAAGATTGGTACAAATACATATGGCAATTATGTTTTCACCCACACCTTTAGAGTGATTTAGAGGTTGTTTTTCAGACCCCCATTTTTTGGTCTGTGTTGAGGAAGTCGAACAGAAAAATTTAAATGATTTGGAGAATTTTAGATTTCAGACCCCTTCCACTGAAAGGCCTGTTTTAGGGGAATGTTGGACAAAAAGATTGGACTGATTTAAGAACAAAGACACCCCTCTTCCTTAAAGAAGTTGGGGTCAACAGGACAAAAAAGGATTACCCAATTAAATTAGACTACAGTTTTTCAGCACACACTGGGAAGTGAACCTTGTTAATTTTGATTTTTAATAAAAATCACCTCGTAGTGTTCCACCAAATGGGGAATTAATTAAATTAATCTTTTTAGTTAAGTAGGCTAAGCATTTACACAGTTTTGCCCTCCCCGACCCACTATAAAGGTAAAGGATTTAAGGCAAGCAGACACCCCACATTTTGGTTTCCCAGGGCTCAGTTCTACTTACATAGAAAGCCTCTGTTTAAAGTTCAGGACAGCCAGCTGCATGTCAGGACCCTGTGGAAAGATAGGACGGGGATCTGGTCACTCTACTCTCAAGGATGGCCTCCCGCTCTCTACCATAGGACCCAGTCAGCTCTTAGAACTTCCTAGAAATAGAAATCTCCACACATATGCACTTGCAGCAATAATCTCTGGTGTTTCCTTGCAGCTGTCAGATTGTAAATTGCAGCAGCATTCCTTTCATTGCAAATTTCAGTAGCCCTCTCCCCTCCTCCTAGTACAGTCCCCCTTATATAGCAGCGATGACACCACCAATTTTAAAATCTTGGGGAGTAGCCCGCTAGATGTCACACAAATAGGATTGGGCAGCTACCCTTCTCTCTCCTGCCCACTCCAGCCCCTCTCTATGGATTGGTTTAATAGTTGTTCCTGGTAGCAGTGGTACATTTTCACATTTAAACAGCAAAGTCGTGTTTGGGGTCAGTGTTTAAAAATCCTGCTTTTCAGGTGAAAGGGACCTTCAGTTTCCACTTGCAGCCACAGATGCAAAGCAGTTTATTTTGTCAATGTTGAAAAATCCTGCTTTTCATCTCAAAGGGACCTTCAGTTTCCCTTTTAGCCACAGATGCAAAGCCGTTTTTGCATCAGTGTTGAAAATCCTGCTTTTCATGTGAAAAGGACTTCAGTTAGAGGCCTTTGAATGCACCCCACAAGACTTTATCCAGCCTGGGTGTGGAACTCCACTGAACTGCATATTTGGGACCTCCCCCTTTCTCCTCCAGAAGCAACCGGAGCTTAAAACATCCCTGCAGCCTTGAAAATGTCCTGTAAGGCCGAAACACCTGTCGGCAATCACATTAAAAGAGTTTATTGAAACAGAATACATGATTCCTTGAGCATGACTATCAGAGATTGCAATTGCTAAAACTAAATTCTAGCAGTACTCAGCGTGTATATGGTTGGTCTCACACCAAACTGTCTATATTTTCAAAGAGTTCATTCACAAAATGCGGCCCATTATCGTTTCAGGAAACTTTGCACACCCCACATCTTGAAAATAATTTGCAGGCTAAAAATTATGCATCAAATGCAGTATCAGGATGCGTGCACGGACCTGCTTCAATTCATATGGAAAAGGACAAACTACAACTATCATGTATCGATAACCATTACATGTTTGCAACATATCCACATAATCTATATGCAGATGTTGAAAGGTGCCATTAGGTCTGGGAATTACTCCTCTCACAGTTCGCAGGGTGTGCCCTGCTGTACATTTCTGGCACACAATACAATTTACAATGAACTGTGCCACATGGTCACTGAGGTTCAGTACAAACCAGTCTTCTGCTATTGTAGCAGCTTAACGCTCTTGATCTCATGTGTGGGAGGTGGAGATGCTCCAATGCTACTCTCAACAATGCTATGACATAACTGGTTTTCCTGTACTGTCCTGCCTCCAAATTGCATGAGTTGGGGATGAAGAACACCCCCTCATTTTCCATATCTCCTTTTCTTCTTGTGATGCTTATCCTTGTATCTCAATCAACTGTAGAATGGACGTCATATTAAATCCTTCTTTAACCAGCATGCATCGCCCTGTTGCTTGCTTTAAATCTTTGAACTCATCTTCATACATAGTTGAAAAATATGTGGCACGTTTGGCCTCTAAGTCTGCGGCTTCGTTCCAGCGAGAGATTAAGTCTGTTCTTTTTGAATGTACTACGTATTTCAAGATGGCTGTGGTTGTGTTGTGAACAGGGGTTCATGTGCCCGATCGCACGCTCATCACCCCTCTCCCCGTAAATCTCTGTTATTTCATCATGGTAATGTGGAATCCCCTTTTCTGCAATGCTGGCGGTTGCCCTGGTGATGGGCCGCCACAGTCTTACGTCTTGGCAGTGCCACGCTGCATGGGGCGCTCATGTCAGCAGGTGTACACAACAGGTTATGCCTTGCGCAGAAGCTTAAATAACGTTCTGACCCACTGCTGGATGCTTTCTGATTGACTCAGTTCTAGAGCAGCGCTACTTTATCTCATGTACTCCTGGTCTTCTTCCTGACGAATCCAGCCCGTTTCACCGACCTGTCTTTTGACTGCCGTTTTTGCCTTGGTCTATTAGCACGTTACCAGACCTTGCTTCCCATCGGATTGTCTTTTGCCTGCTGATTTTGTCCTTCGATTTACAAGCACGTTGACAACCCTGCCTCCTACCGGACTGCCTTTTGTTTCCTCGGAGCCCGCAGCTTCGAATTCCAGATTCACGGTTATCGTTCAGAAGTGTGTGACTGCCAGCTCTGCACATCCCTTTGGTGTAGTAGTTCGCTCAGGTATTTCCTCCCCGTACTGTGTGTCTAGCCACTTCTCTACCTCACGGCTCATTATTTGCTCATACATTCCACTTTTTTTGTACGTGCACTTGGGACGCGCTGCAGTTATGTAGTGCACCAAACTGGCTTGAGAGCTTCCCTCGTTCTGACCGGGTTAGCTTCCTATACTAACCGTCCTGTTCTATAACTTTAACCCATTGTTGTCTTCCACTGTTCCTCTTTTCTCTCTTCCAGGACACCCGGATACTGGACTCTCATAAATACAGTGCCACATGGTGAGTTTTTTTTCCTCCATTGTTCCTTTCTTTCAGTATAGGATAGGGGTTCCATACTCAGGGTATTAACTGCTCCTATCTTACCTTCAGGTACTAAAGAACAGCACACCTTCTCATTAATTCCTCATAACCAAGCTCTATCAAACAGGTTAATAACAACACCAAGACGTGCACTCTGTTTTACTGTTGGTTGCCAAATAACCTTGTACTTTCGTTCCTTGCAGCTTGGGTCCTTAGCAGTGTTTCTACCCACTCTTTTGCTTGACAACCCCTCTGTCTGATCCTCCTAGACTACAGCAGAGGGGCGTATCGAGAGAAAGAGCTGCCTCGAGTGAAGAGGCCTGGCTTAAGGAATAACCCAGGCTCTTCTATCAAGCTGAACAGGTCAGGAAGACAACTGATTGTTGTTGGGTTCTACCTTCCTTATAGTCGGTGAGTGACAGAATCAGAAGTCATAATATGGAAGTGTCTGACACCCTGACTGCGTTGTTGCAGTTGGTTACATATCTTCGATCCGACTGCAGCCCACGATGCACACCATCAAAGGATGGATGATCTGCAAAGCCTAACCTGACCCCTGACCCAAGATGATGAGTCCATAGGGGCTACAGCCTCATCCTCAGACTACCGCCTACCTAGACAAGAGCCTACGCAGGTTCTCATGTCCACTCAGTTTTCCCTGACTCCGCCAGAGCGTTTCTTGGGTGACCAAAATCACTTCTGCATGTTCATTAACCAGTGCAATTTAAATTTTCTCTGCCGTCCCTCATCCTTTCCTACTTCCACAACGAAGGCTTCCTTTGAACTATCCAAAATGTGGGGTACAGCGGCTGCATGGGAAAATCCTCTGTTGGAAATTAACATTTACGTGTTATACAATTGCGATGCTCTAGTTACGGAGATGAGCAGAGTCTTTGATACGCGATACAAGGCCCAGGCCATGGATTTAGAACTATTGAACCTCCGCCAACGCAAAACTCCACTCCTTGGCTACCTAGCTAGGTTCAATCAACTGGCAACTGAGACGGATTGGCCAGAAAACAAGAAAACGTCTGTTTTCTATAAGGGCCTCTCTGATGAACTGAAAGACTCCCTGGCTACTGTTCCGTTGGTTCCTGTAAGTTTTTATAAATTACTGGAATTGGTGCTCCAGATTGACACCCGATGTGCAGAAAGACGGGGTGAGAGAAAGCCAGCAGGTTATATAACTACCCCAGAATCACCCTTCACGGCTTTGTCCACACCTGCGCCCATGCAGGCGGGTGCCGTCCAGGGCCCTTTGACGCCGGCTCAACGTGAACACAGACGTTCACACAATTTGTGTGTGTACTGTGGTTCATCAGAGCACCTCTTGCCTAATTTTCCTAAGAAACCCACACGGAAGAAGGAAAACACCAGAACCCGGCAGTAGAGGGAGTCTGTTACGCTCACCTGGTATCCACAGGGACGCAACCCAGCCTTAGTTGGATGATTTGCACTCTCGAACCCTCTCTTGGACCCTTGGTAAGGCCTCTGGTTAAAGATGGGTCTGCAATATAGGAGAGCTGGATTCAATACCAGATTGTCTTTATGTTTTCCCACCTCCCTTGGCCTCAACTCCTCCTCCCCCTTGAGCCCTCTCCTCAACTTAATATTGTAAAAGGTGGATTCTCCATCCTGCTCCTTGTAGCATGGGCGCGTAGATGTGGGGAGTGAGCAGCGACCAAGTTACTTCACTGGTGCAAGCCCCCTGTGGGAATCCAGGCCTGCTGCGACTCCGTAGGTGTGCTGCTTTACAGTCTTTATATGCAGTTCTTATGTTCCTCTTAGTTCGAATAATAATGTCTTTGTTTCTTTCCTTTTAGGTATGGAAAGGTATTTTGGTGTTGTCAGTCAGTTTGAAGAGGAGCATGGGCCGGTAGGCGAAAGCACGGTGTGAGCGATGCTGTCCGGTGAGTAATGCGCGATGCGCGGCGCTGTTTCGTCTTTTTTATTGCTAACCTGTGTCTTTTCTCTCCTTGCAGGTTGCAATGTTCCTCGCCGAGTGCCATAATGTTCCAGAAATGATAGTGACCAGGCAATGACTACCCAGGTAAGAATTGTGTGGCTTTCTTCATTCGGGAGGAAACGTGAGTAAACGCTTACTAATGCTGTCTTTCTCTCTCCTCTTTTCAGGTTATGGTATTCCAGGATGCATGTGATGCCGGATGATGGAGTTCGTACCTTCAGGTGAGTGGAACTGAAGTCGGCGATGGATTGAAGACAGGATACTGTTCCAGGTAAGTTTCGTAGTGTTCTTTCTCTTTCTGCAGGTCCTTGGTTCAGGTAAGCTGGCATCATAGTACTGGACACAGTGAGCGTTACGCTGCCCACAGCAGAATAACGCAAAGCATGTTCTGCTCTTTGGGTGCGGTTTAAATAGTCTCAGGTAAAGTAGTCCAGGTAAAATAGTCCCACGCCTGCCACACCCAAAGTAGTCCAGGTAAAGTAGCCCCAGGCCTGCCACACCCAAAAGACTAGACCACATAGCTCAGTTCCTTATAACTGAGCTATGTGTGTGCCTCCATGTTAAATAATCCCAAGTAAATAGTCCCATTCTAATGTTGGTCTTTATGATGGTAATGAGCCTGGCGCCAAAGGAGCCAGGACTGACTCCAAGAGAGTCTTGGATGAGGTTTTAAGGCCTTTGACATGGCCCTAACTGGAAGGCTGACTTACCGGTGAGGGCCAGGAGCAAGGGTCATGACAGCACTCCCCCCATGCCCCTCTCACGGTGGCACTTCTGCCTGGTCCTGGTTTGGCTGGGTAATTCTGATGGAACTTTTTAATTAAGCGAGGTGCATGGATGTATTCACTAGGTTGCCATGATCTGTCTTAAGGGCCGTATCGCTTCCAATCAACTAAGTTGTAGATCTGGGGTATTTTGTGTCTAGGATATCCTTTACTTCAAACTCTGGTTCTCCGTCAACTAATACTAGTTTTGGTGGTGTTGAAACCTGAGTACCCGGTTGTACCGGTTTCAGGAATGATATGTGAAACACAGGATGAATCTGCATAGTGGGTGGTAGGGATAATTTAACTGCCACTGGATTTATTATGGATTCAATAGAATAAGGTCCCAGATATTGGGGACGAAAGGTCCTAGTCCCTTTCATGGGCACATATTTTGATGCTAACCAGACCTTGTCTCCAATTTGATAGTCGGGGGCTTTACTACGGTGTTGGTCAGTGAATTTCTTTTGTCTGTTCTTGGCTTGGAGTAAATGTTCTGCTGCTTCTTTGAAGGTCTGGGAAATAGTCGTATGTAGGGTTTTAACCGCTGGCATTTCCAAAGGGGTTGGGAGATCCAATTCTGAAGTATGTGGATGTCTACCATATATAGTGTAGAAAGGGGTCTGTCCAGTGCTGGTGTGTAATTAATTATTATAGGCATATTCAGTTATCCATAACAAGTCCTTCCAATTTCTTTCCACTTGATATAACATGCAACGTAAGTATTGCTTGAGGGTTTGGTTTGTTCTTTCTGTTTGGCCATCTTTTTGAGGATGGTGACTTGTGGATAGTCAAATGTCAATTTGGGCCATTGAACAGCATTTCCTCCAGAAGTTGGATACGAACTGACTACCTCGATCTGAGATCAAGACCGATGGAAAGCCATGTAGCCGTGCGATTTCTTCCAGAAATACTTTTGCTAAATTGGATGCATTTGGAAGACCCTCAAAAGGAATAAAGTATGCCATTTTAGAGAACATGTCTACAACTACTAAGATGGTGTTGAATCCTTGACTGGGAGGTAGATCGGTAATGAAATCAAGGAACAGTGTTTGTCATGGTGCGGGGAGGAATTTCCAATGGTTGGAGAAGACCAGCTGGTTTTTGCTTTTGGGCCTTGTTTTGTGCACACACACCGCAAGATTGGATAAATTGTATGATGTCTTTACGCCATGTGGGCCACCAATATTTTCGATTTACTTTAGCTAGAGTTTTTGGCAATTCCAGGATGACCTTCAATCAGGGAGTCGTGATAACCTGCTCTTGTAAATCTTTACTTGGCAAGTATAGACAGTTCCTAAAATATGGTAACTAGTCTTTAATGGTGTAATGTTCTCCTTGAGTACACTACTATTGTGAGAATGTTGGATCCATTAAGAGTTGGATCTTGTTTTGGAGTTAACCCTGTGTCAATGTTGTCATAAAACCCAGCAGTTTGTCTTCTGTAATGATGGCTACTGGATCTGGAGTTATGTATATCTTTTCATCAACAGCCATGCGGGACAAGGCGTCAGCCTTTCCGATTCAGACTCCTGGCTGGTAGGTGATCACATAGTCATATTCAGTCAAGAAAAGAGCCCATCGCAGTTGACGGGATGATTGAGCCTTTGCTGTTTTTATGTATTGCAGGTTTCGATGATCAGTTATGACAGTGACAGTATGTCTAGCACCAAGAAGATAGTGTCGCCATGCCTTGAAAGCTGATTTTATAGCTAAGAGTTCTTTGTCTGTGATAGCATAGTTGAGGTCGGGGGGGAGAATTTTCGTGACCAGAAGGCCACAGGGTGTAACTGGCCAGTTCCTGGGTCCCTTTGTGAGAGAACTGGTCCCATAGCCATGCTAGACGCATCTGTTTTAACTATATAAGGGGGGTCTGGGCAAGGATGCTGTAGAACTGTAGCAGAAGTGAATTTTTTCTTAAGTTCTTGAAAGGCCTTCTCTGCCTCTTCGGTCCAATAGAACTTTTTATTGTTTTTTTCAATAGTGATGTAATTGGATGCACTATTTGGGAAAAATCTGGGATGAATCAGCGGTAAAAGTTTGCAAAGCCCAACATTCTCTGGATTCCTTTAAATGAAGTGGGTGACGGCCAGTTAAGAATAGCATCTACCTTGTGCCTATCCATTCTGATACCTTTTGGTGTGAGGATAAAACCGAGGAACTCCACTTCGGTGACATGAAAAGAGCATTTTTCAAGTTTTGCATACAGTTTATGTTGGCAGAGTTTAGTAAGGATGGAGCCGACATGCCTATCATGCTCTTCTTTTGTAGCAGAATACACTAAGATGTCATCAATGTAAACCAGGGCGCAAACGTCAATTAACTCCCGCAAAACATCATTCATAAAGTACTGGAATGCAGCAGGAGCGTTGCAAAGTCCAAAAGGCATTACCTGGTATTCATACAAGCCATATTTGGCAAAATACGGTTTTCTATTTGTCTCCTTTCTTCACTCGAACAAGATGGTACGCCCTCCCTACCGTCCAGTTTGGTATAGATTTGGGCGTCTTTGACTTGATCCAATAATTCAGGAATAAGAGGCAGTGGACAACTGTTTTTTACTGTGATCTGGTCTAATGCGCGATAGTCGATGCAGGTCCTCAAATCTCCTTCCTTCTTTGGTACGAAGAATAAGGGACTGGCTGCCGGTGATTTAGATGGGCGGATAAATCCATTTGCCAGGTACTGATCAAGATAAACTTTTCAAATGGAGGTTTTCTGGTTCAGTAAGTGCATAGATTCGACCACAAGGAATTTGCGCACCAGGTATGAGGTCGATCTGACAATCGTAGGGCCTGTGCGGTGGTAGAGTATTGGCTTGTTCTTTCTGGAACATGTCATGAAAATCTTGGTATTCATTTGGTAGAGTACTAGTCGCACCTAGTACAATCGCCGCCGTACTGGGAGTAGAAGATGTACATAAGTCTGTTTTCCCCTTTCCTTGGTAATAACAGGTGTGAGCACAATCATCGGAAAAGGCCAACTTCTTGGCATGCCATTCTATTAGAGGGTTGTGAGCTACCAACCATGGCATCCCTAAGATTAGTCAAAACTGAGGAGCTTTGATGAGATCAAATGCGATAGATTCTAGGTGTCCATCCTGGCACAGTAGGGTTAGTGCTGCTGTGCATTGAGTTACTGGTCCGGAAGCTATTTCTGTCCCATCAAAAGTAGTACCTTTTTCAGTAGTCGACTTAGGGCATAAGGGAAGCCCCATCTATGCTGCCAGATATTGGTCTACATAATTCCCAACTTCTCCACTGTCTATGTATGCTTCGACAGCAGACAACCGAGACGGTTGTTGGTGATTGATCAAAATGACTGGTAATGCAAAGTGTGAGGTCTGTGGCTCATCCTTCTCGCTCGAAGAGCGGACCTCTATGCTTGCCGGGCTTGTTAGTTTTCCGACTCCTTGTTATTATCTTCCTTCTATGTGGCTCCAACAGTTCTCCTTGGTAGTTTCACTGGACATTCTTTGAGGAAGTGGCCTGATTTTCCGCAATATAAGCATAATTTCTGTTGCCTTCTCTTGTCTCTTTCAGTTTTAGTTAAAGGGGGCCGTTCACCTCCGATTTGCATGGGTTCTACCGTGTTTTCCAATGTACATGGAACATTATCCTTTGACCGGACATACACAGCTCGAGTGTCTAACCTTATCCGGTCCGCTTTTTGGTCTTGTAATCTGTGATCTAATTAAACCACAATGTTGATGAATTCTCCACAGTCTTTAGGTTGGTTAACCACTTGAGCAAGGACATCCTTTAGTTCCCCTCGTAGACCCTGATGAAATAGTGTAGTCCTTTTTTCCTCAGGCCACCCAGCTTCAACGGCTAGTATGTTAAATGTTGCTATATATGTAAGCAAGTCTTGACTTCCTTGACGGAGTGACAAAAGTTTGTTGTCTATTGCTTGGCCTTGGGTATGACCAGCAAAGAATTTTTCCATTTCCATATGGAAACCCCCAAAGTCATGTAACAACGTGTTATCCTGACTTACCAATGGTACCGACCAATCCGCAGCACTGCCACTCAGATATGACAAGACAAAAGCATCCTGCGCTTGGTCGTTAGGAAAAGCCCCAGGTCTGCAAAGGAAAAGACGACACTGGTTCATGAACGTTGCGTACTTCTTGGGGTGCCCTGTAAATCATTCAGGTGGAGCTAAAGGAACTGCCCCAGGAAGGGTTATTTGTACTGGATTGGTGGAAGAAGTTGGTACAGGTGCTGGCAGAATGTTACCAGGCAATGGGGTCTGTCCTGTCTTTGATTGGAGCAAATGTCTACTTATTTCGTCGGTATGATCCTTAGTAACAATCAAATCCCTCCTAAGAGCGTTGGTTTCTTGCCTGGCTTAATGTACTTCAGCGCGTAATTGTCCCAACAACTGAACTAACTGGTCAGTCTCTGAAGTCTCCATGATGCCCAGGTGGATAATATTATTGAGGCTTTGTGTTCTGTTACGCTCACCTGGTATCCACGGGGATGCCACCCAGCCCTGGTTGGATGATTTGCTCTCTAACCCTCTCCCAGTCCCTTGGTAAGGCCTCTGGTTAAAGATGGGTCTGCAATATAGGAGAGCTGGATTCAATACCAGATTGTCTTTATATTTTCTCACCTCCCTTTGGCCTCAACACTTTCCTCCCACTTGGGCCCTCTCCTCACCTTAATATTGTAAAAGGTGGATTCTCCATCCTGCTCCTTGTAGCAAGGGCGCGTAGATGAGGGGGGCGAGCAGCAACCAAGTTACTTCACTGGTGCAAGCCCCCCTGTGGGAATCCAGGCCTGCTGCGACTCCGTAGGTGTGCTGCTTTACAGTCTTTACATGCAGTTCTTATGTTCCTCTTAGTTCGAATAATAATGTCTTGTTTCTTTCCTTTTAGGTGTGGAAAGGTATTTTGGTGTTGTCATGCAGTTTGAAGATATGTATGGGCCGGTAGGCGAAAGCACGGTGTGCGCGGTGCTGTCTGGTGAGTAATGCACGATGCGCGGCGCTGTTTCGCCTTTTATATTGCTAACCTGTGTCTTTTCTCTCCTTGCAGGTTGCGATGTTCCTCGCCGAGCGCCGTAATGTTCCAGCAATGATACTGACCAGACGATGACTACCCAGCTAAGAATTGTGTGGCTTTCTTCATTCGGGAGGAAACGTGAGTAAACGCTTACTAATGCTGTCTTTCTTTCTCCTCTTTCCGGGTTATGGTATTCCAGGATGCATGCAATACCGGATGATGGAGATCGTACCTTCAGGTGAGTGGAACTGAAGTCGGCGATGGATTGAAGACAGGATACTGTTCCAGGTAAGTTACGTAGTGTTCTTTCTCTCTCTGCAGGTCCTTGGTTTCAGGTAAACTGGCATCAAAGAACTGGACACGGTGAGCGTTACGCTGCCCACAGCAGAATAACACAAAGCATGTTCTGCTGTTTGGGTGCGGTTTAAATAGTCTCAGGTAAAGTAGTCCAGGTAAAGTAGTCCGAGCCCTGCCACTCCCAAAAGACTAGACCGCATAGCTCAATTCTTTGTAACTGAGCTATGTGTGTGCCTCCATGTTGGCTGAACCCCTGCCCCAAGTTAAATAATCCCAAGTAAATAGTCCCAGTCTAATGTTGGTCTTCATGATGGTTATGAGCCTGGCGCCAAAGGTGAGGTTTTAAGGCCTTTGACCTGGCCCCAACTGGAAGGCTGACTTGCCAGTGAGGGCCAGGGGCAAGGGTCATGACAAGTCCATACGCCAGGGGCATTCCCAGTGGATTCTCGTCTCGCCTCTCCTGATGCTCCTTTTTACCTATCGGTAGCATTTGAGGTCTCTCTGAGAGCACCATTCCAGGCCCATACTGTGGTGAACTCCGGCGCAACGGGGAACTTTATGGATTTACAATACATCCTTCATTCCTGGATTCCCACCATGGCTAAAGCCAACACAGAAACCGACAATGCTGTCGATGGGACAGCATTGGTATCAGGTCCTGATGAAGAGTGTTGTAACAGCTGTTACTTTGGATTTAAGGAAATTATATCAGAAATGCCTATCTACCTATTTCTAGAGGGATCACCATACCTATCTGAATTAACTAAAGATGCTCGTTTAATGACAGAAAGTCAAAAGTAATAGTCCTCAGTCCCAAACTGAATTCTACCTGACCCTAACACTCATAAGAATAACTCAAATATAGGCCAAAATAATGTCTCCCTTCTCCTGGTCGTTCTTCAAAGATGCTTCTCTTTGTATGGGTGTCCTATCTCTTCGCTTGGTCGATGTTCAAATGTCTTGGTTTTTAGAATATGGATTTATTTGGTTTACTAGTCTTTTGGTGTTTCCTTCATGAGCAGGTGTAGCTCTTCTAATATACTCATGGCGTGTGTACTCTCCTTAACTGCTCTACAGTAGTGTTACTTGGGATATCTCTTGAGTCTTTGGTTTTCGCTTAGATATTATCCCTTTTAAGGTCCTGCTTCCTTCAAAGCCTTGGTTCTTCATGTCTCACTCTCTGGAGATTTCCTCCTTCTTTCCATGGTATTTATTTCCACTTTTTATCTATTTTCCAACCATTGATATTTGTCAAACTCTGCATGGCTTTGTCACTTTTCAATGTTCATTTACTGTTTGAGTTTCCAAGTTATGATTTCGAGAGTCCTTTCCCCTCCAACTAATTTGCTTTGGCGGCCTCTCGCCTTTTCCGTTCTGCATGGTACCTTTTTCCTTGCAGGACAACGTTTTGGGACTCAGCATGCCTTTGGGTACTCGGCTTCTTCCTTTCTCGCCTCGGTCTCGCTCTTTATTGTAGCGGACCCTACTGGAGCTCTGAACACTCTCGAGTACTTGGTTCCTTGGTGGCACTTCTCAGTGTCTGCAGCAGAATCCCTCTTGTGCCCGACACACTCTCTGGCAGTGGGATTCTCCGTTCTTGGAGCCCCTCTATGTACGGGGCTGGTAGGGAGGGGACAATGCTCACCCACCACGCTGTCAATGTGGTCAGGCCACCACCTTGTATGGGATGCAGCATCCCTGTACTCATCGGATTTCCAGCATCTCTCTCCTCAGCTTCTCATCTCTCCTGAAGTCATGAGTCCTGTGGCTTCATTTACTCTCCTTCTGCCAAGCGTCAACACGTCAGGGGGCTTCCCCTGCATATTCTGCTCTCTCTCCTCGCAAGATTCACTTGTCCCATTATATGCATGTCTATTTCCTTTTTCTTGGTATTGCTGATTTCTTTCCAGATTGTCAGTAGTCCACCATAAGGATGACAGGTTAGTCTTTACAGCAGGCAGACGCATTTTGGCAGATATCGTATTGGCTTTAGGGAGTTCCTCATTAGTCACTCCCATTTAGGTCCCACTTGCCCATATCCCTAGGGAGGGTCTTGCAGAGCGGGTTTACATCCCTAGCCTCAAAGGGGGGGACTCACCCTTGGGAAGAAGGGGCAAATACCTTCCACTGTGTCCATTATCATTACTCTGGGGGTTCACCTGTGACTTCAGGCATCATGACCATTTACTTCTACACCACTCTGCTGAGACATTAACACACACCAATATCCTCTTTGAACACTTATCACCACACACATACCCACCCACACACCATACGCAACAGCTAAAACGTTTTCAAGAAAGAAATGATGCTACTTGTTTTTTGTTTGTATAATGGAACAGAGATCTTTACAAAGGTGTGTGAAATTACCCAGAGCACTTCACACAAGAAAAATCAATAGAGGGTCCTCTATATTTATGAGGGAGGAAAAACTCAATTGTGAAATAGAATGTTGAAATGTTTTCTCTACATTTTAAATATGTATTTTAAAAATCGAGTTTGGCTCTGAAAGACAGCAGTTACATGTATGTAATGTGCGGGAACGTTATGTGTAATTGTGGAGAATTCCATGAGCATTCCATAGTGTGACTGTCACCTGCCCCTCCCCCGACCCGACCTTCTTAAATTCGGATCCAAGATGGCGGACGCACATATTCCCTTTCTAGAAGTGTACACGAAAGCTCATAACGCATTGCTGAGCTTTGCATCGTCGTTGTGCATATTTGGTCCCTAAATAGAATGGAATGAGGAAATAGGGACCTGGCCGAGCTGCATATCTGGGCTGGACGAGCCCCAACTTCCTGCTGCTTTGTGTGGCACCCATAAAAGTTTGATGTATTCAAATGGACAGGGGCAAACCCGCACACCCACTCACGCTCTGTGGTTCTCTCAAGGAACACAAAACAAAAAGCTTATTTGGTCGCACCCATAAATATTTACCTGTCTTTGATTAGTTGCTTGGCAATCAGGCCAGAAAAGTAACTCCATTGTTACTTACAGAGAACATGTGCCTGCCATCGCCACAGCAGTCAGGCTGGGCTTGCCTGCATAAGCTTTCCAAGCAGATCAGAGACAACAAAGGACACCTTCATGGGATCAAGCGGAAGGCAACAGGTGGATTTGTGATCAAACACACCCCAGCCATTAACTGGCCCTTTGACCACAACCTAACATGAACATACCCGGCATCGACTCATTGGGCCTCATTATAAGTTTCCCGGGCCGAAAAACAAGGGTGCCGGTAAGCTCACCAGCACCCTTGTTTGTGGACTGGGCAAACAATGAGTCTGCCTTCCTGAGCCGCTGTGCCCGACAGGTCTGACCCTGTCAGGCGCAGTCGCCACAGTAGCACTAGCACCGTTAGGAACAGTGCCAGTCCTTCTGTGTCCCCACCCCCATAGAGAATGGGGATTTACTTTTTACTGGTGCCTGACTTCCCGGACCTCCGGACTTGGAATCTCCCAGTGGCACCGGAAAGTCAGGCGCCAGTAACATTGTATGAGTCAGGCGGCAACCGCCGGTAGCGCCGGCAGTGTTACCGCTGGACACGTAATGAGGCCCATTGTATAGGTGCAGTGCATACACCTGAACTAGCTTCTGATAAGCAATATAACGTACAAAACAAAAGAGGTCATAACAGGGAGGTATGTACCCTGGCATTGGTAGAATGATTCACTATCAAGATCATATGAAACCAACTTTGACAATGCCAATCATTCTGTCTGTTCCATGGTAAAAATGGTTCCAAGGGCTGCCACTTATTTTCATCATATGCCGAAGTGCTCACACGATTTGGTAGGCATTGGCATCATATGCCCAAGTACTTACCCCGTTTCACAGCTATTGCCATCACCTGCCCAGCTGCATGCAATCATAATTTGCCAGCTATTGCCTCGATAGGCTCAGGAACTCTTTCACTTATTTATTTTAAAGCCCTGCTGTGAGGCACTACATTTAAATACTGCCGCCTTTTAAAAAGGTGTTGCCTTACTGTAGCCAGAGTACACTTAATTCCCATCCTATTACCAGATAGATCTTTTGTCATCATGGGTTGGCTGCACTCACCAAACAGTGCTTGCCATCAAATGCTCATCTATTCACACTATTTGCCATGATTTGCTTATATGTGCCACGGTAAACTCTGAATGTGCCAGGTATTGCCACTATTTGCCACAATCTGGCATTGTATATGCCGAGGTACAAACAGCAGGAGATGGGTTTTGTTGTCATATATCCAGGAATGCTCTCTATGCCCAGGTTCCCATGTTATTTACTATCTATCTATCTATCTATCTATCTATCTATCTATCTATCTATCTATCTATCTATCTATCTATCTATCTATCTACATGTGTTAAGCACACCTAACCAGGAGGCATCTAGGCGCTGAATCTTCCATAAGGATTCTCATGGACACTATTCAGCAGATAGGCCCATCGTTTACCCGGGTGTACTTACAGCCTCACCCTTTGTCGGTCATTGCAATAATATTGGTAGATACACATCCCATGTTTCGGTCATTTGTACCACATTCGCAAATAGGCTCCCGTTTCGCTAGAAGGGTTGCTTGAAGGTCTCACAATGTGCCCAACAGGACGGTAGAGCTTTTCCGGGTAGGGACGAACTTGCACTGGAATTCCCACAGGTTTTCCAAAGGGTTAAGCACTGCCTCGGGTCTCAAAAGCCCACCGCCCAATCACAGAGCCTGAGACCTGAGAGGGGCGTTCGATCGTCCCGTCAGATGCACTGAGACAATCTAAAACTGGACTGAATTTCATTTTGGATTTTGATTTTTGGCAGGTTTATCACGGAACCTGGCAGATTAGACTGCATCGAGGCGTGATAAATATGGGCGGAGGAGAAAAGAAAATGAAAGAACGTTAAAGCTACCATCACCAAAACCCAGTGAGATTTTAAGGCTTGGCGGAGAGGCAAAAGCAAATGTGTCTTACATTTAGATAAAGGTAAACTGTTCCACAGTTGTGGCCTGATTATGTTATGTTAAAGGTACTTATATAGCGCACCGTCACCAACGGAGTTAGTCCCCAGGCGCTCTGGTGGATCTGTAAACAAGAAGGAAGGTGGGTAGGGTTAGTCGTGTGGAGCGGGAGTAGGAGAGGTGGTGTGCTGCTGACGGCTTCAGCGCGGTATACACCGGGTGCTGGGCTTCGGTGCAGGTATCTGATCGGGCGAGATCTTGTGTGCTGTTTATGCGTTGTTGATACGGTGTGGTAAAGTGCGTGCGGATTGCTGGGAGAGAGATGGTTGTGTGAGTTTTATGTGGGTTGAGTATGCAGAGGTTTGAAGGCTGGGTTAATGGGGTCTGTATCCTAATCCTGTATCCTGCGAACTGATTCCGATACTTCTGGTTCTGTTTGAGCTGTATCCCTGTGGGTGGTGTTGTTGCTAAATCCCTATAAGCCGTCTCACTGTGGTGTGCAATGGTGCGGCAGGGATCCAGCTGCATCCTAGTAAGTGTTATATCGAGCGATAGGTAAGTATGAACCTTTCGTTCGGGTGTGGAACTGCAGTTGGTGCTACCTATTCTCTTGCTGTCTATTGTGACAGGGATCTGTTCAGGCTTTGGATGGTTCAGGGTCAGTGCACTGTTGATGAGGCGTCCTAGTGCTTCCGTCTTGGTCAGCCTGTGTATTCAGTCATTAGTTTCCTCCTATCATGACTATCTTTTAGTTAGTCCTTCGGTGTTCCGTGGGGTGACTTCCTTAGGAGCTACTGTTTGGTTGTTGTTTGTGTGAGATGGCACATTGTGCTTCCCTCTGTATCTTGAGGAGCTTTGTGTAATGTGAGTGCTTATCCTGTTTCTCATCCTCTGGTTTGGAGCTAATGGATGGGAGTTCCCTATTCCCTTGCTATCTGCTGTGACTAGGTCTGTTGGCAATGGCTATGGTTAGGCCCGTGTGCTATTGATGAGTCGGCCTGGTGTTTCCGTCTTCGTCTTGCTGTGTATTCGGTCGTTTGGGTCCTATTGCGGCTGTCTCTCGGTTAGTCGTTTGGTATATTGTGGAGTATTTTCCTTAGGATCTTTTCCCGTCGAAATCTGCAGTCATCCCTGCTTTTGAATTTGGATCTTAGAATATTGAGGTGGCAAAGATGTTCTGATTGAAGTTTTTGAGCTTGTCTGTGAAAAACAATCTTGCTGTCCAAATATTTACAGTTCTAAGCCATGAGAACGTTTGCATACAAGCCAGAGTATCTTGCAAGCAGTGCTCTTAACTGGAAGCCAGTGCAGGCATAGTATTGGCAAAGCAACTGTAGTCCCCCTTAAGTGCCAAGGGCGTGCATGTTCTTCCTGAATTCCCTTAAGGAATGATTGTAGGCTCCAATCACTCTCACACTTATCACACCCAGAACACACAGCAGCGGTCTTAACCCTTTGCGGGCTATCCGCTTGGCCGTCAGGAATGGCAGCATGCAAGGCCTCTGTAGAGTGCAGGTTAGCACCAGGTAGAGGCCCCACCACACCACAATGGCATGGCCCTCTTATGAAAAAAGGCCCGGCTCGCTTCCTGAAACCTCACGTTCTTTTGAGGTATCCAATGTCCTCATTTGTGTGGGTCAGCACTCGGCTTTTGATGTGAAAATAAAGGCACAGATACTAGTGTTAATTGTTTGGAATGTCAGTGTAAATGGTGTAATATGTAACCTGTGAATATAACGGGGAAAAACATGTCCGATGTACATGTGGATGGAGTGTTTTACAGTGTTAGTGTAGTCAGTAGGTGCTTACTGGATACATTACATGTTTTAACTTTTGGAAACTCTTCGACCGCTCGAGAAAAACATACCGGACACCATTTTCGAAACCTTCTATTAACGGGGTACCCCAACATGGGAACACCAAATCTCACCTGCCATTACAGCTAAAATGAACCTGTCACCCCTCTGGAGATCATAGATAATAATACAGCCACGTGGCTACCTTACATAGACCGAGTTGTAAGGACTGGGGCCGACCAGCAGCCTTCACAGCAGTATAACGCCTGGCCCAGGACTGTCTATAGCTTCAGCCCCGTGATTCCCACTTTTCAAGGAAGGCTGACCTACTTGTAAGTGCCCTAGCATAGGGCCTAACTTCAAGATACAAAGAAGCGCTAGGAGGCTGTTCGCTCGGGCCATGCCCCATACTCTGCTACCCAGAAGTGAATTAAGGAGGCCCAAAGAAAAAAGCTGCTGGTGATCCCAGGCCCCCATTCCATGCGTCCCAGTGAAGGGAGAGATGTGAGCCCGCCTGCTCCACAACTTGCTCTGTATGCCCCTGGTGCCTCTCCTTGCTGCCCATGTTCCTGTGCCTATTAAATAAACAAGCATTGGCAATGCCAATAGTTTTGGTGTTTACTAAATTTATTTGTATTTTGCATGTATAGGTACCAGGGTGTTAGGGAGAATTTTCATAAATGTGCTAATTCCCTTCACCTTAGAGACCCCCAGCAACTTTGCTGGATTTTGAGGACTTGATTTTTTTCCTGGAAAGAATGTGCATTTTGATGTGTGTTTTTCCCTTGTGTTCACTGATTATGGGGTTTTAGATAACTCCATAGGCATCTTCTTTTCATGTGTGTTACACAGCACCCTCAGTGCAGTGACATAGGGATGCCATTTAGACTTCCCAAAGGTTTAAATACCTTCTCTGAGATAAACTACTGTTTCCGAGAGAATATAAAGTGAAATTGACTTTACTAGTCTTTCCAAACTCCTAGACCCAGCACACACTATCTTACAATGGAGGACTGGAGGGGTTACATAGCATCCCCTGTGTCTAAATACCCATGTAGCAGTCAAATGCGACCCTTTCCTAGTGGAAAGGCTGGTGGCAGTGGTTTTAGAATAAACTACCATGATTTTTTCCGACCGCGAACACCAGTAGCTAAAAATTGCGGGAGCCATGTTTTTCAAGATGGTGCCTTAAGCCCCTTTGTTTAAACGGGTCCTGGTCTTCTTTTTTCACCATTTCTTTTTGGAAAGGTCCTTCTATTGTTTGTCTCTGCATTCCAAACCAGGTTTGGTTCCTTTGTTCGTATGCCTTTGGCGGGCTTCAGGACTGAAGACCGCCTCTGGCGTCTGAGTGTCTGGGGTGGACAGGAAGTGAGGGAGGTGCCCAAAACTCCCTGTGCTTAGTCTTGTAGGAGACCCAAATGCACTCTGGCGTGATTGGCTGGCTGACTGTCCGGCAAGGACAGCCACCCTGTTTGGTGAGTGACAGCTAGGCTGGAATGAAAAAGAGAGAATTGTTTAAAAGGCGAGTCTCTTGGACTGGAAAGCAGAGTCGACCACTGGAACAAAAGAACCGAAGACGAGCTGGAAGAGGACGGCTGCTGCAACTCCTGGACCATTGGTTTGCCCAGTGAAGCCCTGCTGCAGGTCCGAATGACCAAGTTCATCTCGACAGAGAAGCCCCTTCACGGACGGCTTCTTCCTTTGAGTTGGTGGGACCAATCAACTCGTAAGCCACCTGCATACCATTCTCAAAGCTGGTTAGGATTAACCAGGGGAAAGGACACCAGCTTGTGTGCTTGAAGAACAGATACCCGAACTAAAGGGACTCCATTTTGTTACCTTTTTCGACGATCCCGTGCAGTGCAGGAGTCCCCCAACGTCCTCTCTCTTGTCCTCATGACTGAGGCTCAGGAACAGTGAGATTGTCAGGAACTGCCAGGCACCGACGACTTCAGCTGCGTTTGTCTCTTCATACTAAGGTACTGTGCCAACCCGATTGAGAGAACGACACTCTTGTGGTGAAAGTCTGAGAAACTTTCCCAACTTGCAGGCCTAATCAGCTTGTGACCCCAAAAATGATTCTTTTTCACCTAATCTACTTCTGAGAACTTTTGCAAAGAATTTACCGTTTGATACCAGAACTGCTCTTTCCTATCCAGAACACTAGCCCATTGACTTTGGCCTGGCCTATGGACTTGAATGGAACTCTTCTGGTGAACTGAATCTATTTGCACTGTCTAAACAGTATATGTGATCTATTCTACTTACCTTATCCATTTTGCTCACTTCTAAGTAACTGAACTTCCATTTGGCTCCTATTTCAGGGGAGCTCAAACTGTCTCAAAATCTTGGAGTTTTGTATTGAAGTGTATTGGTATATAATACTAAGTTGTCCTCTTCTAGTGAAATGTTTTCTAAATGATTGTGTAATAAAGTGTTTTACCAGGAAGCCTTCAGTATAAGTGTTTACTTGAACAACTGTGATTGAAAGTCCTCTGTGTAACTACTTGTACTGCTCACATTCACTCTTGAGAAAAGCCAGGCTGCTCAGCTCGCTACCAACAAACTGTGTGGTACAGACTTATACTAGAGGTTGGTTTGGCTTACACCTGTAGTCCTAATTGTGTGTTGTTGTCCCAGAGGGTACTGCATGCAATTCTGCTTAACACAGGGTGCAAGCAGGATGGTGCATAAGGAGGATGCGATAAGGGGGGTGGGTGTACAAGAGAATGAGAAGGAAGGAAGAATAGAGCAATAGTCCAATATGAAATACCTGTAGCTGGGAAATGGATAGCCAGGCGCCTGACTTGCTTCTTACAAAGCTGTTGATTGGAGCAAATATTGTTAGGGAACTCCTCCAATGCTATACATAGGAAAAATGTACATGCAATTATCATCCCAACTGTACCCGGTACTCATTTGTCGACCTCAGAGAATTGAAAGGCTCAGATGTCCTTGCCAGGATCTGAACCTTTGACATCCCGATCCCGCACACATTGCCGCAGCAAGCCCTCAACCCACTGAGCTATCTCACCTCTATGACAAAACTCTGCTGTTCCCTAACCCCAGCACATAACGTAGGGGCACCAACCCTGGTCAGGGCTTTCACACACATTGCTGCAGCAAGCGCTCAACCCACTGAGCTATCTTACGCTTTAAACAACTCAGCTGTTACCTAACACCCCAGCACATAACCTGCATGCACCCAGGGCTTTCCCACCTGGGAGTAAACATACTCTAATCGCGTTTCCGGTGTAGGAGGGAAGCATAGTAAGGCAATGAAGGGCATAGGTTGCTAAGCACATCCCACAAGCACATGCATTGGGTAATGCTTTAATGCACCCTTCCGTGTCTGAGTCAGATGCCTGTATTGTTCTCCTCGGGTCTGGTGACTGAAAGCCAGTGGCTCTGATGTGAGGAAGCCCTGGCACCAGCACTTGTGCTGTCCTCTGCGCCCCATTGCGGATGGAAACAATGAAGCAGATGGAACGACTGTTATGTACCTGTATCCCCATGTTACCCTATCCATCCTGTCGCTTTATACATATGTACCTGTCTTCCCTTGTTACCCTATCCATCCTGTCGCTTTATATATGTATGTACCTGTCTCCCCTTGTTACCCTATCCATCCTGTCGCTTTATATATGTATGCACCTGTCTCCCCTTGTTACCCTATCCATCCTGTCGCTTTATATATGTATGCACCTGTCTCCCCTTGTTACCCTATCCATCCTGTCGCTTTATACGTATGTACCTGTCTTCCCTTGTTACCCTATCCATCCTGTCGCTTTATATATGTATGTACCTGTCTCCCCTTGTTACCCTATCCATCCTGTCGCTTTATATGTATGTACCTGTCTCCCCTTGTTACCCTATCCATCCTGTCGCTTTATACGTATGTACCTGTATCCCCATGTTACCCTATCCATCCTGTCGCTTTATATATGTATGTACGCCCCCATCCTGCTCCCGTGCCTGGCCGCAAGCGCTTCACTGATGAACCACCATATCACACCACTATGCTTACTCTCTCCTCTACACCATCACTCAACTAGAACACAGCTATGCTATGACACATTTGGCCTAGCTGTTCTCATACTAACATGACCCCACGAACACCTCATCACCCTAATAAACACAGCTAGCTGAGCACATTCCGGCTATCGTAGGCGTCTCCTCAGGCCTAATGCAGCCAGAACTCAGTCTGAGTGTCCACCCTCCAGACTGAACACATACAACTGATTCCTCAGCAACACACCTACCGCTAAGAAGCAGCTATCATGCAACAACCACACCAGCTGCACATATATCTGGTACACCCACGCAACATACGTAACTCTCTCTCTCTACTGACTTGAACTACAGTTCCCGAGGGCGTTTAACCTACCAGCGCTTTGAGGTCATACCAATGATACATAAGGCGCTATATAAATGCCAAGTAACATAACATAACATTGTCATGCCAAGGGGAAGCTCAGAGAGTTCCATTCTCCTGCTGATCTCTCGGGGTGGTCCCCTCTCACAGCCTCGCACTCTAAAGAGGGTCAGGGTGAATACCCATTCGAGGAGTACTTTTGGGTGCCCACGGTGCAGGCAGTCCTGCTGTCTAGGGGGGTGATGGGCAATATCGAGGGGGCTGTCGAGAGCCTGCAGGCCACAGAGGCATCTCATCTAGCGCGTATCCAGAACGATCATTGCTTCTTTGCAGGTCACAGAACCCTAACACTTTACACATGATCGATTATTAGTCATGTAAGTAATTTCTGAACTCGCCCAACAATAATTATCATATACTGGGCGTAAAGGCAATTTCAATAAGCATTGAGTGGAGCAACGTTAATACTATTGTAAAATAGCACCAGCAGTGCTAAATAATCCATGCTATGGAGACCGGTGGTGCTTGTGAGACGTGGGAGGGGAGGGGGGTGGGGGCAGGGGGGAGCATAATTTGGAACCGTTTTAGGTATTGGCGCTGTGTTCTGGAATCGTACTATAGATACGTAATTAATAAGACGAGTAACCTCGGGGACTGAGAGCTACATAGATTGAAATTCTTAGCCATTCCTGCAATCCCAAATTTCCGCGTGCACGGAAGTTGCTATTAAAGAATTAGCAAAAGACAAAATAAACCATTATGTGCAGTCCCTCCCCCAACCCTTTTGCGGTCTACTGTCCATTCAAAAACCCAGAGCACCCCGTTTTAGCTTCCTCGACGGGCGATGCGTATCCCCTCCCTGCCGCGTGGCTCTACTGCAGAGCAAACCTCATATGCGGGGGTTCGCTCGTACTCCACAAACCTTGTGGAAACATCTTCAAAGCGCAATATGGAGCGTCACACCACACATTAAATTCGTCCATTGCCCAGCTTACTTGATGGCCAATGGACAAATGTAGCCTCCAGCACCACAACCGTCTAACATGCTGTGGCGTGTAGCCTACGGCGGTTGGTGTCTCCATTAACAAAGCCTGTGGGCCGGTGCGTTCCCTTCACGCACAAGCCTGCTTCCTTGAAGTCTTACGCAGTGCCGCTATAAGTGCCGCACTCTTACGAAAGCAATGCTTACTAAATCCTGCTGCTACCGTCAGCCTACTAAAGCTTCAGGCTGCGCGGGCCAATGGCACGTTACAACACAGCGCATCCACACAAGGAGACACGGGACACGCGTGTGTGCCTTACGGCGTCCCGGTGGAAACTGCCCGCACGGACGTTCTTTATTGTGAACGCGCATGCGCGGACCAGCACGAGGCTCGCGCATGCGTCGTTCATGCTTGCAACGTCACATCTGGGAGGAAAGTTTGCAAGTGGGCAGTTTTCAGATACAGTGCACCGTGCACACCCCCAAACAAATCCCTAAATACTACAAAAAAGGCAACCATCTTGCCATCAGACTCGACAGAGCTGCAGTGACGCAAACGCCAACCAGGAAACTTCTGCAGAGAGATAATGCAGTCCTTGCCCATTCCAGAAGCTAGGACGGAAGATCCTTACCTGTGCTCTATGGAGGCATCCAGCGCATGGATCTCAAGCGAGGCGCCTGGGCCATGCAGATCCTGAGGTTGCAGGAGCACTGCGAGGGGAGGTGGCGGCGGATCACTGAGCATGACAGGAGAGACGTAGTGCTGTGATGGAGAGCCTTTGGGAACGGCTGTACCATGGACAGCAACACTAAATGGTGCCATGACACAGGGGGGTGGAGCACCACTATCCCACACATGCACGAGAAGTTCATGCATGCGTCGGGGATGCCGGCAGCAGCGCCAGACTGTAACTGCTGGACCCATATTCATGCAACTTACATTAGTTGTTTTGGGATGTGTGTGTCATGTCTTGCCACCCTTACCTTCCCCATGAATTATTATGCCACAACATTTCGTCAAGTGTTGGCAATAAAAGGCCGTAGGTTTTTATTGTTGCAGATATGGTTATGGAACATAAACAATAATCGCATATGGTAATAATATAGTACTTTTGGGCACCGGGTCCTGAGGTTTCCCCCTCTGGCCCTTGCCGCCTTCTTTGTCCCACGACTTGTTTTGGTCACCGTACAGTATCCTGTTTTCCCTTCTGTTGTTGTTCTCCCTTTTTCCTGGGGTCGGAGGGATAGCGGAAAAGAAAAACAGGAAGACGCTGAGTACACAGCAAACTCCCTATTGCTGTTTGGGTCCCTGTGCAGGGTCCACAAACAGTTTGTGTTCTTGTGAGCTGAGAGCAGCTCCTTATATGGGACCCAGGGTAGCCCCTGGGTCCTTGTTTGTCATTAGTGAGTGCTGGAGGCCAGCCCCCCACGCCCGCACTGGAGCCGACTGCTGGGCCCCTGGGGGGGGGCTTCTCTTTGATTTCCCCTTCCTGGCTGCCTTTGCTTCTCCTGGGCGCCCATTTGTTGTTGCTGATGTGTGAGGTGTTAATTCACACCTCACCCTTCCTGCGCTTTGCAGTGCTGAGACTGCATGTCTCGCTGTGTTTTGGGGGAGAGGGGCGCTGTGCCTTGTGGGAGGTCTGCTGCCTCTCTCCTGGCGCCTGGGGCCATGGGGCAGCAGTTACCTCGCCCAGTGGCGGCTGCTATCATAGGGCGGCCGGGAGCCCCCCCCCTAGAAAAGGAGAAAAGAAAGAGGAAGCTAAAAGAGATTCAATCTGAGAACTTCTCTGATTGAATCTCTTTTAGCTTGCATTTCCTTTGCCAACAGCGCGGGGGCGCTGTGGCAAGGCAACAATAACAAAGGGCCGGGCCCGGCTGCTTTCACAGCGGGGCGCGTCCCGTTTTACGTCTTCCTTCTTCAATAGTAGAGTGCCTGGAGCTCGTAGCTCCAGGCACTCTACGTAAGCCCCATCAATTAGAAGGCTGGCGGGGTGCTTCAGGGGTGGCCTTGCCAGTCTAAAATGTGCATAAACAGCACACTAGGTCCGGGTCGTCAGTCGTCACTGAAATTCCCTCCAGTCCCTCACCTGCATGGAGACAGTAATGTCATTGGCTGTTTGCCGGCCAATGACATTACTGTAGCTATGCAGATCTCTGGTGCAGGGTGTGTGGGTGCGCCTGCGCCACCTTCACACTCTTCCCTGGCCTTGATTCTTTAGACGACGGCAGGAGTCACAAGTCGACGCGAGCCCAGCTGCCCGGCCCTGAAGACCACCACCAGCCCAGCAGAGACGGCCTGGACCCTGGTCCACGAGTCCATGACATGACTTGCCGGTGGGTAAGTAGGTGGTCCCAGCAGATGTTGTTTCTTGTTTGTGTTTTGGGCACGGGGAGGGGACGTGGTCCACGAGCCCCAGTCAGCAACACTGAAAGACGTGTAGGCCAGGGCCTATGCCTTTCAGTGTTGCTGACTAGACTGCCGTCAACTTAATGGGGCCTTGTGTCTCACTCGAGTCGAGTGAGTCTCCGGCGGGCTTTGGTGGTAGTGGGCCCAGGCTTCATGTCTTTTGTATTCCCGCCAAAGCTGAAGCAGCAATGAAACTGCTCTGTGAAAGGTTTCTGATGTTGAATGGAGGAAAATAGGTCAGGCCTTGTGACTGCTATTGGGCCTCATTACAACCTAGGTGTTAAGGGTTTAACGGCGCCATCGGCGCCGTTAACCCTTAACGCCTGATTACCATTTTAACGGCTGCTTTTAGCAGGCGTTAAAATGCAAGGCGCTAACCCGCCTTGGTGCTAATTACGGCACCGTAATTTACGGTGCCGTAATTAGCGCCTTCCCCACTCCCATTATGCCCTCTGGGGCAAAAATGGGAATGGGGAAGGGTAAATGGGGAATGGGGATTTACCGCCCCACTCACCTTGGAATGGGGCGGTAAATCCGCCATCCACCATAGTGTAAACACAGTTTACACCATGGTGGTAAAGTAGGGAATTTACCGCCTGGGTTGTAATGAGGCCCATTGACTTTTACTTTTTTATTTTATGTTTTAGTCCTGAGCTGGCCGGGCTCAGCTCTGATTTTGGCAGCTGGCAGCTTGCAGTTTTAGTTCAGCTTGAGCCACTCATTTGGCCTGAGCAAGGCAGAGGGTTCTATGTTCTTATGCCAGAAATAGAATGCCGGTGGGAGAACACCCTCAACAGCACTCCCGTTTTATTTTTTACAGGGGTACCCCCATCAACCTCTCCCTTCCCCCATCATCTAAACCCTTTACCTCTTTGCTTAAGGGGTATACACTTAAATTCTGTTGCCAGCAGTTTTTCTACCAGCATTGAATTCCAGAATGGGCCCGGGCCCTGCTTGGCTCGCCCACATCTGAGCATCAGAGAGTAATACAAGATACCTTGTCTGGGGTTTACTCAACTACTTTTCCAGTTTTGTGTTAATACTGTAACCTCAATGGCTTGCTCAGCAGTGATATGTGGGCTCTGTCCTATTGGTTACTTTCACTGTGTTTGCATGGGGGAACTCGGCTAAAGCCCACATCAGCAACGGATATCTGCAGGGGCCTGCATGGATGAACTAGGGATACTAGTCCATGCAATGGCCTGTTATTCTCCATGTGAAATGTCAACAATGACAGTAGTTGTGTATGGAATATAGGTCTTGTAATGCTGGTGCACGTGACTGAGGCGAGTAGGTCTAGTGACAGCATTTCATAGTCCTGTTCCATGCAATGCTGATGGCCCTGACATGGTGGAGGGGTTTGCAAGCAGTTGTGCCTTATTGTGAAAATTAGGGTCACATGCGGTAGGGTTGACATGTTGTAATGCAGATGCAGTGCTACATGTTATGGTATTGTATGCATATATGTCTTGTGCTCTCAGTCATTTACATTAACTTGTGACATGATCTTCTTGTGTGATTTCTGACTTCCTGGAGGGAAGTAATGATGTATATCTAACGTGTAGAGAAAGGAAAAGTCATGTTGGGGGTCAGAAACGAAAAGGGTGCTCCCCATCACCTCCCAGTGCTGGTTCATGTGAAGGGGTCCTAGCACGGGGCAGACACCTAACCTCACTCCCCATCACCTTCCAGCGCTGGTTCATGTGAGGGTGGTCCTAGCAGGGGTCAGACACCTACCCCCCGATCACCTTCCAGTATTAGTTCATGTGGGCGTGGTCCTAGCAGGGATCCGACACCCAACCCCACTTCCCATCATCTTCCATTCTGAGTTTGTTAGGTTATGTGTCTGAGTTAGTGTGACCCCTGACTGGGGTTGCCAGATGTGGGCCAGGTGTGCCTTTAGCACCCCCAATCCCCTCAATCTGTCGTCGGAAGGTGAATGCGTATGCCTCGGGGGGGGGGGGGGGGCAGAGGTATTCTTGGTGCTTGACAGTGAGGACAGAGAATATTTTGAACTGGGTGGGCTGGAATGTAAAGTGTGTTGCTCCCCAACTCCGGCTGGCATATTTTGGGATAAGTGTGTTAGGCCATTGAATGGAGGTGTGCTAGCAGGGATGCTTGCCATTGAGTATATCTGAGGGGGAGGTGGGTGAAGGCTATAAGAGTGGGTTGGGCACCAAATGGCACTCCATGTCACTGTCCATTGCATGCTTGGTTGGGGGGCGGCCCTGGCAGGACGTCTGAGGTCTGTATACCCTCCCAGTCTTCTACCAGTTTGGCTTTATGGGGTGATGTCCTGTCTTTGTGGGGAGTGGCAGACAAACGACGGGAATGCTTGTAGAACCTCCATCTCCTCATGGGACTGCCAGAGGTTGGGTTGGGATGGGTGTGGTGTGAGGAGAGGGGGAGGGGGTGAGGAAGGAGGAAGATAGTGAGGTGGGAGAAGCAAGGAGAGGGAGTACTGGGAAAGAGTGGCAAGTAGGTGGCTAGGAAGAAGGAATGAGAGGAAAAGGAAGGTGATAGAGAAGGATAGTTTGGGTGGAAGACGAGAGATGGGCGGGAAGAGGGAGAGATGGATAGAGTGAGGGGAGGAAAGGAAGGAGTCGAGGGGCAGGGGAGGAGGGAGAGCAAGAGATGGGTGAGAGTAGAGGAAGGAGTAAGATGGAGAAATAAGGAGAAGAGATGAGGAAAAAGAAGAGGACCAGTAAGAGAAGGAGAGAGGCAGGTTGGAAGAAAGGACACGTAGAGTTGGGAGGGGAGAGAGGAAGAGGGCGAAAGAAAGAATGATAAAGTGAGTAAGGGGAACTGATTATGAAGAATGGAATGAAGATGTATCAAAAGGAGCGAGAAGAGAGTGGAGGCGCGGGAGTAGTGAGGAGGGTATAGAGTAGGGCAATCTTTAAAAGGTGCAGCACTCCTGTTTTGCTGCCTCCACCCCTCCGAAGGTTCCGATGTTGCAGAACAGGTCTGCAGGCATGGCGCAGGGGGTGGAGCGAGCGTGCAGAGCTCTGCATAACGCTGATCTCGTTCTGATGATGCTTTATTTACTTATTCCTACACCCTGCCCAACACCCCACAGTTATGCGTACAGCTGACCTCTGCACACCATCCCTGGCCCAGTCTGGTGCCCTTCTAGTGCCTTCCTCCAAATAATCCCTCCCATCTAGCCGATTCCTCCGGCCCAGTACGCTGTAAAATGCCCTTGCTACAAATTGTATCAAAAAACACACCGCGGGTATTTCTCCAATGGTTTGTCCAGCAAAGTAGCCAACTGTGATCTCAAATGTGGGCCAGGGTTTTTGTGGGGCCGGAGCCCATTTTTTGCCACAGTCCGACCTTGTTCTTTCCATGATGTAAAGTGAAAAGGTGCTCGCCTCAGATTCAGCTCCACAGCGATGAGTGCCCTTCTCAAGCTGGGCGCGGTCCTAAGTACCATGGCCATGATTTCCAACTGGATTTCCCAGAGATAGTACCAGCTATTCTCAATACAAGCTGCTGTAAAATACACCATCACCCTTCCACACGTAAGAATAGTGTACCACCATTAATATGTAAAACCCAATGCTTTTTTCATATTTCGGTGGGTTTTTTGAACAGTAAATGGCATATTTTGTAGGCCATTTTTCCAAAGATTTCGCAGGGGGGAGGGCTCGCGCGCTGCGCGCCCTCGCTACTAAATGCGCCCTAGAAAATGTACGCCCCACCAGCTTTCAAACTCACCAGCCGCCACTGACCTCGCCTCGCCTGGGGCTGCCCGGCGGCATTGCCCATAAGTGGCTGCTGCTTCGGCTCAAAAAGAGATCACACTGCAGTGGACTTGAGTGACAATAAAACATTGTTGCATACAGTGGTCGAAGTGTACAAAAAGAAGTAGTGGAACTATGTTCCCTGCTAGCCTGCACCCACTCCCCACAAACCCCATCACCATGCCCCCTCCCACACACAATACAAACCCCCAAACACATGCACCTGCTGTTTAAGGAAACGTTCAGTGCTTTGCACTGAAAGTGCAAGTTTCAACTTCTTCCTACACTTTTATTTTAAAACAAAACCATTCCGGAACAGCTTCTTTTTCAAATAAAAGTATAGGAACGGTAAAACTTCATTAAAAAAAGTGGAGGAGCACAGCCCCCGACCGCTCCCGCCCACTTCGACCACTGGTTGCATACAAATGAAAATATAATGGACATTTAGTTAAGTGCAGCCATTTTGCTTCTACTTGGGAGCGCCCACAGCTCCCCGGCAACAGCTGAAGGCCGCTAGACGTGAGCAAGAGGGTCAAGGCTCGGCTGGTGCTTCGGCCATTTCATCGTCAAGCTTTGGCAAGTTGCCATGCCAACACCATACACTGCTCCGAACTCCCTTTTCTCTTTTTATTTTACAGTACCAATGGCGATTATTTAAAAAGTGCCAAAACCAAAAATGGTATCCCCTGCATAGCCCAGACCACCACTGCTTGATTGCAGCCCACCTGTTTGTTTTGAATGAATATGCTGATCAAGTTAGTGTTCCACCCACCACACAGACAGAGGCATGTAAGGTCTATTTTGTTAGTAATCTCTCCATGAACCCTACCTAAGATCCTGGGGAATTGGGGGTATCACACTTTGGGGTCCGTTTACTTTATTCAATTGTATTCCTCAAGGGTGTGGACTGCACATAAACATGAAGGTAAGAGAACTACTTTTTCTTCCCCCCTACTAGTTCTTCAGTCACATGTGGCTAGCAATGGAGCAGCTAAACTCCTTGGCTGGGTGCGGGGCACCTAGAGACCCAAGCTATTCCTCAAAGATGAAGGCCCAATGAGGCCCTAAAATGTCTGGGGATGCTTTTGGTCTTCAGCAGAAGGGATGTGACCAAGCAGATTGTGCTGGACTGCCCCTTCTTGGGTAGGACCAAGCCTGCTATTCATATAGTCTTTCCCCTTTTGTAATGGCTTGGCAGGCGAAGAATGATGGTTTGGAAAGTTCCCCAGAGCAATGCCAGAGTTTAAGATTAATTCTATACCTTCCAGCCATGACCTCTTTGGTTTTACTATACTGACCCTGAGAGGGAGGAGTATGCCCAGACGTGGGTCCCATAACTGCTTGGTCTAGAGACCCAAGCTACTCCTTGCTGATGAGGTCCAATGAGGCCGAAACATGTCTGGGGATGCTTGTGGCTCATGCAGAAGGGATGTGACCAAGCAGTTCGGGCTGGACTTCCCCTTTTGGGGTAGCACCAAGCCTGATTTGCATATGGTCTTTCATCTTTTGTAATTGCTATGCAGTCAAAGAACGATGGTTTGGAAGGTTGACCAGAGCAATGCCAGATGTTAAGATTAATGCCATACCTTCCATCCACCATCTCCTTTGTTTTGGGCTGATTAGAGAGCCATGCACACTCACTTACTTGTGTAGCCAAGAGATGTGGATGACAGAGCTTGGTTTGATCCCCTTACTTCATCGTACAGCACGCAAACTAGCGGCGTGGCTCCAGCGACACAGATCAGGCAGCAGTATTTCTCTGGCGTTGGCCTAGGGCACTAAAGACGCAGCATGGCCTCGGACATGGCCATATGATCAGCTCTCCTTTCCTGGGTACAGAGCCCCAATGAAAACACATGGGGTGCATGGAGTGCTCACAAAAACACACACCTCCATCACCCAAAGATGTAAATGAGAGCAGGCTGCAGGCAGAAGCTTACAGCTTTGGTGCAAAAACGGCAGAAAACTAGGCCCCAGGGTGCGGACGAAAATCAGCAGTAGTGGAGCATAGTACCTATTTATTTTATTTATTTATATACTGGGAGGAACAATGTTCTTTTGATCACAAAAGAAGGTGCAAATGATAAGTGAAACAATTTGATGGGAAGCAATTACCTTCTTATAATGGGGTGAGTTTGAGGGGCATTTTGACCAGGTTGCGTAGAGGAGTAAATGCAACAGTCCCTGTGGACAATACATAAGTGGACATACAGAGAGTAAGGACAACCAACATTAGACATTTATAAGTGCAGGAAGGTGACACGGCCACCTTTGCTCGGGAATAGACCATGATGGATGAAGTGCTAGAGTGGAGGCAGAGAAAGTGAGGGACAAAGGCAGATTAGAGGCGAGGCAAACATGTTAGCTAGAAAGCAGATGTCAGGTAGGGTAAGAGGGTAACTCAGGGGAGAGGAGGTAAGCTTTTAATTTGGTTTTTAGAAAATCCATGTGGACTGTTTCTTGGATGACTGGGGGAAGAGAATTCCATGCAAGTGCAACAAGAAGAGAGAAGGAGCCAAAGCTAGAGGCAGCAGCTGGAGGGCGAGGAGCCGCAATGGTAGTCGAGACGGCAGAGAGGAGATTACGAGAAGGCTTACAGAATTAGATAGATTAGGATAGATACAGTGGTGCCTTATCCTGGATAGATTTGTGTACCAGGAGAAGATATTTTAATCTGCCCATGTTTTGCATCATCAGCCATCCAGCCTGGTGTTGAAACAAGAAAGTAGGTGTGAAGTGAGGAAGTTCAAAGAGAGTCCTGGTATGGTAGTACTAATAAAGGGTGGTTGAAGGCCAGAAGGCATTTAGGTTCTAAAGACAGATCGCAAAGTAAATGCTCTTGTTGAGAGGACAGAAAGCATAGTTGGGTAGACCAAAGAGAATGCTTGCACAGTAGTCTAGTTTATAGAAGACAAGAGTGTTAAAGATGCTTGGCGGTCTTGAATGGAAGAAGGTTTTCCGATTATTTAGGAGGTTGAGGTGAGTCATTGTTGCAGTTTTAGAGATGAAAGTAGAGAAGATGTGGGAAGGGACATAGATGACATTGAGGTTTCTACCTGAAGAAGAGTAGGGGAGAGTGGCAGGTATGCACTGGGTAGGCAGATGAAGAGATGAGAAGGGGTGTGAGATTTGGTAGGGAAGAGGAGCGCCTCTTTTTTGGTAGAGTTTAACATCAGAGAGTGCAAGGCCATCCAATATTTAATGGCAGAGAGACAGTTGGACATTTTGTTAGAGAGATCAGAGGAGAGTTCAGGAACAGAGAAGATTTGTGTATCATCCGCAAAGAGTTGGTACGAGAACCCAAAGGAGCAGGTTAGTGTCCCAAGGGCAGAAGGATGGAGTGTAAAGAGTGGACGCAAGACAGAGCCTTGCGGAACATCAACAGTTAGAGTAGTGATTTGAGAGGTGTTTTTGTTCTAGTAGACAGACAATAGGTGATGTGCAAGGTAGGCTTCATTTCAGGCAAGGTGTTGATTGTGAATCCCATGAAGAAAGAGAGTATTAAGGAGATCAAGGTGATCAACAGAGTCAAAGGTAGCGGACAGGTCAAGGAGAATTATGAGGATAGGCTGGATTGCTTAGCAGAGGCAATAAAGCTGGACACATTCATGAGACCAGCTTCCGTGGAGTGCAGGAGCGGAAACCTGCTTGTAGGTTGTCTTGAAGGTTGTGGATGTCTATGAAATTGGTAAGACGGTTGAACACAACCCTTTTGAGCATTTTAGAGTAGTGCAGAAGGAGAGACACATGGCGTAAGTTAGCCGGTACGATCAGGTCAGCTCCTTGCTTTTTAGGAGATGGATGACCATAACTGTTTTGAAAATAGAGGGAAAATAAGCAGAGTCAAAGGAAAGGTTGAAGAGTTCAGCGAGGTGAAAGGTCACTAAGGGGGAAATAGGCTTCATTAGCTGAAGAGCAAGAGGGTCTGATGGGGCACAAGAGGGGTTAGCCTTCATCAGTAGAGATAGGACTTCTTCGGTATTAGTGTGACTAAAGTGGAAGAGAGAGTCAGGGGATGATGGTAGACTGTAGGGGAAGGGAGTGGGAGGAATGTGAGCAGTCTCTAATTGTGTACATTTGAGCTGCCATGTATTTATCTAGGTCTTTAACTGTGAGAGTGGAGTTGATAGTTAAAGGTTTAGTAAGAGTGGGGACTAAGTTTAGGGTGCCCTGTAGCCGGCGAGGATGGTTGGAGTGACAATTCACTTTTCGCTCTATCAAGAGGGGACCTGAGAGAGTTTAGGGCAGAGAGATACAGTTGCAGGCCCTCATGCGAGTGGGTACGCCTCCATATGAGCAGCAGCCGACGCATGTCTGTGCAGAGAGAGCATATGAATAGGGTTACCCATGGTTGAGAATGCTGTGACTTACGGGTGCAAATTAACAGTTGTAAGTGGGAGGAAAATTAGTCATATGGTAGGGAATGGAAGCTTGAAAAGGCAGTGTTAGGGAAGAAGGCATCGGGTGTGAGTGAGGAGAGTGAGTACTGTAGGTCATAGAGAAAGGGAGGAATGGCAGAAGATTTACATTTCCTTTTAGTATTAAGTGAGGCAAGTGATGAGGAGAGTTCAGAGGATGGAAAGGAGATGTGGTGGAAATGGTTTATAGTGATAAAGTCGAATTACAAAATGTCGAAAGTCAAAATGTCGAAAAAAAATGTCAGAATTTTTTTTTCGAATGTCCTTTTTTTAAATGTTCTGTTTGAAATGGGGGTGGGGGGATCTCCCCTCCCCCAACACCACTTTTTTTTTAAACCCTTTTTTTAAATTCACGAAAGCAAAAAAAAATGTAAAATAAAAAAATGACATATTCGAGAAAAAATGTCAACATTTTTTTTTCTCGACATTGTGTCTTTCGACATAATGTTTTCGACTTTTTCACTGCCTACCAGTGGAAACAATGGAGTGATCAGAAACGGATGGTTTGACAGTGGTGTTTCTGGCTGAGAGAGAGGTGGAGATGAATAAGATATCCAAAGAGTTACCCCCGGTGTGGGTAGGTAGGTTGTGGATATAGTGGAGAGCGTGGTCACTGAGAAAAGACTGTTGTTCAGATTTCTGAGAAGTGGTTGGAGAGGGAAAGTTAAAGTCACCTAAGAGAATGAGGTGATGTTTATTGAGATAAGAATCAAGTAGTTGCCCGAGTTCATCAAAGAATGCTCTAGTAGGAAAAAGGACAGTAATAGATGGAGATGATGTGAAACCAGTGAGGCAGAGCAGTGGTACAGATGGTGAACTCAAAATAGTTTGGAGCTGTGTAAGACCACCAGAGTGGCAGTGTCAGATGGAAAAATCCATGTTTCAGCGATAGCAAGAATATCTAGGAGAAAAGAGAGCTGGAGTGAAAGAAGTCAGCTGTTTAGGACATTTTGTTGCATACAGACTGAGCATTCCAGCATGCAATTTTGAGTTGAGGTAAGGAAGAGTAGAGAAAGTTGAGTCTCAGAAAAACAGAGGTGAGGTGGATAGTTGTTAAGGGAGGTATGGTTAGCTTGTCGCCTACGTTTGTTGGAAGTAGTTGAAAGAGAGATGGAGCGGTGGGAGTTATGAGATGTGAGTTTTATGATGGGGATAGGAAAAGGAGGACGTTGTAGTGTGAATGAAGAAAGCATTGGGAGAGGTGAGTAGGAGAAGCAGGAGAAGCTATTGTGAATGCATTATAGGTGAGTAGCACAGTGTTGAGGGACAGCACAGTAATAAGCAAGCTTGGAGAACTCACAGGTGCAGCAGAGAGGAAGGCAAAAGCAAAGTTGTCGTGCCTTACCCAGGTGAGGGACCACTGCACCCAGGGTAGGCTTGCGCGCATGCCGCGTGAAAATAGCGGATGGAGACAAGGCACTTTCCACATCTCTTTATTCTTCAACGTACAACAGCTAACTGTCTGAACTGTCTCGCTCACTCCTGCCCCTCTGCCCGGATCTTATCTGTCAACATGACAACCCCCCCCTCAAATTAAACAGTTACCCCAACAGGGGTCGAGGAGTGAGTCCTGGATGATGCTGCTCACCCCATCTCTTCGATGAGTCGTGGAGGCCTGTTCTGAGCTCTCTGGAGTCTCAGGCTCTCTGATTCCACTGCTCACATTTCCTCAAGGTAGCGCAGGTCATCTGCGTCTGAGGCGTCATAGGCCACTCTGTCTCCTTGATATGAGTCATCTGAGGAATTCTCATCAGCCACGTCTTGTCTGCTTCTCATTGTTGGTATTGTTGGCCTTGGTATTGTTAGTGGAAATCTCTTGAAATGAGACGAGTTCCGTGTGGTTGGGCCGTTGTTACCCTGGACTGTGTTCATTGAACCTTTTCTCGCAGTGATGACCAGATGTTCATCCTTGAAAGCTGCTGTGTGCTTGCTGGTCTGTGGTTGCTTGACGTTGCCACTTCCCCTATCTCGAGCGTTGAGTCCTGAGCCGTCCTTCACACTTCCGCATACTCCTTCATCTTTTGATTGGCTGCTCGGTATTGATCTCTCAAGTCTCCGTCTTCGGATCGAATAGCGTCTTCCAGTCCGTATTGTGCTAGTCAGGTGCAAACATTTCTCCCAAACATTACTACCACTGGGCTTTTCCCTGTGGAGCTGTGTGGGGTGCTCCTGTAGTCTCTTAACAGTTGGTGAAGTACCTGTTCATATGGCTGTCCTGTGTTGCGGGCCACTTGTAGCGCTCTTTTGAGGTTGGCCATGAAGCGTTCGATCATCCCATTCGCATGTGGCCATAGTGGAGTGATCTTCTGGTGATGAAATCCCATGTATTTGCTGAACTCTTGGCCCGTGAACGGTGGCCCATTATCCGTCTTCTTCAGTGTATGCCATAAGCAGTGAATATGTGGTCCATTACTGGAATTACATGGTGAGCCGCCGTAGACGACACTAGCTGTGCCTTCTGTAATTCGATTGCTTTTCAGCTGCGACAAATTGGAAAAGCCTTCCTTTTTCTGGTCCAGCTCTGCTAAAATGCGTAGTGGAATCATCTATAGTTCACTCACTCTTATATATATTGGCGCATGCCTCAATCTATTCACTCCATAGCTAGCATACTTTGCTTGTGTTTCTTTGCATCTGTACACATGTGAAATGACTTGATATCTTCATCATTTTTGTAACATAAACATCTTCATCTCGATCCCAAAATGCTACTTTTCTTTGATACTTTCTTAATGCCTATAGAATATCTATGTTCTCTTGTTTCTGCATATCTTCTGGGTGCGTCAGTCATGCTTGGTGTAACATCAGCAATCTGCTCTTTTTCTCATGTTTCACACTTCTGGTATTTCATTCAAATGGCCATCATATTGTCGTGTATGCAGGCATGGCTTTCTCAATGGGAACCTTGCTTCCAGGATTCTCCTTGGTATTGGTATCTTCACTGGCACTGCACGTATTTTTAATTCTGGTTCCCAGCATAAAGGCAACATGAGCACAATGCTTGAGGTTGGAGTACTTGGCTCCTTCTCTACATCCTTTTAACAAAATGTTGTCTTTAGAGAGGGCTAGCTCCTCTCTCACTTGGATGAGCCTGTCCACCTCCCTTCTGATGTCGTCTGACTTGAGACGTCCCCTCTCCTTGGCTCGCCTCCACTGTCCGGACCTGATTCCTTCACTGATTATGTTGCAGGCCACGTCTGCCTCCAACTCTTGGGTGAGGTAAACTGGATCAATTCCCTTGGGGACTGCTTGCTGAATGAGGTACTCGAGGTAGCGATCTGCCACTGATGATTCAAGCGCACTCTCGAACCTCGGATGGCGGGATAAAAAGTCGGCTGGGTTTTCTTCTTTCCCTGGTCTGTGATCAATATCGTAGTACTGTAGTCTGAGTCCCCACCGGGCAAAGCGGGGCATAATTTTGACCTGGGGTTTAGCAAATATGAAAAGTAGGGCTTGGTGGTCTGTGACAACTTTGAAGGGCTGGAAATGTTTGCACGGCCATTCTATGGCGAGACTCTCCGTCTCTGCCTGGGAGTAGGCTTGTTCTGTTGCTGAAAAGCTGCGGCTGGCATATGCAACTATGTGGGTGTGTCATGAATCATCGGGGTCTTTCTGGGCCAATATTGCGCCTAGCCTGACCGGGCTTGTGTCTACTGTCAGTTCTGACCCACAGTTGGCATCGAAGTATGCCATGTATTCGGCACGTGCTACCCTGTCGCGAATTGTGGTCAAAGAATTGTCATTTCAATTTGGCATTCAGCTTTGTTAATGCTTGAAGTGGTTCGCTGACCGTGGCAAAGTGTTTGATGTACTGAGTACAATAGCTGGCAAGACAGAGAAAGGATCTTAATTCTGAGACTTTTGTCCGTGGCAGCGTTTCGTTGCATGCCGGGTCTTTGTTCGGGTCTGGGGTCATGCCTTTCTCCGAGTATATGTGTCTGAATAATTTTAATGTTCCTTTCTGAAAAATCAAATATTTCTTGATTGAGAGTGAAGTTTGCCACTTCCAAGGACATGCACACGCTGGACAGTGTCTCATCATGCTTTCCTACATCCGTGCCAAACACCAATATGTCATCACTGTAGTTAATAAGGTTGGGAATGTGTGAGGGGCGTGGCTTGGATGGCAATGTAAAGGGTCGCACTCTGGAGGAGCTCCGTTGATCCTGTCTTGATCCTTGTGGAAAGGTGCGTCCACGGGGGCCGGCCAACGCTGGAAATTGATGTCCAGGTGTGGGCAAGCCACCACCACACACGCTGAAAGTTTGTGCTGTCTGGGAGGCCCGGAAGCCGAAATAAATGCGATTGACTGGGATGAGCCCTAAGCAGGCGGACAAAGACAAAATGGCGGCGACACTCTGCGAACATCGAGGGCCGTGAAGACATCGTCGCGATCACGGGCGCAGGACCTACTGGTCCCGTTGTGTTGGGACCAGTACACGACGAGTACTGCCTGAGACGCACGGTGGCCCGGCGAGCTGGAGGGCCGAACGGATGTAGCTGCAACGACGGGACCGTGGGCCCGGGAGCTGGTGTGTGTTGGGCGTGTTGGGTGCCCCATGGTGTGGTGGGCCAGACTCTGTGCCCGCACGGAGTGCCGTGAACTCCCTTCGGCGCCTGGCGGGACGGGCTTCCGCCCGACTCATGCAACAGTATGACCACGAGAGGGGTGAGACCCAAGGCCAAACAGCCCACGATGGAGGCCTATGCCAAATCCCCCTCAGGGGCGGAAGGAGGCAAGAACAAAGAGACTCCCGTGGTGGTCGCAGAGTCGCCGGGCACGATACAGGAGGTGCTGGCGGCGATTGCGGACTTAAAAGTGTCATGGGAGACCAAGTTGGGCCTTGCCTTGAAAGAGCTGCAGGAAGGCCTAGACCGGTTCCGTCCAGGAGGAGGTAAACCTGCTAAAACAGGATGTGAGGGCGATCTCGGAGCGCGCGGGGACCATGGAGAAGGAGACGGCCACGAACACGGCGGACTGCGCCGCTCATAAGAGGGAGCTCCACGCACTTGTGCAACAGGTGGGCAACCTGGAGGACAGAGCGGAGCAGGCGGAGGGACGCGCCAGACGCAACAATATTCGTATTGTGGGCCTACCTGAAGGAACGGAAGGATCAGACCCCACGGAATTTGTGGAATCCATATTTCTGCAGGAGATTACTGGCGGGGTGCTGACCCAGGGGTTTGCAGTCGAGAGGGCACATAGGGCCCTAACCAGGAGGCCGCCTCCTGGGGCCCCCCCACAGCCGGTGATCGCTAAAATCCTGAACTAGCGAGATCGTGAAAAGATACTTGAATTCTTTCGAAAAGGGGGAACGATTGACAGAGGATCGGCCAGGATCACGGCCTACCCCGACTATACGCTACAAGTACAGCGGAGTCGGATGAACTTCGGGTCGGTGAAAAGGAGACTAAGAGAAGCTGGCCATCGCTATATGCTGCTCTACCCGGCCAAACTGAAAGTTTTTTACGGAAACAGATCCCTGTTCTTCGAAACACCGACTGAAGCGATGGACTGGCTGGACACGCTGGGCAGACCTCAGGAACCGGGCATCCAGGCGGAGACTACGGAAGACAAGTACCTTACGGCTGTGTCACCTACGGTAATAGGGCCGAGACATTGGGACTTGAATATAGTCATTTATGCGGCACATGGTGCGTGTGATGTGGTTCTGACTGGCTGGCCCATTGGGCGTGCCAACCTTTGGTTACATGGCTAGGAGCTCCGAGAGGCTTCCCTTGACCCCAATAGTAACATATTTAGTTAGTTAGGTCGCTGTTAGATCAGCGACGCCCCGCGGGGTCCTACTCCTCGTATACGGGATAAGACCAGACGCGGTGGGCCTGAGATCCAGGGATGGAGCTGGGCTTTTGTTGGGGTGGGATGGGTTGTTTGCTGTGGTGTGTAGTTTGGAAACAGGGAGGGGGGTTGGGGTTGGGGATCAAGGATGGGAGAGCCGGCGGTGGGTTAGACAAAGGGGGCATTGTAGGGAAGGCGGGGTTGAGTACAGGCCGAACTGATGGCATCGGATAATCTTCGCATAGCTACCTGGAATGTTCGAGGCCTCAATAGCTACCTCAAACGGAACAAGGTAATGCTATATCTGAAAAGGATGCGGATAGACATAGCCCTGCTACAAGAGACCCACCTCACTAGGGAGAAATTGGAGGTGGTCAAGAGAAAGTGGAAGGGTAATGTGGTGGGTGCCACGTACTCGGCGTACGCCAGGGGGGTTATCACCTGGGTGGCGCTGCACGTGCCGTTTCGGGTGCTTGACTCGATAGTGGACCCGGAAGGCAGAATGGTGGCAGTAACAGGGCTCCTGGAAAACAGGGAAGTGCACATCCTTAATCTGTATGCCCCCAATCATGATACTGCAGCCTATTTAGGTCCCTCTATGGCAAACTAGGCCCCCTGGTAGGGGGTGCGATGGTGTGGGGTGGGGACTTCAACTGCGCCCTGGATCCCAGAATAGACCGGTCTGTTGATACAAAGGGGAAAATGTCGCCGGCGGCCAAGGCGCTCGGGACATTGCTGGGAGACCTGGGACTGGTAGATGTGTGGAGGAAACTCCACCCCACAGATAGACAGTATTCGCACTATGCAGCGCCACATGACTCATACACGAGATTGGATTACGTGTTCGGTTCTGCCGAGATAGCGGGAGAAATAGTGGGGGCAGAATACAAAGCCCGAGTATTATCAGACCATTCGCCCTTGGTGGTGGAGTGGCGACACCAACCCCCTAGGCCTCGGGTACCTACATAGAGGCTTCGGTCAGAGGCACTGCAGGATGAGGGGTTCCGGGAGGGCTTGAGGGTTGCCATCGGGGAATACTCTGAGATTAACACGGGTAGCGTGCGCTCTGTGGGAACTCTGTGGGAGGCCTTTAAGGTAGTGGTGCGAGGAGTGGCCATCTCTAAATCCAAAGGGCTTCAAGGGGGTATCGAGAAAGAGCTCCAGGACACCGAAAGGGAACTGGAGAGCCTAGCTCGTCTCGAGAATGCCACTCAGGAGGACAAGACTAAGGCAAGGGACCTTCAGGTAGCGTGCAGTGCTCTCTGGGATCGACTGTGCAGATTGAACCACAGGAAATACACGGAGAGGCTGCACGCCGGGGGCGACAAGCCAGGCAGACTGTTGGCTTGGCTGTACAAGAGCGAGGCCCCCGGGTGGTTATTCATGAGATATGTGGTGAGGACGGTTGTCTCCGCAACACTCAGGACGGGGTAAACGAGGAATTCCTCAAGTTCTACAAACGTTTGTACGAGGACACTGGGGAAGACAGGAGTCAGGACATCCTGTACACACTCGAAGACATTGGCCTGCCCACCCTAGACGACCTGGAGCGGGAGGAATTGGACGCCCCTGTCACTTCAGACGAGCTAGAGGTGGTGATTCGGGGCCTCCCCACGTGTAAGGCGCCTGGATCGGATGGATTGCCCAGTGAGTTTTACAAGGTATAGGTGCAGGAGCTGCTTCAGCCACTGCTGGCTATGTTTAATGAGGCATACGAGCAGGGAGAACTACCTTGTCCCTCCGTGAGGCCATGATTGTCCCATTACTGAAACCAGGTAAGCCGGCTGTTGAGTGTGGATCTTATAGACCTCTGTCCATGCTTAACCAGGACAGCAAAATACTCACGGCCGTGCTGGCCAATAGGTTGAAGAAGGTGATCGGCAAGCTGATCCACCCGGATAAAACGGGATATGTCCCAGGTAGGAACATCACTGATAACCATAGGAGGCTGCACCGTGTTATCAACCATACTATGGACGACATGGGCGAGATGGCGGTAGTGTCGCTAGATGCGGTCAAGGCCTTCGATTCAGTGAGATGGCCTTGGCTAAAAGCGGCCCTGCAGGTATACAGCATGGGTCCTGGGTATATCAGATGGGTCCAGTTGCTATATAGCACCCCGGTGCCGAGAGTCAAGACGGGAGCCACAGTCTTGGATGCCTGGCAACTCAGTAGGGGGACCAGGCAGGGATGCCCTTGGTCACCTATGTTATATATACTCGCGCTGGAGCCGCTGGCGGTATGCCTGCGGCAACAATACGAAGAGATGGGCATTAGCACTGCCAGCGGCAGTCACTTAATATCTCTGTATGCGGATGACATGTTGCTTTACTTGCGCTAGCCGGAGGAGAACCTGCAGTATGTACTGGAGGTACTGGATCATTACGCCGTTCTCTCGGGCATATCAGTGAACCCCAGGAAGTCTGGCTTGTTCCCTCTGGGCAGGTACAGGGATGTCCCGTTGGAGAGGCTGCCTGTGTTGCCAATACGATGGCAGACCGACACGTTCAGGTACTTGGGTATAAACATCTACCACCAGATTGAGGCGGTGCATAAGCATAATACAGAGAGAGCCATAGAGGGGGTCAAAAACAGCACGGCATTCTGGTCTAGATTGCCCCTGTCCTTGATGGGGAGGGCAGCCTTGCTCAAAATGGTGGTCCTTCCCAGACTCTTGCATTTCTTTGTGAATGTCCCGTATTTGATCCCTAGGAACCTATTTGTGCGACTTCATAGTATGTGTAGGGGCTTCGTGTGGGTTAATTCCAGGAATAGGGTGGCCCTGTGGAAGCTCCAGAACCCATGCGAGAAGGGGGGTATAGGCCTGCCCAACTTTGAACTATATTATCTAGCGGGGCAGCTGCTGTATGTGGCCAGGTGGTTGTCAGATGAAGACTCGGCGGAATCTAGGTTGCTGCGGGAGGACACGGCCCCATACTTCCTAAAAGAGGTGGTGTGGCTACAAAGGAATAAACTGACGGGAAGAGGGCGGCTATTGAGGTTGGGATGGGAGGTCTGGCACAGAACGTGGAAATTGATGGGGGTGTCGGAACCGCTCTCTCGGCAGGCCCCGTTGGTGGCGCTGTGCGGAAACGACTCCCAACTGTTAGAGTCTGTCCGTAGACATTGGGAGCCGGTGGGCCTGGCCACGCTTGGGGACTTGTGGCAGGAAGAGGAGGCGTTGGACTTCCAAAAGCTGCAGGATGAGACGGGGGTGCATAGAGGCCAATACATAACCTATGCCTGGCTTGTGCAACGAGAGATGGCCGGAGACGGCACTGGCAGATGACCCTGATGCCTCCCTTGAAACTATGTATGATGTCTCAGAGGGCGGGCATTAAATATCACGGATATACGAACTCCTTAGAGCGAAGGCCGGGAAAGAGTTGCTCCAACTGACGCATGAATGGGAGGAGGAGGTGGGTGGACCCATGACAGAGGGTCAGTGGGAGAGGGTCCTGAAGTATCATAAAAAGGTGTCCCGAAATGCACGACTCCAACAACTCCAGCTGTATATTACTCACAGGGCCTACTTGACTCCCCAGAAGATTGCAAGGTTTGGAGGCTCGATCACTCAGAAATGCCCCAGGTGCGGGGAGGTGGAAGCAGGGTTGCTACACATGTTTTGGGCCTCCCCGGAAGTGTGCAGATTTTGGGAGGAGGTTAAGATGAAGCTCGCTGGTGGGGGAGTGGTGTTGGACGTGGGATCGGCTTGGTCGTGTATGCTTGGGATCTTCCCCAGGCCCAGACACTCTAGGCACATGAGCAAGATGAGGGACCTGGCATATGTTCTGGCCAAACGCAGGATTGCTATGAACTGGAAAGCGGCCAGCAGGCCGAGAGTGGAACTATGGTGGGCGGACCTCGTGAGGTGGGCGGAGGCGGAATCCGTGGTATGGTTTGAAGCGGTCACTAGAGGGGGCGAGGAGGAGATAGGGCCCTTGCTGGCATGGCGACAACTGGTGGCCTCTATGACCAACCCACAACAAGGTTTGGATGAATCTGAGAATTCGGATGACGGGCATACGGACAATGCTCCACCCGACGGTGCCCCGACTGATGATACAGGGGAGCCGGCTCTGGCTTGATGGGGGGTGGGGGGAGTTTTTTGTGTTTTTTGTGTTTTCGTTATATAATATGATGCTCCGATGACGACATGCTGTAACAGTTGTATTGTGTTGTGTGCTGTTTGGTTTTCTAAAATATAAAATCAATAAAATATTAAAAAAAAAAAAAAAAAAAGGTTGGGAATGTGTTTTATCAAGTTGTGAATCTCAGCTTGAAAGATCTCGGCCGTGGAGGATACACCAAAGCTTAACCTCTTGTATCTATAGAGCCCCAGGTGTTATGTTCCTGGTTTCTGGGCCAAACACTAGCAGGTGATAACCTTTTTGAAGGTCCAATTTAGAGAAGAACTATGGCGACGTTTAGCAGGTGTATCATGTCTGTGATACACAGTGCCATGTGTCTTACCCTTTTGATGGCCTGGTTGGGTCTTCTCACAGACGGAAGGCGTCCAAGCCCTTCTTTGGGACGGGGACGATGGGTGACACCCACGTTGTGGGCCCTGTGGCTGGTTCTATTATGTCCTGTTCTAGTACTTTGCAAAGTTCCTCTGTGACTTTCCATTGTATGTTAACGGGTATGCCTCTATAATGATGGGCTACCGGTGGAATGTCGTCTATATGTAACTTGCTTTGTTTGTTACGTAGTTTCCCTATCCCTTTGAATAGGGTTGGGTGCAGTTCTTTGATCATGTCCACTGGGTCAATGTATTTGAGTACCATCAACTTGTATAGCACACTGATATGGCCCATATCTATGGATGTTTTGAAGCTGATTATACACCCACTCTCACTCCCGCAGGCAAGCAAGTGTATGAGGACTTTATTCTCTTGTGATTAGTATCTGCAAGGACCTTCAAATTGCCCCAGGCACTTTAGAGGGACTTTGCCCCATATGGGTAGATATCTATGTAGGCTGGTTTCAGGATAGGGGGCGATGCAGTTCATTGTACACCTATTCACTTTCCACATTCACTGTGGTGCCGGTGTCTATGAGGAACTCAGTCGGCCTTAAATTGAGTCCCATGAGCAGGCTGTGTTCTGTGGCTGCGGGAGATTGTTCCATCAGGTATCTTACGTGGCGTCTCGACCTCCTTTCTGGTTGCGTGTGCGCCACATATCTCCCCTCTCATTCCTGTCTCTCTTGGACTTGTCTTCTCCTGATTCAGGCTCTCTTATTTCTGTCTCTTTTGGTCTGCTATGGGAGTGGGTGGCTGCTTGAGATGCTTGCGCTGCAATGTGGAGGGGCCTTGGCCTGTAGCGACCAGGGATTTCTTTCCCTCTTTTGCGTCCCCTCTCGCGTGCTAGGCGACACACTGATTTGAAGTGTCCTTCATCACCACATGCGGAACACCTCTTCCCTACTTCTGGGTAAGTGCCTTCATGTGGATATTCATACCTGCATCTGTAGCAGAACAGTTCCTCTTCTCTGTGGTCATTTTGGAGTCTGTGTATCGTCTCCGATGGTGTGGTTGTATTGAAGCTCTCAACCTGCTTATCAACTGCTAGTTCCACCCTTTCAAGTGTCAAGATCTCGCCAAGTGTTCTGGTTTTTTGTAGAATGCAGGGCTTCCGTGTTAGAATAATTGGTGAAGTCGCAGTGTTTCATTTTGATCCTTAGGCACATGACGCAGACATCCATTGTTTCTCATTTTGCCTATTTTGTGCTGCGAAATAGATGACGTTCATAATCCAAGTTTGTGTGTAGTGTGAAGTAGGCAGCCAATGCTCCTTTTAAATGTTGGATTGAATCAATAGAGGCTGCTGGCATTTCATCAATGATATCCCTTGTTGCGGGCCTTACTCCTAGCTTGAGCAGGCATTTCTGTCGTTCATTGTCCATAGGCCCTGTGGCCCCCATGTAGAGATCGAAGTCCCTAATCCATCTGGGCCAACTTCGCCCCATGTTACTTGTATCTGACACATCAAAGGCCCCTGGAAGCTGTAGCTGTACTTCTAGAGAGTCTGGGAGTCTGTATGGGCTTGTTGCTGGTGGGCCTCTTGAATTGCCACCTGAATTGCCTGGTTTACCGCCTCTGGGATGTCCTGTTCAGGCATCTTGTGCCCTCCTGCGTTCACTTGCCTCCTGACTCCTTCTAGGCCTTCTTTGGGCCCCTTTGTGGCCGCCTGTTACGGCACGAGAACTGAAGTCTTTGGAGCGGGGAAAGGGACTCTCGATGATGGCCGCCACCAGGCACGAGCACCGTCTTTCATTCTCTCTCTCTCTCTCTTTCACCCCACCGCTCCTAATCACCGCTTGTGCCTCTCTTTAATCACTGCCACGGCCCGGGGCTCATTATCACATCAGCCAGCCTTCCTGCTTTCAGGCGCAGTGACGCGTTCACCGCTGCAGCCATGGGTGGTGTTTTTGCCTGCAGGCCTCCTCGCCTACCATGGCACACCTTCTGTGCATCCTCAGTATTGCGCATGCAGCACCAACTGCCTGCTGCGTATCACACGCATGTCATCTTCGTCCTTCGTCACCAATGTCGTGCCTTACCCTGGTGAGGGACCACCGCACCCAGAGAAGGCTTGTGCACATGCCGCACGAACAAACCGGATGGAGACAAGGCACTTTCCACACCTCTTTATTCCTCAACGTACAACAGCTAACTGCCCAATCTGTCCCAAGTCATTTCCCGCCCCGGCCCACTCCCGCCCCTCTGACCCGGATCTAATCTGTCAACATCACAAAAGGCTAATAAGTAAAGAGGCAAAGAGGCTGGTCAATGGCTGATCTTCACTCATCACTGTACCACCCTTCACTGGGACACCCCTGGGAGGAAGCCCCTAGGGAGTACAAAGACGCACACACTCATCACCTGATCACCTAGTACATCAGTGGTTGATTTTGTCCCTGCTGTTGCTGGGATGAGGTGATTACTTCCTGACTGGTGTTCCCAGAGGAGTTTTGTGTGGCCTTCAGCTGGATATTGGGCCGATCAAGAGAGTAAGGAGAGGAGGCTGGAACAGAGAGAAGATTGAAGACTTTGTGGATCAAGAGGAGGAGGGTGGGTACAGAGTGGGGATTGCTGGCAGAGAACATGTAGAGAAGGGGATGGATAGAGAGCATTTTAGAGAAATAAAGAGAGAGAAAGGTGGTGGAGCAGTTTGATACTGGACAGACCGTCGAAATTGGTGTTAGCTCAGCATACAAGAGGGGAAGGTTGGGAACTTAGAGTAGATCAAAGGCAGACCATACCAAGAGGAGAGATTGCACAAAGAGAAGCAATCCTAGGAACAGCTTGTCAAGAACAGGAGGTTGGGATAAACAAGGAGATTGGAGGCAGAGCAGATGAAGTAAGAGCTGGAGTATAGAGTTGTGATTAGCAGCTGAGGACATCAGGAGGTGGAGGTCGGAAGAAAGTGAGATGGTTGGTGGCAGTGAGTATCCGGAAGATGAAGAGGTTGGGAACAGCAAGCAGAGTGGTGGGAAAGAATACTGGAAGCAGGAGCTGGACTATAGAGAGAAAGCTTTCCATTCATCACCTTTTGGTTGGCATGCGAGTAGGGGCCCGGGCCACTCCGTGTGGAGGATCAGAAAGGAAAAGTATACCTATGCACCCAGAATGCAGCAGACACTTAGGTATGGCTAAGGGCCTGGCTGCGTGGTCTTCGCGCCTGCACCCAGCCTCTGTCACATTTCGCAAGGCTCTTGTCTGAATTAGGAACTTTTGAGGTGAGAATTGACGGTCCAGGGTAAGGGCAAAAGTGACCCTTACAATCTGCACTCCTGTCCTTTTTTAATGTACCTCAAAGTGTACATCTCATATATGCAGGTGCTTGTGTGGGGGCACTGTGGGCGTTTCAGCGGTGTCTGATAGTGAGCACTGGGAAGAATTGCCCGTCCCCCCATCAGTCCTTCCTATAATGGTATCATGCACATGTGTTATATATTCTGCAACTGCCCTGTCTCTCATTCCCCCACCTCTCTTATTTTTCCAGCCAATAAGGAGTGCCCCCCTCATAAAGGAACGATTCGTTCAGCAGGCCCATTGCTCGTCTGCCTCTCCATCGAAGCACTTGCCCATTCATTTTACCATATATGCTGAATTATGGGTGTTGGTTTGGTGAACAGATGGCAGGTGCATTATTGCAGAGGCATATAATCTCACACTGGGAGGGGGCTTGGACCCCATACATATTTCAGATAGTACCAACAGCAGGCAGGTTTTTGTATTTCTGATGATGCCCTGATGTGCTGTGATTGTGTTTTCCTTTCAAATGCCTGGCTAAGGCGGTAACATACCTGTGTATCTTGATTTGTCCAGCTTTGCTTCCTCCATGTCATAGATCAGGAAATTCCCCAGAAAGTGTCAGCTGTGCTCGTGTGAAGTCCTCTCCTTGTCCCAGGTGACAACAGAGCTGCCCTTTTCCATCCCATATACAAAGAGCCACTGTAACACCCTTTTAGAGCCAACTCCCCTCTTGCAAACCCCAACACAATACACGCACATAGGTTGGGTGGAAAGAAAAGCAAGGTTCTGTCATCATCACGGATTTGCAGGTTTCAGTTGTTGACATAACCCATCATTAAACCTGGAGGTTGTGAAACCATTTTTATTGACCCTGGTACATAGAGGATTATCGTGTCAATGTCTTCACTTCTGGGCCTATATAAGGTTGTGCTTGAGAGGTGCTCTGCAGATTCCTCAGGCTGAAGGACACTGAGGAATAGCCCAGGTATGCTCTCACTTTTCATATTTATTTTTTCTTGTAGGAAAGTCGTTCTGCAGAGTGCCAACCAGGCTCAGAAGTGCCCCTGGCCAATGCGAAGATAAGATTTCAGAACTAGAAAGGAATACAGGCAAAAGAGGAGTAGGAAAAAAAACTACAACTTGAGGCATAACAGTGATGAGCGCTATGGACGGTCACAGGCAGGTAACCGCCTTACCTGCGTGACATTCCATCAGGGCAGTGGGCCTGCAAACCACCTCATAGCCTCCAATATGCGGGGCCTGCCCCATCGGCAGGTAGAAAAGAAGCACTCTTGCCTTGTGGGTAATGATTATTTCCATATTAAAAATGTGTTTCCTATGTGTAGCCTTGGCTTAGTGTCAGTTCAGGATCAATACAACCAAATTACTTACACCTGGCCTAGCTACACGTTGATGATTTTAAAATAATGTATACTGTATATTACTTTTTAAGAACTCATTTCCTCCTCGCCCAGCATCATTGTCATATTTCTTACGAAATATTCACCCCCTCCCAACACAGGCGCCTGCTGCCACCCATTAATCAACATAGAAGGAGGACTAATTTTCTCCATTAGGCTTTAGTCCCTTTTCACTTGGTGTTATCATTAGTTCCTGTATAAAGAGGCAGCTGCTTAGAACCTCAGCCTGCAGTGTCGAGGCCACATCAAAACGAGCGAGTGGAGGAAAGCTAGACTAGACTGTGTAGAGGAAGACTAGGACTTGTATTACTGAATATTACATGTACGTGTATGGAGCTATGGCTGAAATCTGTGAAGATCAACTCACAGGCATGAATTCTTCCAGGCACCAGGGTGTGGGCAGTGGGTGCATGGTCGGGGCTCAGTTTAGAGTTGGCTAACCACCAGGATTGGCACAGGGTCTCAGTGTTTTCATGCCTTTTTTTGGGGTCGCCAGAGAAGAGGTTGGTATCTCTGGGATTGTAATGGCCGCTGATAAAATGTATTGCACTGGTCTGTGGTGGCAGCCTTCTCCCAGCAGTGATCACAGGATGCCTACGAGGGATAGGGACAGGTCCACAACACCGCTCTGGCAGCAAACGCCATAGCTTCCAATTTGGGCATTAAATACTTAACTCTTTGTTAACGCTTGGTGATAAGAAACGAGAGGCCATTTGATATTTTCTTTCCAGAAAGCCCAAATAATGCACCATTTCAATATCCAATGATGTGCATTATTGCTACACTCCAGTTCAGGTCATTTTTATCACATGTAGTATTCTTGAACGCTGACCATCAACAGCAAGTACTACCCAGAAGATATGTGGGGAAGTGATTAAGGGGCAGACAGGTCTAAACCCAGTCGTCCCCAGTTAGTGTGCAATGCGGGGCAAATAGTGTTATCTTACTGTGGCTTATCTACGAGGTGTTAATGACAATTCTATGAGTCCTGCTTATGCCATGAATAGATGATGTTCTAATAATATAACGGAATTAATTTGTGCAGCTGTTTTTAAATATGAACAAAGGAGGAATATTTATGTTTAACCAGAATGAACTAATGTACAGGTTTACAGATGCTGATACTAAATTGCAACCACTGGGTAATTTTCAGCAGAGTCCTCCATTAGAGAGAGAGAGAAAGAGAGGGAGAGAGACAAAGTGTGTGAGAGAAAGAGAGTATGTGAGAGAGCGAGAGTGTCTATGAGAGAGAGAGAGCGAGAGTGAGAGAGTGTGTGAGAGAGAAAGTGAGAGAGAGAGAGAGTGTGTGAGTGAGTGAGGGAGATCATGTGTGAGAGAGAGAGAGAAAGTGTGTGACAGAAAGAGAGACAGTGTGTGAGGGAGTGTGTGCGAGAGTGTGTGTGAGAGAGAAAGTGTGTGAGAGAGAGTATGGGAGAGCGAGAGAGTGTGTGTGTGTGAGAGAGAGAGAAATAGAAAGTGAGAGAGAGTTTGTGAGAGAGACAGAGAGAGGGAAAGTGTGTGTGTAAGAGAGAGAGTGTGTGTGTGAGAGAGAGAGTGTGAGAGAGAGAGAGATTGTGTGTGTGTGCCACTTTTCAGCTGAGGTGGGGCAGGGGCTTATAGGTGCTGCAAGGCGTGTGGGCACCACGGGCCGCAGAACTCAAAGGGGCGCATTTTCATTGAGATGTAACATACATTCCATGCGTAACACTCTATCATATGAGTGCTACATATGGAATTTACGTTGTGGCGCATTTTTGGTTGTTTGCATGTTGGAGAGGCGGTGTGTACCGTGGGTTACCCCCTTCCTTTGCGCCATGCAAATACTACAGCATTTGAACCTGCATGTAAGTTCATTCCGTATTGCGCCTTGAAACACTCTGTGTATAGGCACATTACAAATACCCAATCAATGAGTAAATGCTGGAGCAAATGCTGCGGATGCTTATGGAATCAGCCTGCTTTTACACCATCAAAAAGCAGGCGGATTCCAAAGGAATCCATTGCAAATGCTTTCTACCATGCGTAAATGGCAGGTAGTGTTTACTCATTTTGTACAGCAGAGTTCAAAAGGGTGGTGTGCAAACTTGTATGACACATTTTTACACTCTACATTTCCACAACGCTGTGCAAAAGTGGAAATGTATGCAGAGTCAACCTGCTTACGCAGAAGTGTACACGTAATAGATCGCCTTTTTTTTAATTTACAGGCAACTAAAACTATGCTCCTAAGGGGTTTTGATTTGCAAATGTTGGCAAGTGTGGCTCAGCCTTTCATGCTTCTGATATCTGCTCAATAAATGCCAGTGTGCAGGCAATTATACCAGATATTTCCAGCCTGCACACCAGAGATTTCCTTCTGAGCATGGACGACTCATCCTTTCAGCCTTCTGAAATTGATCAAATAATAAGCACAGGCTGAGGCTTGCGGGCGTGTGGCGCACTGTATAAGAATTCTAATAAATAAATAAAGCTGGTTCACAAGAACAGCTTTTATTACCTCTCAGCTCACAGGCACCGATTCTGTAATGTATCTGCAGTATATACAATGAAATTCTTAAACACATGGAACAGTTGTCGACCATATCTGCCAGCGCTAACTTTTGATTATCTCAGTATTTCACAGAGACATCCGACTGCTACAATGAAGTCTGCCTTATGCTTCTTAGTGGTGATTCTCGCGGGGTCCATGCACGCCTCCTGTAGCTGTAAACTTTGTGACATCCCGTATATGAAGGACTATATTAAAGAAATGGGTAAGTCTTGCTGATTGTACCGACCTCTTCAACCTGTGCCGTGGAATAGCAGTGGGGAATAGGAGTGTTTGAAAAGTCTCTTTTCCATGTGCAAACTGTTTTAAGATTGAATAATTAAGCTTTATAGACCTAGCTCGAGGGCCGTACTGGGAGTTAAGGACCCTGAAAACTAAGTTAAAGGCTCCAGCGTATTATTCAAGGTGGGAGGGGCAAAGCTTAGAAAAAGCCAGACCACATCTGCTAAGTGCAGCCAGTTGAAGACTGAAGGCAGTACACCCGAAAAAGGTAAGAAGTTGTGCTGTGGCGGTTGGTTTCATGTGTGACCGGGCAGCGACCCGGGTGAGTAGGAGAGCAGAGCTGCCATGGCGGCATCCACCCACCACATGATGCATCTAAAGAGTGGGGGAGAGGGTCGGGTGATTTAGGTGTCTGGTCCAGGTCTGTGAGGCGCGGCATGGGCAAGGAGAAGAGCCGCGCTTGCAGCATCGCTGTCAGTGCGGTGCTCCATGACGAGAGGGAGCGTGGCACTGAGAGCCATAGCTGCATGGCTATCAGTGCGGCAATCTCGTGATGAGAGGGAGCGCTGCTGAGAGAGCCATGCAGCGCTGGCAGCAAAACTGTCAGTGTGGTTTTTGCGTGATGAGGGAGCGTCATGATGAGACCCAGGTTCTCAGCGCATCAAGCGCGGGAGAATGGCGGGTCTTCCCTCATTGGCTAATCTCCAGCCTATATGAATTCTCAGAGCCATACCAGCTCATATAGCCTAGAAATTGGCCAATGGGGGAGTGCCACATCACTTATTATGATCTGTCGGTCAAGTCTACTGGGATATGGAACCCACAATCATCCAGCTGTGTAAATTACTCTATTGTTAATATGAGTTAGAATTGATTTACCAACATAGCTTTCAATATCGAAATACACAATAATTACGATTATGATGTAGGTAGTGTAAGGTCACATTACAGATATGGGTTCAATTACTATGAGGATGTACACATGGTGCATCAAGAATAGTCAACCAGATATTACCTCAGATCATAGTTCTTTGTGATTGTATAATTAACACATTAAGTATACATTAGAATAAAGGTTCCATAATATGCGACCCTCGCATATAGTGCTATTTCATTTTTCTCATTAGCGTAGGATTCAGGATGGGCAAGGATCTACACGTGTAGCCATATCAATATTCGCATAATGGAGTATGCCGCGCCACAGCCCTTAGTACTTCTATTTTCATAGTATAATGCCTGGCACAGGATTTACAGTCACTTTAGATTATAAAATTCCCAAATAATGTTGGGATGGTATTTTGTTAATAGGTATAATTGATTATATTAATCTCGCTAGGACATACTACTGGTGGGAGTGGTTATATTGCCACCGTTGGGATGAAATATGCAACTCTAGAGTCCACAGTATTTTCTCCATGCCCATCGTGTAACAGGTGACATCAAAATCAGTGCCAGGGTACCGGATCCTTCTATTGTTTGATGCAGGGGATCCAAGTAGACCAACATTAGGGCTCCCAGGTCATATAGAATAATACTCAGAGGTAATAATGGAGGATCTTCAATGTGTGGTACTCTAAAATTCTAAATTTGAAAACTTTATCTGGTGGTTGTGCCTGTTTTTTGTAGCTTATCCAACTGGATTCCCAGAGCATGATTTCTGAGTGAACCACTGGGGTCTTGCATAGGTTTACCAATTGAAATGTGATACACAGCAGGTGACACACATGATAGATGCACACGCTGCACAATGGACGAATTGCAGACATTAAACCAGATAAACTGTCAACATTTGTATTAGTTTTACGTTTATTGAGTGTGGACCTAGCTTTGGGAACAGTGGCGTAGCAGCAGTGCTAGTCTGGGGAACTCTGGGGATTTTCCAGTGGTCCTCTGCTCAATGGGCCTCTTTTGTGTGGGTACTCTGTTTTCGGCTACTCTTTCCCCTTTCGCCCATGCACCCCACCACCGTTCTTCCATCTCTCATCATCCCAATGAAGTAAAGAATGTGTTATAATGCTCCTGATATGTTGTTCCTCACTGTTAACAAATGTTATATATATATATTTGTGTTGTGTATTCCTTTTTCTGTTCCCTATCTCAGCACAAATTTGCTTTAGAATTTGCTATTTTGTCCCATTTTTCAAAACACTCTTGTGGGAGGAGCCAGCATATCTTACTTAGACGGTATGGGCTTGCTCACATGGTTAATATGGAGCCACTTTGAACAATGTTTCCATGGCCACTTTTGGTTCCTAGTCCACTCCTGGGTAGTGGGGGCCCTTCCAGCCCCTGCAGTGCAGAGAGCCCCGCTGGCGCATGTCCAAGGGTGGGAGCGCGGAGCTTCATCCCTCATCCTCACTAAAGTCAGGGTGAGGGCTGCAGCTGGCGGTCGCGCAGAGGATGTGCTCCGCATCTGGCTCTTGTGTTCACATCAGACAGGAGTAATTTGTATTTAATTATTTTATTGTTCGCTTGTTAGGCGCTTATACAGTAGAAAATACTGTTTCAACAAGCCCACAGGCCTGGGAGGGAGCCAGGGTTTGCGAATACATTAAAAACACAATATTTAAGAGCAGAGGGTGGCAAAAGGTAGAAGGGACAAACCTACTATGCCTTGTGAGTATTCAGAACGTCCAAGTGCGGCAAGGAGGAGAGGGTAAGTGCTGGGGAGTCCGAGCTCATGGGTGAGCCACAGATAGAGTTCTAGGAATGCTAATTGCTACACAGACTGGGGCTGTGGGAGGTGTAAGTGTGAAGCGCCAGGGCGGAGGGTGTGCAGATGCAAGTACTGTGGAAGACAGGAGCTGGGCAGAATTGGTGTGAGAGGTCAGGGCCCGAGGATGCATAAGGGCCCAGGTCACCGATCGCAGCAACTGTGGGATTAGCAGAGGAGAGAAGAAGGGAAGGAGGAGGAAAAGAGGAGCTTCTGGAATTTGAGAAGATCCTGCTCAAGGCGCAAAGGGAGGGGAGGCTATTCCATAGGAGGCAGCCCGCTGAGGAAAGTGAACAACCACCTACTCTCTGTTTGGCAAAATGCTTTACACACAAAGAGTTGGTGCCAGAGGAACCTAGTGGTTTAGAGGAAGAGTATTTAGTGAGATAAAGTTGAAGATAGTGTGGTCCCCGGGCCCAGAAACTCTTGTGGATGATGAAGAGGGATTTGAATTTAATCTGTTCAGCAACCGGAAGCCAGTGAAGACTTTTTAGTGCAGGAGAGATGCCGTCCCTGGTCTTAAGGCCATGGATAGGTCTTGCTGCCCTATTCTGGTTTGCTGGAGGGGTCGCACAGTGGAAGAAGGTAGATTCAGGAGGAGGTTATTGCAGTAGGCAAGCCTAGAGCGAACCAGGGCTTGGGTCACATTGAGCCTCTGAGAGAAGGTGACAAAAGGGAGAATTTCTTTGAGAAGGAAGAGCTGAAAGTGGGATTTCATGGCAATGTATTGAGTGGGAGGGAGGAAAGAGAGAGGAGTCATAGATGACTCCAGGGTTTCTGGCGCGCAGGGGGAGAGCCCAAGGAGGAAGGCCATGTGAAATGTGGGAGCTGTAGTCAGGGGTGAAGTAGCATTGCTGCAGGAAATGGGTGAGAGCGCTTTTTTATTTTTTTTATTTGTGTCTGAGTTTGTGCGTGCGTGTTGGATATGATTGTGTATGTATGTATGTATGAATATATGCATATGCGTGGGTGCATGTGAATAGTGTATGCATGGGTGTTAGTCATGTAAATGAGTGTACAGCGTGTGCACATTTTCTGGGTACGTATGTGGATAACGCAGTGTGAATGTGCGGTTGCGCACCGCATGAATGCCAGAGAAGGTGTTTGGGTGATTTAACGGTGAGTGAATGCATGGGTATGAATGTGATTATGTGCCTGCAATGCAAGGGTGGCCCAGGGGTCAGGAATGCCATATTTTACAGTGCATAAAGTGCCTTGTTAATAATGCCATACCAGCCCCCTTGGGCCTCGCATCTCATCGCATGTACACATAATCACATTAATAGATTTTGTGTGTGTGCAAAGTCCTGAGCCCAGGGGTCAAACATTGTTTACAGTGCATTGATGCCCAGTAAAAAATGCCATGTCTCCCCCCTGTGCCATGTATTCACACATAATCACATTAATTGATTATGTGTGTGCATGCAAGACCCCGGGGCACAAGGGGCAGGTATGGCATTGTGTACTGGGCATCTATGCATTGCAAAATAAAACCATGCCTGCACCCTGGCCCCAGCGCCTCACAGGCACACATAACCAAATTATGAATGTGATTATGTGTACATGCGAGGCACTGAAGGAGCCCAATGGGCAGGCATAGTGTTTTGTCATTCTGTGTGCGTGCAAGGCTGGGTGCCCAGTAAAAATGACTCTCCAGGAGATAGTAAAGAAGAGGTTATGATACCATCCCTTCTCCTTATCTACTCCACAGACAGCGACACTCATTAGATGGATGTAAAGCATGGAGGCGATTATGCCATCATGGCGAGTCAAAGCACAAGGAAATACTAATGCAGAAAACAGACGCTAAACAGACTAGGACCTAGCTATAAGCAGAGCAGCAGCTCTTCCAATCCACTCTGTATGTAAGGCATAGCTTACTTTGGTGGTTTGAGACTTGATCTTAGACACGGCAGGCTCTGGGCTGCTGTGGGAATCTGAAGTAGTGAAGTGGTGAAGATTTGGATCCGCAGCCACCTTTGGGATATTAAGTGGGGTGACCCAGAAGTAGTGTATATACACTCTGAAGTATTGGCTCACACGGTATTGTAGATACATTGGTTTATTTAAGATCCATAGAAAAAACCCACCGGCTCCACCACAGTTCCTCTCTCAGTTCACTCAGTTCACTCAGATCAGCATCCTTTCTCCTGGGTTCCACATTCTATATCCCCTCTTCTATTACATCACTGTCCCACAATTAGATATAAAGGTGTTAACTAAATGCATGTTCATGTACTAAGATATTACACACCTTTCTTTTTTTTTGACGCTTCAATGAAAGAACAATAAAACATAGAATCAACATAAAATTACTTTACACTCTTCCTATTTCAATGTGTGTTTACATACAATAACAGTATTGATACAAACATTAACTACACTCCTACTTGACATAGTCTTGCAAATACACAGGTCTCCTGCTGACCCGTTTAGAGTGTGTATTGTGTTCATCACCTCAACTTGTTTTGCCACTTTCCTCACTTTCCTCTTTAGAATTTCCCACACAAATTTTACTAACATCACTCACACTCCTTTTTTCCTTTGAACACTTCCACACTTTGTTTACATTCCAGACCCTTCCATCTAAAACTTTCACTGCTCCATGGAATCTTTCCACTACTTTTGTCACAGGTGACCATTTCACCAAATTACCCATGGAAGGCAGTTTTATTCTCACTAAATCACCTACCTTCACTTCACAAACATTCACCGCTTTTCTCACATCATAGCGTTCCTTGTTGGCTAATTGCTTATTCATAATCTTCCTTTCAATCTCCTTGAAATCAATCTCCTTTTTGCACGCTCTGCCCAACCATGGTGGACAAATCCTTGTATTGGGCTTTCTACCTCTAAGCATCTCAAACGGGGATATCCCTGTAGTAGTATGAGGTGTGAATCTGTGTGCAACTATAGTGTCTTCAACTGCTTTCTTCCACTCTGTTTTATCCTTCAAGGCACACCTAGTACTATTTTTGATGACCTTATTGAACCTTTCCACAATTCCATTTGTTTTTGACCGATAAATAGAACTTGTTTTGTGCTCAACCCCATTTTCTTTTAAAAAATGTGTAATTTCTTGTGATATCAATTGTACCCCATTATCCGTAATGTTGGTAGTGGGATATCCTTCCCTCTTGAATATGTCATTATAATGATATCTCTGGAGCAGATATTTATTACCCATTTCCCTTCCACACACCTGGAAAGCATATCAATTAAAATAATGCAATATTTCAAGTTACCGTTGCTCCTTACTGGTCCCACAATGTCCAGACCCACCCTCTCCCACGGTATGGTAGGTACAGACATTAATGTCATGGGCTCCTGCCTATTAATGTATCCCTATGCAGAATCATCACATGCACACCACTCTCTGATTGCTCTTTCTATTTCAATGTCCATGCCAGGCCACCAATATTCTTGTCTTACCAACTGTTTTGTTTTTTTCATACCCTGATGCCCTTTGTGTGCTATCTCCAAAATTTTACATCTCACACGTGTGGGTGGAAACAGTTTGTCACCTCTCATTACAAATTTGTCATTCATATGAAATTGATCATGCACTTGTCTGACCGCTTCCGGTAAATACCCTTTCCTGACTGCACTACTCTTGACTCTCTCACAAATGCATTTTTTCAATTTGCATAAAACTTCATCTGATTCCATTGCCTTTTCCCACTCATCTTCAGATACCACTTCTTGAGTCACGTTAAGTACTTCTTCATCATCATTATCGCATTCATCAGAGTCTACATAATTTGTTAACCTAGACAAATAATCTGCGCACTTATTTTTAACTCCTGGAAGATATTCAACATCCAATTGTATTCCTGCAAATTTGTGACCCGTTTCCTAATCATGGCCGACACTTTATCTAAACCTTTGATTGTTAAAATTTCTGTCATCTGTCCGCACCACAAATTTGGTGCCCCACAAAAAGGTTCTACATTTTTCAATGGACCATTTTATAGCTAGTAACTCCTTTTCTATTGTAGAATAATTGCATTCTGTCGGTTTGAGTACTCTGGAAGCAAAACAAATGGGATGTTCACTTCCCCCTTCAACCTGTGATAATACTGCACCTAAACCTTGATTGCTCGCATCAGTGGTGGGAATGCTACCTTTATTGGGATTGAAAGACTTCAAAGTGGGTGCAGCATTGAGATCCTTCTTGATCTTTTTAATTCCAACTCACATTCTTCATCCCATACAAACTTTACATTCTTTTTTGCTAACTTCCTCATATTGAAACTCTTTCTAGCTAAATCTGCAATAAATGTGGCAGAATATTCTGCCATTCCTAAAAATGATATGACTTTATCTTTTGTGTCTGGACTGGGAAAACCTACGATAGTATTAACCAAATCTTGTTTGGGCTTTATGCCTGTCTCAGAGATTTCATGTCCCAAATACTGTATCTGTGATCTGTTGAATTTGTATTTCTCCTTACTGAGCGTAAGACCAGCTTCTCGAAAAATATGTAACACTTCGTACATTCTATCATCATGTTCCTTTTTGTCTTTCCCATAAACTAAAACATCATCCTGAAAGCATAGGACACCTTCCATATGATGGAATAAATTGTACATTATACGTTGAAACACTGCAGCTGCAGAGATTAACCCAAAGAGCATTCTCCTACATTGAAACAAACCTTCACTTGTAATAAAAGCTGTTACATTCTTAGACTTAGGGTGCAACACAATTTGATGATATGCAGACTTGAGGTCAAGCGTGCTTATGACCTTTGGATCCCTAATTGAACCCAACATTTCTGCTATATTTGGCAAAGGATGTCTATCAGGAATTATGCATTTATTTACTGACCTAAGATCAATACAAAGCCTAAGTTTCCCTTTAGGTTTATGGACTACAATCAGAGGCGAAACCCATTCAGAAGATTCAGCTCTCTCAATAACACCTTGATCTACCATCTTTTCCAATTCCTCTTTTACAGCACTGCTGATAGATATTGTCACTGGTCTTACTTTATGTACAACAGGAACAGCATTGCATTTCTTTCTTATTTCATGTCTAAAGTTTCTTAAACTTCCCAGTTCTACCCTGAAAACTGGATGATGTTGAAGATGTTCAAATTGAACCTCTTGATCTATAGCATACACCATTTCATCTGCACTGGGGTCTAATCTTATTTTTAATCTCCTCTGATGAGACCAGCTCAACAAAGGATGAAGACCACTTTTTGACACATATACTTTTCCCTTTGCTGTTCTGTCTTTAAATTTCATGGTCGACCAAAACCAGCCTTCTAATTAAATTTGTTTACCCCCATAGGCAACCGACTTCACATCAATATCTGTTAATGCAATAATATCTTTGAAATGTCTATCAAATATTATTCTTGGTAACAATGTATACTTGGCACCAGAGTCAATGACCATCTTGACAACTGAATTGCAAATCTGTATGTCAGCCATAGGTTTTTCTAAATTGCATCAACATCTTCCACTATATTGATGTCAATCATAAAGGTACATTCTTCAAAATCATCACATTACCCATCAACACGTTCAATGTTTTCTGCTTTGGTTTTGCAACAAAACATTTCCTCTTATGATCATTCACATCCCTTTTTTCATCTCATGCTCCATGTGTAATATCTTGCATGACTGGCAGAAGTTGCTGATAACAATTGTTTAAATGAGGTTTGAGAAAAATCTGTATATAGTATATTTGTTTATATTATGTGAGATGTGTGGTCCTTCTTGATCCTTTATATTCTTGCAATGGAATGTTGCCTCTATTAGTGGAACAGATGTGATTTTCCCAATATATTTGCCTTTTCTCTTTCTTGTAATTTTGTTATGTGGCTGACAGTAATGATATCATTGATAATGTGATGGTGATGGAAGTCTAACAATTGTTGCAATAGTGTTTTTGTTTCTTTATTAATTGCTCCGTATAATTTGGAAGCCCAATCGCCTTTAAAAAGAACTAGCAACACGTTGTTCAAGGTTGAATGTTCCTTTGTTCAGCAATAATGTCTTTATTTCCTTATTAATTGCTCTGTACAATTTGGAAGCCCAATCACCTTTAAAAATAACTAGCAACACGTTGCTCAAAGTTAGATGTTCCTTAATATGGTACTCGCATTCTTTATGATTTGCTCCGTGCACTTTGGAAGCCCAATCACCTTTCAAAACAACTAGAAACACGTTGCTCAAATATTATTATATTATATATGCAAGTGTTAAATTACAATGATACATCCGCTCATGTTCCAAATCAGTTCTATTATCCCACTTTGAATATAGATAAAATTCTCACCGGATTGCACTGCTGAGCAAGCGTTGGTCTATTGAAGACAGTTATATATCCAAGTAAACTTCCTTGGCCTTTTTTTTTTTTTAAGTGGCACTTGTGATTACAGAATCCTGGCCTTCATGAATTATGTTATGTACTTGATCCTTCACACAGGTAGTGTAATAGGTTTTCCTCTTCAGTCTTTTGACTTCATGATCTGTTCAATTGTGGTTTTCCTGGAGTTCAGTTTATTCCAATGGGTGACCAATGTTACCTGGCTTGCAGGTAGTGGTAAATCCAGTGTGAATGAACAGCTACTTGTGGGTTTGCTGTTCTAAGCCAAATAACATCCATTCCTCGTCGCCACTGAAGTATTGGCTCACACAGTATTGTAGATAAATTGTTATTTAAGATCCATAGATAAACCCACTGGCTCAACCACAGCTAACAGTTCTTCTCTCAGTTCACTCAGATCAACATCCTTTCTCCTGGGTTCCACATTCTATATCCCCTCTTCTATTACATCACTGTCCCACAATTACATATAAAGGTGTTAACTAAATGCATGTTCATGTACCAAGATATTACACACTTCCAGTCCTGGTTTGGCCTGTCTGTCCACCTGTCGTCTGACAAACGAGATAAAAGTGCACTCCTCCCTAGGGCACAGAGGTTTGTGTCTGCAGGGGGGGGGATGATCTGGAGATGTTCTTGCAGGCCTCTCGCTAGCCCCTTGGGAGATAAGCGGTGTAACAATGAGGGGCTCTGTCACAAGGGCCCGGATTTTGTTTAAGGGAGTTTTAGGAGAGGGTGGGGTTCTCTGTCTCCTATGTGCCCTAAGTGGCTCCATATGTGCATGCAATCCGAGCATCATAAAGACAACCTGCCAGACAAAAGGGGCCAATCCCTATGTATTGTGCTGTAATTTTGATTTAGGAGTGATGATTCATTTTTAGTGAATAGAAGTCACACTTATTGATGGGCCTGTATACTATGCAAATTGCCAGAAATGTAACTCTTTTATGCAGTCTGAGCCAGGTTAGCAGGGCCAAAGCTGATTAATGGGGTTCCTCACCCTCATCTAAAAGCCATGTTTAAGCAATAACCCTCTGTTCCACTGGCTAGAATGGGTGTTTATTGCTATTAGCACTCAAGGTTTTCAATCCGTAAATCTGGCATGTTAAGAGCATTGTATTTTGATTGATCCGGCATCCCGTTCATTGAATCAAAATACTTCCTTAAGATGGCTGCCATGGATCAGGAAGTCGTGGCTCCATACGGATCCCCTCTTCCATTTCCATGGCTGCCACGGAGCAGCAGCAGTCCCTCAGCCACTGAAGAAATGGGATAAGTGGGGATGGCGGTGGGAGGGATGGGATATTTTAAAGGAAAGGGAGGGTGGGGGGAAGATTGCGGGGTGGGGGAAGCAGCCATCAGGTTCCATAGAACGCGGGCTTGGATCAGTAGATTCAGCCCATGAGCCAAAGAACCTGATAGGTTGCTCCCTCTGCCTGTGTGCTAATGGCTAGTATTGTGGCAATCCCAGGCATATATTATTGAACTATTCCATCCGTGAGATTGTACGTGTCATCAGTCCTGTATTTTGTTTGTGAAGAAGAGAAGAGGGAACACGTGTAATAGCATTTTAGGTGGTGAAAGGTAGCCTCAGGTTACAGCCATTATTTGTGCCTAACGAGTAATGGAAGACGTCATCAGGGCACCTACATTCCCTGCGTTGGTCACTATTGTGGGTGTCTAGGTTGGAGATCAAGGAGTTCAAGTGGCTCCATTCAATGGAATCTCAGTTTTAACAGGAGCACATTTGATATTTCTGCTTAATTGATATTTGTGAAGTGCAATCTTCGCCCAGTGCAGCCATCTTGTTTTTGGACATCCAGTTTACTGTTGCCACGTGGGAGTTAGTGAAACTGTTTCTGCTGGTCTGGATTAAGATGAAGAGTACGTTCAGGAAGCTCTGCGTAGGTGTAAAGTGTAACACTGAAGGCATGAGTCAGGTTCACTGGTGGGAGAAGATATATATTCAGAAGAAGGTGCCCAAGAACAAGTGATTGAGGTGGACATCTTTTTTATTTTAGGTATGATCCCCTTGACTTGTGTCCACCTATTCTTTCCAAGTATGCCTCTTGCCGCATACAAGTTCTACTTCCCTGTCTGTACCAATTTTTTGGCGTGGTTTCTGTCTCTCTAAATGCCAGTTTCTGATTCGTTTCCACTTGCCTGATTCATCTGTCTCCTGCTTTATTTATTGGTGTATCCTTTTTTTAATGTACACATTTTCCAAATTATTTGTGCAATTAGCATTAGGGCAACAGTGCAAACGACATTTTTTCAATGCATTCTTGCACCATAGTAAAGTGATAGACTGGTGCAAAAATACATTGGAAGACAATCTTTTGGCATTATTTCCATTCTTTTGTGTATCTTTCCTTTGGCTGTTTTTCTTTGTTCAGTTGTGTTAGCAACACTTATGAAGCGCAGTGACATCACCGGTGATGGCATCTAGATGCTATCTGCATCATACAGACATGACAGGGTAGGAAGCGGATGGGTCCGCCTACTAAGCAAGAGAAATCCTCTGTGTGTCGTCTGTTTCCTGGAAGTGTGTTGCAGAGGGTGATAACCTGCCCAGAGAATGGACGAAAACCCCATCTTTTCAAGATGAAAGAGGGTGTGGTCAACATCAGTCTATTGAAGGATCAAAGACTGCAAGGGTTATTATGATGGAAAGCTCTGTGTGCCAGACTCTTCTCTTAGCCACTGGAAGCCCGTGTAGTTGAAATAGGCCGGATGAGACCTGCTCTCTTCTAGGAATGTACAGAACATGCAAGCTGCCTGATTTTGAATTCTATGCAATATTTTAATAGATTCTTTTGGAAGACCAAGATGTACTGAATTGAAATAATCCAGTTGGAAAGAGATATATGGATTCATCTTGGTTACTTGATGGTTGAAGGAAAGAAAGCGAAGTAGTCTCCAAAAGCAGCCCAGTTGCCCAAACCAGGAGTAGGTCACATTGTTGATTTGAATTGAAAGAGAAAGGTTAGAAATACATGTGTTCATCAAAACTGATTCCAAAGCTGCAAACAGACACGTCTGGGGTTGTCTGAGTGCCCAGGCACATCATACCACCTCAGGTTTCGAGACATTGAATTCCATGCGGTTTTCAGTAATCCAGGAATGAGCCGCACACAACAGGCGATCTGTGCTGGGTTGCTGTTGTTGATATCTAATTGGGCCTGAATTTCTGTGTCGTCGGCATACGTATTAGGCCTCACGTTGTCGTAATGAAGCGAGAAGGCAACAGCCAGTAGTTATAGGTTAAAAAGATAGAAGAAAGGGTAGAGACCTCGGGGATCCCCACAATTCATCTGATGGCAATGGGATTTTAAAAGATCGGAATGTAACAATATGATAATTATTAGATAAAGAAGTTTGCATCTGTAGCACGTTTCCAATGAGAATATAGTACATTTCTAATCCTTCCTGTCTGCTTCTGTCTACTCATGATTGGTTTCCCTTGGGTATATCGATTTCCACTTGTGTGTGTTCCTGTCCAATTGTATGTACTTATTACTCCCTGTGGGGTGTATTGTTGCACCTGGGGAGCTTCATTACCCAAATTCATGTGAATAGACATTTGGAGTCTGATTCCAAACACAGACCATGACGGTGAAACGTTTGGTCTGGTGCTACTGTAATATATAATTGTACTTTACTTCTTGTGGCATATAGATCAACAATGCCTATGAAGATAACATATTTGATATTAGTGGTGCATGCCAGTGTTAATATTTGACAAACATATAGCTATGAACTTCATTTTTATATTCCAGTCTTATTTATACTTTAGAATGTATATGAATATTGTAAATGGGCTACTGTGTGTTGCGTAAATGAGGATACAGCTCAGTTGTCTTTTTGGCAAAGTAGTCAGCTGTGGGACCAGCAGCCACTGTCACCTCAAGGCATTACTGTAATGGTCGGAATCTCACGTGCTAATGTAAATAGACTTCAGACCATCCAGAACTTTGCAGTTAGAGCTGTATGCATCATGAAGCATTGAGGCCACATCACGCCTGTACGCAGGGAGTTGCACTGGCTCCCTGTCCGCAAGATAATTCAATTTAAGGCATTCAATTTAAGGCACCTCAGCTCACAGATCAGGAGACTGCCTTTTCGGCGCACAATGCGATCTAACAAAGAGGCTTTACTGGTGCAGCTACGCTTTCTATCGGAAAGGCTTAGAGGCTCCAGTTTTAACTCATGGGCTCCAAGGGCTTGGAATGCACTACCACAGCCACTCAGACAGCTCCCATCAGTTGTGCAGTTTAATCAAGTATTGAAGACTTACCTGTTTGATGGGGAGGAGATTAGGCAGATTGAAGGAACTATATCACCTTGAACTATCATCATGTTCTGTGTCTGTGTGTTCTGTGAGCGCCCTGAGGCCTGCGGGTGTCCTGGCGCTATACAAAAATCCAATAGAATAGAATCTGAGTAAGTTACCGACTTACTTTATAACCCAAATGGCTTCATCGTGATGATTCACCTTCATCTTCTGGGCCTCTATTGCCTGATAAATTGAAAGCTGGCATTGTTTTTTTCACAAACTAAATGTTGACAATAACTCCTTTAAAACGTTTTAGTTATATTCTCATTTTATTTATTTCGGTGATTTATGACGTCAGAAACCCATAGGCTTGTATGTTAAATAAGGACCCCAACTTAATCTACAGGGATCAAATTTACTAACACTTCTTTTTATTATTTGCATGTGCTAACAAATGCAAATAATTCAGTCCTTCAGCTTCCAAGTTTATACGCACACACATGTTGCTAAACATGTATTCAAGCTGAGAGTCTGTGGGTGGTATTACAGAAACTTCCAACACTGCAAGTGCAATTGGCACTGGGGCAAGGATTGCCCCAGTGCTAATATTACAATGCATTTTTGCACCAGTGCACTGTTGGACCAGTCCAAAAATGCATTGAAAGAACAGGTTTTTTTGCATTAGGATAATGTTTGCCCTAGTGCTGCTTTGTACCGAAAGGTCCAGCATTTTCTAATTGTCTACTGCTGTAGGCAGTAAGTTGCCTGCCAACAAATTGAAACCGAGTACCTCCAATACTTAAATCTTTTTTTTAATTTTTTTAACTGTGCTTTTCAGAACAAAAAGTACATTTACACAAATTAACGAACGAAGAAGCACTATGTTATACATACAAATATATCAAGTACATTGAAGTTAAATCGCTAAAATCAAAATTTATTTAAAAAAACGATAAAAACGTTTCCTCATACTAAATACATCAACCTCCATTCAACTCTATACTAGATTTGCTAATTTGCTACTTTCATACTCCACAGACTACCCCATCAGAGTACCTTCTATACTAGCAATGTCCATTATACCTTGCACTGATACCCTGGATGGTTCTGCAAAGATTACCATTAGCATCCTAACCGGGGCAATGATAAGTGACACCTGAGCATCATCACATGCCTGCACCATAGATCATGAGTCAGTAGTTGGGAGGTTGAATGAACAAATCTCCCCAAACTTTGAATTCTCTGATCCAGAAAGAACAGGCAGCACATCACTAGATGGAAGAAAGACTCCATCAAGCCCAGACTACACATTCTACAGGCTCGCATTTCACTGGGGTTACCAAATTTTGGGCCGTTGAACTCCACTGTAGACAGGCTTAATTTATGGTCATAAGAAGATGTGAGACCACTCCTGTAAATTCTCTCCCGGAAAATGTTGTGAGAATTCACTGACAATTTTCCGGAATTCACTAGAAATTCACTGATGACTGAATTTGACCTCATCAAAAGGAACCACTTCCTGATGGATGGTGGGAGCGGTGTCTTTGAGATGGGAGGGTAGTGCCTTCCAGTGGTGAGGAGCAAGGATGGAGAGGGAGCAAAATCAAGCGGATGCACAGAATGGTCAGCGAACAGAGTGATTAAGGAGGGTGTTATAGCAAAAGCTGTGTGGATGACAGGAGCAAGAGAGTGTCATGGAGGAATGCCCAGGGGGAACGCTCATAGATTGGTTTGAAGACAACAAGTAGGAATTGAAATATCTTGCACTGGGAATCAAAAGTCTTGTGCAATTGCCTCACCCTCATTAGCAAACTGCGTGTGTGTGTCTATAAATATGGCAATAATCAGAAATGTGCAATTTTTGATGCAATACATCCTTCATGGCGCATTAGTAATTCTTCTTTTCAATTTCAGCTTCTTGCATGCAAATGGATTGCACAAGTGTAGGGACCCCTGGAGCGGATGCAACATGTCCTGACGGTGAGGACCTTTGATTATTTTCAGGCGATGCTCGGTGCAACATTCCATTTCCTAACTTGCAAAGGGCGGGAGAGGGTGCAGGGGTGTTGCTAGGTCTGGAAAAGATCCAGGGATATGCTAATGTCGGGACTGTCAGGACTCGGGGCTAACTAGCCCTTTGATTATAGCCCCTGAGCTTCAATCCAGGGCTACAACTAAAAGACCCGGGGCTATAGCCATCTCACCCCTCCTAGAAACGCCTGTGGGTGCAAGAGAGTAGTTCAGTGTACATACCTCGTGTCTGGCAGAATCAGTGAGAAGATTGCCAAATCTATCTGCATTGATGAACATACTATGTATGCACTGTGCACGACTAAGGCCACGCATTGTCAAACGAGAGGGTGAGTACATTTTAAACATTTGTGTATGTTACATCCAGAAGAGCGAGAGAGCTAGTAGTCACTCAAGTGCGGGGTTGTGAGCATGTGAGTAAAATGCATCATTTGGTGAACTTGCCAACGGAAGACAGAGAGACTGAGTAACCATGTGTGAAACCAGCCAGGCAAGAAAAGGCCATCATAAACATCACCTGGCGGAATGAACAAAAGAGTGAATGGAGTGGAAGGCATAGAAGGGACTGCAATATATATATTGCTCAACACGCCATCTGGCCACGTATCTGAGCGAGCCTCATTGGAGGCAAGTGAGTGAGTACAATGTATACAATGACTACCATGTAGAATCAATGAACAGATTGATACACATGCAGAGTGAGTGAGCAGCTGGGCAGGGGAGCAAGTGAGTACAATGTATACATTGACAAATATGCCATCTGGTAGAGTGAGCAAAAGAGTTACCTGAGTGCCAGGCACGTGAGTACTATCTATACAATCGGCTACATCCCATCTCAGCATGGTAAGTGAGCAAGCAGCGATGGAGTCGAGCAAATGAGCACACTGCATAGGCATTGATAAACATGCCACCTAGCAGAATGTGCCCGAGCGAGTGAGTAAATGAGTGAGTGAGTGAATGAGTGAACAGATGGGCAGGTGAACAAGTGAGTGCAATGTATATTCTGATACATATATTTTGTAGACTGAGTGTGTGAACAGATGTGAAGCCAATCAAATTAATAGAATACTTTCATTGATAAAAATGGCGTTTGGCAGAGTGAGTCAGAGTGCATGAAGTGCAATGTATGCACTGATAAACATGTCCTCTGGCAGACTGAGCAAAAGACTGGCGGAAGTCAAGCGCGGTTGGTCAGCAGCTTTGGAGTCGATTAAGTGAGTGAGTGAGTGAAAAGGTGAGTATGTAAGCAAGCAGGCAGGGAATCCACTGAATGAGTACAATGTATGCAGTATCTGACAGAGTGAGTGATTAATAGAGGGAGTGGGTAAGTGAGAGAGCAGGCAGAGTATCAACTGAACGAGTACATTGTATACATTGACAAACATGGCATCTGATAGAGTGAGTGAAGGGGTGAGCAGGTGGGATGGTGAATGAGTGATTGCAATGACATATTGATGGAATGCAATCTGACAGTGAGTGAGTAACTGAGGGGGCACACAGGGAGACCATCAAATAAGTACAGTGTCTACATTAATGAACAAACCAGCTGACTGAGTGAGCAGGTAGGCTGGCATGTCAGTGAGAAAAAGGCATATACTGATGGACATGCCATCTGGCAGAGTGCGAGAGTGAGTGACAGGGAAAGACCCAAATCGACAGAATCTAAAGGACCGAATGGAATGCTTGGTCGAATTTCGGGCAAACAAATATGTCGAATGCCTGGAAAATTCTTCCAAATGCCCCATTCAGTGGCATTATGGTGAACAAGGGGAGCGGGGGCTATGGGCTTGTACCCCGGACCCTTGTTCACTATGATGTCAGCAGGGGTGTCCCCCGCACCCTTTCACATAAAGGTAAAAAAAAAAGAAAGAAAAAAGAAAAGGACCCTGCAGCGCCGGTTCCCAATAACGGAAGTGAATGGGAAAAGGCATGCAGGGACACGGCGAGTCAGCGGCACACAGTGGATTGTGCCGCAGAAGGAAAAAATAAGGGGGTGGGTGGGATAGGGTTATCTGAAATGGCTGCAGGAGGAAATACTGGATGTTATTTTCAAACAAATAACATTCAGTCATTTCTTCCTTGGTCATTTCGGATATGGGCAATTCACCCAAATTCAGTGAAAGTGCCTATTGGCAGACAGGTGGGCACGTGAAGAGCAATGTATTCATCAATAAACATTCCCTCTGACACACTGAGCAAAAGAGTGAAACATGGTGCAAGCCAACCTAGTTAGTCCGCAGCTGTGGAGTAGAACGAGTGAATGAGTGACTGTCAGGGTAATTCAGAGAAATTTGCACAAAAGTGGCGCACGTGGCTGGCGCACAGTGTTCCCGTGCGAATGTCTGCGCCAGCCTCGTGCGCTACAATCGATTTGCGTGCACAGCGTATTCATGGATTCAAGCCTCCAAAAGCAGCCGTGGCGTAGAGTGGTGCAGCGACCCTGCAGCAGTGCCAGTTACGCCCCCAAGAACGCCCTCGCGCAAGGAAAAGCCATCAAAATCCCCAATCCAGCGCAAAGGGCTGCGCCAACCCTGGACCAGTTTACCGGACTGCCAAACAGCAAACGCCAAGCGGGGAACGTGTATTACGGGTTTTGCGGTAACTTAAACACGCGATTGGGCCTGGGGGAGCGGGGTACGTGTATTTCAGGGGTTCGTGGGTAGTTACACACGCGATTGGCCTGGTTACGTGTATTTCAGGGGTGCGCGGGAAGTTTCACACGCGATTGGGCCTGGGGGAGCGGGGTACGTGTATTTCAGGGGTTTGCGGGTAGTTTCACATGCGATTGGCCTGGGGGAGTGGGGTACGTGTATTTCAGGGGTTCGTGGATAGTTTCACACGCGATTGGCCTTGGTACGTGTATTTCAGGGGTGTGCGGGAAGTTTCACACGCGATTGGGCCTGGGGGAGCGGGGTACATGTATTTCAGGGGTTCGCGGGTAGTTTCACATGCGATTGGCCTGGGTACGTGTATTTCAGGGGTGCGCGGGAAGTTTCACACGCGATTGGCCTGGGTACGTGAATTTCAGGGGTGCGCGGGAAGTTTCACACGCGATTGGGCCTGGGGGAGCGAGGTACGTGTATTTCAGGGGTTCGCGGGTAGTTTCACACGCGATTGGCCTGGGTACGTTTATTTCAGGGGTGCGCGGGAAGTTTCACACGCGATTGACCTGGGTATGTGTATTTCAGGGGTGCGCGGGAAGTTTCACACGTGATTGGCCTGGGTAGGTGTATTTCAGGGGTGCGCAGGAAGTTTCAGACGCGATTGGCGTGGCTACGCATATTTCAGGGGTGCGCAGGAAGTTTCACACGCGATTGGCCTGGGTACGTGTATTTCAGGGGTGCGCAGGAAGTTTCACATGCGATTGAGCCTGGGGGAGCGGGGTATGTGTATTTCAGGGGTTCACGGGTAGTTTCACACGCGATTGGCCTGGGTACGTGTATTTCAGGGGTGCGCGGGAAGTTTCAAAGGCTCCATGGAAATACTCTCGTCTTTTGTTAGGCCCAGCAGCTGGTGGCAGCAATTATCATACCAATAGGGGAAATTTCAAACAGGCTCACACAGGCCTGGCTGCAGAGGATAACAAAGGAGATGGGAAACCCAAAAACCTTTCAGATGTAACTGGGTCAACCTAAATTCAGTTCCCACCCCTCAGTATCGATGGCAGTGTACTGTCATGTCTGGGTCTGTTGCTCCATTAGGCCACCACGCTAGGGGGACTCCATTCATAAGATGCGAGAGTGTGGTTTGGAGGAGCCAAGGAGTCTGGTCTCTCAGCAGCTTCACGTGAGACCTGCTGCTTTAACAGGAACCACACAGGGGGAACCATTAACCAGACAGACTCTTTGAACACAACAGACAGGAACATGGGTGGGATTTAGTAGCACAAGGGAGTAAGCCCAAAGGTCTTTCTGTTGAGAGAAGGTTTTGCCATATTAGTTCTCGGGCACACCTTGATCCTGTTTTCACCCCTTTACCTTTCCTGTTGCAAAGCACTCTGGTTATGACCTCATGCATACAGAAGATTGTTGGCATGCAACCCAGGGTTTGTTCATTAAGGTAGGCTTAGCCTACGCCAATCACTGGCTGATCCCTCCGTTGGCAGATAATCTGAAGACTTTACAAGATGTAATAGAGAAGAACTCAACCTTGGACCCTTGCTGAAGGTACAGTCTGACTTACATCTTCTGCCAGCGAAGGAAGGCCAGGAAATCTCTCAAGATCTATCCACCAAACTTCTTCCAGGCAACAGAGGGAGAAGTAAAACTCAGAGGTCCCTCCAGACACTCTAAAATGGGTACCCAGCCAGACCACAGCATGCCCTGCTAGGCCTTGCAGCAAGCTTCCTGGATAGGGAGTACCTGAAGGTCTCTGATCCTACAACCAATGATACAGCAGCTGCCTGAAAAACACTCTTGAGCTTTGGGCTGTCCACCTTAAAGGACGACACAAGCCCATTGAAGAAGCTGGGAGAAGTGTCTCGATGAGCATCTACCGCAGTCTGCTTTAAAGGACATTTTCAACCCAGTCGAGTTCCTTGATCTGCAGCCAACTGCAATGCTGACTGTTGTCAAGCCGCAATCGCTTAAAGACATCCGAGACATCGCCACCAGTGCTTCAGAACTGCCAAACAGCACTGAGACGATCCTGACCCCGAGCCGATGTGTAGACCAGCCTGCAGCCAGTCGTCCAGCTGCGCTTGCCGAATCCATCTTGCCGCCTGATACCCGCAGCTGTCTCACATCTCAAACTCTGTCACAGAATCCTGCAAAGTGCACTTAAGCCGACTCGACCCTGTCCGGCACCAGGAACATCCACATAAAAAGGCACATTGTGGTTCTGTCCCCCTGGTCCTTCCCAGAAGGCAGCCAGAGACATTTTAAGATCCTTTTCCCGTTTGCTGAATCCAAGAAACACTTACCAACTATTGAGGTTATAATCATACCCAACACCTTCTTGTTAGTATCCAGAGTGCATCCCTTTTCCTTCTTAGAGCTGTCTGTCCTCTGCATTCCTTTATATGGTGGGTTGTATTTCATAGTGTTGTTATATTGTCTGTTGTGTAATAATAAAGTAGATATTTGTATACAACTTTGAATGGAGACTCATTTTATCATTGGGTAATAATTGTATTTTCACTGTGCTGTTTCTAACCAACGATCCACAACCTTTAGAGGAGTTAAGCTTACCATTCCATCCACATTACCAAAATTGGACAAGGAGGTTTATAATTTGCTTGTTATTCCAATCTGTTTGAATCCCTTCTTGTGAATTAGGTGTGTGGGGCTGATTGATGGTTTAGAAACCGACATGCACTGTTGGACCATTGGTACCCAGAAGCTGATTAGTCACAGGTATAATGATTGTCTACCTTGTACCAATTGCCTTTACCATCCATACTTTGAGGTGCATGGTTCTGTAAATCTAGGCCAGTCTACCCAATCAGTATTGTTTTCATACTTGAATACCTTTGTCTCCTTATGCATATCCTCTGCTTTGCCAGTCTAAATAATGGATATGTTTCTAGTAGTACAAGACGCTCTATATCACTACTGTCATGTAACCCAACACCCTCCTACATGGACCTCCCTGTAGACCCAGGGTGGGTATGTAATATGTGGCTCCCCCGTTAGACTACAGCTCCCACGATACCCCACCATTCACTATGTTGGTTCAGAGTGATGGGATTGTTAGTCCAAAACGTCTAGTGGGAAAAGGGTTTGTTTAGGGACAATCTCCACCCGCAGAGGGATTCCTGCTATGAGGAAGAGAGTGGTCGAATATTGGATAATTCAACCCTTCCTGGTCCCTCCCTGCCCCAGAGGGAAAACGAGGAAACATTGAACCACAGCCCCAGGACAGACATCGGTGCAAAGAGCTTTGTTAATGGCACAGGCATGTTGTGCTTCACAAATGGTGCATACAACAACATAGCATTTATGCAGGCATCTAGCTTCTGACACTTTATCAAGCAACACAGATAATCATTCATATTGCCGTTTTCCGTTTCCATTCCAGGTTATAAAGCTGCTTCCTGTTCCTGTGGGAGTGCTTGTGGCTCCTATGATATTCGTTCCCAACGAACGTGTCACTGCCAGTGCCACAACATTGACTGGACATCAGCTCACTGCTGCAGGATAACTGCAACCGAATAGTACACAATGTGTTGCATTGTCTCAATTTTCTTCAATGTGAAATTGAAAGACTCAATATAAAGATAACAAATAAAACAAAAACACTCGGTATTTTCTTGGTCTTTGTCGCTGAGTGGAGTATGTTTGCATACAAGTGTTTATATTCCTCTCTCTCTTTCCTCCCCCCTCTTTCGCTCTTTATCTCCCTCTCTCTCCCTCTCCCCTTCTCTCTCGCCCCCTCTTTCTATCCCTCTCTCTCCTTCTCTCTCTCCCCCGCCCTCCCCCTCCCCTCTCTCTCTCTCTCTCTCTCTCTCCCCTTCTATCTCTCCCTTTCTCACTCTCCCCTCTCTCTTTCTAATCCCCCCTCTCGCTCTCTCTCCTCCCCCTCTCTCTTTCTCTCTCTCTTTCTCTCCCCTTCTCTCTCCTCCCTCCCTCTCTCTCTCTCTCTCCCTCTCTCTCTCTCTCTCCCTCTCTCTCTCTCTCTCCCACTCTCTCTCTCTCCCCTTCTCTCTCTCCCCTCCATCTCTCTTTCTCTCTCTCCCTCTCTCCCCCCTCTCTCTCTTCATCTCTCTCTCCCCTTCTCTCTCGCCCCCTCCCCCCCTCTCTCTCTCTCTCTCTCTCTAACCCCCTCTCTCTCTCCCCCCTCTCTCTCTTCCCCTTTCTCTCTCTTGCTCTATTTCCCCCTCTCTCCCTCTGTCTCTCCCCTCTCTCTCTTTCTCTCTCCCCTTCTCTCTCTCCACTTCTCACTCACCCCTCTCTCTCTCCTCCCCCCTCTCCTTCCCCCCTCTCTCTTTCTCTCTCCCCTTCTCACTCACCCCTCTCTCTCTCCTCCCCCCTCTCCTTCCCCCTCTCTCTCTCTCCTCCTCCTCTCTTTCTCTCTCCCCTTCTCTCTCTCCCCCTCTCTCTCCCCTTCTCTCTCTCTTCCCCCTTTCTCTTTTGCGCTCTCTCCCCACTCTCTCTCTCCTCCCCCTCTCTTTCTCTCTCTCTCCCCTCTCTCTCTCTCCCCTTCTCTCTGTCTCTCTCTTCCCCCCTTTGTATCTCTCGCCCTCTCTCGCTCTCTCTCCCCCCTCTCTCACTCTCTCTCTCCCTCCCCCCTTCTCTCTCGCCCCCTCTTTCTCTCCCTCTCTCTCCTTCTCTCTCTCCCCCGCCCTCTCTCTCCGCCCTCTCTCTATTTCTCTCTCACTCTCCCCTTCTATCTCTCCCTTTCTCTCTCTCTAATCCCTCCTCTCTCTCACTCTCTCTTCTCCCCTCTCTCTTTCTCTCTCACTCCCCCTTCTCTCTCTCCCCTCCCTCTCTCTTTCTCTCTCCCTCTCTTCCCCTCTCTCTCTCTCTTGATCTCTCTCTCCCCTTCTCTCTCGCCCCTCCCTCTCTCTTCCTCTCTTTCTCCCTTTCTCTCTCTCTCCTTCTCTATCTCCCCCTCTCTCTCTTTCTGTCTCTCTCCCCTTCTCTCTCTCCCCTTCTCACTCACCCCTCTCTCTCTCCCCCACTATCCCTCCCCCTCTCTCTCGCTCTCTCCTCTCCCCCTCTCTTTCTCTCTCTCCCCTCTCTCTCTCTCCCCTTCTCTCTCTTCCCCTCTTTCTCTCTCTCGCTCTCTCTCCCCCTCTCTCTCTCCTCCCCCTCTCTCCCCCTCTCTCTCGCTCTCTCTCCTCCCCTTCTCTCTTTCTCTCTCTCTCCCCCCTCTCTCTCCCTCTCTCTCTCCCCTTCTCTCTCTCTCTCTCTCTCTCTCTCTCTCCCCCCTTTCTCTCTCTCGCTCTCTCTCCCTCTCTCTCCCCTTCTCGCCCCCCTCTCTCTCTCTTTCTCTCTCTCCCCCCCACTTCGCCCCCATCTATCTCTCCAGTAATCAGTTATGCATTGTCTTCTTGTTGTTTGGAATCTGATAGAAACCGAATCACTGCCACTGCCAGGAAGCATCAACTGTGGCGAAGTCCCACTGTGTATATGGTGGACTCGCCACCTCAACCTGTGCAATCACAAATATAGGCTGGCATGTTCATTTAAAATGATATAGGATAATATCTAATGTGAGGGTACTTGCCAAATTATGAACTCAAGTATAATGGTGGCCAAAAAAAAGTAATGGAGAAATAATGGGGAAGTTTCCTAACAAATAACTCGAGACTCGAGATCACTTCTCTTGTTCCTAAAGGCATCATTTGGATACATGCGCTCTATAAGCTTTGCAAATAAATAAATAATTGTACAAGTGCTCCAGTGCAGTGTGCCAAAAGGTTCAATGAAAGTCTCATAATCCTGGGCAACATAAGAACCGACCGTTCAAAAACAATCTTCCAGTGTCCAGACAAAACTAACGCCAAGATTCATCTTCAAGGAGGATGCCTCTTCTTCTCCTCCTCTATCCGTGGGGAGACTTGTTTGCTCCTTTAGTTCCTTTAGCTCTCTCCTTGTTCTAAGGGTGGTCTTCTTCCCGGTGGCTCTTGAGCAGAGAGGAGGTTTGTGATCTCTATTCTCTCAGGGTCTCGCTCACCAGGGAGTTTCGCTGACCCTGGTGAGGCTTGTTGGAGAAGCCAAGCCCTGCTCATAACCATTCCTTTCCTCCTCCTATATTATCTCCCTAGACTGCCTTTCCTGCCTCTCCTCTTTCTAGACTCTCCTTCCTCGCCCCCTGCATCTCGAACCTCCTCTAACCACCATGTGCTTCCCTGCACCAAGGTGGTACTCCGGTGTCCCCCTATTCCTAGTCCTATTCTTGTCCCCTTTTCTGTTCCCTGAGTTTATGGCACTATCCCCTCTTAAGGCTTTTGCGCTTCATCCTTTCCATGGTCCTGAATTCTGTAAGAGGATTCAATTCAGCACTACAGCCAAGTCAACGCCTAGTCTAGAATACTGAATGAAAACCCTTATTGATATATCTTTATGTCCAGTTCATGCGTTCTGGATGACTACCCCTATATAACACCCCTCTCTCAGAATCCCCCTGACCCCACTGAGCCAAGAAGTAGTTCTGTTTTGCAAGTTAAAAGGTTTATTTGAGAAGTAAAGCAATATATATCTATCACACTTTAGAATAAATTAATAATTGAATAGCACACTTAATCTGATATGATAAAGATTAACAACAGAGAATCTGGCACTAGCACACTTCTTGATAATCACTAAGGAGTTGACATGAAATGGATAAGATAGCAACAATACTTCTATGGTTTCTTTATAATCAATGATGAGTGGTTATAGGATGGATAAGATAGCAACAATACTTTTATGGTTTCAAATGGATGCAATGTGGAATGAAAATGCAATACAGAAAATAACTTGATAGGATTTCAGCCAAAGACAATGTAATCACTTTCTTGGACAATTCACCCCCCCCCTTTTTATGCTATGCAAGGAAATGGAAGGAAGGCACACAGTTCTCAGAAATGCAATCAAATGTAATTCAGTTCACCCCAGCAACTTAGACTACAGAAGTTGAAAACACAGGCCCAAAATGCTTTTATATGTGCTGGCAATGGAGTGAAAAATATGCTAAAATGCTTTTAATTCCCTCTAGGAGGTTCAGGGTGAGTGAAATCAAGTTAATATTAGTCCAGGCTCACTTTAGCAATGTCCTAGGAATGATTAGCAGGTTAAACGAATTTCTGCAACGGAAGCAAAAACAAACTGCTGTTTTCACACGTGGAGAAAATTGCAAATCGCGGTAAAATTTGCGGGTGCGTCTTTCGTGATTGCGGCAAAACTATAGGGGGTAGGAATGCGGTTCTAGGTTCGTAGGAAAGCCACGATTCTAAGCTTTCCGAGGAAAGTTACTGCAAACGGTCATGGAGATATGAGCGATTAAATAAAGGTCGTTTTTCAGATTTGAAATTTTAAAGTTCAAAAAGACAAGTGCAGCTTGCAACTAGAAAATGACAAGTGACAGCTTTACAAATGACAGGTGACAGTTAGGAGACAGTTCTACTTAGATTAAAATAGCTTGAATTATATTATCTTAACTAAGAGATTGGTTCTGCACAGTCTTGCTAGGTACTCACACTATATTCTTGAATTAGAATGGGCCTCGCCACGGATCTGGTCAGGTTTTAGACTGGACTCTGGTCTCTGCACTTCACAGTGATCTGGGTCTGCTCTCTCTCTGGATTCTGAAGATTGATGGATTTAAAGTCTGGATCTTTCTGCACAGCTTTCTCTAGAGATTGATGGAGGTAAAGTATGGATTTTCCAGCAGAGCGACCCGCAGCAAATGGATTTGAAGGTCCCTATCTGTCCTGTCTGTCTGCTTTTATGTGTTTTTTTTTTATGGGTGTGTGTGCAGCATCACTAGACCCTACCCCTCTCCACTTATCATTGGCCAAGCTTTCATTTCTCCCCTGATTGGGGGAGCTAAGTTGTGTCAGAGTGATGTCATTTTACAGCCTGCAGAAAGTCCACTCCTCCTGTCAACTTGCACACAAATCTAGATTTGAACCAAATACATATTTGCAGAGGTACATATTCTTTTAAAATTACACGCACCCCTCACATATCACAGGAGGTATCTCCTGTTCAAACTCTGCTCTTCCTGACGCTTGCATTCAGAAATGGCAATATTTTGCACTTTTTAACTGGTTTGCAATTTCGGACATTAACCCAAATTTACACACATGTGCGCAAGGAGTATGGACATTAGTTGATGAAGTGTCAGATTTTTCACATGCACACATTTTGAGTAATATCCTCTTTTCCGCTAAAACCCCCCTGAATATACCACCGGTTCTAAAAACCTCTTAAAATGTGGGCAGAAAAATCACAAGAATTATGGTATCATTTATAAAATGTTCACATGTCCGCTCTATGAGTTATTCATCTTTTTAGAGTTATGTTCTGGCCCCAAAGGGGTGTGGTTTCCCCCCAGCACAAGGTTGAATTTCTGGTTTTTCCAGTTCTGCCAAGCCAGCTTGCTCTCACAGGCAGTGCTCCTCCCCTTTACTTCCAGGAGGAAGCTAGATTTACGACATCTGCAATAAACCATCTGCCTGGGTCAGGACAGGGCTTTGTTCAGAGCTCCTGTATTCTGTGGGGGCTCCCCTTAATTCAATTATCAGAGAGATGGCATATCCTTAGTGTGGCCAGCAAAAGGCAGATAGGCCTGGGAACACAGCTGTGACTCAAGTTTCACTCCTGATGAGGGTAGTTGCCAGGCAGAATTCAGTTCCTTAAGCCAGGTTTCAGATAAAATGTCACTTTTTGTTACCCAGTTTAAGTCAAGACAATGTTTACATATGCAGCTAGAATGCTGATTCTAAGTTTAAAACTATGACATTTAAACAATTGCAACCTATGTGACACTCAGAAATAGGTCACATTTAGATTTTCAGTGTCCAAAATTTACTTAAACTGCTGAAATCCACAGCTAAGCCAGTCTTGTTATAAACCTTCAAGTCACTTCAGTATATAACTTTACATTGGATCCACCTCTCAGTAAGTCTTTCTTTGGCTTGCTTTGGGTTCATTTATTCAGTTTTCTACAAAAAAGTAAAATCTGGTGTTTTAAAACGCTGGCTTTCTGATAGTGGTGAGTACTGGTACTGCACCCCTTTTTGGGATTTAAGAAAATTAATTCCCAACAGTTATGGGTTTGCTTTTGGCAATCAGCATTGCCATTCCCAATGGTTTCAGACTACTGTGTGGGTAGTCCAATGGTGGTTTTAGGCAGTGTCCTTCTGTGCCCACAACATCGGCAAAAATGAGTGGCAGCCTATTCTTCATGCATTTCCCTGTGCATTTTCTGGGAAGCTCTGGCCATCATGATGTTTTCCATGTCAGTACTGCACAGTTTTGAGGTAGGGCTTGGATGCGTGGATAAAAACATCCCACAATTCCCTTTCTTTCCAGGTGACCACTCCTGCAACCAAACCTCTCCCTCTGAATATGAACACTCTGTACAGATCTGCTTCTTATCCATCGATTCCTCAAACTTCTTTCTTCTTCTGATGTCTCTCTTCTGATTGCTCTATCTGATGCGACTTTACAATGGGACCCCAGCTCGCTCTTTCCCTCCTACCCTCTGTCCAGCCTCTATGTGTCCCCTCATCTAATCATCTTGTGAGGCAAAAAAGTTGGCGTCATCTTTGACTCCACTCGCTCCTTCTCTCGTCACATCTCGGACCTTGCCAATAAAGCCCCCTATCAGCTGCACCTCCGCAGAGGCATTCTCCCTTTCCTCACCTTCCCCCAGAAATGAAATGTCTCAAGTGCGCTGGTCCTCCCTAGTCTGAACTACTGCAACAGCCTTTTCCTCAATCTTCCTATGTCCTCCCTTCGCCCCTTTCAACTAAACCAGATTAGAACTGCAAGACTTATCATTGGCCTCAAGCCCAGGGAACACATCTCTCCAGCCATATAATCTCTCCACTTGCTCCCGGTTGCTGCTAGGCTCAAGTTTAAGACCATCTGCATCATCCACAAGGCTTTCTGGTGCCTGCGACCCTGCTACATCCAACTCTCTCCCTAAATACCTCCATGCTAGAGCCCTTCAGTCTTCTAGCTCCAACTCTGCAGATCAGACGCTTCTCTAAGCAGAGAGTGGGGGTTATATCTCTCTCCTTCATAGGAGTCTCCCTGTGGAATGGTCTCCCTGCCTCTCTCAGGCTTGAGCCGGATCTCCTTAATTTCCGGAAGCTCCTTAAGACCCTCCTTTTCTCTTGTTCCTTCCCTCTCCCCCACCCGCATGCTAAAACCCCTGTTTGCTGCAATGACTGTCTGCCTGGCTTCCCTCTGAGATCTAGAGGGCACCAGCCCCCCCGCCACCAAGTCAACTACCTATCTCACCCTTAGCATGTGGACACTCAACCCTCCTACACCCCATGCTGTCCCTGGCACTTGCCCACTTACTGTCCCCTTAGCACTCGCCCATCCGTTTGGCCCTCTTCAATCCCTCCTCCACTCCCTCTTTTTCACTTGCACTCTCTCCTCTTGCCCTGTACTCCCCTTCACACCCTACCACTTTTCATTTCACACAAACCGGCACTCCCCCCTCTCCCTCACACTTCTTCTTACTGCACCTGCACAATATGAATGTCACAACGCCGAATAGGACAGTTATTGTTATGTTTCTCCCTTGTCCCCTCCCCCTTTTATGTCTTGTGGCACCTTGAAACACCATTTTTTGTATAGGCGCCTTACAAATATCCAATAGATTAATAAAATGTTCCTGTTTCCCTCTTTCGGCTTCTCAGCACCTTATTTCATTCTCCAAGGTAGCACTCAACCCTCTCTCTTCACAAGCGGTTTCTTCTCTTCTCTCCCCACAAGCAGACTTCTGCTCTGTCTGTAAGCCCCAGAATTCCCTACTGTTCCTCTCAATTTAATACTTCACAGGTGGTATCCATTCAAGCTGTCTATAACTTGATTTCCTTCTCACTCTGCTACTCTGTTTCCCCTGTTTGTTTCAAGTCTTCCTTCTGTTACACCCTTTCACTCACTTCCCGGATGGCAACCTTTATTACTTACTTAATTACTATCTCAGTTACAGAACCACTAGAACCTCCTTTATGACTACCAAATCGAACGTCACAAAGGCAAAGGAGAAGCTCCGCTCTACCACCACCTTGCAATGCCCTACAGTGTGCCCTAACCCACTTAACACCTGCACAAGGGCATCTAGCTCTACTATAGCAGCTCAAGCCAACAGTAGCTTCAGTAAAGATAATCAAGTAATACAGGGAGCACTCATCCACGCTAGGACCCACCATGCACATGCCATTGACATCGCAGACTGCATTACAACAAACGATCTATCTTTATGAAAATTACTGAAACGTGGCTCCACCCTGCAGCTGGACCTGCCCTGGCGTTAGCCATCCTAGAAAATTACACGATCTCCAGATCCGATAGATCCATTGTCAAAAGAGGGGTGTAACTATTATTGCTAAAAATACCCTCATCGTTAGAGAGCTACCAAACATCCCATTCCACTCTGGCAAAACCCTCTCAGACAAAATGACCTTATCACATGCTGCCACTCTAAACATTCACCTGATCTATACATCCCCAGGCCCGATACTATCAATTGAAGATGACATAGCCCAACTTCCCTCGACAAATACCAAGCTTAGCTCCCAAAATCTCCTTCTGTGGCACTTAAACATATCATATACAGTTAGCATAAGACTTAGGTGCTATACAGAGTCCGATTCTGGGCTACAGAATCCAAAGTACAATGGTTTATTAGATCACTCTAGCTAAAATGATCATACTCTGTGCACACTTTTGAGCATGAGACATGCAAAGCAAATATATTCAATTACATTTAGGTATAAACATGTTTTTTTAATGCAAAAGTAAATAAAGAGTTTGTCATTACTCTCAAAAACGTTTTATAACAGTTTCTTTCGTGCAACCTACTACTCTTAGGTTGAATAAGGTGTTAATAATACATGAACTATTATGAAATCTCTCAGAGGTTATATTTAAATATCATACATTTACTGTTTTTCTTTGTTAGTTCATTGTAAATTCCAAATTCAAAAAATGTCCCAAGTTGACAGAAAACTGTTTGCTTGGATGATCTGTTTTTCTTTTTTTCTTCTTATTTAGATGCACAACGCTTTTCGGGCAATCTCAGCCCTTCATCAGGTGCGAGCAAATTTATCTATTCCAAATTTTTGTATCTGAAAATAAACATATATCTCTATTTAATTCTTGTGCCTTTAATTTTCGTGTGTTATTTACTTAGAGGGTTGCCTTTTTGAATCATTGTACCTGAAATACTGTGGAATTCTCCCTTCTTCCAATGTCTAATTCTCTTCAGTGGAGCTTCGCTGTTTTGTCCTCTTGAATAAACAAGTGTCCTCCATGCATGTTGTACCCAATCTGCAAAATGAATGGTGCATTCGTTTTAAATCTGAATTTTTTGAGTATACATGTGCGGGTTTTGTGCTGGGAACAGTCGCTACATCATAGCGCTGTGCCGCAGTCACAAAGCCCTGGTTTAGTCATTTAAATGTGTTCTCTGTTAAACAGCTTCTTGCCGCCTCACCTGTGTAGGTGTATTGTTGCAGGCCAGAGATTCTCAATGTGCCGTGTGTAGAGCCGCGTTATCTGTACTGCGGTTCCGCGGCGAGCCGCTCCCTTTCTTCTCCTGCTTCACTCGTATTTCTCCGTCCGTCCGCTCACCCGTCCTCTCTCTCTGGTTCACTCCACACTGTATCACTCGCGTCACAGTTGCTGTTCTGTCTTTTGTGTTTGTGTTTACTGGAACTCAACGAGTCTAGTCCCTTCTTGCTTTCTGCAGGGTATGCGTGTGTAAGAACCACCATGTTCTCCTGGGTGCCATCTTGGAATGGCTTAGATCGGTCCGTGTTTCATTTATGCATTACCATGGTTTTGAAGATTACTGCATTTCACGGATTTCTTCATCGAGCGAGGTTCTCTGCTTCCTGATGAACAATGTTTGTTTTGTTGAGTCGTGCAGGTTAAATCCACATGCTGAGTTTTTCATGGCCCCCTTTAATGTTCTAGGCTTCGCTGGTACCGAATAATAATATTAAGTCAGGCGGGTTAGGTCCACATTCAGACTGTTTTACCAGGACCCCTTGCGTTGACGGGGGCATGGCCTGCGGAAACAATGTTGTTTTAAACGTTACTTTCCAGAGAATATTCTACTTGATTCTTGATGTGCAGATGTCATGCATGGGCTATGTTTTCTGTCAATTGTTACAAAAAGCAACTCAAGTCCCAATCCGCATTCATTCCATTTGGCTGCATTGAATCTAATTTATCAATCCAGTATGTTTCTCTTTGAAGAAGTATTTTATTTATATCGCCTCCTCTTCTTGGTATTTGTATCTGTTCCAGTAGGATGAATCTTATTTGTGAGATGTTATGTCTTTCTTTCTTGAAATGTTGAGTCACTGGTGATTGCCGATTATATACATTTTCCCAAAAATCCACAAAAATGTACCTAATCCACCGGGAAGACCAATTATTGCTGCAAATAATAGCTTACTTGAACCATTAGCGCAATACATAGACAAGGCGATACAACCTTGAGTTCACAAGTGTAAAACATACATAAAAGACACAAATGATTTTCTGAACAAACTAAGATCAGTTGAAATTGATGATGAGCACCATATCCTATTTACAATGGACGTTGTAAGCCTCTATACCAACATCACACATGAGGGCGGTTTGGAAGCCATGGAATGGCTACTGCTGAAACCAGACACTGATTGTCAAGCTGATAAATTGTTTATTTTAAAATTATTGAAAATTGTGCTACAAAATAATTTCTTCATGTTTGAGGACAAGTATTATATACAAATATCCGGAACATCGATGGGGGCCGCAATGGCACCCAGCTAAGCCAATACATATATGGACTTCCTAGAGGAAACTCATATATTCAATGAAGAGAGATAGACGAATACATTGAAATGCATGTTTCGTTTCATAGACGGCATATTTGGAATCTGGAATGGTTCGAATGAGGAATTAGTTACTTTTTTCCAACATCTGAATGACATGGCGCCCAGGATCAAACTAACCACAAAAACAAGCAGAGATGCTATTGAATTTCTGGATGTACAAATCTACAAGAAAAGAGGCAGATTGGAAACCACAATATTTACCAAATTAACAGATAGAAACAGGATCCTACATGCAAATAGTTTTCATCCACGCAGAACAATAGAAAGCATACCTTTCAGCCAATTTTTGAGATACAGACGGATAATCTCGGAAGAAGAATACGCCAAAAAAACACAGGAATTGAAAAGCAAGTTTGAGAAAAGAGGTTACCAATCATCCACCATCACAACAGGTGCTGAAAAAGCTGCAAGAATCAGCAGAGAAGAAGCGTTGTTATCCAAAGAAAAGGAGAAACAAGAGAAATTAGTGTATGTGACCACTTTCTCCCAACAAAGTCCAAAAATCCAAAAAATCATTAAAAAAAATTGGTCAACCTTGACCTTGGCTCCAACGATGAGAAGACTCTTCCCAGAACCTCCGCTCTTCGCATACTCTAAAAGTAAATCGATGAGAGAACACCTTATCAAAGCAGACTTTTCAGTGGAAAGACACACGCAGGACACATATAAGGGCACAATCCCTTGTCACAATTGCAACAACTGTAACAACTTGATCACAGGAAATTCGATAAATCATCCACATAAAGGTTACAAAATAAATCTTTATCATTTTTCAACCTGTGATTCAAAAAACGTTATATACGGCATCAGATGCCCATGTGGACTACATTACGTGGGAATGACAGTGAGAAAGGCCAAAACAAGATGGTCCGAACATAAATCAAATATCAGGACAGGAGCTATCAAATCACCAGTGACTCAACATTTCAAGAAAGAAAGACATAACATCTCACAAATAAGATTCATCATACTGGAACAGATAAAAAGACCAAGAAGAGGAGGCGGTACAAATAAAATACTTCTTCAAAGAGAAACATACTGGATTGATAAATTAGATTCAATGCAGCCAAATGGAATGAATGCGGATTGGGACTTGAGTTGCTTTTTGTAACAATTGACAGAAAACATAGCCCATGCATGACATCTGCACATCAAGAATCAAGTAGAATATTCTCTGGAAAGTAACGTTTAAAACAACATTGTTTCCGCAGGCCATGCCCCCCGTCAACACAAGGGGTCCTTGTAAAACAGTCTGAATGTTGACATAACCCGCCTGACTTAATATTATTATTCGGTACCAGCGAAGCCTAGAGCATTAAAGGGGGCCATGAAAAAAACTCGGCATGTGGATTTAACCTGCACGACTCAACAATACAAACATTGTTCATCAGGAAGCAGAGAACATCGCTCGATGAAGAAATCCGTGAAATGCAGTGATCTTCAAAACCATAGTAATGCATAAATGAAACACGGACCGATCTAAGCCATTCCAAGATGGCACCCAGGAGAACACGGTGGTTCTTACACACGCATACCCTGCAGAAAGCAAGAAGGGACTAGACTCGCTGAGTTTCAAAAAACACAAACACAAAAGACAGAACAGCAACTGTGACGCGAGTGATACAGTGTGGAGTGAACCAGAGAGAGAGGACGTGTGAGCGGACGGACGGAGAAATACGAGTGAAGCAGGAGAAGAAAGGGAGCGGCTCGCCACGGAACCGCAGTACAGATAACGCAGCTCTACACATGGCACATTGAGAAACTCTGGCCTGCAACAATACACCAACACAGGTGAGGCGGCAAGAAGCTGTTTAACAGAGAACAAATGTAAATGACTAAACCAGGGCTTTGTGACTGGGGCACAGAGCTATGATGTAGCGACTGTTTCCAGCACAAAACCCGCACATGTATACTCAAAAAATTCAGATTTAAAACGAATGCACCATTCGTTTTGCAGATTGGGTACAACATGCATGGAGGACACTTGTTTATTCAAGAGGACAAACAGCGAAGCTCCACTGAAGAGAATTAGACATTGGAAGAGGGCAGAATTTCACACTATTTCAGGTAAAATGTTTCAAAAAGGCAACCCTCTAAGTACATAACACACGAAAATTAAAGGCACAAGAATTAAATAGAGATATATGTTTATTTTCAGATACAACAATTTGGAATAGATAAATTTGCTCGCACCTGATGAAGGGCTGAGATAGCCCGAAAACGCGTTGTGCATCTAAATAAGAAGAAAAAAAGAAACACAGATCATCCAAGCAAACAGTTTTCTGTCAACTTGGGAAATTTTTTGAATTTTCAATGATCCTAATGACATCAATGCCATAGCACTGGCCAATACTATCTCGGCACTTGGTTTCATGCATCGGATCAAAAATGCTACACATACCAAAGGTCGCACCCTCGACTGGATAGCTGAACTTAACTGCAACACTGACATAACATCTAATGCCTACTGCCTATGGTCAGACCACCACATTGTTACCTTCAATATCACCAAGTTTCCAGGGACCAACAACCCCCCATTACAGGCACCAGCTGCCCCATCGAGAAACAAGAGAAACATCACAGCAAATAATATACTACCACTACTACTCCCAATCACAGCTTACCAAGACCTAGGCAACGACGACCCATCCACCATGGTCGATCTTTACAACATCACTGTACTGGCAGTCATCGACAAAGTCGCACCACACTCCATGCGTAAAGTCAAACCAGTAGCTCACCTTAATACCTTAATTCGTGGTTCACGCTTACGCTAAAAATGCTGAGAAGAGCCAAAAGAACAGCTGAGGCCAATTGGAAGAAAATACCAAATGACCTAAACAAAGTAACATTCGCTGCGGCAGCTAAAAATGATAAACAGGGTGTTCTCCAAACGAAAATTTCCACATACAATGACAGAATAAATACACCAAGTCTGGTACGTAGAACTCTTTGCCATCCTGAGAGAACTAGACTCCCCACCACAAGAAACCTGCAATAATGATGCAAACTTGTGCACGGACATTCATAACTCAATCGCTGACAAAATTGGATTCCTTCAATCTAAAATTGAAAAAGATACCATGAAACTTGCCCAACTACCTCTGCAGACTCCTACTCACATGAATAGCAACTCAGCTCCTAAATTCGAACTCACCCCTGTCACCAACACTGAAGTCCTAAAAATTATGGCCAGTCTCAAAACAGCGAAAAACTATAAGTTGGATCAGTGAAACGGGTTAACTCTGGCAGAATTTAGAACATATCATCTTTTATTTAAATTGTTTTATTACAAAAATATATCATTAATTACATAAGAATTCTAAAAACATCAACAGTTCATCATCTCTTTCATACCTTCATACAATCCCCATTCTGACAAATCTATCTAAAAAAACATCAAGTAGTACCCAATGCTTAATTTTTAGTAGAACATTTGTTATTGCTGTTTGTTAACATTTTTCAGCAATGACCCAGTCCATAATTTCAAGTGTCATTGTATAACTGGTATGATGTTTGACCAGATATCGTATTACTAGAGAAAAGCGTCGACACGTGTTTCGGTCAGAGACCTTCTTCAGGACATTGGGCAGGAGGACACTTCTCCGCCCTATTATATACTTGTATGGGCCAAAGTTCAATCTAAAAACAATAAGAGAAACCAGAATGTCAACCCTATTTCTTTTTAGAGGTGACGCATTAGTGTCACATTTGTGTCAAAATTAAATCGAGACAATCGCCTTACTCACCCCCAAGAAGCAATTCCTAGGGTCGTGAGAAAGGACCCACGGGATTAATCCTCCACTGGTCTCGGTATTTATATCGAGCCTGTGGAAATAACACATACCAAAAACACACTTAATATTTATTCCATGAATCAAAACGAGACTTGTAACTATACTACTGTCAAGCTAAGAATGATATATAAAAAGGCCACTTACACCTATCTGGTGGCACAAGGAGCAACTCGTGCGAGGACTGCACGGTTATGTAGGTCGGACGTGCACTGGTATATTGCAAGCACTAAATCCTCACTGGACCCATCAACAACTGCAATAAAATTAGAGATATACGGATTAGCCCCCGTAAATCACACAGTGTCACTTTGTTTTCCCATATATGATCACCATCGTGCTGGACTCATCTGTTGTCAACATTCAACTCAGAGTACCGATACTCTAGCCTTCTTTCACAAGCTGCTTACCCCCGTGAGAACAGCATACTCGAAGTGCCATCACTGACAACATCTCAGCCTACTGGTAAACTATACCACACTCATATAAATAACATGAGCTACATGTTGTTTTTAACACTACGTATGCCCTCGCCATACTGTCATCGTTTAAATCATGCCTATTATCACACATACTTCTTACCTCGGTCCAGTCAATCGACAACCATCAACAGGAGAACCACTATTCCGGACGGCGTTCAATTCGCGCGTAACTACCGACTCAATCGGGAGCAATGGACATAGAAAAGGGGACCAGCTAATATCTTCATGAGTAGACACAAAAAAGGGACTCTCTCCGGGCAAACCACTAGTGTCATGCAACCAAACTGTGTATCCAAAACGTGGGTAATCAATGGGTACGTATATCCACTCATTTTAGAAAAGTGCACGCTTCATGGTTCTGTGTCTCGAACCCCAGCTGATCAACAATGGTCGATCATGTCCGGGCGGGCTCTAAAATCGTGGTGAATACAGGATGCTTGGAATATATTAGCCCTTATCCTACTGTAACACAGCTTGATTTTAGGAACTGGGTGCTTTGTTGAAGTACTGTGTCTAGCAGATAAAGATTGTCATACACACAATTTCTATGACGCATCATTTTAGGAACTGGGTGCTTTGTTGAAGTACTGTGTCTAGCAGATAAAGATTGTCATACACACAATTTCTATGACGCATCACAAAGTAAGTTCATAGGTCATACATCACCGGCTAACTAGAGGGCTGACTAAGAAAATTCAATACTATTCATAAATGAACCTGTATTATTCATTATCTGCGGTGTATACATCAATAGCAAAGATGTTAATTGCTTATAACACATGTTGATTGGAAAAAATGTAAAATGTTAGTTATTTATAACAAGAGTGTTCCACTCTACTGAAACATTCAGTCCTTCTTTGACAGTATGCAGAGTGTGAATCCATTTCTGTTCTGTACGATGTAATATTGTACTGATATCCCCCCCTCTCATATTACTCCTAATATGTTGGAGTACGAACCATCTCATTTCTGTATCTTTATGTTTCATTTTCAAAAAATGGTCGACAAGCGGTTTATCTGCCACACCATTCCTGATACAGCTCCTGTGTTCTGATATTCGTTGTCGTACTTCGCGTGTAGTCTTACCAACATATAAGAGTTGACAGGGGCAACTGATAATATAGATCAAGTTTTTTGTCAGGCAATTAGTGTGGCAGTTCATCTTCCACACCTTTTCGCCATATTTGAATTCCTTTTTGGTTACTGTTAGAGGGCATGCTACACACTTGCCACATTTATAGTGGCCCAATATGGGGGACAGCCCCCACTGTGTATTAATAGTGGTAGCTCTCTTCGGTTCTCTATACGTATGCACTAATCTCTGTCTTAGATTCTGATTGCGTTTAAATGCATACATTGGTTTCTGAAATAATGACCCCGGGTGTTTTACAAGATTCCAGTGTTTATTGATTATTCTCTTTATGTCAACGCTCACTGGATTAAAGGTTGTAACACACACTAACCGTTCATTCTTCTGTTTTTCTCGAGGGGTAAGACAAATTTCTCTGTTTGTATTTTCCGCTCTTTTGAGTTGGTCTTTCACCAACCTTCTCGGGTACCCCCTCTTTTGTAACCTTACTTTTAGTTGTTCCGCATGGATCTTGAATTCATCTCTTACAGAGCAGTTCCTTTTAATACGTAGGAACTGACCGTAGGGTAAGTTCTGCCGTAAACTCGCTGGATGGAAGCTATTAAAATGCAGTAAGGTGTTTTTATCTGTGGGCTTTCTGAATAGGGTAGTCGTGAGATGATTCCCAGTTTTTTTGATCACAAGATCCAGGAAACTCACCTGTAGATAACTATGTTCAATGGTGAATTGAATGTGAGTATCACATTGGTTCAACCAAGTATGAAATTCATGAAGGGATGCAGCTGTCCCTTTCCAAATTAGAAAAACATCGTCAATGTAACGGTGCCATATATTTAGATGGCCACTTAGAGTGGGATGGCTAGTAAGTAGATTATGTGGTCCCACAATAAACTTCTCCTCATAATCAGCCATATATAAATTGGCAACGTCGGGAGCAAAAGTGGCACCCATGCTTACCCCTCTCTCCTGTTTATAGAGTTGGTTCTTGAACAGGAAGAAATTTTCAGTCATTGCCAGCCTGATACATTCCTGTATAAACTCAGTAGGGGGCAAATGAGGTCTCGTTCTTTGATTTAGAAAGTGGCCTAGCACTTGTAGACACTCTTGTTGTGGAATAGCCGTGTATAATGACTCTACATCCATGGTCACCAAAATATCACCCTCCTCAATTTGGACTCCTTGGATGATGTTGATCATATGGGTCGAGTCTCCACGTTTTGGATACACAGTTTGGTTGCATGACACTAGTGGTTTGCCCGGAGAGAGTCCCTTTTTTGTGTCTACTCATGAAGATATTAGCTGGTCCCCTTTTCTATGTCCATTGCTCCGGATTGAGTCGGTAGTTACGCGCGAATTGAACGCCGTCCGGAATAGTGGTTCTCCTGTTGATGGTTGTCGATTGACTGGACCGAGGTAAGAAGTATGTGTGATAATAGGCATGATTTAAACGATGACAGTATGGCGAGGGCATACGTAGTGTTAAAAACAACATGTAGCTCATGTTATTTATATGAGTGTGGTATAGTTTACCAGTAGGCTGAGATGTTGTCAGTGATGGCACTTCGAGTATGCTGTTCTCACGGGGGTAAGCAGCTTGTGAAAGAAGGCTAGAGTATCGGTACTCTGAGTTGAATGTTGACAACAGATGAGTCCAGCACGATGGTGATCATATATGGGAAAACAAAGTGACACTGTGTGATTTACGGGGGCTAATCCGTATATCTCTAATTTTATTGCAGTTGTTGATGGGTCCAGTGAGGATTTAGTGCTTGCAATATACCAGTGCACGTCCGACCTACATAACCGTGCAGTCCTCGCACGAGTTGCTCCTTGTGCCACCAGATAGGTGTAAGTGGCCTTTTTATATATCATTCTTAGCTTGACAGTAGTATAGTTACAAGTCTCGTTTTGATTCATGGAATAAATATTAAGTGTGTTTTTGGTATGTGTTATTTCCACAGGCTCGATATAAATACCGAGACCAGTGGAGGATTAATCCCGTGGGTCCTTTCTCACGACCCTAGGAATTGCTTCTTGGGGGTGAGTAAGGCGATTGTCTCGATTTAATTTTGACACAAATGTGACACTAATGCGTCACCTCTAAAAAGAAATAGGGTTGACATTCTGGTTTCTCTTATTGTTTTTAGATTGAACTTTGGCCCATACAAGTATATAATAGGGCGGAGAAGTGTCCTCCTGCCCAACGTCCTGAAGAAGGTCTCTGACCGAAACACGTGTCGACGCTTTTCTCTAGTAATACGATATCTGGTCAAACATCATACCAGTTATACAATGACACTTGAAATTATGGACTGGGTCATTGCTGAAAAATGTTAACAAACAGCAATAACAAATGTTCTACTAAAAATTAAGCATTGGGTACTACTTGATGTTTTTTTAGATAGATTTGTCAGAATGGGGATTGTATGAAGGTATGAAAGAGATGATGAACTGTTGATGTTTTTAGAATTCTTATGTAATTAATGATATATTTTTGTAATAAAACAATTTAAATAAAAGATGATATGTTCTAAATTCTGCCAGAGTTAACCCGTTTCACTGATCCAACTTATAGTTTTTCGCTGCATAATACCTGAAGGATCAGGAACTATAGTGCAGGTCTACCCCTTTGTTTCTTTCTTGATACAGTCTCAAAACATCAAGGTGTCAAGGTGATGCCTGCCAGGGGGCAGTTATCAAGGACTGCGCGCCTGACCTAACCCCCTTCATCACAAGTTTATTCAATGCCTCCCTTGAAAGTAGTATTGTACCATCTAACCTCAAAAAGGCATGGGTACTACTAAAAAAAAATGTCCTTGACCCTAACATACCAACCAACTATAGACCTAGTAGAACAGTTCCATTCTTTCTCAAAATACTACATAGAGTTGTGTATCTTCAGATCCAAAACTATCTGAAAGACAACAACTTCCTCGGCCTACGTCAATCAGTCTTCCACCCCAGGCATGGCACAGAAATAGCACTTTTGGACTTGAAAATTCAAAACGACGAGCTCAAAGATAAACTGGCCTTGCTCCTACTACTGGACCTCTCGGCGGAGTTCTACTTGGTCAATCATAAATACTTTGTAAACATCTCACCTTAGCGGCCAATTCCTCACCAAAAGATAGCCAATGGATACAATCCTTCCTAATGGACAGAGCTATGCAAGTATTCTCGCCTAGGGTAGCAGCACATCCAAGCCCAGTTACATGTGGGGTTTCTCCAGGTTCCTTTGTCTCTCTGGCACTGTACAGCATCTTTACGAAACCGTTATTTGACCACCTGGATAATATGGGTATCACCTATAGTAACTATGCTGATGACACCCAAATCCTCATCCCCATCACTGGTTCACACGATATTGATTCAGGCTCTCTCAATGCTATTTATCACACAATCTAAACTTGATGGCCCGCAATGGCCTTTGCTTGAATGATGGAAAGACTCCTCCTCCTAGGTTCGCAACTCTGCCTTAACAAACTTGCTGACTCCTTTAAATCCTTCAATATAGATGGTAACACTATTGAAGTATCCAAGGAAGTAAATCTAGACTCTGTCTTAACTTTAACCAAACAAGTTAACGCAACAGCGTCAGCCACTGCTTACACTTCCAAGTTGATCAATGCATGCAGACCTCTTCTTTCACCTGACAGTTGTATCACTCTAGCCAGAGCACTCATCCTGTCGAGATTGGATTACTCTAATGCACTTTACACCAGAACCAAGGTCCAAAACATGAAAAATCTACAGGTAATTCAAAATAACGCCCTCAGAGCAGCCCTAAACATACCTAAAAACTCACACATCTCCATGACAAGAAGGAGCGTTCACTGGCTTCCGGTACAAGAGGGCATCCTCTTCAAAACCTTCACGCTGACTCAAAAATGCATTCACAGAACGGCCCTATCTACTTGGCCGATATAGTTTCCAGATCCCAAACCAACACACCTGCACGTTCTGCTCACTTGCACTTGCTTTCCACACCTAGTTTCAAATTACAGAAAGCCGTAGGCAGCAGCTCCCCATTCATAACCGCTAGACACTGGAATACCTTGCCTGCCAAACTCAGGTCAGAAGACTCGTTCTGGACTGTCCGAAGACAGCTGAAAACGTGGCTCTTTTCGCAAGAAACACGTAACTAAGCCTCCTATATCAACCTACTAACTAGTAACACAAACAACACCATAGAGTACGCTGGCTCTACCTACAACACAGCTCACATTATTGTCCTTTCTTCTGACCCTATCTTGTAACAACAGTTGTACTATACCATATTTCTTCATGACTTACTGACACCTGTGTAACCATGTTGACCTGGTAACTTTCACCAATTTTCTAAACAACTCTGTAATGATACTACCTTTTGTAACTATGTATGATCAATTCTGTAAGAACATTGGATAGATGCCTCTGGGTTAGTTGCACTATATAAATTGCTAAATAAATAAATAGAAACATTATCTTTGACTCTTCCTTCAGGTTGGAACCCTTCTCACCCAGCACCCAAGCAATCTATTTCCCTCTCTTTGGCTTTCTCTAAACTCTCAGTTGATCCATGTTTTCTTTTACTTTCTAAAGTGTATCCTTGTCTCCCTCACAAAGATGGCACCATTCTAACACTCTTTCCAAGTAACCCTTTTCTCTCTATTCAAAACCCCTGCTTTACTGTTTCTCTCCCCTGTTTATCTCATAAAGCTTGTACCCTTCTCCCCTGATAAATCTAACTCTACTGAACCCAATTCCTCTCCACTCTCTCATGCTATCTCAATCTTATCTCTAACCAGGACATCCTCCATTCATAACTTTGCTGCTTCACTTTCAAGTTGACCTTCTCTGGTCTAGGCTCTCTCCACTGTCCAGCTCTCCCCTGGTTTTCCATTTCACTGACAAACTCCAGACTTGGAGTCTCCCAGGATCTACTTCCCTCTCGACTTTCTCCAGGACTGACAAACTCTGGTTGGGCTGGCTGAATCCTCACTGTTTTCCAAATCTTGATACTTTCTCTTGAAGCAATGCTTCTTCGCAGTCCAAGTTTTCATCACCCCCTTCAGGGTGTCAGCTGATTTGACATGTTCATCCACTCTCCAAATCAGGTAGCTGCACTGCCCATTAGAATTACAATAGACCTATTGTCCCACGTACTTCTTATGATTATTTGGATGCCGAAACTTTGTTCGCTCAGGTGCTACTATGCTGGCCTCTATTCATTTTCTGACATCTTCCTCTGTCAATTCCTATGTTCCAAACCATGTTTTGACATCGATTATGATTTTCAGTCCTACTACTTTCTTTGCTGTCTTCTTACACTGTGCAATTATTATCTTGATCACACAGAGTCCAAACATCACCATGAGTAATAGTGCTCCAAGAAACTTGAAGATATTTGCCATCAATTGTGGAATCCAAGGGAATATGGATCCAAACCAACTGTCATCTGCAATGTGCTCTGTCTCGTCTTTCATCTGGGTATGCAGATCCGTCAACAGCGTTATGGCCTCTGTCAAGGTAGCATTCTATTCATCATGAGAAGGTGTGAATGTGCAACATGATGGCCCAATTGTGGTGCAAACACCTCCTTCCATCGCTGTGATCATGTCAAGAACATATCTCTTCTGGAGGATCATCAGTCATACGGCCCTCAACTCTTCATTGATAGCGTTGATTCCCTTTATGGTGGTGTTCATTGTCTGCAGGACACCCATCTGGTAATTGGCAACTATTTGGCATTGGCCATCATCTGGATTCCAGGCATGAAGATAGTTGTGAACATTGAAGCAGTCTGGCTGAACAACCTGTGCTCATTAGGAATGGCCTCAAAGACTTCTATTGACATACCCGAGAAGTAGTTCTCTCTTCTGGTGCGATTGAGAAATCCAAACGCTCTTCTCTTTCTCAAATGGGCATCTACTTTTTCAAATTCTCCAATGTTCAGGTCACTCTGAGGAATCACTAATGCTGGAACATGCATGAGCACCAAGGAACACATTCCTCCCCAATCCTTGGGCAACTTCCGGGGCCCTGTAGGGACACTGAGAGCAATGATATACAGAGGAAGCTGTAAATAGTGGCAGGGGATGTATTTGGAAAATGCAAACATCATGAATGGCTGGTGCACATTACAAATGGAAAGGCACACATTCTGGCAATGGCACGTTTTAGAATGGTCTACTTCAGGGTAAACAGGTTGTCTGTCTAGTTTGCACTATGTACATGGATACTAATCTAAACTAATCAATTAATGACCCTTCCCAATAATTGGTAACCTGTCATTAACAAAGCAGTGCAAAAAAGGCTTAGATGAGATGTCAAAAGTAAGGTGCTTCTCTACCATGGAGAGAAAATGTGCAAATACATTGTACTGGCTGTGATGTCACTAAACAAATGGCGAGGTTGAAATATGCAGTGATCCAAAAGTACCATTGTATGCGCAGGAAGCGATTGTTGCAGATAGGTTGGCAAAACTCTGAGGCCATCTCTGGGGATGTGTCCAGTCAGGAAAGGAGGCAGGACCTGTTGATTTACAGGGATAGCATTTAAATTCAAGACACAGAAGGGGTGTAGTCAGACGAACAACAGATGAGCAGGAGACTGGCAGAGCAGAGCTGCAGAACTTACTGGGAGAGCAGTAGATTGTAGGAGATGGGGGAAGCAGCTATCCTGGCATAGAAATCATGTCCTCCCTGTGGGCTGCTGGAGTGTGTGGAGGTCATGACACTGCATTTGCTGCCAAACCGACACAGAGGGGTTCCAGAGATAGCAGAGCTGGACTCTTCCATGTGCGAGGTGAACATGCCAGTAAATAAGTGAGGGCATGCTGGAATGGATGTTGTTTTTTTTAGTTAGCCAGAAGGGGATCAATGTCACAAGTAAATACATTTCTAAAAGTTACAAGATTTTGTTATTGAGCGTGATTCCTGCCAAGTCCCACGATCCAAAGTCGGAGTGAGCTGACTTCAGTTCATTCTATCATCAAGTTGTGTTTATTTTTTAAACTTTTTTTTCTGTTCCTTTCTTGATTTCTTACTGTTTTTCTGCTGTCGCACTGACAAGTATAGTTCATGTAATGATTGCTGTGTACAAATAGTTAGTTATCCGTCAAGATAAATTCACATTAGAAAAATAATTTCGTATATGAAACATTTCATGGCATTTGGGACATTGTATTTAATCTGCTCACAAAGGCAAAAGTGTGATGGTAAAGGTTTTCATGAGAATGATCTATTGGGGGCTCTGTAGTTTGACAGCATGTGAGTGTGCAGTATTTCAGTTGACATGTTTATAGCGGAACAGATCTGCCATCAAGGCATTAGCCCAGCCTCATAGATAAGTTGCTAAGAACAACAAGTGACACTGTCAATCTCGAAGTGTAACAAGTCTGGTAACTTTTCTTTAGGGAGACCCCGAGAAGTAATACTGGTGTTAGGGTATTTTGAGGGGTGCATCATCACTCTATATCAGGGCATTACCAAAATAGCACTATACCATCATTTTACCACAGTAAAAGAATACCACGAGATTAGGTGTATCTCCCCAAACCTAATCTCTAACATATTTTAGTGCGTTGGCCTGTGGAAACTTTAAAGCAGTTACTGGGCATGGCAGTGCAATGTATTGAGCGCAGCCATTCTCTGCACTTATTTCTGTGAAGTAATATTATAGCATTGTCCACAGTGCTATAATGGCACAAATTGAAGCAGATTTTTCTGAACTGCTGAGCTACCTTGAGACAAAGCTATTTGCCTATGGGGTGTGGTCATCAGAAAATGCAGTTTTATGGCAGGACCGAATATGTAAAGAGGGGCAGAAGGAGTAATTGCAGGACATTTTGGTAGAAGGGAGTATTGTACAAGTCTGCCTGCTGAGACTTTTTAGGGTTTCAGCCAAGACTGTAGAAAAAGATTACATAATACGATTATGCATGAAGCTTTGGTTTCTCTTAAATCGGTCTTTAAAACTGTAGGGAATTATTTTGAAGTAATTCAGGCCAGTTTGGATGATGCAGTTGAGCAAATAAAGTGTCTAGAATTAGAGCAATCTAACACAGAGATGCAGTCTAAATATAAGGAAATGGATAAGCAGTTGACTCAGGAAAAAAGGCAGTTTGAGGAGAGTGAACAGGAATTGATGCAATTAAAAGGGGTCATAGATGCAATAAGACAAGACAAGAATGATACCATTTTGGAAATGCAAACATTTAAAAAGAATTACTACATTTAACAGAGTTGAGATTAGCCCCAGCTCTGCCGGAGGGAACAATGTACCAATAGTTAGGTCTGTGGCTAGGCCTCATTATAGCCCATTATGGGGATTTGATTCACCCGTCGGCAGTTACCATCAGTCCTGTCCTGAGAAAAGAAATGAGTGAAATAATAGTGCACCCCAAAATACACCAAGTAGCCCCATCAAAATAATGAAATCAATCAAGACTTTGATTAAACCATTCAAAAAGGGAGGAGAGTGCTGCTTAGGAGACCATTTAGAAACAGTACATGATATATTTAAAGTCCTTCAGATACCTAGGGAACAGTATAGACAGTACTTTCATCTAACACTTGACTCTGCTGCTGCTAGTGTCATTCGGGGCCTCAATAAGCAGGATAATCTGTCAAGGGCAGACTTTGAGAAAGAGGTTAGACATCATTTCTCACCTTACCAGTCGATGCAAGAGGCTGAGAAAGCAGCGTATACAATGACAGCAAAGCAGATATGTCACCTCACCAGTTCCTAAAAGAATTAAAAAGAGTCTTTCCCTGTTTTGATCTGCCTTTTAGTCCTAATTCTGCATAATTTAAGACTGCATACTTTTATGGTCTCCAAAAAGACATTATATAACAATTAATTCGCGAATTTGACAGAGAAAAACCTTTAGAATGGATCGTAGAAGAAGGGACTAAACTGTATGAGGTAATCTATTGTCAGAGAGAGAAGGGGTCTAGGAATAGAGACAAAATCAAAATCTAACGATTCCACACCAGCCATAATGGAGATAAAATCTGCAAAAATGCCACTTGAATCAGCACAAACTCAGGCAAGGAACAACATGACACCTAACCAGAGGGGCGTACCACCACAGAGGACGCCACCCCAAGCCCCTAGGTTCCAATCAGTTGATCCGAGCAATAGAGAGACTTACATTAGTCCTAGATATTTGGGTGATAGCCCTAGGGTTGGATTCTGACAAGATATGTCTGGCATGAATGACAATCAAAATCAAATGTGCAATGGCCCATACCAGAAACTGGGGGCGCAGAGCAGGTTTGACCCTAATACAGTGGTATATGGGCACTAAGAAAGACCACAGTATGTGGATAGGTCCATTGAAAATGAAAATGAACACAGGTGAATTCCCACCAAATGAACGACAAAATAGGAATTATGTCTTGCACCGTTATAGCCAGTCACCACCACCAGTCGACCACAGTCAAAGAATGGTCATACCGCGTTCCCCACCTCCTATGGCCCATGAGTTCAGAAACATCTCAAATAGAAATCAATCTCCTGAGAGGTGCCAGACTAGGCCCAATCAGGGTGAATTTAACCAATATTGGCCTATGTCGTAAAGAGAGGAATCCACGGACATGGACAGATTTCAATGCCTAGAAGCCCAAGCTAAAATGTTGAATGAGCAAATAGAAACGCTCTATGCGGGCCAAAAACAGCAGCCAAGTAAAGGCGCAGAATGCCATAGGAGTGATCTTGTGCGTTCTGACAACAAGTGACTATTTAATAACCTATGCACTGGTAACAATACAGAAGCCCATGAATAATATTTGTGTAACGGTCCTGAATTGCTTGCTGACCCAAAAATAAGAATACAAAAGAATGAAAGTGAGACAAGGGGGGATTCTCACACACATAAAAATGGAGTGTAGTTCAATATAGAGTTGAACCAGACTATTGAAGGGGCTGCTTGTGAAGATCCAAAAGAGAAAATGAACAAGAAAAACCTAATGAACAGAGAGACTGATATAAGGAGAACAGTATCTATGAAAATAAAACGCCTGATAAAGAGGTAGGATTAGTTGTTAGGATATCCTCCCTTGACAGTCACAATACTGTTTAAACGCAGACAGAAAAAAGGATAGCTCAAAAGGAGGGTGCGATCAGTCACCTGAGGAGAGGCAGAAAAGACAGGCACCATGCAAAACATAAGTAGGTGTCCTGAGCCAGAAAATAATAGGCTGACACATGGTACTTGGGAAAAGGCTCAGTCACAACAGTCACAAGGTAGTCTGATAGTCCCAGGTCAGAGGGGCAGTCAGTTGCCATAGTGCAGATGGGTTCTGAGTACAGGAATATAGACCAAGAAATACAAAACAAAGTCAGCAAAAAGGAGGGGAAAATATAATTTCATATGCCCATGTACCCATGTGTTTAGCAAGGAGTGAAAAGGGGCTAACGAAGGTGAGTCCTGAAATCAGCAAAAATTCACACTTTTTGTGTGTGCTGGAGGAAGTTGAGGATGGGTATTATGCTCCTATCACTGTGGAAGAACGATGCAATGCATTTGCAATGATTGACATGGGTGCACAAGCCATGCTCATGTCCAAAGAGTTGGTAAAGAGTATCAATGAAGGGAGATCCCCCCAAAATTACATAAAGGTGAGACAAAATGAAGGCCCTCTGCACAATTTCAATGGTGAGGAAATACCTATCGAAGGTGTCACTGAGATTGACATAAAGATAGGGAAACACCGGATGAAACAGGAAGCATTAATCACATTTCTCAGTGAAATACCTTTGCTAATGGTAGCAAATTGTCTGAAGAGGTTGTCACCCCTCATTGATGGGGTAATTGGGGTCTTATGGTCCCTAGCCAAAAAACTATTGAGGCCTAAGGAGGTGATGCCACAAAACAACAGTGTAAAAGAATGCCATAATGTGGCTAAATCAGATGATGCAGTCGAAGTATATCTTCAGAATGGTTGTGTGCCAAGTGTCACTGTCATTCTCATGTGTCAGGGAAAAATGGGAGGTGAAAAAGAGTAGCAGTCTCTGGAGATTTATTTGGACCCTAAGAAAAAATGGCAAATAGGAGTAGAACACATTGCGCTTTTATTTAAAGGAAGAGAATTGCAAGCAAAATGTTACTCCAGGGATAAACACAGGAAAACACATTGCAACACTTTCTGAAATATGCATGGAAGATGGACAGCCATGGATTCCTATCATTGGAAATGGACATTCTGAAGTGATAGAAGTCATTTTAGCACTTGAGCAGGAAAGAAGTTTCATTAATGAGAAAGTACTTCAGCAAATAATTGACAGGGAGGAGATCCCGAAATTCAGAATAAAGAACCAGCAGGACTATCCATCACAACGTGAGTGGGACACAAAATACATTTTATCTGGGAAATGACATTATGCACAGAATGTGTATGGTGTTAGATGTTCTCAATCACAAGGTTTGGTCCAGGTTGGGAAGGCCTGCACCTGAATTTGAAGACAAGCTTATCAATGTGCACAGATGGTACCGTATGCAATTGAATTACAGGTCAGAAAGGACATTACCACCCCCGCATTTATCAGAAAAGTTACAATAGAGCTACAACACAGAAAGGGACAACAGATGAAAGATTCTGATGCATTTGCGTGCCTAAATGATTCCATGAGGCAGCAAGGGCTAGAATGTGAATATACGCCACTGGTAGAGATTTGGGATGGAACCATTAAAATCCTGGTGGACAACAAAGGATGTCAGGACATTAGAGGAGAATTCAGCATTAGGAATGGCAATACAAAAATCTCATTATACTGCAGATTTCAGTAATGCAGTGATTGGGAATATTCCTTAAAGATATGTGAATGCGCAGGGTGAGTTGCAAGAGTCTTTTTGGATTCTCAACCTAATGGAATATTTAAAATTCAGTCTGTGTATCATTATTGATCAAGTAAAACAGTATACTGTCACCAAGATAAATGCATCCCATTTGAAAAGAAAAAATAGAAACAGCATATTGAAACTGAAGTCAACATTCCAAAATATTTAAATGTGTCAAAGAGATAGAGCCACATGGTTAGAGGAGAGTACAGAGGTTCCTCCATTAGAGGACTTCCCAGAATTTTCAAAAATTTAAAAGAGCAGGTTCAGGCTGCAGACGCATGGCCAAATGAAGAAGAAACGGGTCAGTGAGGGAAATATTTATGGAATTTAAAGAGGTTTTTGCAATAGATGCATATGATTGTGAATTAATAGATCTGCATGTTGCCACATTACCAGAGGGACATGGTAGGGAACCAGTATTTGTGCGACAATATCGGTTGCCACAGGTGTGTTTAGAATCATCAGCGGAGATAATTAAGAATCTAGAATCCAGAAGAATCATTAGACCCATTCATAGCACATCAAATACTCCCATATTGGGTGTGTTAAAACCTAATGGACAATGGCGTTTGTGTGCAGACCTACGAGAGTTAAATAAGAGACTACCATGGCCACTCCCATCTATTGATCAGGGTCTTGCACAGGTCCACGGGTCAAAGGTATTTACCACATTAGATCTTACAGCAGGATACTGGTGTGTGCCACTGTCCGAAGATATCCAAAACCTGTTTGCATTTTTTTTTTATTTGTTGCTTTGCTCTGCTGCTGGATTCCTCCCTGGGCAGTGCAGGACCCTCCAGTGTTCCTACTTCATGTCAGTCCGACAGTCGCTTCAGGAACCGTGAGCCTGCAGGAACTGCCAGGAACATCTGCCTCAGCTACAGCTTCTTCTCCATTTAAAGGTACTGTGCAAATCCGGTTGTTCGTTTCGTTCAGCCGCGGTAAAGGTGTGTGAAATCTTTCTCCAGTCCGAGGGCTTGTCCTTCACTCTTTAAAATAGCTTTTCTGCCGACCAAGTTCGTCCGGAACTCTTGGCAAAGACTTAAGCGCGAACTACCCTGAGCTGTGTGACTTTTGTCCTATTGACTTTGGCCCTAAGCCTTTTTGATTTGATTCCATCACTACTATAGTTCCTCTTTCTAGATTGCCCTGCTTACCTACCTGTTGGTGCTGTTCAATTTCTGCCTAACTTTCTTTCTCTCCCTTTTTAATTTCTGGAGTGCCATTTTGCTCCCACTTCATTTGTGAGCTTAACTTGTCTGGAACCTATTGGGAGTGGTGTGGTGTATTAAGAGTCTGATTTTTAGACTGCTTTACTTTAGTGAAATGTTATACAACTGTTGTGTAAATAAATGTATATTCTTTTACTCAGAAACCTTGAGTCAGTGTTTGTTTGAATCATAGTAATTGCTGTCCTTTGTGTAACTATTGATACTGCTCACTTGCTCTTGAGATAAGTCTGGCTGCTCAGCCATCGCTACCACTTTTACTGTGTAGTACAGGCTTGTACCAAAGGTGAATTTGTACTATCACTTGTAGTCTTAATTGTGTGTGATGTTCCCAAAGGGTACTGCATATAATTCTGCCTAACACAGCCCATACCACAGGGGACCCCCATCACCCGTGACCATACCTCGCAGCTAGCCCATCACCCATGACTATGCCCCGCAGGCAGACCACAACACAGGGCACCCCCAACACCCATGACCATGCCCCACAGGCAGCCCACACCCCAAGGGACCCCCCAACACCCGTCACCATGCCCTGTAGGCAGCCCACACAACAGTGGACCCCCAACACCCATGACCATACCCCGCAAGCAGCCCACATGGCACCATACACCACAGGAAGGGCCCGCCTCATGTCCCCCCACCCCCACCAGTGACGGCAACTTGCAGGCAGGCCCTGACTCATGTCCCCCCACCCCACAAGTGACGGCAACCTGCAGGCAGGCCCCGACTAATGTCCCCCCACCAGTGAAGGCAACCTGCAGGCAGGCCCCGACTCATGTCCCCCCACCCCAACCGGTGGCGGCAAACTGCAGGCAGGCCCCGACTCATGTCCCCCTTCAGTGACGGCAACCTGCAGGGAGGTGCCAACTCATGTTCCCCACCAAACACATTGTCCCAACATTTAAACATGTAGCAAATGTCCACCCAAATGCCACCACAAGCTGCCCCCGCCACCCCAGTGCAACTCAACACCCATCCATTGGCCCCACTCCCCAGTACATGCCCTATGGCATGGGAATCACATATGCACACATGCATGCACCCAAAGACATGGCCAACATTGCTCCACAGCAGTGACACATGACAGAGCCAATGACGAGCGACACATGCCTCAAACCATTGAGAGCAGACACAACTTAGAATTCAATGAATGACATTGTATTAAAATTCCAATAACACATCAAATGAAAAATAAACATGAAAATGAAAATGAAATGAATGAAAATGAAAATGAAATGCAAATCAAAAAGGAATCCGAAAATCCCATAAAAAGCAAGTCCAGAAAGTGATCCATGTCCAAAGTCAGTCCTCCTGTTCCAAATGTAAATCAAAAAATAAACCATTAATCCATGGTGAAAAGAAAAACAAAGAAGAAGCAACGAAATCCAACGATATACAAGGATGAAGGGTCCATGATCCAAATAGTCAAAGCAAGATACTCCAAAAATCAGATAAAAAAGAAATTATGTTTCCATGGACTCCAAATAATAAAAAAATAAAGGAAACCTAACTCTACAGAACTATATACAAGAGTGTCGGACTAGTCCTACGACTCACCTATGTTACCAAGAGTCTGGCCAGGGCATCATCAAACTCTGTGTCACTATCCCAGAGGCGGGCCTCAGCTCTATCCTCAAGGGCTCGCAGGGACTCTGTCATGCTCCTCTCAAACTCCTAGCGAGTCTCCTCGAGGACCTCCACCGCCTCTCTCCCCGCCGACGCATGGAGTTCTCTGCCCTGGCCATGGTGAGTTGTGCCCTCCTTGCCTGCTGCCGCTCTGCATCTATTCGCTGACCCATCCGCTGCCACACGGAAGACACACTTGTTCCTGGGTCCTCCTGCCCGACGGCCGATGCCTGCCCCCATGGTGTTGTTGGCCCCAAGTCTTAGCGCCTCCTACGTTGAGCCTGCCGCTGCCTTGAAGCCCTTTGCCTGCTCCACCAGGACTGCCTCCGGGATGATGACAACCCCTGGGGCAGTCGTGCACGTGCCCTGCTCGAAGGTGCCTGCACAACCTCCGTTGCCAGTGGTCATGTTGCTGGGGTGACCACCTCTGCTGAACCTCCGACTCCCAACTGTGGCAGGGATGTGATCTCCACCAGACTGGCCGCGGTGGCTAGGACTGGTCCAGAGGGGGCCCTGGTGACATCTGGGCTGGAAGACGGCAGGGAGAACGACTGGCGCATAGTGGAGGAAGAGGAGAATGGGGTAGCAGCAGGGCCCAGCACATGTAGCAAACCCACAACAATGAGCCTTGCTAGCCAGTTAAGGATGGCACAGACCTCTTTGTGATGACATGTATGGTCCCACCAGGAACCACGCACGTCTTCATGAATGACGGCTGTGCACATCGTGACACCGACTAGCACAGGCTCAACCCTGTCACGGATTGCGTGGTCCGCAGGTAGAGGAAGGTAAGTTGACGTGGACTCATCCTCTACCTGCAGACATCACCCATGTGGGGGTCTGATGCGGCCTCCTCATCCACCTCGCCCACCACAGACCTGGATGACTCTGCACCATCTTCCGCATCAGATTGCCACTGTGGGGGCTCACCTGTCCCTTCAGTTGCCGAGGAGCCCACGTTCAACCACGCCTTCTTGAGCATCCCCTCAGCAGCTGCAGCCGTAGTCGCGGACGCGGCACCAGTCCCCTCACTCCCAGAAGATGTCGTAACCTGGGAGGGTGACTGAGCCTTGCGTCCCCGCTTGGTGGAGGCATCCCCGCTGCTTTGCTCCACAGCACCGTCTCTGCCCTCTTCCTCCAATCGCGCTGTAGATAGAAGAGAGACTTTGAACACAGGCATCAGTGTACAGAACAAATGTCTGCCAGACACAAAGCAAATGCACCTGAGTGGCACTGTCAAATGTCATAACCATCATCCTCCTCCACAACACACGCGTCAGTGCAAGCAACACACATGCACAACAAGCATGGCAAGTGCAACAGACATTCGCATCCATGTCCAAGGCACTGCAGTAACATCAGAAGGGGGGCTGAACCTCAAATGCATCATGGGACATGCACATCACATGCACACACACCACCGGACAGTCATGCATCTGGCCATGTCTACCTCCCATCACAGTGCACTCATGAACAACTGTGCCGCATCAGTCAATCACACATCGTGCGTGATTCTCATGCGTCATGCATCCATGGCGTTTTCCAGTCACACACTCACTACTCAGACACATGCACATGTACATGTACATGTACAACATGCATGTCTATGAAGGTGACAAAAGCATCCATGTCTCACGCCCCAACCATGGCCAAGTCCAGACACAGGCATGCTAACATGTGTGCGTCGTCACATGCTGGTTCACATCATGCATTGCAACACAGACACAATTGATATGGAACATGCTTGACTGGACTCACATGCACCACTGTCATGGCGCTGCACACAGACATCCATACATGAGGCATGCCAGACATAAGGCCAAGGTGCACAGTCCAGCCACACATCAACATGCAATACGCTGGACAAGAACACATGGACACTTACCACTCGACTCCAGATGAAGCTGCAACTGTAGGACCTGGTGATAAAGCGCTGGGTGTATGCGCTCCAGGACCCTCATCTGGTTATTGCTCAACTGGCCCCGGCACCCCACTTCTTTATCAGCCGCAACGAGGCGCCAGGCCTTTCTGAGGGTCCCGGACCTGGAGCCCGCCCAGCGCTTCCAGATGCAGTAGTAGTCGTGGGGTGCAACCCCTGCGCATTGATGGCACCCACGTTGTACGCCCAGATCCTACTCTGTCCTTCCTTTTCGAGGCGCGATGTTGAGAACAGAGCATCATAATGCCCCAGGACTTGCTCCACCAGGATGCCAACTTCATTAGGACTGAAGCTGGTAGCCCTCTGCCTCTCTGCCGGGGGTTGCCACTGGCCCCAGATGTCGCTTGGTCTGACATGGTAACCCCCGAGGTAGGTGTGGGTGGGCAACTGGGTCCTGGGACCGGGCTGTGGAGCGATGGTACAGCAGCCGGGCGTCTTCTGTGTCAGCAGAGGTGGTCTCAACAACAGGATCCCTGGCGGTGGCTTCTGTGTAGGCACCAAATTGCAGGGCACATGAGATGGCAGCAGCAAATGGCTGGTAGGAGGCAACTCGGGGCTTTTTGGGGGCAGGTAAATGGCTTTGTGGGCAGGAGCGTGGTCTTCGCGTAGCCAACTTGATGCAGAGTGACTCTGCACCTGTGTCATGATCTCTGCTTCCAAAAGGTCAGGGTTTTCCCAACTCCCTTGGAAGCAGATCCATAACCCAGGTTCCGAGTGCCAACCAGTCCCAATTGGGACCTTTTGGACCCAGTCCTGGCGCCGGTGGCACCAGGCTCATAAATATGCCCAGTCCCAGCGCTGGAAGCGCCGGGCTCATAATGCTTGGGTGGACTTACCTGCAGCAGACCATGCTGCTTACTTGCTTGCCAGTTGAGCCTCTGATCCTCTTCTGTTTGGAACTACTTTTCCTGTTGGGTGGGGCAGGAGCCACTCCCTAGATTCAGAACACTGGAACTCTTCTGGAAAGCAGGAACTCTTTTCTTACATAGGCGTGGCTGTGGAAGGAGACACCTAAGCACTACAGGAGGCTATTTAAACCACACCCGATGGATGAATCTTGCTTTGCGTTATTCTGCATCCTCTGCAGCAGAACGCTCATCGTGTCTTCTGCATCTGATCCTGGGCCTAAGGAAAAAGGCTTACCATCCTGAATCCAGTCTTCAGCAACACCTATAAAGACAAGAAAGAACAGGTTAGAATTACGGTCTTCAGTGACAGCTCTTCACTTACCTGGTCCATCGGCTGTCACCAACGCCTCGCGCTGCATTCCGGCATCTGAAAGACAAAGGCTTACCTACTCTTCGTGCGCTCCGGAGGTCTTCACACTGCATTCCGGCATCTGAAAGACAAAAGCTTACCAACTCTTCGCACGCTCCGGAGGCCTTCGGCGCTGCATCCCGCATCTGAAAGACAAAACAAGGTGCGTTTAAAGACATTGGGGAACTTTAATACTCACGTGCCATTACTCCTTTCCACATCTAACCCAGTGGGTATTCCGGCACCCTGCAGCCGCTCCGAACTTGTACCTGCAAAATAAAAAGACAGTTAGAGCGCATAGTGAAGCAGGCAACAAGCGCTTACTTACGTGCTTCCAGGCGCTTCTATTCATCACACGGGCTCCATCTTCAACTCACTTCAGCCCATCATCCGCCATCGCCGGAACCCTGCAAAACAAGAAACATCATTACTAAAGACTTTAAAGACATTAGAATTACTCGAAACTTACCGTTCGTGCAGTAAACGACGGACAGCAGTCCTCTAAAGTCAAGAGGCCTGCTCCCCTTATCCAGTGAAGAAACTGGTTACAGCACCCTGCCCCGAGGCAGATGGAGAGCACGGCGTTCACTTACCTAAGGTGAGAGCGTTAACCTTTGGGGTTCTACAGGAGAAGAGAAAGGGAAGAAGAGAGAGACATTCAATAACCCAGTTCCTTAATCCCATATATTTCTATCTGCAGACATCTTACCCTTCAAGTCAGACATACAGTGCACAGAGGTACAGCCCAAAGAGCCAGCCGTGTGTTACACATCACCTTTGAAGATACGGTATACGCCCAGTCAAGACCGGCGCCTCTACGGGAATCAGGTGAGCATTACAGAACGCAAAGCCTACCACAAAACTCCCGTCCAGGTGCTATGGAAACCTCGGATACCGACCAGCTAGCCCAGTTACTTGGGGAACTAAGGGCAGAGGTGCATGCAGCCCGTCAGGAAACGAACGCTCTAAGAAGGGAACTGATTATTTCCAAGGAGCGAACAGATGATCTCGCTAGACAATTGCTACAGTCACAAGCCGGACAGACCCCGTTACCCGCATCTGGGGGAAATCTTCCTTCTACATCCTCTATGAATCCAGTGCAGATCAACCTACCTGGGAATGTACCTCTGGCTCCGCCCGAACGATTTTCTGGTGACCCAAAGAGGTTTGCAGTATTTATCAATCAGTGCCGGTTGCATTTCTTATGCCGGCCAGCAGCCTTTCCAACTGATCAAGCTAAAGTAGCTTTCGTGCTTTCGTACCTTAGTGGCAATGCGGCAGACTGGTCGATCCCTCTAGTAAATCAAGATGATCCGGTCCTCCATGATTTTCAAGCTTTTCAGCTCAGTATGGAAAAACTGTTCGCAAGACATTCACAGGGGCAGGCCTTGGACAATGAGCTTCTTTCGTTGCGACAAGGTACTCAAGACCTTTTGGCTTATATTGCGTCTTTCAACAGACTGGTAGTGGAAACTCAATGGCCTGAGGACAAAAGGATTACGTTGTTTTATAGAGGTCTACGTGGAGAGCTCAAAGATGTGTTAGCCCAAGTAGTGAATCCCCCACAAGATTGTTCGGACTATATAGACTTAGTCGTTCAAATAGATCACAGACTGCAGAACAGGAAGGCCGATCGTTCCAAGTTTGATGCTCGAGTATTTTCCAAACCGCCAACTCCTTCCAAAGGAGTAGACTCCGGGGAACCCATGCAAATAGGGGGTCTGAAAGGTCCTCTAACACAAAAGGAGCGGGAAAGGAGAAAACAGTTGCAATTATGCCTCTATTGCGGAAACTCAGGGCACTTTCTTCGAGACTGTCCGGTGAAACCTGCCAAGAAGGCAGTAGGAGCTGCAGTTACCAAAGTTACAAACTCTGAGCAGGGAAACGACCTCGCCCGACAAGAATAGAGGTCCTCTTGCCGAGCGTGAAAACCAGTTCCGTGACCTCGCATTTCGTGATACCTATGGTCCTCATTAGCCCTGATAATCCTGATCGATTACATGCAATTGAAGCTTACGTCGACAGCGGTGCCATCGGCAATTATGTGGATCATGAAATGGTTTTGAGGATGAATCTAACTCTTTGTCCCAAGGCTGTAAAGGACGTCATTACTACGGTGGATGGTACGGAGATAGCCTCCGGGCCAGTAACGCATACCACTCAAGAGGTGACGCTAGTAAGTCAAGATGGACACCATGAGAAGATCGTGTTCGATGTGATCAAGGCCCCTCAGTTTCAGATTATTCTAGGAATACCTTGGTTAGAGAAACACAATCCTCTGATCGATTGGCGAGCAAGAACGGTCCAGTTTCCAGAATGTGTCTCTACTTGTCACCCTCCACCTGGTGTTGCACTGGCAGCAATTTCTTCAGATACTCCCCAGTTACCTCCCAAATACCTAGAATACCAAGATGTTTTCCGGAAGGATCAGGCTAACTCTCTACCTCCTCATAGGTCTTATGACTGCCAGATAGACCTGATACCTGGATCTACTCCTCCTTGTAGTAGAATTTATGCCCTCACCGAGCCTGAGAACCTTCACCTTCGACAATACCTGGATCAATACCTGGCAAATGGGTTTATTCGTCCTTCCAAGTCCCCTGCTTCTTCAGCTTTGTTCTTCGTTTCAAAAAAGGAAGGAGACCTTAGAACTTGTATAGATTATCGCTCCCTGAACCAGATCACTGTTAAGAATAGATATCCGTTACCTTTGATCCCTGAACTCCTGGACCAAGTCAGAAAAGCATGCATATATACAAAGCTGGATCTTAGAGGAGCTTACCACTTGGTACGAGTAAAAGAGGGCGATGAATGGAAGACGGCCTTCCGCACCAAGTATGGGCTATTTGAATATCAGGTCATGCCCTTCGGACTTTGCAATGCCCCGACCGCCTTTCAATATTTTATGAACGATGTCCTCAGAGAGCTCATAGATGTGTGTGTTGTTGTTTACATTGACGACATCCTCGTTTATTCTTCATCGGAATCTGAACATCGGAAACACGTGAAAATGGTCCTCGAAAGATTGCGTCAACACAAACTTTTCGCTAAGTTGGAAAAATGTGTTTTCAACGTGACTGAAGTTGAATTCTTGGGATTCATATTATCACCTGGCGGAGTGCGTATGGATTCAAAGAAGGTTGATGCAGTTCTCAAATGGCCATCACCATCCTCCGTAAAAGGTGTGCAAAGCATGTTAGGCTTCGCTAACTTTTACCGCAGGTTTATCCCCGAATTCTCTCGAATAGCCCAGCCCATCACTGCCTTGTTAAAGAAAAACAAACGTTTTGAATGGTCTACCGAGGCGGAACAAGCTTTCCAGGATTTGAAGACTAAATTTATCTCTGCACCAATCTTAAAACACCCTCGCCCCGAACTCCCCTACTTCGTGGAAACTGATGCTTCAAGCCTTGCCATGGGGGCAGTTCTATCACAAAAGGACCCGGTAACCAATCAGTTGCATCCCGTGGCATTTTGGTCCCGCAAATTCTCGCCTCCTGAAATCAATTACACGATTACTGACAAGGAACTTCTGGCTATCAAGTCTGCCTTTAAGGCTTGGCGGCATTATCTGCTGGGGGCCCGACACACCGTTACTGTGATTACGGATCACCGAAACCTGCAATATTTGAAAACCGCAAAAGCCCAATCCTCTAGACAACTCCGTTGGGCATTATTCTTTGCGAGTTTGACTTCATAATTACCTATCGACCTGGTACAAAGAACGGTAAAGCTGATGCCCTTTCTCGGATGGGAGTGGAAGAACACTTGATCAACCCTAAACCTGTACCAATCATTCCCGAACAAAGAATTCTGGGTGTAATCGCCACAGAATCCATAGAGGAAGTTAAGGATAAAGCCAGGCAACTTGTAACTCCAGCAGACATACAGAATTGGCATCTGCAGGGAAAGGACTTTGCAGTAAAGGACAACTTATTGTATTTCCAAGAACGATTATACCTACCCAGCACAGATTTACAGAAAAAAGTAATCTCTTGTTATCACGATTCTTTAATGGAAGGACATCCCGGTATGGCCAAGACCTCAGAAAAGATCAAGCGCTACTTATGGTGGCCGTCTTGGAAAAAAGATATCAGAGACTTTATAATGTCCTGTGGAGTATGCGCCCAAAACAAGAGTCAAAAGGAAAGACCAGCAGGCCTCTTACGCCCTATTGACATCCCACCTCGCCCTTGGCATACGCTTTCTATGGACTTCATCACTGATCTACCTCCATGCTCCGGATACAATACGATTCTAGTAATCGTGGACTTATTCTCCAAGATGGCGCATTTCATTCCGCTCAATGGCTTGCCAACAGCAGCAACTCTGGCCCAAGAATTTCTCGAAAACATCGTCCGACTGCACGGTTTTCCTTCGGTTCTAATTTTGGATCGAGGTAGTCAATTTATTTCTCATTTTTGGCGAAGTTGCTGTCGGTCGGCTCAAATTGATGTGAGACTATCGACCAGTCACCACCCTCAGACCGACGGACATACCGAGAGGACCAATCAAACTCTGGAACAGTATTTACGCTGCATGCTGCAACAAACTGAAAAAACTTGGAAAGACATCCTTTGGATAGCCGAATATGCCTACAATAACTCTGTCCATTCGGGAACTGGGAAAACCCCGTTTTTTCTTTTGTACGGCAGTCACCCTCGAACCTCGGAGTTGGATCCCCTCCAAGATCTTGAAACACCAGCAGTAGACTACCTGCATTCTACAATCACCCAAGCCTTTAAGGAAGCTGTTTCTCACCTTCAAAGGGCTAAAGAACAATACAAGAAAGGAGCAGATCAACATCGGAAGGAAGCCCCTCAATATCAAGTAGGGGATCAAGTCTGGTTATCCACCAAATACCTACCTCTAAAAGGGCCACGCACATTCAACCCAAGATACCTTGGTCCCTATTCCATCACTACCATAGTAAACCCAGTAGCGGTCAAGTTGGACTTGCCCCCGCACATGAAGATACATCCGGTCTTCCACGTCTCTCTATTAAAACCCGTGCAACCTCAAACCCGACTAACTAAATCTCCAAAACCTATCCTAGTTGATGGAGAGCTCGAGTTTGAAGTCAAAAGCATTCTGGACTCCAAGATCTCCAAATCTAAACTATTTTACCTAATTGACTGGAAAGGCTACGGCCCCCAAGAGAGATCATGGGAACCTGCTGAATATGTCCACGCTCCTCGCCTAATCAAAAGATTTCACCGAACATTTCCTGACAAGCCAAAACCCCCGGAGAAGCCCGGTTTGGGAGGGGCCTTGAGGGGGGGTACTGTCATGATCTCTGCTTCCAAAAGGTCAGGGTTTTCCCAACTCCCTTGGAAGCAGATCCATAACCCAGGTTCCGAGTGCCAACCAGTCCCAATTGGGACCTTTTGGACCCAGTCCTGGCGCCAGTGGCACCAGGCTCATAAATATGCCCAGTCCCAGCGCTGGAAGCGCCGGGCTCATAATGCTTGGGTGGACTTACCTGCAGCAGTCCATGCTGCTTACTTGCCTGCCAGTTGAGCCTCTGATCCTCTTCTGTTTGGAACTACTTTTCCTGTTGGGTGGGGCAGGAGCCACTCCCTAGATTCAGAACACTGGAACTCTTCTGGAAAGCAGGAACTCTTTTCTTACATAGGCGTGGCTGTGGAAGGAGACACCTAAGCACTACAGGAGGCTATTTAAACCACACCCGATGGATGAATCTTGCTTTGCGTTATTCTGCATCCTCTGCAGCAGAACGCTCATCGTGTCTTCTGCATCTGATCCTGGGCCTAAGGAAAAAGGCTTACCATCCTGAATCCAGTCTTCAGCAACACCTATAAAGACAAGAAAGAACAGGTTAGAATTACGGTCTTCAGTGACAGCTCTTCACTTACCTGGTCCATCGGCTGTCACCAACGCCTCACGCTGCATTCCGGCATCTGAAAGACAAAGGCTTACCTACTCTTCGTGCGCTCCGGAGGTCTTCACACTGCATTCCGGCATCTGAAAGACAAAAGCTTACCAACTCTTCGCACGCTCCGGAGGCCTTCGGCGCTGCATCCCGCATCTGAAAGACAAAACAAGGTGCGTTTAAAGACATTGGGGAACTTTAATACTCACGTGCCATTACTCCTTTCCACATCTAACCCAGTGGGTATTCCGGCACCCTGCAGCCGCTCCGAACTTGTACCTGCAAAATAAAAAGACAGTTAGAGCGCATCGTGAAGCAGGCAACAAGCGCTTACTTACGTGCTTCCAGGCACTTCTATTCATCACATGGGCTCCATCTTCAACTCACTTCAGCCCGTCATCCGCCATCGCCGGAACCCTGCAAAACAAGAAACATCATTACTAAAGACTTTAAAGACATTAGAATTACTCGAAACTTACCGTTCGTGCAGTAAACGACGGACAGCAGTCCTCTGAAGTCAAGAGGCCTGCTCCCCTTATCCAGTGAAGAAACTGGTTACAGCACCCTGCCCCGAGGCAGATGGAGAGCACGGCGTTCACTTACCTAAGGTGAGAGCGTTAACCTTTGGGGTTCTACAGGAGAAGAGAAAGGGAAGAAGAGAGAGACATTCAATAACCCAGTTCCTTAATCCCATATTTTCTATCTGCAGACATCTTACCCTTCAAGTCAGACATACAGTGCACAGAGGTCCAGCCCAAAGAGCCAGCCGTGTGTTACACATCACCTTTGAAGATACGGTATACGCCCAGTCAAGACCGGCGCCTCTACGGGAATCAGGTGAGCGTTACAACCTGCAGAAACAGCGCATTAGCGTGGAATTCGAGCAAAGGCCCTTAAGCGCATAAGTTATATGGTTCAAGGAAACGCAGGTGGAATAAAATGCAGTACAGAAATAACTTGTTATGATTTTAGCAAAAGGTAATATGATCACTTTTTCTTTTGACAGTTCACTCCCCCCCTATGCAATACCAGAAATGGAAGGAGAGCACACAGTCTTCAAGAATCCCACACATCACACTTTATAATGCAATACACAGTTCCAGTTCCCCCAGCAAGCTTAGAGAAAACAGGGATGAGTTTTAAACACAGGCGACTTACTTTAATGTGGTTTGCAAGGAAGTGAAAAGGTGCTAAAATTGCTTTTTATTCCCTCTAGAGGTTCAGGGTAGGTGATGGCTACTTTATATTAGTTCAGGCTCACTTTAACAATGCTCTATGAGTTATTACCAAGTTGCAAACGGATCTTAACAAAAGAAAGAATGGAGCTGCTATTTTGACAAGTGGAGAAATTGAGTGCGTGAATCGCGATTGCGGTAAAAGTATAAGGAGAAGGAAGTCGGAAGTCGGTTCTAGGCTTGTTGGAAGGCTTAGATTCTAAACTTTTCAGAGGAATCCCGTTCCTAGCTCAAACGGTTCCAGAGATACGGACGATTAAATAAAGGTAGTTTTTCAGATTTAAAGTAAACTCAAAATGACAGGTGATAGCTTGCAGCTGCAGAATTGACAGGTGAGAGTTGTGCAGCTTAAAAAATGACAGATGACACGATTTCTAGGAGGCAGTTCTACTTAGGTTAAAATAGTTTGGATTAGATTATTTTAACTAAGAGATTGGTTCTGCACAGTTCTGCTAGGTACTCACAATATCAATTTGAACTAGGCCTCGTCACGGATCTGGTCAACACGTCCGGCTGTGGTTCTGTCTGCTCGGCGGGTCAATCAGGCACCGGTTCTGCTCACAGCGATCTGGGTCACCTCTGCTCTGCTGGTCTAGCCTCTCTGGATTCTGATGTAACACTGCTTTCTGGGTACTGCTACAGGTTCTTGCAAAAATTCTTGGCAAAACTTCAAACAGCTCGCCCGGCTGTTGAATAGTTTGGTTAGTTTTGAGGCCTGCTGAAGAGGATTCAACTGGTGGATACAGGCCTCTGTGCTACAAATTCTGGAGTTAATTTCTGCTACAGGTTCTGGAGATTGATGGATTTGAAGTCTGGATCTCTGGATGTGAAGTCGTCGGTCAGCATGCTCCGCAGCAAATGGAATTGAATGTGTCTACCTGTCCCAGCAGTCTCTTTTTATGTGTTTTGAAAATGGGTGTGTGCCTGGTCATGGCTAAGCCTGCCCCTCTCTACTTGTCATTGGCCCAATTCTCCCCTCTCCCATGATTGGGGGAAGGAAATGGATTGTCATCATGATGAGGTTTGTTTATGGGTCAGAGGATCCTCCCCTGGTCAGTTTGCCCACAAATCTATATTTGATTCAAATACCTCTTTCCCAGATGTACAATTTGTTGAAATTACATGTACACATTATATATTCCTTATGGTCCATGCTTGTCCGCCTCTGATCTTCCTGGGGGCTTGCATTCAAAAATGACAACATTTTGCGATTTTTAACTGGTTTTGCAATATCGGACATTTACCCAAAATTGCACACATGTGCGCAAGGAGTATGGACATTAATTGATGAAGTGCCAGATTTTTAACATGCAGATATTTGGAGTAAGACCCTATTTTCCGCTAGCAACCCCCCAGAATACACCACAGGGTCCTAACGCCTCTTACAATGTGCACCGAAAAATCACAAGAATAATGGTATTACTTATATAATTCTGACAAGTCCGCACTATGAGTTATCTATCTTTTTAAAATTATGCTCTAGTCAAAAAGGGGTGTGGCTTCCCACATCACAGGGTGGAATAACTGGTTTATCCACTTCCCCCAAGCCAGCTTGTTCACAGAGGCACAGCTGCCCCCCAGTTTCTCCCAAGAGGAAGCTATTTTACGACACCCCCAAAATAACATTTGCCTGAGTCAAGGAAGTTGCATTGTTCTGTTCCTTCCAGTTCCCAGGTGCTCCACCCCTAATCTAATCAGAGAGGTGAACTCCTTTTGGCAAGGTGCAGCAGGATGCAGCTAGGCCTGGGAAGAGTGGCTGTTGATCCAGTTTCAACTCCTGTCGGGGGTAGTTGTCAGGCAGAATCCAGTTTCATTAAGCCAGGTTTCAGCTAAATGTCACTTTTTGTTCCCAGTTTTCTACATTCAAATCAAACTGACAATTTGTACCTATACATTAAATAATTACTTCCTTCAAGTAATTTCAGAATATAGTTTTACATTCTTCCACCTCTTAGCAAGTCTTTCCTTGGCCTGGGTTTGTTTCATTTGTTCAGTTTTACACAAAAGTCTGGTGGTTTTAAAACGCCGGCTTTCTGATAGTGGTGAGTACCGGTAATGCAACCATTTTTGGGATTAAGAAAATGAATTCTCCACAGTTCTGAGTTGCTTTTTGGCAATCAGCATTGCCATTCCCAATGGTTTCAGGCTACTGTGTGTGTAGTCCAATGGTGGTTTTAGGCAGTGCCCTCCTGTACTCACAAAAGGCAAAAATGGGTGGCAGCCTATTCTTCATGTTTTCCCTGTGCACTCTCTGGGGAGTTCTGGCCATCATGATGTTTTCCATGCCAGTACTGCACAGTTTTATGGTAGGGCTTGGATGCATGGGTAAAAACATCCCACACAGTGTCATCTGCTGTCACAATCCCCCAGGTTGTGGAAGCTGCAGGTGCAGCTGGAGCTACCAACACCCAGGCTCGTGGTCATCCACCGCAGGCTGTATTGGCACAGGCACAGGAAGACTCCCAGTCAGATTTCCTTGTCGGGAAGGCCAAGGATCGTGTGGCTAAGGTTGCTGTGGCTAAGCCACGTGTGTATGGGGTAGTAGTGACATCTGCTGCCCCAAGCAGCTAGGTTGTGGCAGCTGCAGGGGCAGATGCAGCTGACACCACCCCGGCTGTGAGTCAGCCAGCCAGGACTGTGTTGGTCATGGTTCTTGGCTGAGGCATTTGTGGCACTGGGTCTTGGTGACCACACCCAGCAGCCAATGTCTCCAGTCAAGCCTTCCGCCATCGTGCCATTGCCTACTCCCATTGGTCAGTCCACCTGCGCCCCTGCCCCTACTGACCAGAGCGGCAGTAGCCACTCAGGGTTCGCACCACCTACCAAGAGGAGGAAGCGTGTTCCTGCGCAAGTGGCTGGGACACCAGACACGGCCCAGGCTTCCGCATTGTCAAGGAAGAAGAGTTTCAGTTGAGTGGAACTCGACGCAGTTGTGGGCTACGTGTCGGGACACAAACACGAAATGCTGGTGAAGGCAGGGTGCAATACTATGCCTGACCAGCGTAAGGCCCATTGGCAGTGCATCGTGGAACGTGTCAGCACAATGGGATTTGAGAAGCGCACAGCTAATGATTGCTATAAGCGTTGGTCTGACCTCCAACGCTGAGCAAAGAACAAGCAGGCTTCTAATTACGCCTCTACTCTGGTGACTGGCAGTGGGCTACCACCCGAGGACGATGAACTCACTACGCACGAGGAAATTGCTGCAGCGTTCATCAATGAGGGTTAGATCGAAGGAGTGGGAGACGTGATGGATTATGATGAAATGTCCGGTGACTGTGGGTGCGTGTGTGTCTAGCCCATGTGCATTTTCATTGGGTGATGTGTTGTGATTGACTGCCAGTTCAGGCTATGTAGTTGTGACTGCCATGTGTGACTCATGCGATGCTTGACTTATATGTGCTTGTTGTAATGTCTGTATACAGGCCATGTGCTGCACACAGAGCCAAATCTCATCACCACACCTGCACCCTCCTTACATGCCAAACACTCGGCAGCCTCTCCATATCCTTGCTCCCAGACATGTTTGCGGACAGCCTGTGATGATATTCCCCTCAACACTTGGCCAATGTCGTCACATGGCTGACGTCTCTGTGATGTCACCCTGCAAGCTGGTCTTCCTCAGGGGCATGCTTCCCTGCCTCTCTATATGTTGGCTGTCAACATTGTGATGCCTATGTGTGTGGTATATGCTGTTGACATGTGTGCTCATGTGTTCTTTTGTTTTTTTTGCAGGTGATGAGGCACTGAGGGAAGAGGAGGAGGAGGAGATGGCAGAGAGGGCGGAGGGTTCAGGGCTGGCTCTGGGTACACCTCTGAGGATCTGTATGCCGCTGATGCCGAATCGGATATTGATCCGTTCAGGCCGTTGCAGGTGAGTGATTCTGCAGTGGATGCTGTTCCGTCCAACACACCTGCAGTGGGGGTATACCCCTCAAGGGGCCAGTCAGTGTTGGAATGTCCACCTGTGGTGGTGATTACGGATGCATGGCCACACTCCACACCAGTTGCTCCTGTTCCTGGGGCAGCAGATCAGCGGAGGAATGCAGTCCTGCAGCCAAAGGCAGCGCCAGCACAGCAAGGACCAGGGATCCTTGGTCCCCACAGGTGTGGTGTCCGGCAACGCCGTGGCTGTGCACCACCGGGGAACACAGTGTGGGAGAATTCCATGTATGCCAGTGCACAGCAACAGGGGGCATCATGTGAGGTGATGGCTCAGGGCGTGGACTGTGTGGCCGATTCCGTTCTCCCCCTGAAAGGCAGGTGGAGCTCCAGCGGCAGGTCACGTGGCCCATGTGCCGCTTACACAGGCTGGACACGTCGGCCACCAACAGGGACCGACGGGTTGAACTGGAGGCTCTGCGCACATCCATGGCTGCTGAGGCAGAGACCCACAGGGAAGCCCTGAGGGAAGATAACATCTCCCTCACAACTACTCTGGCTACACTTGTGATGAGGCAGGGTACACGGGCGGAACAGCGGATGGAACAGCTGGAACGTACCATCTCGGCTGAACTCCATGCAAGCCGTGAAGAGGTCTGTCTGTCACGTGAGGCCTTGCAGGCAGAAATATGTGTTACACGCGAGACTTTGCAGGAGGAACTCTGTGCTACACGTGAGGTGCTGCATGGGGACCTCCATGCCATCTTCCTGCAGGACCAGGCTTACAAGACCTGCATGCTTGCTGCCATGGAGGGGCATGGCGGGGCTATGCGTGGGCAGGCACCCTTACCACACACACCTCCTTATATTCAACCCGTGGGTGACAACAGCGACAACTGATCTCTCACTATGGCCTAGCCGTGCAGAACAGCAACAACTGATCTCTCACTATGGCCTAGCCGTGCAGACCATGAGCCCATGGAGGATTTTTTTTATCTCAACATCAACAAATGTGGATGTTGAGATGCACCCTGCACCTCCTCCCTCCTGGCTGCCCCCGCTCCCCTTATCGACCATGGCCATTTTTATTTTATTTTTCCTATTTTTGTCCATTGTGCATTCATATAACAGTGTGTTGCTTTGTGTGGCAGCCAAAGGAATCCACTGTGTGTTCCGGCGGGGCCCGTACAGGCTTGACTCGTGATGGTGTTTGTGGCTTGGGGTCCGGACACATTTTCCACTCCTGCTTCCCCTTTCCATGGGCTTGCAAGGATGGCACTGTGTGACAGTAACTTACACAGAGGCATTGGGCTTCCATCATATCTGTGGCCAGTCTTAAGTCCAACCTGTCTATACACCCCTAGTGGGGATTCATGATGGCTTCTCCAGGGCATGGTTGGCTGCACTGGCGCTTGTATATTGTTAAATGTGCATGCTTTCATGTTGCAAATTCATGTATTGCCTTGCATGTCTACATTGTTGATGCACTTCATGCTGCATGCGGTACCATGCCCCCTTTAGCTGTCAGGTACACACTCAAGATGGAAAGTGGACGTGTGGTGGAAATGTCGCATTGAGACACGTGTGCTATTGTGATTGGTCACTGTCTGACATTGTCACTGTTGGGTCCTGTGTTCATGATATGTTATGCTGGTGAATAGATAGTCCTGTGTTGGGTTTGCTTTTGATGCGTCAGGGGATCGGCGTGATTTTTGCATCGCTGAGAAGTCTGCGCCGGAGGAGTTCTGATGAGAAATGTACACAACACTGAAGGTTCGTATGGTTCCCATGGAAATATGCATTGAAACCCCTACAATCCCACACCACCACCCACAACACACACACAACACACCCCCACTCCACCCCCAACACCACCCCAACATACCCCCATGCACACCCTACTTACCTTCTGAGACATGTTGTGTCCCTGCAGCGCCAGTTCCCTTTCACTTCCGTGATCGGAAACCGGCGCCACAGGCTCCTTTATTTATATATTTTCTTGGGCAGGTGCAGGGGGTTCCACCCCGCAACCCCTGCTCACTATACTGTGTAGTGTAGTGGGCGGGGTGTTGCAGGGGACACCCACGCATCACCCACTTTTTCTTTTTTTTTCTTTTTCAATTACCTGAAATGCATGCCACCAAAGGTTCATATTTTGGGTGTTTGAACCTTTGATTGCATGCATTTACGTCCTTTTGGTATAGGTCGGACATTTTTGGTCAGTCATTTCATCAGATTCCGTGCCAGACGGAATTGTCTCTGGCCTGTTTCCATTCGTCAGGGTGCACTTTGTGACAGTTGTGTCATGTGTTGTGCATTTATTGAGGATTTTTCACATTGGATGCCATGGCATGGTATGTCGGGCGGTTGACATAGGGTTTGGGAGGGTTTAGACACCAGGATGTAGATGTGCTGTTTTGCATGGGGGTGGTGGATTATGCACCTTGTTTTGGTCACACAGGATTGTTTTTGTTGAATAGCTAGTGATGCACACAATGTAGCACTTCCAAGGACACATTCTCAGGGTGGTAAGGTTGTGACAGTTAACTGTCCATTTGTCATCATCGATTGTCACCTGGAATGTGGCAGGCCTGTGTGCACGCAGCAGGGGTGGGATTTTAGGTGCAAAATGGAGTAACAAGCTGGGTACGGGCTGCCACTCCACGTGCTCTTTGTTCTCCCATGCTCAGCGGCCGTGCGTGTGGTTGGGGATGTGGGGACACCATACGTGCACCTGAGCACACGCCTACATTGCCTACAAGCCCTTCAACGATTACCGACACACCATGCGCATCCTCACATTCTGCCTCTGTGCCTTCAACCTTCTACTGCTCCTATCCTGCCCTACCTCAGATGCTACCCTCCACCATATTACCAAGACTTTCCACAACCCCACCCATACAGCCACAAAAACAACCATGGAACAAGTCGCTCTCACCGAAGGATCCGGGACTGGATCTATTAATGAATCACTAAGCCTACCTTGTCGTCCGCCCACCAGAAACTCAAGATTGAGAGCCAGACTCACAAGACTACATGACCCGCTGACTAGATCCCTCCCTGCCACCACCAAAAGAACCATCATACAACTAACCAGCTCTAATCGTAAAACTAGTTCACCGTTAACCTCCTCTACAAAAACTAATCAAATTAAAACCACCACCCCAGCCTCTCCACTCAAAGGCGGTCTAATAAATACCAGATCCCTAACAGCACATGCAACAGACATCTATGAATTCATACTGGCTAAAGAGTTGGATTCCTCACCATTACAGAGACCTGGCTGCACGAGGCAGTAGGACCCCTATTATCTTTAGCAATCCCTGAAGGATACACCATGTTGAGACAAGACAGAAACAACATGCGAGGCGGTGGCATTGCCATCATTGCCAAAATCAGACTTAACATGAGAACCACCTATTCTCCATAACTTAAATCCTGTGAAGCATGCTCCATCAAACTCCCTCTTCACAACTCCCAGACCCTGATTATCCACCTCATCTATAGGCCTCCCGGCTCTGTGAGCACCTTTAAAGAAGACATTGTCTACTCTCTACCAATCTCAAAACCTCCACTCAACTTCTGATTCTTGGAGACTTTAATCTAGGCTATAATGACCGTTCGGACAAACAGGCCGCCAATGTGGCTAATATCCTCTCTGAATTACTCAAAATCAGCGAACTCAAAGAATTACAGAACCCACCCATAATAAAGGGAGAACCCTTGACTGGCTAGCAGAACACAACTGCTCCGCTTCCATCACCTCCATCTCCCCACAACCCTGGACAGACCATTACCTGATAATCTATGAACTATACACCACTAGGCCTACTCCTTTAGCCAATATGGCACCCTCATGCCATACCAGACAAAAAAAATATTACCAAGGATACGGTAATCCCTGCCATTCTACCCACCCTAAACCAACTCAATGAACACCTTGACCCTAAGATGCTTGTAGAAGAATACAACAAAATTATGCAAACTACCCTTGACAATATTGCCCCTTTAAAATGTAGACCAAGTAAACCGAAAGCCCACCTCAACAAATGGTTCACCCCTGAACTGAAAGATCTCTGTCAAAAGAAGTTGTGAATCCACTTGGAGACTTACCCAATAAGTCGACCATAAAAACAAACTCATAGAAATTTCCTCACAATACAAGAAGGAAATTATCTTGGCCAAACGCAACTCATATAACAAACGAAACTTCTCAGCCAACTCAAGCATGAGGGTCTGTTTGCTATCTTAAAGGAACTGGAATTGCCTACTCCCAACATAGATATATGTATAAAAGACCAAGCTTGGTGCACAGAGATACAACATGTTCTAGCCAACAAAGTTACCAAATATTGCTTAAGAAAGCAACCCTTAATCAACCACCTAAAACCAACTCCAACCCTTCCCCTATGGACCAAACACCACCACCCAATTTAGATTTGCAAAAACTTCCGTCCGAGAAGTGGAGAAAGTAATTCTCTCTCTCAAGCCCTCCAACTGCCAAGGCGACCGGTGCCCTGCACAACTTATAAAAGACGCCACAAGGGAACTCTCTCCCTTCATAACTAAACTGGTAAACTCCTCCTTCACCTCAGGCATTGTACAGTCCAATTTGAAACAATCATGGGTACTGCCAGTGCTAAAAAAAACTATCCTTAGATCCCCTCATTCCCACCAATTACTACCCTACCACGACAGTCCCCTTCCTACTAAAAATCTTAGACAAAATAGCCTAAACACAAATCCAACAAATCCTAGAATGCCACAAGCTCCTAGGTGTAAAACAGTCTGGATTCCGTCCACAACATGGAACTGAGACCGCTCTCATTGATTTAAAAGCTCAAATCGATGAGCTAAGAGACAAAGGTCAACTAGCCCTTCTCCTACTCTTGGATCTATCGGCCGCATTCGACCTTGTTGACCATAAGGTCCTTTGCGACCACCTAAATTCCGCGGCACACTTCTCCAAAGAAGCCTTGACCTGGGTTGAATCCTTCCTTAGCGAAAGGACCACGAGGGTGTTCCCCCCTACAGATGTGGCAGACCCTATCCCCATCACATGCGGTGTGCCCCAGGGATCCTGTGTTTCCCCAACATTATACAACATATTTACTAAGCCCCTTTTTGATGATCTGGACCTTCTTGGTATCACCTACACTAATTATGCAGATGATACCCAGATTCTCCTCCCGCTTTCTGGGGATTATAACGAGGATTTGGTCTTGGTAAACAGGGTGTATCTCATCATCCAGGCATGGATGGCCACTCACGGCCCATGCCTGAATGATGACAAAACAGAGTTAATCATTCTGGGCAATCACTCTAATCTCAAAAAATTAGGCCAGAACTGTTCCGCATTTGAGATCGATGGGAACACCATTAAGGTTGCAAGGGAAGTGAAAACTCTTGGCTTTCACCTAGATGCCACCCTCTCCTTCAACAAACAGTTAAACTCACTGGCCTCGGCCACAGTTTACACATGTAAGCTTATCAGAGCAGATACACACTTTATCTCCAATGACAACTGCATGATCCTAGCTAGAGCTCTAGACTTGATTACTGCAACGCCTTATGCATCGGGGCCAACAAACCAGCCCTTGGTATCCCTAGACGAGCACACATCTCCAAGATAAGGCATATTAATAACTGGTTGATTACCCAAGATAAAATACTACTGAAATTAGCCTCCCTCACTCACAAAGCCCTCAACAACATGGCTCCCCCTACCTAATGGACAGGTTTACAGAAAGAAGATCCTCCAGATCCACTAGAATTTCCAATGCCAACACACTGATCATTCCCAGATTTAAACTCACCAAGACGGGAGGTGCCAGCTTCCCCGTCCGTGCGGCCCAAGTCTGGAACTCATTGCCCCACACTATTCATCAGGAGAAATCTTACCCAAAATTCAGATCCATCTACATTAACGATCTGAAACAACTAGTCAGCTAAACCAGCATCAGCTACCCACACCATCCTGTTGATGTACCACCCGCATTTTGTCTAATTATCCTGTATATAACTCGCTGTACCATTGATTCATCCTGTATATACTTTAACTATATGTGCAATTATGTAAATATGTAATGACGTAACCCATGCCTCACATATCCTGTACTGCTGCGCCCTATTACCTTCGGGTCTGGTGCGCATTATAAATGAATAAACAAACAAACAAACAAACCATGTCCACCAGTACGCCCCGCCATGTTGCAACGTTGTGCAGGACACATGCTGCCACAATGTTCCTGCACACTACTGGGGGTGCATCTAGTAGCTGTCCACCAGAGCAGTCAAGGGAGCGGAAACATGACTTGAGCACTCCGAATGTGCGCTCCACTATGCCCCTGGTTGCAATATGGGCTGCGTTGTATTTTACCTGGGGTGGTGTGGTGGGGTTCCGTATTGGCGTGATCCTGTAGGTGCTCACAGGATAGGCACTGTCCCCTGGGGAGTTGAGAATGGTTGTCATTAGTTGGGTTTGTCTATTTGTCTGTGTGTGACATGCATGCATGTGCACAGGCATTTGTACTCACCAATGAGCCATGTGTTGCTATGCCTCCCAGCTTCCAGATCCTGGTTTAGGGCTGACATTCTGAATATGAAACTGTCATGGGTGGACCCTGGATAACTTGCATAGACAGAGGTGATGATTCCCTTGGCATCGCATACGACCTGCAAGTTGATGGAATGCCAGTGCTTGCGGTTGCGATAGATGTGCTCAGTGGCCCTAGGTGGATGTAGGGCCACATGTGTGCAATCAATGGCACTGAGTACTTTGGGGAAGTGTGCCACCCCGTAAAAGTCCTGGACCACGGCCTGCCTTTCTGCGGGTGCTCTGGGTATGTGTATGTGCCTGCAGACTGAGTGGCGTGTAGTCATGATTGCCAACACCTGGTGTAGGCAGCATGACTGCATGGGCTGGGAGTTGCCCCCAACTATGGCAGTTGTCTGCTGAAATAACCCACTGGCCAAAATATTGAGGACATTGAGCACCTTTTCCAAAGGGCACAGCTTGGGAGCACAGAGTGGGTGAAGTGAGGTCATCCTCCCACTCAGTGACCAGGTCTAGGATGATATGAGGTGGAAACCTATACCTGCCATAGACCTGGTCACCAGGCATCCCAAAAAGGCTGGTCCTGGGTAGAAAAATGTGGGGCCTGGGTATCCTCCTCCTCCTGTAGTGTGCCACGATCACTGCTGTGAGAAATGGTGCATTCATCGTAGCTGTATATGCTTTTTTGTTGTTTGCACGCACTTTTATGCTGCCCAAGGGCGCTTACGCCAGCATTCGCCAGCTTTCGCCTGACGTACGTGTTTCCGGATTTGCGCGTCTTTTAGAGTGCTGCGGGTCTGCCCTGCTCGATTCCATGAATATGTGTTGTTAGCACGCGTGTGGGCGTTGTGAGGATTCCACTGCGGTACTTCCCCCGTAATGCCCACATTTTCGTGTGTTGTTCCCCATTCTGCGTGTTCTGCCCCCTTTTTAGGTGTGTGCACTGGACAGTGTGCCCCTTCTCTGACCATCTCCTGCAGGGCTTCCATGATGTCGCAATGACGTGTGGAAGCCGCATGGATCCAGCGCAGTTCGAGGGGAAGCCGCACGCAATGTGTTCCATGTTTAGGGAAACGGGGGCTTGCGTGCGTTTCGCATACATGCGCTGCGATTTTCACGCTTGCACCCCTGATTTCGAAGCACATTTATTGTACATTTCTTGCAGCATGGCAAGGGCCCTTTAGAATAATAGACAAGGGGCCTCATTATGACAATCCCGCTAAAAACGGAGTCATTACCGGCATGGAGGAAGTAGCGGGTCCGTGCTCCTTTGACGCCGCTAATAGCGGCTGATTACGAGTGCGCGAGCACGCGCGAACCCCCATGCCAGTAATGGCCATACCGCCATGCCGCTAAAGGCCCTCCAACCCTCCGATAGCGCCATCACGGGACCCGCCGATACCGCCTCCGCCAAGGAGCAACCCCTTAATAACGACCCGGTAATAACAACATGGTAATACATTGGCTCGTAATACCGGACCCGGAAGTAAGGTCATCGCGTCGAAACAGGAAATGCGCTGGCTGCTATCTTCAAAAACACAATCCATTGCAATCCTCCCAAACCACCACTGCTACCGAGGAGAGACCCGGGCCATTGTATACACCATGTCCAAGGCTACCCGTAAAACAACCCCCCGCCTGCGCAAGAAGCGCTTCTCAGATGAGGAATTAAATATGCTGGCAGATACCCTTGCTGCCCATGCCGATTAGGTATTCACAAATAACCTCAAAAGGGAGGTGCAGATGAGGGAGAAGGAAATCTGGGAGGAGGTAGCACGCAAGGTGTCAGCGGTAGGCACCAACCCACGCACAGTCAAAGACTGCAAAAAAAGATGGGACAACCTCCGTCTCAGGGTCAGGAACATCCTGGTAAGCAATTGGAGGGAGGCCATGGCCACAGGCGGGGGTGCGCACTCACCGGTGAAACTCATGCGCTGGGAGGAAACCTGCAGCACAACCATCCGGATGGAGTCGATAGAGGGCTTCGGGGAAATGGAGACGCGTGCCGCGACATCTGGAGATGGAGGTGAGTGACCCTGCAAACCCCAGAAGGCCAAACCATGACGTAGCACAACTGATGTGAAAGTGAGCCGAGCCAAGGCAATGCATGGCCCATCGTACGCACATTCACAGATCCATGTCCAGATGGAGGCCCAAACCCTGCTACACTGAAATGCATGCTGTGTGCCAATCCCATTACCAACAGACACCCAACACACAGGGACCATTTGCATGAAACACATCACACAAAGCCCAATACAATGGCATACCACCTGGTGTGCATCAGTGCCGAATGGCGATGCCATGGCTAATGCCAATATGCCCCCCCCCCTTGAAACTACCCTGTGTGATACACCTATAAGATTGCAATGCATGAAAAATGAAATACTGTACAGCACCATCTCATGCTTCTTGGATGTAACACCATCACTGATGCCCTGCATCTCTTCCTCCCCCACAGGCACTGATGGAGAAGGTGGGAGTCAGGACCCTGCCACAAGGCCATCTACGTCGAGGGCCAGACGGCCAGGCACTGGCCGATCCACCTCCAGGGCAGCACCGCGGCCCACAGTCCAACCCAGGGCAAGTGCACAGGCCATGCAGGCACATGAGGACACCGCAGCAGCGGACGAGACTGCTACCACAGAGCTGCCAACAAGAGCTGAAGGGGAGGCTTATGGCACCAGTCCGTTGCCACAAGCTCAGTGGGTGAGGCAGCAGCCACAGACCCACTCAGTGACGTGGATGTAGGAGCGGAGGAGTACGGAGTACATGGACCTAGATGGAACAATCCATGTGGAATGTCCACACACCGCACGCCCCCCCATCCTCACCCCAACACACCACTCAGGGCACACTCTCCAGCCCCATGCTGGATTCTGCAATTCTACTGCACAGTCCCCACCTCAGTACCACCCCAGAGGCCAGCCCTGCATGGCACACCCAGCTGCAGCACAATCAACCTCTGCTGCTCCCACTGACATGGAGGCACGGCTGTCAATGGTGGAGGCAAGGCAGGACACCGTGATTGACCTTGTGTGCCAATATGTGGCTGACGGTGAGAAGACACGGCGAGAGATCTGTCAGGCCATTGCTGGGAACACTGCTGCCATTAATGCCTGTGCAGTCATGATCCATGACAGTTTGGGGGCCGTCACGCAGGTCCTGACTAGCATGCTACAACACATGCAGCACCAACAACCTGCACCGGCGGTGTCACTCCCAACTGCATCCACCCCATCCTCCACACCTGCATCCTCCACACCCTCCAGCCCTGTGCGGCAGACAAGGCGGAGCGCAAGGCAGACACAAGAAAGCCTGCAAATAGTGTGGGATGACAATGGGTCAGGGGGGAGGTGGTGTCGGTGGTGTATAGGGGATTAAGGGGGTGTTCATTGGAGGTATGGGGTGTTCATTGGGGGGTATGGGTTGTTCATTGGGGGTATGTTCATTGGTGGGTATGGGGTGTTCATTGGGGGGTATGGGGTATTTAGGTGTTTTGGGGGGAGGGCATGTGAGTGGTGGAGGGAGGAAACACTTTTCTGTAATTTTCATTAATACACTCATTGTGTGCAAATCATTTTATGCCTGGACATTGTTAATTTTGTGTGTGTTCATTCTATTCATGACAGTGCACAGTGCCCAACTCCCCACACACCCTGTGTTCATGTCCACATGGACCCAGTGCTCAGTGTAGCACTTACACATAACCATGAATATCCCTGTTGTTCAGAAGTATTTGTCAATCAGTGATTGGCGTACAGCATGGCCATCCTGTGCATCATGTACTGGCAGGGGTGCTGCTTCTCCTCCATCATCATCCTCATCATCCTCACCCGGTGCATGTATGTCAATGTCAGGTGGCAGTGGTACATTTCTCCGGAAGCACATGTTGTGCAGCATGACACAGGCCATGGTGATCTTTACCACCTTCTCAGGGCCATAAAGGAGTGCTCCACCAGACCTGCTTAGACAGCGGAACCGAGGTGTCAACATGCCAAAGGTCTGCTCAATCACGACACGGGTATGGCTATGAACCCAATTGTACTCCTCTTCGTGCCTGTAACGCGGGTTCTGCACAGGGGTAAGTAGCTACGGCTTCAAGGGATAGCCTCCATCACCTGCATGGGAGCACAAAGAGGTATGTGTGAGTCATTCTGAGCTGCCACCTTTAGGATTCATGGCCATGGCCGCTGCTATTTGTTGTTGACATGCACATGTCCCTGTACGTATGCACACAGGTTAATTTGATGCATTGTGTACTGCAATATGGTCTGCTAGTGTGGATTGCGTTGTTGTCATTGATGTACAGCATTGGTCTTATGTATGGCATTGACGTGTCATGTTCGGGTTGGGAGGTTCAGGTCAGAAGTGTTTAACTCTGAGTGCATTGTCCACTCACAGCCCATTCCCACCCAGGTTGAGTATGCATACCCCCCATTCCCACCCAGGTGGAGTATGCATCCCCCCACCTCACAACCCGATGCACTGCCATGGGCCAGTTAGGCAACTCACCAAGCAGCCAGGCAGAGAGGGAGCGTGCGCCATGCGTGCGCCAGGCACAGCGCAAAACAGCATTTTCACGCACCGTGTATTCATGGATTTCCCGAGCCATTGCCAGCCGTGGCGCAATGAACATCCAGCAGCGCCAGTTATGACCCCAAACTGCCCCTTGCGCAGGAAAAAGCCAGTGAATGTACAATATGGCGCAAAGGCCCTGCGCTGCCTATGCCCCAGCGCACAGCCCCCCTCCATCGTAATTGTGGAAATAATCATAGCTACCCCGCTCACGGCAGCGAAATCGTGTAAAATTGGCCTTGCGCACACACGCGAAATCCTGTACCCCGCTCGTGCCAGTCAAATCACGTGAAAAGTGCCTTGCATACCCTGCAAAATCTCGTACGCCGCTCGCGCGAGTCAAATTGTGTGAAAACGCCCTAGTGTACACCCACCCAGTCAAATCGCGTGAAAACTGGCTCGCGTACCCTTGAAATCACGCACCCCTCTAGTTCCTGCGAAAACACGTGAAATGCCCTTGCGTTCACCTGCGCCTGCCAAATCACATAAAAATGGCCTCACGTACTCTGCCCACGCCAGCCAAATCGCATGGAAATGGCTGCGCGTATGGTGAAGGGTGTTGGGGGGTCCCATGTGGTGTGGGCTGCCTGCGGGGTATGTACATGGATGTTGGGGGTCCCTGGTGGTGTGAGCTGTCTGTGGGGCATGGTCGCAGGTGATGGGCTGCCTGAGGGGAATGATCATGGGTGTTGGGGGTACCCTGTGGTGTGGGCTGCCTGTGGGGCATGGTCACGGGTGATGGGCTGTCTGCGGAGTATGTACACGGGTGTTGGGGGTCCCCTGTGGTGTGGGCCATCTGCGAGGCATGGACACCGGTGGTAAGGGGCCCCCTGTGGTGTGGGCTGCCTGCGGAGCATGGTCATGGGTGATGGGCTGCCTGCGGGGCATGGTCATGGGTGTTGGGGGGGGTTCCCTTGTGGTGTGGGCTGCCTGAAGCGCATGGACACAGGTGTTGGGGTGTCCCCTGTGCTGTGGGCTGCCTGCGGGGCATGGTCACAGGTGATGGACTGCCTGCGGGGCATGTCCATGGCTGTTGGGGGATCCCCTGTGCTGTGGGCTGCCTGCAGGGCATGGTCAGGGGTGATGGGCTGCCTGCGGGGTATGGAAACGGGTGTTGGGGTCCCCTGTGGTGTGGGCTGCCTGCGGGGCATGGTCACAGGTGATGGGCTACCTGATGGGCATGGCCATGGGTGTTGGGAGATCCCCTGTGGTGTGGGCTGCCTGCGGGGCATGGTCATGGGTGATGGCAGGATCCACCCCACAGCCAAATCGTGTGAAAAGGCCCTTGCGTGCTTGCGCCAGTTAAATCCTGTGAAAAGTGCCTCGCGTACCCTGCGAAATCACGTACCCCTCTCGCGGCAATCAAATCGTGTGAAAAGTGCCTCACGTACCCCACGAAATCGCATACCCCGCTCGCGCCAGCCAAATCGCAAGAAAACTGGCTCACGTACCCCTGCGCCAGCCAAATCGCATGAAAACTGGCTCACGTACCCTCGCGCACCCCGCTCACGCCAGTCAAATCACGTGAAAACACCCTCGCGTATACCCCCGCCAGCAAAATCACATGAAAACTGGCTCGCATACCCCCCGAAATCGCGCACCCTGCTTGCGCTAGCAAAAACACGTGGAAACGCCATCGCGTGGACCCGCGCCAGCCAAATCGTGTGGAACTGCCCTTGCGTACACCCGCTGTTAGGCAGAATTATATGCAGTCCCCTCTGGGAACACCACACACAATTCAGACTCCAAGTGACAGTACAAATGCACCTTTGGTTCTAGCCTGTACTACACATTAAAGTGGTAGCAATGGCTGAGCAGCCAGACTTATCTCAAGAGAAAAGTGAACAGTATCAATATTTACACCAAGGACAGCAATTACTATGATTCAAACAGACACTGACTCAAGGTTTTCTGAGTGAAAGAATATACATTTATTTACACATCAGTTATATAACATTTCATTAAAGCAGTTTAAAAATCACAGTCTTAATACACCACACCACTCCCAACACGTTCCAGACAAGCTCACAAATGAAGTGGGAGCAAAATGGCACTCCAGAAATTCAAAAGGGAGGGAAAGACAAGTTATGCAGACATTGAACCACACCAACACGTAAGTACTCAGGGCACTTGAGCAAGAGGAACTACAGTGATAGAATCAGGGTCAAAAGGCTTAAGGGCAAAGTCACTAGGTTAAAAGTCTTTTGCTCAAGATCACACGGTTCAGGGTAGTTCGCAGTAAAGTTTGTGCCACGGGTTCTGGATGAGGTTGGTTGGCAGAAATGTTAGTTCAAAGAGAAGAGAAGGACAAGCCCTCGGATTGGAGAAAGATTTCACACACTTTCACCGCAGCTGAATGAAACAAACAACCGGATTTGCTCAGTACCTTAAAACAGAGGAAGCTGTAGCTGAGGCGGACGTTCCTGGTGGTTCCAGCAGGCTCACGGTTCCTGAAGCGACTGTCGGACTGACACACAGTAGGAAGACTGGAGGGTCCTGCACCACCTAGGGATGAAACCAGCAGCAGAGCAAAGCAACGAATGAAAGGTGCGCTCCTTAAAACCCAAGCATGGTCCGACCTTTCCTGGCTATCCGGGTGACTGTAGCTCTGTACAGCAAATTTGACCAGAGGAGGGGACCTGGCGTGAAGTTTGGGCAAACTGGTTGGTCCCACCAGCTCAAGGGAAGAAAAATTCTGGAGGATCTTCTCTGTCGTTGGAATTCGAGGATTCGGACCTGCAGCAGGGCTTCACGGGGCGGCTCAGTCACGGTAGGGGTCCTCTTCCATCAGTTCCTCATCGGTTCTTTCGTTCCAGTGGCGACTCTGCCTTTCCAGTCCCAGAGACCTGCTTTTTATGCAGTTTTCCCCCATTCACACAGCCTGGCTGTCAATCACGCAGCAGGGTGGCTGTCCTGGCAAGGACAGTCACCCAGCCAATCAAACAGAAGTGTGACTTGGATTACCAAGGGAACCCATGGCAGGGGTCCTAAGACGTTACATGGAGCTGCCCAGTGCTGTAATTTCAGCACTGGACAGCTCCATGTAACGTTTCGAAGTTTTTGTGTATATTGGGGGGGAGGGGTGGGTTCCCTCCCAACCCGCCCCCATCCCCCCAAACTCCCATGCCACCCTCCCACCCCCAACCCTAACCCAAACCCCAACCCTAACCCTAGCCCTGGCCCCAACCCTAACCCTAACGCTAATATAACCCTTAAACCAGGCTTGTCCAACCTTTCTGAATGAGGGGCCGAAGCATTAACTTTTTGTCAGCCGGTGGGCCGGCGAGCCAAAAGTCAACAACCTCACCCAAAGCTGTATATTAAAAAGCGATGGTGTGTGACCTTTGACACAAGAGCATCACAGACAGTGATAGCCATGCAGTCCCAAAGATAGCTTTTGGCAGTGATCAAAGGATAGTTTCTTGTGATTTCTTCCAGTGTGTATGTGATGATATTTTTCTGAAAAAGTGGGGGCGACCGAGCATAGCGAGGGAGCTATAAGGATCAAGGGATGGTTTGGGGGGATCCCCCTCTGAGCCCCCAAGATTTATTTTCCAAATATGGGGCTGAAATGGTGCATTTTACAGCAGGAAAAGTGACCAAAAAGCCATAAGTTTACAATCAGTTATAAAGGGGAACATGTATATTCCATGTCACCAACAGCAGACAAGAACATTTTAGAACAAAACACATTTTAATGATCACTGTGTCCACAGTGTAAGACAGCACTGTCACTGATGTAACACATTAGCATGCTGGTTGTGCCCAAAATATGCCTCTGTAACAACATGTCTATGCTGGCTGTTCCAAATTTAGGCCAGCATTGTCCTGTACAATTTATTTTTTTATTAGTTTTATTTATTTTTTACATTTGTAAAGCGCACTGCAGCCCTAAGGCATAGAGGCGCTGATAAGCGGTGCGTAAGAAGGCTTGATTAAGGGTTACAAAAAAGCCGCCCCAGAAGAGTTCTTAGAATATACATAAAGTTTTACAGATACATAGGTCCAGGGTAGCGAACAAAAAACAGGCACATTATTTGAAGAGACTTGTCTTGATGGACTTGCGAAAGGCAGTGTGACAAAGCATGATTGATGCTGCCTGAGCATGTGCAGTGTGCCCAATACTTATGCCAGTTTACCTCTGTAATACACATTCATTACTTCTGTGTTAATGGTGACACCATTGCTGCCACGACCCGGTTAATGCATTTATTTCTGCAATGTTGGTTGGGTACCTGTATCCGACCAACATTGCAGAAATAAATTAATCGGTTCGGTCTCCCCACAGGGACCTGGGCTGAACAGAATTACTGAAGCCTGCCCTTTGTGGCACACTGGGCCTGTAGTGCTGGTGAAAGGGCAAAAAGGTCTGAAGGTAAAACCTGGAAGAGGCAACTGTGGATCCTCCACATTTCCCAACTCTAGAAGATGTGGCCAGCACCCGGTAACTCAAGAGTCCTCACGGCTGGCCTACGGCTACATGCCCTGTAAGAGGTACGACCAGCCTCTGCTTACCCGACAGCATTTAGGGCCAGCGTCCCCATGCCCAGCCTCCACGTGGCCAGGAAAGGGCATGGGTAAGTTTGCAGCAAACCATGTTCGCAATGTTCCCTCTTGGGGTCTTTACCTGCAGTCAGACTTCCAGTCGGCCAAACCACAACAGGCCATCTCCTTTCTCTACCCATGTAACACAGAGTGGCAAACCGGGCACAGTGTGTGGTTCACGATGGCTCCTCGCAGCCGACACGTGGGAGTCAGGCATAAGACACGGGCCCGAGAAACATTACCAAAATAAATAAATAAAACGGGCGGTGGCTGAGGCCTGTAACTGCCTCTGGTGCCCCCTTGCGGGAGTCACCAGAGGCAGTAAAAGTCCTCCCCACGTCCCACTCCTCTGCCACAACCCGGTTAATTTATTTATTTCTGCAATGTTGGTCGGGTACCTGTATCCAACATTGCAGCAATAAATCAATTAATCGGGTCCATAGACCCGACAAACAGTGCCCAAATAAATAAAGAAACCAGGACGTGGCTGAGGCCTCTGGTGCCACCTTCAAGGCATACCTGCCTACATTTGAAAATCAAAAACCCTGAGATGTATGCCCCGCCCACAGTCACAGAAGGGTCTGTCCATTTGCACATGGATCCGCCCACATATCAAAAAGGTAAACTCTGTTGCAATGTGATGGGACATCAGATATTTGAAGTTCAAATCGAAATATTCATATTTCACTAAACTGGCTTTTCACAACCACCCAAATTGCATAGGACAAAAGGAATTCACCTTCCATAAAATCAACACGTTAAAATGTGCACATGTAAACTTCAAAACTCCAAGAACCAATACAAAAGTTTTCCCATAATTTTGCAATACCGAAATTGGACATTTCACCTTAGTCGTTTTTCATCAGTTTATTTAGTGCAGTGGTGAGTTGTCCAGCCTGTATACTTGATGGCTGTGGTTCAATGGGACTGAGTCCACCCTCTTAAAAATGTGGGTGGATTCAGTCCATCCACGTACCCTCGACTTGAGCCCTGGTAATCTGGGCAAATTCATTGCTGCAGAGACAAAGACAAACATTGCCCAAATAAATAAATAAATCGGGCCATGGCTGAGGCCTGTAACTGCCTTTGGTGCCCCCTTGCAGGGGTCAGCAGAGGCAGTAACAGTCCTCCCCACATCCAGCTCCTCTGCCATGGCCTGGTTTATTTCTTTATTTGGGCAATGTCTGTCGGGTCCGAGGACCCGATTAATTTATTTATTTCTGCAATGTTGGTCGGGCACCTACCATACCCGACAAACATTGCAGAAATAAATAAATTAATTGGGTCCACAGACTCTCTTGAGCCCCGCGGGCCACATCAAATGGCTTTGAGGGCCGCATTGTGGCCCGCGGACCGTATGTTGGACAACCTTGCCTTAAACTAACCCAAACCCCAACCCTAACCCTATTTTAACACTTAAACTAACCCTAGCTCCAACCCCGACCCTAACCCTAAACCCTAACCCTAAAACCTAAACCCTAAACCCTAAACCCTTAACCCTAACCTCAACCCTAACTCTAACCCTAACCCTATTTTAACACTTAAACTAACCCAAGCCACAACCCTAACCCTATTTTAACACTTAAATTAACCTCAACCCTAAACCCTAAACCTATCCCTGGCCCCAGCCCTGCACTAATACTTACCATCACATGTCGATGGCACTTTCAAATTTTTTTCAACAAAATTGTCATTCAAAAGAATGGCATTGCGACAAAAAAAATTTGATGGTTTGCTATTCGAAATTTTTACATTTGTTAGAATGACCGGATACCAGGAAAAATAGGGTAGTTACCACTGCCACCAGCCAAGTCTTGATGAAAAGGGAGCGAAACAGTGCTCCAAGAGAAACAGACAAAAAGGGATAATAATTAACCCTTTCCAGTAATCTATGTAAGATGGGGTGTACTGGGTCTGTGATTTGAAGAGACTACATAAAGTTAATGGCAACTTTACATGTTTCTGGGAGACAGTAGTCAGTCCCAGAGAAATGGTGTCAGTGGGAAGTCTAAAAGACAACCCTGTGTCACTACACTGAAGGTGCTGTGTACACACACAAAGGAAATTATGCTCATGGAATAGGTGAGGCTCCAGAGCCCAAGATCACACAAATGGTAAAAACACACACAGCAAAACACATGTAAGAGTGGGAAAAAGGCTCACCCTCTTACCAGGTGAAAAAAATGAACCCTAGAAATCCAGCAAAGCTGCTGAGGGACTCAGTAGGTAAGGGAAATTAGCCATTTATGAGAATTCTCCCTAACACCGGCGCCAACCTAATCGTGTGAAAACTGGCTCGCGTACCCACGAAATCGTGCACCTTGCTCGTAAATTGTGTGAAAATGCCCTTGCGTCCTGCCATCAGCTGCAAACACCCCCTAGAGGCAGCACACACCACAGGGGACCCCTCAACACCCATGTCCATACCCCGCAAGCAGCCCATAACCAGTGACCATGCCTCGCAGGCAGCCCACACCACAGGGGACCCTCCAACACCCATGACCATGCCCCGCAGGCAGCCCAACATTCGTGACCATGCCCCGAAGGCAGCCCACACCACAGGGGATCCCCTAACACCCGTGTGCATGCCCCGCAGGTGGCCCACACCACAGGGGACCCCCAACACCCATGGCCACGCCCCGCAGGCAGCCCATCATCCGTGACCATGCCCCGCAGGCAGTCCACACCACAGGGCATCCCCCAACATCTGTGTGCATGCCCCGCAGGCAGCCCACACCACAAGGGACCCCCAAAACCCATGTCTATACCCCACAGGCAGCACATCACCTATGACCATGTCCCACAGGCAGTCCACACCATAGGGGACCCCCCAATACCCATGGCCATGGCCTGCAGGAAGCCCATTACCCATGACCATGTGCCGCAGGCAGCCCTCATGGCACCATACACCACAGGCAGGCCCCGACTCATGTCCCCCCACCCCCACCAGTGACGGCATCCTTCAGGCATGACCCTATTCATGCCCCCCCCACCAGTGACGGCAACCTGCAGGCTGGCCCCGACTCATGTCTCCCCACCCCCACCAGTGAAGGCAACCTGCAGGCAGGCCCCGACTCATGTCCCCCCACCAAACACACTGTACCAGCATACAAACATGTATCAAATGTCTACCCAAATGCGACCACATGTTGCCCCCTCACAGTGCAATCAACACACATCCATTGGCCCCATTCCCCTGAACATGCCCGCTGGAATGAGATCCCAAATGCACACATGCATGCAGACAAAGACATGGCCAACAATGATCACCAGCAGTGACACATTACATATGCAATGAAGAGTGACACATGCACCAAACCATTGATAGCAGACACCACTTAGATATGTATGAATACAAGTGTATTGAAAATACAAAAAGACACAAAATGAAAATCAAACATAAAAATGAAATTGGATTGCATGCAAAAGAAAAAGAAATGCAAATCCAAAACTAATGGGAAATCCAAAATGAAATGAAATCAAAAAAGTGGTCCATATCCTGTCGTCCAGAACCAATTCAAAAAAAGTAAAAAAAAAAAATTACCTCATGCCTTAAAACTAAAAATTCAAACATTTCAACACATTCAAACTATTTACAAGGATGAAGGGTCCATGATCCCAAAAGTCAAAGAACTGCACACACAAACTACACAAAAAAATTACTATATGCAAGAAGTGGAGCAATGCCCATGTACTCCAAATTAAAAAACAAAACAAAACAAAGGAAACCTAACCCTACAGAACGATATACCAGGGCGACGGGCTAGTCCTACGACTCACCAATGTCATCAAGAGTCTTGGCCAGGGCATCATTGAACTCTATGTCTATGTCTCGGAGGCAGGACTCAGCTCTCTCCTCGAGGGCTCGCAGGGATTCCGCAATGCTCCTCTCCAACTCCCTGCGAGTCTCGTCGAGGAGCTCTGCTCGCCTCTCTGCCCGACGCATGGAGTTCTCCGCCATGGTCATGGTGAGTCGTGCCATCTGTGCCCGCCGCCGCTCTGCACCTATTCGCTGCCACACGGAAGACACACTTGTTCCTGGGTCCTCCTGCCCGTTGGCCGATGCCTACCCCCTTGATGTTGTTTTCCCTGAGTCCTGATGCCTCCCATGTCAAGCCTGCTGCTGCTTTGAAGCCATGTGCCTGCGCCAACACAACTGCCTCCGGGACAATGACAATCCCCGGGGACGTCATGCACGTGGCCTGCTCCAAGGTGCCTGCACAACCTCCATTGCCAGGGCTCCTGTTACTGGGGTGACCACCTCTGCTGAACCTCCGACTCCTGACTATGGCAGGGATGTGATCTCTACCAGACTGGCCGTGGTGGCTGGGGCAGGTCCACACGGGGCCCTAGTGGCATGTGGGCCGGAAGATGGCATGGAGTACAACTGGCGCATAGTGGATGAAGAGGAGGGGGTCGCAGCAAGGCCCTGCACATGTAGCAAAACCGCGACAATGAGCCGTCCTAGCCAATCCAGCATGGCACAGAACTGTTTCTGATGACATGCGTGGTCTCACCAGGAAGCACGCACATCATCATGAATGATGTCTGTGTGCATCGCGACACCGACTAGCACAGGCTCAACCCTGTCACAGATTGCCTGGTCTGCAGGTAGAGTAATGTCAGTTGACATGGACTCATCCTCTACCTGCGGAACGGCCTGGACTGAGGCATGCATGCAATCGCAGGATCAGTGACAGGATTAGGCACAGGTCCCTCCACAGCAACCTGCGCTGCCTCCTGCCCCTGGACTGTATCAATTGCACCGGTGGCATCACCCCCTCCAGGCCCCATGTGCGGGTCTGATGCAGACTCCTCCTCACCTCAACCACCACCGACCTGGATGCCTCCGCACCATCTTCTGCACTGGATTGCCCATGTGGGGGCTCACCCGCCCCTTCCGCTGCCGAGGAGCCCACGTCCAACCTCACCCTCTTGGGTATCCCCTCGGCAGCAGCGGCCATAGTCGCGGACGCGGCACCAGTCTCCTCACTCCCGGAATATGTCGTAACCTGGGAGGGTGACTGGCCCTTGCGTCTCCGGCTGGTGGAGGCATCCCTGCCGCTTGGCTGCACAGCGCTGTCTCCACCCTCTTCCTCCATCGTCACTGTAGATAGGGAGACATTGAACACAAGCATCAGGGTACTGAACAAATGTCTGCTAGACACAAAGCAAATGCACATGAGTGGCACTGTCAAACGTCTTAACCATCCTCACCCTCCACAACACAAGACCCAGTACAAGCAACACACATGCAGAAACAAACATGGCACGTGCAACAGACATTTGCATCCATATCCAAGGCACTGTGTGAACATCAGAAAGGGGGCTGAACCTCACATGCATCATGGGACATGCAGATCACATGCACACACACCACCGGACAGTCATGCATCCGCCTATGTTACCTCCCGTCACAGTGCATTCATGGACAACGAGGCTGCATCAGTCAATTCACGCATTGTGATGGTCATGTGTCATGCATCCATGGCATTTTCCAGTCACACACATACTACTCAGACACACGCATGTGTACACCATGCATGACCGTGAAGGTGACACAAGCATCCATGTATCACACCCCACCCCAAACATGGCCAAGTCCAGACACAGGCATGCAAATATTTGAGCATCGTCACATGCTGGTGCACATCATGCATTGCAACACAGACACCATTGATGTGGAACACGCTTGACTGGACTCAAATGCAGCACTGTCATGTCCATGCACACAGAAATTCATACATGGGGCATGCCAGACATAAGGCCAAGGTGCACACTCCAGCCACACCTCAACATGCGCTACGCTGGACAAGAACACATGGACACTTACCACTCGACTCCACACGGGTCTGCAACAGTAGGACCTGGTGGTAAAGCGCTGGGCGTATGCACCCCAGGACCCTCATCTGGTTGTTGCTCAACTGGCCCCTAGCTCCACTTCATCCTCAGCCTCAACGAGGCACCAGGCCTTGTTGAGGGTCCTGGACCTGAAGTCCTCCCAGCGCTTCAGGACATGCTTGTAGTTGCGGGGTGCCTCCCCCTCCTCGTTGATGGCACCCACAATGTTCTCCCAGATCCTCCTCCATCCTTCCTTGTCGGTGCGCGATGTTGAGAAGAGGGCATCATAATGCCCCAGGACTTGCTCCACCAGGATGCCAACTTTATTGGCAGTGAAGCTGGCAGCCCTCTGCCTCTCTGCGGGGAGGTTGCCACTGGCTCCAGATGGTGTTTGGTCTGACATGGCAACCCCTGAGGCAGGTGTGGGTGGGCAACTGGGTCGAGGCGCTTGGCTGTGGAGCAATGGTATAGCAGTCGGGAGTCTTCTGTTTCAGCAGAGGTGGTCGCAGCAACAGGACCTCTGGCAATGTCTTCTGTGTAGGCACCAAATTGCAGGGCACATTGGCAACAGGCACACTGAGTTGGCTGGCAGCAGCAGATGGCAGCTCGGGCGTTGGAGGGCAGGTAAATGGCCTTGTGGGCAGGAGTGTGGTCTTCCGTGTATTTTCGCATGGCCAGCTTGATTCAGAATGACTCCGCACAGGAAAAAACAACACATTAGCATGTGATTCGAGGAAAGGCCCTTAGCGCATTACCGCAAAAGTGACGTGATGCGCACAGGCCTTGCCTTCAGTACGGGTTAAAGGTCCACATAGGACACCATTTTGCTGTATATCTATTTGTGGGGACCGACGCATGTGTTAGTTCTTCTTGTGGCTTCACACACGATATCTTCACTGTGGTTACAGTTCTCATACTTCTTGTTTTGGCGGGGGGAGTTGTCTACGCGCACACATGCGTGTGTTTTTCCTTTCCATGCAAGGCAGACGGTGAATCGCGCACGCTCTTTTTTCCCGCTGTGGTTGCCCCTGTGTGTCGCGTACCCCATTTCCGAGGTCAGAGTAACCTGTGTGTTCCACACATATGCATTTTTTGTGTCCCTGGGTGCCACGGCGTACTGGAGGATGTTTATTCCATGCATGTGAGCTACGGGTGGTTGTGTGCACATTTGGTATGTTTTTTGGGGTGCTTGAGCGTTGTGTGACCCGTCATTTTTCCCCAGAGGTCACAGACAGCCTCGCAGGAGCACAGAGGTGTGTCTACCATCTCATACCCTGCCCCCCTCACCCCAGTTGCCCAGGACAATTGTTGTGTACACCTCCCATTCGCACTAGTCCATATGTGCCATGGTTGGGAGGCCACCAAAAGGTAAGAGCGGCAAAGCTGGGCAACCTCCCACGTGTTCGGGCACTTGACCAGGGTGGCCAGGGAGTCCAGGGAGGCCAAGGTGGCTGCAGATTTGGACATGGTCAGGGTGTTCCACAGGGACAGGATGTCCAGCCACATGCTGGGACAGCCATGCCACCACCCCCACGTGGCTAAGGGAGATGCTGCTGCTGCAGACATCCCCGGCACCCATCTGACCCGACATGCAGTGTCACCTGCTGTCACTGGCGGTTTCCAGTGTAAAGAGTTCATGGAAAAAATCTGGTTGAAAATCATAGACCGTGCATAAGGAGGGCTACAGAAAAGGGAAAAGAGTCCTTGTGAGTGGCTGCTGAATTTTGTATTGTGAGCAACACATATTGGAAACAACTATTGCGATTTAATTTGTGTGACATCGGTGTATGGGCGAATCTAACGCAAGCTTAAAACTGAATTGTTACCCTTTAATCCACATTAAAATTGAAAAGGGCCAATACACATTGAAAATGGGCATGCCAGTTGTAAACGTGTCATTATTTAGCGAAGGTAACTCTATGATGTCAAAAGCCACACTAGCAAACCCTCATACACCAATACAAAAAAAAAAAATGTTGACATGTTCAGGTCACAAAAAAAACATGAACAAAAGTCGGAATCGCTCGATTTCAAAGGGCACCGACATTTGCTATTATTACAATCAAGGCGTGGGACAGGGGGATGGGCTAAGCAAAACACAGCTTAGCAATGGCGGCAAAGTAAAACAAGATAAACTCTTGGAATTGAACACACAACTAGACATGGATTTGGCCGCCATTAAGGCTAATGTGCCAGTAAAGATAACCTCTAAAGCTGGTAGTGTAATATCAGACACCACTATGGAACATGAAAGATAAACGATGCGATGACAACATACTGATGACTCAAAAAACACTTGAAAAGATTAATGAGAGCCCTCCAATATTATGCATCGTGGAGGCTCAACAGAGATTGAGGGAAGCTTACCAAGCCATACACACTACAGGGCAAGTAGATGAAGAGGCCCTTAACTTCATGAACTTAAGCCATGCTTCTGATAATGAGGAGGAAGTTGTATTGGTCCACTCCAATACAGGGGACCTAATGCAGGTGGATCATTTATCCCCAATACAAAGGCAAAATCAAAGTTTCCATATTTCACATGGGAAAGTTGAAGGGGAAAATGAGACTTAGACAGTAGTAAATCGAAGGGCTAAGGGATCCTTAGAAATGTATGAATATTCAGGGGGAGAAGCATTTGTAAACTCACTTTCTTTTGTACCTCTTACTCCAAGGTGGCCGAATGTAGCTTGGAGTGGGCAACAGTCCTTACGGCCTGCTGATAAATCTACAGAAGGGGTATTAGTGCAGTCCGATATGAGCCCAACCCTACTGGCCATGAATACATTCCTATTATCCCTTGCCAAGCTATACGAGGCAATGGATCAAAAGCTTAACTATCAAACAATAATGCTGACAAAATTAACAAATCAAAAAGTTGACACACTCTCAAAGGAAGAGATAAGAGAGTGTGAACCACAGTATGAGATCTTTAGACACTGCAGCGTAAGAGATGCCGAGAGTCAAACTGAAATTTTGCAAGATCTTGGAAATAAGGCATTAGCATGTCTGAAACAGTTTGTATTCGGAGGAACAACCGGTACAAAAGGACCTGCTGATGCCAGGGAGTACAAGCAGCCGAATGGATTGTGTTGCAATATTGGTGAAAAATCTAAAAGTAATACTGACCCAGTGATAGATGTTGAGGATGCCTATAGTGGAAAAATACAAGATGAAGCCCCACCTTACCTGTAAAAGTTGACTTAGGAAAAGCCAACCCAAATATATCAGAGAGAGCTCCAAGAAACAAAAACAAAAGAACAACAGTCACTCAGATAGCTACCAAAATAAATGTCAAAACGAGACGTTTCTTGAAGATCCTGAACGTCGCAAAAGAAATGGATGACAAAAAAGAGACGGAAAGTGAACACACTGGAACACCTTTACAACAAGCTGAGAGTAATAAAGAGACGGCTACTCCCAGCTTGTTTTACAAACCTGTAGATGACCTGGTGGCAGAAAATATCCTTATGAAGGAGAAAGAAAGGGTTCAATCGCAGTTATCTCCTGCTGCTCCAATTACTTCTGGACAGCAGGAATCTGGGTTGGGTGGGCTGACTGAGTCTCAAATGAGAGAGGAAATAAATGAAACTGTGGAATGTTACATGGCTAATAGGCAGAATGGGCCTTATGAAATGGATCCCTCGCATATATGGAGCAAATAATAGTAGACAAAGTGATGTGGAAAGTCACCAGCAACATCAAGCATAACAATCCATGACAAAAGAAAAAATTCAGCTCATATGCTGGAATACCCGAGGATTTTCCCACCTCATTAATTCACAAAGTACTGAGCTAAATGGTTTTGACATAGAGGTATTGCAAGAAACATGGTTGGTAGAGGCCCCCATGTGGGATGGCTATGAAACAGCTCTAGAACCAGCAATGTGCTTGCCTATGGGTCGACCAATGGCAGGTCTTATGATAGCAACAAAAAAAAACAAGGGGTTTAGAGTAACCATGTATGACTCACTCGCACCATTCATCCAAACCATTAAGCTGATAAGTGATGCTCACTCTATCATAATTGTCAACATATATTGGGGAAGGGTGCACCTGTCACCAGACTGCTTTTTTAAACATCTGGAGGATGTTCTCTCAAAGATTGCATTAGAAAAACATATTGACTTTGTGTTAGTTATAGGTGACCTCGATAGCCACCTTTTGGCAAAAGTGGGAAGAAAACCAACATTGGAAGAACAAAGGTGGTGTCATATAATGGAACATATGCAAATGGTAATGGTAAATGGCACAGTGGAGGGTGACACTCCAGTCGCCAGTACATGGCATAATGGTCCATTTGAAGCCACTATCGATTGCATATTTGTGAATGGTGCAATGATGAACATGGTCCAAACCCTGGATGTAAGATCAAATAATAAAAGTGACCATAGCCAGCTCTGCTTAACATGGGAGTTGGAGCTAAGCCAGTATATGAAATGCTGCAAAAATACAGAGGTAAAGTAATTGCAAATAACACTAGGAATCAAATAAAATGGTCAATAATATCGTTGAATGAGTTTGATAAACAGCTATCTATGCATTCAGGGCAAGATTATGTGCCATCTATGCAAAAATATGTATATGTAAGAAATACTGTGCAAGGTAACAACTATAAACACACACATACTTTCGATATGTATGTTAAGGTTAAAAAAGCTGAGCTGAGAAAGCAGATACGGCTGTTAAAACATCTACCTGTAGAAGAGAAACTACTTAAAATGAAACATCTATGCTCAGTATATAAAAACTGGAAAAGAGGAAGGAAGACGATGTGCCATCAAAGGGACAGTGAACACATGTTAAAAAAGATTGCCTCAAAGTCTTCCATGAGATATGGGGTGTCTTAAACAATGTAACGTATAAAGATCAGGCCTCTGTTCAGATGAACTCCATTGCAGCAAAAACCTAGTGCGATTATTTCCAACAAATTTATCAGACTCCAGTATTAAACCATCACCTAGTTATTAATAGTGAAAACTGGGATCATTCGATAAAATTTGATCACGAAGATGTATTATTCTATATTTCAAAACTTAGCACATCACAGGCCCCTGGTCCAGATGGCTTAGATAATAGAATGATAATGGACAATACAGGAGTCTGGACCTCAATATTAATGAAGATTTTTAAGGAAGTAATGGGCACAGGGGAACTACCAGAATCATGGAGAAATCCATCCTTATTCCATTCTTTAAGAAAGGGAACAGACTTGACCCAGCATTTTATAGGTCTATTGCCCTTTTGGATTGCCCAGGGAAGATATTTGCTCGCATACTGCTTTGTGAGTTCAACAACTGGCTAAACAAAGAAAACTTAAGAGATCCATGGCAGACGGGGTTCTTGAAGGGATTAGGCACAGGCATTAATTTATTGACCATGAATGCTATCATTGCCAAACAATATAGCAGGAAGTTACCTTATGTCGCATTTGTCGACTTTAAAATAGCATTCGACTCGATCCTAAGAGAGCTTCTATTTATGAAATTACTGAAGAATAACTACCGATGGAACATTCTAAAGTGGATTATTGAATATCATAAGAGGACATTGTTGCAAATAAGACTGGATGGTGATGGCTTGTTATCTGATCCCATTTTTACATCAAGGGGACCAAAGCAAGGGTGTAGAGATTTACCATATGAGAATAACATGCTGTTGAAATGGAATAGTCTAATATCGCAGTCCCAAATTATTAATGGAAAATATTGTAAATTTACTATTGCACCTGTAGGGGAGGACTGGTCCAAGAGACCCCCCTCGCCTGCGTTTTCTCCCCAGGTGAGGGCTATGGCTCATTGGGCGTCCCCTCATGCCACCCGGGCCCAGGTGGTGGAGGGTTCACCCGCTGGAGACATTGCCCACACGTATTGATTGCCCACACGTATTGATTGCCCACACCTATTGATTGCCCAACACATATTGACTGCCCACATGTATTAAAATTTAGCTAGGCCCAGAAACCATTTTATTTGGTAAAGATGGTGTGAGCTCAGCGCACTGTAGCGCGGCCCCCACCCTTGGAGAGTCTCAGTCATCCCTGTCGCCGCAGCACCCTGGCAGATCCGCTGCGAGCACGTTCCCACGAACAAGACGGACATGAGCTAGCGTAATACACTAACATTGTATCAGTTCACCTCCCGCAGTGTATCATCGCTCCCAGCATGACCCGGCCAGCAGGCCTGGGAAATGAAAAGAACAGTTAAACGGTCATCAGATGGCAGACAGTCTTTATATATTAATGTCAAGACCACTCGCAAAGTATGCTTTCTTCCACAAAGCCCTTTATATTACAAAAGCCTGTAAAATGTATAAACATAAGAAAGCATGCTTCCATGATATAAGCGATGGCGAGCCCACACCATTGCAGTTGGGTGCTAATAACAAAGGTACGCACCAGGGATCTATTTGTTACGTGTATCACTGGGAAACTTACACTCTATGGGCTTGCGCCATAACTGAACTAATGCTGCTAGAGGACACGAGAAGATGAATGTAAACATACAGAGGGCTTATGTGAAGGATGCACGAGAAGGCGTTTGTCATGTGTGCATGTTTAGGCCCCACATGTGCCACCACCGTCACGAACAGTGGCGGGTTATTTTCTGTGTACTCCACCAATTCTAATTCTACCTCACTTACTGCAAATATATATATGCATATAACTAAATACTGTAGTTGTTAAAACATAATGTATGAATACGGTGCTCAGACTGGATATAATCGAAACGCATCCAGCAAAGTTTAAATGCATGTTTTGTATTGATTTGAATAAGTATCATAGAGTGTTCAAATGTTTGTAATGTCTTTACCTAAAATCGGCAACACACGAGGGAGATACCTTTGTGAAATACGGGCAAGGCCATTCCCCCTCCCACCCTGCGAAGACTTCCAAGGCATGAGAACAAAGACCGCGCCGCACTGCTTTACCTCCCCCAACCAGACTGGAGCCGCTTCAAAGAGTTGTAATCCCCTCTATAGCACCCAAGGCCGCGGCCCGCCACCTGCATTATTTACAGCTCAGCAGTAAACCTCTGCCTGAACACACGCGCCCCCTTGTAAACCCCACAACCTACCGGACCATCTCAGACTTATGGCCCTGTGCAATCAGGACACCCAACACTTTGACAACACACAGATGAACATCCATAACAACTTCTAACAAGGCAGAAAGACCTGTACCGCCCGTCCCAGGCCCTGAAGCTTAGCCCCTCGACCTATGGCCCCGGTCAACAGGACACTGGTAACCATGCCCTGACGTATTACCTCCAGACCCCTCACAAGGTACATTCCTCCTGTGTTGCATTAACCTGTAGTATAACCTATTGGAAGATTTACTAAAGAGAATAATATTGAAATGACTGAATGACTGCGGTGTGCATGGCATAGGGCAACCAAGTCAGGAAAAGACATTCATCTCTGACACTGGCCACAACACCACCGTCCGGATGAACTCAGCCGACGTGCCAGGCCCAGCCCAACCCACGAGGCTGACCAGTGACGTCGTCCAGCCGAAGCCAACCACATCGCAGCAGCACCTATAGTTAGTCGTCGCCACCCAATCCCATTAAACTTGTGCCCCCTATAGTGTGTAGGTTCTTATGACGTTTTTTGTAAATATATACGCCTGTCTTTGCTATTGTCAGACAGAGCGCTCTCGGAGGTTGCAGAGTTCTTTGCATGCCCTATTCTGATTGATAAACTCCCATTTACGCTCACCCGCACTCTGTCTTGGCCTTATTCCCATCCTGGGAGAGTCCTTCATTGTCTCTCATTGCGGGGAGGATCGTGCTGTTTGGGGACGCTTGCCTTCAGTGGTGACCCCGAAAGCGTGATTATTATTATTATTTCCCGATCCAACATTACCGTCCCCTTTTGGCACGAGAATCTCCGGTCGAAAAGGGATACGCACGGTGAGCCGGCTCCGGGAGGCTGCCCGCCAACGGCGACCGGTACACTAAGAAGTGCGCACTCAATAGAGAGAGGGTACGGGATCCCGGTTGAAAAATCCCCTTTGAGTACCGCTCGCCGGAGCCGGGGCTGACAGTTGAGCTGACGGCGACACTGCCTGGACGGACCCAGTTTCGGAGACTATCGGTTCAAGACGGGCACGTGAATACTGAGTGCGAGCGATTGTAAGGGGAGGGGGGAGAGAAGTGTAGGACAGGTAACGAAGAGGGGGTACGCAGATCTACTAAGGATCATCTTATACTTTCTTTGCTTTTTCTTTGCATATGGCCATTAGGATTACGAGGTGAATAAGAGATAAAAGTGACGGGAACCTAGCTCCGAAAGGGGGTGGAAGGCGGCGCCGCATAGTGCTATCTTGACTAGTACTGGGAATATATGAAGAAGTGGAATATGAAATAAAAGTGTTCAGCAAAAGGGGACACTGAGAATATATTAGTGATCGCTATTACTTCTTTCTTTTCTTTTCTTTAGGGGGAGAATAAAAAGTGAGATTAACACAAACCTAGGGGAAAAAGTAAGAGAAAAAGAGTCCTACTGGAAGGGGGGAGAACAGGCTAACATATATATACATGCGCATCCATAGATTCAAATAAGACGGACAGGGACAGCCGGCTAGGGAGGAAAGGGAGGGCAGCTTGAATGGTGAATTGAATGGTACCAAGAGGTGTGTGCACCTCGTATGTGTCAGAAGACAATTTGATGTTGCGAATGTGTAAAACGGCTATAAATGTATAATAGTTAAATGGTCATGGTAAGTGTGACCGGATAAAACCTTTTTTTGAAGACAACGTTGATACAGTGAAGTGAGTGGGTACATTTTGATTTCTGGGTTGATATTGTCAAAATAAATGATGGGTTGCTCTTGTATGTGCCCCCCAAAGAGAACAGAGTAGAAACTGTGTACAGTCAGTTTTGTATTGTGCAGTCAAGGGGGGGGAGAGCCCAACCGAGCATAACATTGAATGTGAAGTAGAATACGAAAAATAATATTGATATTACATTTACATTGTAGTTGCAGACACACAGAGACACACAAGCACTAGGGGGGCACAGAGATGGGGGCTGAAACACCCTTATCACATATTTGTAAGAATCTCCCAGGGTACGCAGAACGGATTAAGAAATATCACGACCAATGGGTAACTGAGCTGAAAGGAGAGGGGTTACCCCAGATATGGCCAGAGGGAGGGTCATTTGATAAGAGTGTTCTGGATATGGTGACCACATGCATTTGTTTGAAGTACAAAGGAAAGCAGCTGCAAAATAGGAGAGAAATAGTAGATCTTTGGAGGTTATTTGAAGAGATACCACCGCCCAAAACACCAGCATTAAATACTGATCTCCCATCCACCACAGACAATCCACTACTGATACAGAAAGATGTCAAAGAATTGCCAAGTGTAGCGCCACCAGTAGAGGTAATAAGTTTGTACCCGATATTAAACAAGCCTGTACCCGCAGAAGGATACAGTGACCCCACATATGTGCCTCCCCCAACAACTACTACACCCCACTGGCCTACGGCACCCCCACCATATGGAAGTACGAGAGAGCGAGGCCAGGCGAGTACACAAAGGGTGGACATAGAGAAGCTCACAGATGATTTACAGTCAAGACTGTCAATAGCAAAAGATGAGCTCTCAAGGATAAGGGACATGTGTGGGCAAACAGCACTTAATGCGCCTAGATCAGGGCGCGCGTCTAGAGCGCCCAGTGAGAATAGAAAACCTGAAGAGGGGTGGAAAAAAGGTGAGATACTGTTCAGAATTGAAGAAGAACCGACACGAATAATTGAAATAGGGACGCGAGAGGAAGATACTGACAATGAAGAAAGGCCTATGGGGGACAGAGAGGAATTACTATGTGACATAAGGGACGAATTAGAAGAAAGCGACAGGTTGAGCATGGCAATGGGAGGGGGAAGCGAAGGGGGGGATGGTACGTGTTCGATGAGAACACTGGATGATGAATGGACGGGGCGATTAAGGAACAGAGTGGGGAAAATGGCATCACTGGGAACATCAGCAGCCAAAACGGGTCAGGATGGGACGACGAAAGGAAAGCTACAGCTCCCGTTGATACACAGGGGAGGAGGGAGGCCTAACTATATCCCATGGGCGCAGATGGATAAAGCCAATTTATTAAAGCTATTGCCCCCGTTATCAGGAGGGGCAAGTAAGTGGATATATGCCTTTGAGAAACATACTGCTGGGGTACCCCTAGCTATAGGAGATGTGAAAAGTCTGCTTGTGTCAGCAGTGGGCGATCAGGCTGAAAGAGTATGGGTAAAAGCCGGTTTCCCGGGAGTAACGTTAGACTGTGACCGCCATGATGGGGCCTCCTTTAACACAGTGCGTGCCAGGGTGTGGGATGCCTTACGCGAAACATTCCCAGATACGCCAGACTTACAGTCAGTGATGCAGTGTACAATGAATGACGGGGAGGAGGCTATGGATTACATTTTTCGGGTCCAAGAGATGTGGAGAGCAGAAACGGGCACGCCCTGGTATCAATCGACATCTTTATTTTACTTCATTATAAAAAGAGGGCTCCCAAAGGAAGTGCAGAAGGCGCTCGACAAGATAGCAGGTATTGAAGCAAAGGGATGGCCAGAAATTCAGAGCATAATAGTACACCATTGTAAACGAATTAAGGAGAGGGAGAAGGAGGTGGCGCAGAAAAGATTAGCAGACGAGGCGAAGTTAGTACAGACAAAGTTGGTGAAGGTTGCAGCAGCAGTAGCCGCGCTCCCACACAGCAGAGAGGGAGATGATGAGGAGGAGGGGCTGATAGCACTACAAGGAAGAGTGGCAACTAATTGGGCGGGAACAGGACAGCGGCAGTGGAATGAGCAGGAGCAAGGCGGAGGTCCGCAGTGGCAAGAGTGGACCCCTCGTGGGGGACGAGGTGGGTACAGGGGCCGAAAAGGAGGTGGACCGGGGCACGGGGGAATGGGAGGAAATGGATGGCAGGGTCCTAGAGGTGCACAAGGAAGTTGCTGGAACTGCGGGCGGTGGGGGCATTACTCTAGAGAGTGTAGAAGCAGACCCAGCAACGGGTTCCAAGAGGTAGAACAGTATGGCCATCCCCACCCGGGAAGCCCATATGGCCTTCCGATGGGACAACAGCAACTGAGAAACCCAGGCCAGGGTAATGCTGGCCAGCAACAGGGACCCCAGTACAGAACACAGAACCACCCACAAAACAATGACAGCGTGCAATACACGCCAGGTAACCCTTTCGCGGTACATTTAAACGGGGCCCCCGCGCCAGCACCTTACAACGGTATGTCAGTGGTTTCCGGAAGTGTATTTAATGAAGGGGGGGCAATGAGACACCCCGCATAGGACAGCCCACAGAGAAAACTTGCGTGTCCAGTTCTATCCACCACCTACAGTGCAGCAGAGGAACCATTGGTAGGGGCGCAGATAGGAGACAAGCAATTTATATTCATGGTTGATTCGGGAGCGGAGAAATCATGTGTCAGAGAGGGCCGATTCCCGTTATCTAACATGAAGTTAGAGACGCAGGGGTTCTCTGGGGCTGTAATGAAGTTCCTTACACAGAAGTATTGGATGTAACAGTGGGGGGTAAAACTGTAAAGGCACCCTTACTGTACTATGAAAACTCACCAGTAAATTTATTAGGGAGGGACCTCCTGAGTAAACTTAACATGACCATATCATTCACCGAGAGAGGAATAGTGTGTTCTACACCCGGGATATGCCCCTTGCGTGCGATGCTGGTAGTGCACGCCTACACAACCACACAGGAAATACGAGGGCTGCCACAAAATGAGGAAATGTTCATTGAAGGGCTAAAAACTTTGGCCCTCATAATTCCAGAGCTAAGAAGGATGGACTGGAGGATTCCAGCGGAATTCCTCTTCCGCCCCATAGTATGTCCCAACGCAGCACCAGGATCAGTGGTATCATTGGACTTGCACGCTGTACAGGTATCAGCGAAAAGGATCGCTGTGATTGGGGTGGACGGAGAAGGATGTGAGTGGCGCACAGTGCTGTGTACAAACGCCAACATCGCCCTACGAGAGGTAACAGATGAGGATCTCTTTTCTGACACAGAAGGGGATGGCGAGGTAGTGATGGAAATAGCGATGCCCTGTGACATTTTAATCCAAGCCAGGGAGACCCCCGTCCAATTAATGACAGTGGTAGGAGCACCACCGTCATTTTTTTATGACGACATGAGGCTCGTACCAAACAATTTATGGACAACAGGCCCCCATGATGTAGGGCTGTTGCACGGAGTACAACCTGTGGTAATAAAACTAAAGCAAGGAGCAATTTTACCGCGAGTTAAACAGTATCCATTGTCCCGTGAAGCTGAAGAAGGGATAAAAGAAACAATAAATGCACTACTAGCACAAGGGATAATAGTGCCCTCAAACTCCCCTTGTAACACATGTATTTATCCAACCAAAAAAGCAAAAGGAGGGTCTTGGAGGATGATACAGGACTTACGCCCCCTCAATGATGTAATTCAGAAGGAGTTCCCTCTAGTCCCGAACCCTGCATCGATACTATGCAGCATCCCGAAAGCGGCATCACATTTCACAGTAGTAGACTTGAAAAACGCATTTTTCTCAATACCCCTGGCTGAAGAGAGTAGATACCTTACCGCCTTCACACTGGGGGGTAAGAGATATGAACACTGCAGACTACCACAGGGATACTGTGAGAGCCCGAGCATATTCAACCGCATATTGCATGAAGACTTGGGAAACCTATCAGTTGAGAGTACGATTATTCAGTATGTAGACGATCTATTAGTGTGTGCACAAGACGAAGCAACATGTAGAAAAGATTCAACAACGCTCCTGACTTTACTGGCCAACAAGGGATACAAGGTAGACAAGGAGAAGCTACAGTACTGCCTGACTGAGGTCTTATACCTGGGACAGCTCATATCAAAGGATGGAAAAAGAATAATTCCCGACAGGGTAGAAGCAATAAGATCAGTAGGAGCACCCACAACAGTGAAAGATATGCAGAAATTCTTGGGGATGTGCAACTATTGCCGAGCATGGATATTAGATTATGCAGCATACACGAGGCCCCTCCTACAAGCACTCAAGGAAGCACAACAGGAGAATGAAAAAATACAATGGTCAGAAGAAATGAGTGAATCATTTCAATCATTGAAAGAGCTAATTTCAAGCGCTCCAGTCCTAGCAAACCCCGATTATGGACGCGAATTTTACCTATTCTCACACTGCAAGGAAACACTCATGACAGCAGTACTGACACAAAAAACATCCTTAGGACACAAGCCATTGGCTTACTATAGTGGTACTTTAGATGCCGTGATGCAGGGCCATTTCGCGTGCGAGCAATCACTCGCTGCAGCCGCGTTCGCGATTGAGAAAAGTGCCACAATAGTAATGGGTTGCCCTGTGACATTGTTTGTGGAACATTCATTATTTGCAATACTTGAGAGATCAAAAAGCACACTGACCACACAGCGGGCGACCGCCTACGAGATTATATTGTCCAGTGCCAATATCCATATAGTGAGATGCAAGACAGTGAACCCCGCCACATTCATTACAGAAGCGTGCACACTCGAAGACATGCAGAACCACGATTGCGCAACTTACACAGGAGAAAGACGGGAGGACACAGTGGTGTGTGAGAACGCTCTAAGCGAGGGGGAAGTGTACTTTGTGGATGGGTCTGCATCAATTGACGTGGACACGGGAGAAAAACACGTCGGCATGGCAGTAGTGAGGTTAGAAGATGGTGAGTATGAAACACTAGTACAATACCGCCTCCCATCACATTACTCCGCACAGGCAGCAGAACTGATTGCGCTCATAGAAGCACTGCATGCAGCAAAGGGTTGTGCAGTGACAATATACACAGACTCAGCCTACATGACGACGACAGTACATGGAGGGCTAGCAAGATGGGGGCGTAGGGGATTTAGACGGGCAGACGGAACACCAGTACAGCATGCAGAATTGTTGAAAGAGCTAATTGAGGCCCTACAAAACCCTACTGCAGTAGCAATAGTAAAGTGCCAAGCACATACATCCAACACAGATGTTGTGTCTTTGGGGAACGCGGCAGCGGACGCTGCCGCCAAGGAGGCTTCCTATTTTCAGAAATATGACACAGGTGAGTACATACTTAAGCACAAAAGAAACGAAGAGCCCCCAGAAGGATACAACATGATGCCCATATCACAAATACTAGAATTGCAGGAAGGAGCTAGTGCAGAGGAAAAATTGATGTGGACAAAACGGGGGTGCAGCAAGTCGGGAACAGACCTGCTGTGGCGGCAAAATAACTCAGGGAAAGTGGTAATGCCAATACAGTTACTAGAAATTGCATTTCAACAGTTACACTTCCCTGCGCATAACACCAAACAGCACATCGCAGCAGAAATACAGGAAGAATGGTTCGTGCCCTGTCTCCAGGAGCATGTGTCTCGATTGACAATGGAATGTACAACATGCCAAATATACAATTCAGGAATTACATTACGTACTCTCCGGGGAACAATTCCTAAACCCATTGGCCCATTCAGAGAGCTGCATATAGATTATGCAGACATGGGGGAAAGGTGTAATGGCGCGTGGTACATGATCGTGGTTGTGTGCCCATTTTCAAGGTGGGTGGAAGCAGGACCCTGTGCGCGACCTGATGCCAAAAGCGCCGCCAAGTAAGGGAAGTGTTCCCGCGCTGGGGAATTTGTGACGTGATTCGCTCAGACAACGGCAGCCATTTTGTAAATGAGCTTTTCAAGGAAGTCACTACATTATTGGGAATAAAACATAAATTGTGTTCAATTTATCATCCTCAAAGTAATGGCGTAGTGGAAAAGATGAACGGACTGTTAAAGGGCAGGTTATCAAAACTATGCTTTTCATTAAAGAAGAATTGGATTTACTGTCTACCCCTTGCGCTATTTGAATTGAGAAATCAGCCAAGCAAAGACCACCATTTCTCCCCGCACGAGATCGTGACTGGGAGACGAATGAACACAGCACACTCTCCACTGCGCGAACACTCAGATGCTCACAGAAGCGCCGCAATATTGGGAGATGAGTTCACAGACTATTTAAGGAAATTGACAAGGGAAGCGCGCGTGATATCAAAGCAACTGTCCCCACCCTTCACTAGAGAAGAGGGTAACGTCACAGAATCCGTCACGGAGCCAGAGCAACAGCTACAGCTGATGCCAGGCGACTCAATTTATGTCAGAAGCTTTGTGCGTCGGTGGAATGCACCACGATTCCATGGCCCATACGAGGTAATATTTTGCACGCCCACGGCAGTGAAGGTGAAGGGCTTGAGGTACTGGGTGCACTTGACCGATGTACGGAAGGCATATAGCAATGTACAAGAGGAGGTAGATGAGGAGGCACAGACAACAGCAAACGATGCAACTGAGCAGAATGTCTGAATATAAACTTGTGTGTGTGTGTTGGTACTAGATTTGAATGTGAGAATAACTGATAAGGAGACTTAAAAAAAAAAAATGTGTTCTCTCTTTTATCTTGTTGAATTGTATATAATTAATGGAATGACCAAATTATGGCCTGTACACACCCTTGTCTGTGAATACCCCTCCCCGCATCCCCACCCGCTTCCATTCCCCGTTAAATATATATTGGCACTGATGGTGCTAGCAAAATGTTTACATGCATGCACTTAATACACTTTTATATCTCAAACAGGAGCTTCCATGGCATCTAACGGGCAGCCTGCAACGGATAGAATTAGTAGAATGAGAGAATTAGTACATGAGAGATGCAGATATTCGTATGAGTGTGGATTATCTGTATGCATCACATTGTTTTTTATGCTAATGTTTGGTCTGGTTACATATTGGTTTGTAGCGTTCATCTCTATCGAGATGAACGAGGGGGGAGGGATTAACAGCACTACTGGGCCCAATACAACTACAAGGGCCAATACAAGGGAAGGTGATTTTCTGAGATGGGACGGAACTAAACTTGTATGGGGTTATCATACCACACCATCCAGTGCTGTCATCGTACAAAGAAAAAAGCCACAAGGTGGAATGCAGAACAACACAGTGTCGCCACCAGGGGTATCTAATTACAATGCCCACAGTTTAAATGGCCGAAACCCGTCTGCCATATCGTGGTTGTAGAACACCCCCACCAGCCAGCCTGCCCCCATACTAAACAACTACCTGCCAGATAACGTCAGGAAGGAAGAGGAAAAGCTGCTAGCAATACACAAAATATTATATGATGCATGGGCCAAGGGGGGCGGGAATGAGAAAGGGGGGTCTAGTTTGTCCCTTGCCCAGGGAGTTGGGAAGTACATGAGGAACAAGAACAACAGACGGAAGAGGGAAGCAGGGAGGAGGAAGTATGATGAGTACTATGGGCTAGGTCTAGATAAGATGGAAGACCCACGACACCCCCACCAAACAAATAAGTGGTATGCAGATATGAGTGCCACAGCTAAACAAACAACAAACGAGAGCTGTTATGTTTTCTGCCTCATCCCTCACGCATCAGGTACACCCAAAGTACTGCCAATTATAGATGCCCAATGTCTCCTTCATCTCACGTTATGCAGAATTAAGAACACCTTCCAGGCACATGAAGTGACTTTTCAAATGCTGCAGAACGAGAAAACGTGCTACCCAAAACCGGCAGGGGTGGTATGTCTGAAAGAACCATTTTTTGTAATTGAAGGGACACTTTTTTCTGATAACAAGCGGAAGGATGAAGAAGTAGTGTGCAAAGCGGAAGCACTGAGAGGTGTGGCACCGGAGAAATTGCAGTGGATAGAAGAAACATGTACACCAGTATGGAAGGAACACATTTTCAAAACTAACTTGGGTAACTGCCATCGAAAAACCTTTCAAACTACAGAGCGAAATGGACTATGAACTGTGTTTTAAAGGAGAAGGGAGAACCTCCATGGGAACAAACAAGAGCTGTAACAAGACCCTCACCATCCCAGATCTAAGAAAAGGGACTGCGGCCCTTATGGACACGTACTGGGTATGCGGCAACCAGGCATACCTACACCTACCCCCGTCATGGAGTGGCAGCTGCTCAATGGCCACTCTGCACTCAGCCCTAATGGTGATACCCAAAAGCCACATCGATGGGAGCAAAAGGACACAGGAACGCATGCAGCAAAGTGTGGCTCAACCAACTGCAGAGTCACAAATGTATGTCCTGTCTTCCGGAAGCAAGGGAGAGGTGCTGACCCGTAACAGACGAGCATCAAATTATATATCAAAGGCATCATCAGAACTATTGGCTCAGATCCCAGACAAATATCGATTATTCAGCTCAGCAGAAACATTTTTTGCCTCTCAAGTGTCCAAGCAAGGGCAAACGCAAAATGGCTCCAGATAACCCGCTGGGAATTGATTCAGCTGGCAAACGACACTGAAGAAGGGTTCAATATAATAAAAGTGGAACTAAGAGCTTTACGACTGATGACCATGCAAAACAGGTATGTCCTGGACCTGTTGACGGCGATAGACAGCGGTGTTTGCCGAAAAATAGGAAGTGCCTGTTGCACTTTCGTACCTTCCGAAGACGCAGAGAACGGCTCCCTATCCCATGTGATTGAAGCAGTCCACAACCTAGGAGAAAAAATGAAAATGGAAGGTGGAGCAGAAGACAGTACATGGTTCGATAACATCTTCTCCTGGGTCCCCTCATGGCTTGGAATCACTGTGAAATTTTTGATGCCAGCTGTGGTGTTCCTCCTTTTAATTTTTTGCCTGTGCCAGGTGGGTCTTCGAGTTTGTGCTAACGCAGTACCAAATGGTGCAATGATGATGGTGACAGTGGGCAACTCACAAGGTACAATAAAAACGATGCAAGAAGCACAAGTACAAACAGGGATAGATAACACACCCAGGTACCAACTGGTGCCTATGTACCACGATAAGGATATTGTAGATAAGTTATGGCACACCACCATCAAAGAGCCCCGTATACTAGAATGGTACGAGGAAGTTTGGGTAGATTTAGAAGGAGACGGTGGATGCATATACCTAACGTGTACTCCAGATGAATACGCCAGGAGAGGTGAGAGCTTAAGGGGGGTGTGCAGAGCATGGATGCCCATCAAAGGAACTCCTGCATGGGATGAGGCAGTGATGGACGAAGCAGAATGTAGGAGGATAGAGGATTTAAAGAATTTGTTACTTAAGTAACGAAAGGGGGGAAATGTAGGGGAGGACTGGTCCAAGAGACCCCCCTCGCCTGCGTTTTCTCCCCAGGTGAGGGCTATGGCTCATTGGGCGTCCCCTCATGCCACCCGGGCCCAGGTGGTGGAGGGTTCACCCGCTGGAGACATTGCCCACACGTATTGATTGCCCACACGTATTGATTGCCCACACGTATTGATTGCCCAACACATATTGACTGCCCACATGTATTAAAATTTAGCTAGGCCCAGAAACCATTTTATTTGATAAAGATGGTGTGAGCTCAGCGCACTGTAGCGCGGCCCCCACCCTTGGAGAGTCTCAGTCATCCCTGTCGCCGCAGCACCCTGGCAGATCCGCTGTGAGCACGTTCCCACGAACAAGACGGACATGAGCTAGCGTAATACACTAACATTGTATCAGTTCACCTCCCGCAGTGTATCATCGCTCCCAGCATGACCCGGCCAGCAGGCCTGGGAAATGAAAAGAACAGTAAAACGGTCATCAGATGGCAGACAGTCTTTATATATTAATGTCAAGACTACTCGCAAAGTATGCTTTCTTCCACAAAACCCTTTACATTACAAAAGCCTGTAAAATGTATAAACATAAGAAAGCATGCTTCCATGATATAAGCGATGGCGAGCCCACACCATTGCAGTTGGGTGCTAATAACAAAGGTACGCACCAGGGATCTATTTGTTACGTGTATCACTGGGAAACTTACACTCTATGGGCTTGCGCCATAACTGAACTAATGCTGCTAGAGGACACGAGAAGATGAATGTAAACATACAGAGGGCTTATGTGAAGGATGCACGAGAAGGCGTTTGTCATGTGTGCATGTCTAGGCCCCACATGTGCCACCACCGTCACGAACAGTGGCGGGTTATTTTCTGTGTACTCCACCAATTCTAATTCTACCTCACTTACTGCAAATATATATATGCATATAACTAAATACTGTAGTTGTTAAAACATAATGTATGAATAAGGTGCTCAGACTGGATATAATCGAAACGCATCCAGCAAAGTTTAAATGCATGTTTTGTATTGATTTGAATAAGTATCATAGAGTGTTCAAATGTTTGTAATGTCTTTACCTAAAATCGGCAACACACGAGGGAGATACCTTTGTGAAATACGGGCAAGGCCATTCCCCCTCCCACCCTGCGAAGACTGCCAAGGCATGAGAACAAAGACCGCGCCGCACTGCTTTACCTCCCCCAACCAGACTGGAGCCGCTTCAAAGAGTTGTAATCCCCTCTGTAGCACCCAAGGCCGCGGCCCGCCACCTGCATTATTTACAGCTCAGCAGTAAACCTCTGCCTGAACACACCCGCCCCCTTGTAAACCCCACAACCTACCGGACCATCTCAGACTTATGGCCCTGTGCAATCAGGACACCCAACACTTTGACAACACACAGAGGAACATCCATAACAACTTCTAACAAGGCAGAAAGACCTGTACCGCCCGTCCCAGGCCCTGAAGCTTAGCCCCTCGACCTATGGCCCCGGTCAACAGGACACTGGTAACCATGCCCTGACGTATTACCTCCAGACCCCTCACAAGGTACATTCTTCCTGTGTTGCATTAACCTGTAGTATAACCTATTGGAAGATTTACTAAAGAGAATAATATTGAAATGACTGAATGACTGCGGTGTGCATGGCATAGGGCAACCAAGTCAGGAAAAGACATTCATCTCTGACACTGGCCACAACAACACCGTCCGGATGAACTCAGCCGACCTGCCAGGCCCAGCCCAACCCACGAGGCTGACCAGTGACGTCGTCCAGCCGAAGCCAACCACATCGCAGCAGCACCTATAGTTAGTCGTCGCCACCCAATCCCATTAAACTTGTGCCCCCTATAGTGTGTAGGTTCTTATGATGTTTTTTGTAAATATATACGCCTGTCTTTGCTATTGTCAGACAGAGCGCTCTCGGAGGTTGCAGAGTTCTTTGCATGCCCTATTCTGATTGATAAACTCCCATTTACGCTCACCCGCACTCAGTCTTGGCCTTATTCCCATCCTGGGAGAGTCCTTCATTGTCTCTCATTGCGGGGAGGATCGTGCTGTTTGGGGACGCTTGCCTTCACACCCTTGATAATATACTATAAACAAAAGGCCCTACCTATACTGCTATATGGAGCAGAAACCAAAGCATGTAAGCCAAACATTTATTGGAACAAAATGGAAGGTGTATATTGCAGGAGCCTATTGAAGCTTCCTATGTCAACACCTGTAGCCCTGATAAGGCATGAGTTAGGGTTAATATCAGCATATTCTATATACATTGGGAAGGTGTGCATGCTTTATAGGAAATGTGTCTTGGAAAAACATCAGAATGGTCTGGTTACACAGTTGGCAAACTATGTGAGAGAATCAGATGACAAATTCATTAAGCAATGGAGGTCACAGGCGCAGGAGTTCTGCAGGAAGCGAATATAAGGGATGACTTACTACAACAAAATCCAGATAAGGCAAAATGAAAAATGTGGAAAATGGATTGGATCAGGTCTCTGGAATTTTGCAATAATTATAAATGCTTCAAACAAAATCCCTTTGAGTTAAAAACCTTTGGAAACCCTGAAGCATATCTTTTGAAATCACCAAATGTCATGCATCATGCAGGACTCCTGCGTCTGAGACTAAATCTGTGGAAAACCAGAGAAGTTACAGCAAGATGGGCTAACGATAGGGAAAAAACTAACATCTGTCGATTTTGCAATACACAAATAGAATCTCTTGAACACACTATTACCGAATGTTCGTAATTGGGGAGCATAAGAATCAAATATTTCAAGAAATTGTTTGAACATATAACACACATGGAGGCAAAAGATCTTTGGAAATATGTATTTCATGTATACTCCAAATCATCAAGCTAAGCAACAATGAATTTCCTGAATTAACTGAAATTAGAAAATGATAATCCCGGAGATGGGAAGAATTGAAATTATACGGGACTAACTTTAGGTTAAGTTATGTTATGATTTCCTTCTCTCATCTGTAGATCATAGGTTTTTTTTAAATCTTATGACAAAAGTTAAATGTTTGACTAATGTAAATGAAATGTAATTAGCAAATATCAATGATTTAGTTTTTTTAAGAAACTTTTGTTTTTTTATATATGTATATGCATAATTGTAATTGTAAAAGGAGATAACTTGTTTTATATTGAAAGATTGCATTTTTCAGCAAAACCAATACAAAAAAATAAAATAAAAAATAAGCGTTGGACTGACCTCCGGCTTCTAATTACGCCTCAACTCAGGTGACTGGTGGTGGGCCAGCATCAGTGGACGATGTAATCACTACTCATGAGGAGAGAGCTTCATGGTTCATCGATGAGGCTCAAATCCAAGGAGTGGGAGGGATGCTGGATTTTGATGCAACGTCCGGTGAGTGTTGATGCGTGTGTGTCCAGCCCATGTATGTTTTGCTTGTGTGATGTGTTGTGATTGACTGCCAGTTCAGGCTATGTATTCTTGAGTGCCAGGTGTGACCCATGCAATGCTTGACTGATGCGTGCTTGTTGTGATGCAGTCTGCATGCAGGAAGTGTGCTGCACACAGAGCCAATCCTCCTCTACACACCTGCACCCTCCTTACATGCAAGACACTCGGCAGTCTCTCTTGCTTGTCCATATCCTTGCTCCCAGACATGTCTGCTGATAGCCTGTGCTGATCTTCCACTCAACACTCGGCCTATGTTGTCACATGACTGACGTCTTTGTGAGGTCACCCTGCAAGCTGGTTCCCCTCAGGGGCATGCATCCTTGCCTCTCTATCCCCCAGCAGCTCACTGTATCCATGGTACTGGTGATTCACATGTTTGACTCATGAAATGGCCAGTCTCAGAATTCTGTGTATATGCACACTTCCCTCTGAAACTCTGCCAGACCTGTACTGTGTGGTTCATCCTTTGACCTTGATGCAGGGTGTCTCACTTGCACTTTGCAGATGGCACAGGCTCACAGTGGACATGAGTGTTCATTCATGGACCATGTGCATTCCTAGCAAGCCCCTATGGGTCAGTGTCCATCTACTCATTCTACTCCATCTCCGGTATTTCATTCGTCTCATGGTATTTGGTCATCCCTTTCATGCTCACTCAAGATCAGTGCCTCATCACACCCATTTTTTGGGTGTCATCGCCTGTCTCGAGTGTAGGACTCCCTCTGGTACAGCCTCCCTGCCTCTATGCAACTGGTGTTGTAGATTCTCCGTGTCTTGGTGAATTTCTGATGATTACTCATGTTTTGTGCTTTCTGTCCCCCTCTCATCTGCTGCAGTCTCAGATGACTGAGGTGATGCAATGGACACCTGCCCACACTGTCTGCTACAACACAGTACTCTGATCCACCATTCTGAGACATGGACTGCCTCCCAGCCATTCCACAAACAGGGGGGGTTACTGTATCCCGACAATCCACTGGCAACACTTTGCACGCACATGATGACTGTAATTGCCCTTACACTGCCATCATCCTAGGATTTATGTATCCATGTGCCTTCCTTCACTGTATTGCAACACACTGGCATTGTTGTATCCTGTGACACGTGTGCTTTTAGTCATAGTGATTGACATGTAATGTATGATGACATGCTTTCTACATGGGCCATGGACAGTACTGTTTGGGGCTGGTTGACAATTCTGCCATGCCTATGCTACGTGCCATATGTTTATTGGCATCTGTCATTAATGTGTAAGGTCTATGCAATGCAGGAGCTTGATTGTGATGCAGGTGCTATGCAACATGCAGTACATGTGTAGGCTTCACATTTGACACGCATCCATGTCTGCTTTCAGGGTCACCGTCCAATTCATTTCCACTGCATGCATGCCAGAGTTTGTGTCATGTGTTGCATGGCTGCTTCATGTGTTGGCTGTCAATGTTGTGATGTCTATGTGTGTGGTATCTGCTGGTGACATGTGTGCTCATGTGTTTTTTCGTTTTGTTACAGGTGATGAGGCACTGGAAGCAGAGGAGGAAGAGGAGATCGCAGAGAGGGTGGAGGGTTCAGGGCACCAACCAAGCACCAGTGAAGGGCGTGGTTTGGTAGGCCATGAGTATCCATTGGTGCTCCAGACTATCCTGTCCTGGACTGGCTCTGGGTACACCTCTGAGGATCTCTTTGACTCTGATGCTTAATCGGAGGTTCATCATTCCATGCCGTCACAGGTGAGTGATTCTGCCCGACACACCTCTAGTGGGGGTAGAACCCTCACGGGGCCAGTCAGTGTTGGAATGTCTGCCTGCGATGGTTACGTGTGCAGGGTCACGCTCTACACCAGTTGCTCCTGTTGCTGGGGCAGCAGATCAATGGAGGAATGCAGTCCTGCAGCCACAGGCAGCGCCAGCACAGCAAGGACCAAGGCTCCTTGGGCCAAACAGGTGTGCTGTCCGGCAACGCGGTGGCCGTGCGCCACTGGGGAACTCTGTGTGGGAGAATCACATGTATGCCATTGCATAGCAACAGGGGGCAGCTATTGTGATGATGGCTGAGGGCATGGAACGGGTGGCCGATTCCATTCTCCCAACTGGTAGGCAGGTGGAGCTCCAGCAGCAGGCAACGCAGTCCATGTGCCGCTCACACAGGCTGGACACGTTGGCTGCCAACAGGGACCGACAGGCTGAACTGGAGGCTATGCGCACATCCATTGCTTCTGAGGCAGAGGACCACAGGGAAGCCCTGAGGGAAGAGAACATCTCCCTCAGACATACCCTGGCTACACTTTTGATGGGCCAAGGTACACGGGCAGAGCAGAGGATGGAGCAGCTGGAACACACCATCTCGGCTGAGCTCCATGCAGCTGTGAGGAGGTGCGTCTGTCACTTGAGGCCATGCAGACAAAACTCTGTGCTACACGCAAGACCTTGCAGGAAGAACTTTGTGCTACACGTGAGGTGCTGCATGGGGACCTCCGTGCCATCTTCCTGCATGACCAGGCTTACTAGACCCGCATGCTTGCTGCCATGGAGGGGCATGCCGGTGATTTGCTTGGGCAGGCACCCTTACCATGCACACCTCCTGATATTCAGCCAGAGGATGACAACAGCGCCGACTGATCTCTCACTTCGGCTTAGCCGTGCAGACCATGAGCCCATGGAGGATTTATTTTAGTTGCAACATCAATGCATGTGGGTGTTGACGTGCACCCTGAAGCTCTCCCCTCCTGGGTGCCCCCCCAATCGTCAATGGCCATTTATATTTTTATATCTTTTTTGTCTATTGTACAGTGTGTTGCTTTGTGGCATCCAAAGGAATCCACTATGTGTTCCAGCTGGGCCCATACAGGCTTATCTTGTGTTAGTGTTTGTGGATTGGGGTCCGGATACATATGGAACTTCTGCTTCCCATTTCCATGGGCTCACAATGATGGCACAGTGTGACAGTAATTTACACAGAGGCATTGGGCTTCCGTCATATCTGTGGCCAGTCTGAAGTCCAACATGTGTACACACTCCTCGTGGGTTTTCATGATGGTTTCTCCAGTGCATGGTTGGCCTGCATTTTGGTGAGTATAATTGTCATGATCTCTGCTTCCAAAAGGTCAGGGTTTTCCCAACTCCCTTGGAAGCAGATCCATAACCCAGGTTCCGAGTGCCAACCAGTCCCAATTGGGACCTTTTGGACCCAGTCCTGGCGCCAGTGGCACCAGGCTCATAAATATGCCCAGTCCCAGCGCTGGAAGCGCCGGGCTCATAATGCTTGGGTGGACTTACCTGCAGCAGACCATGCTGCTTACTTGCCTGCCAGTTGAGCCTCTGATCCTCTTCTGTTTGGAACTACTTTTCCTGTTGGGTGGGGCAGGAGCCACTCCCTAGATTCAGAACACTGGAACTCTTCTGGAAAGCAGGAACTCTTTTCTTACCTAGGCGTGGCTGTGGAAGGAGACACCTAAGCACTACAGGAGGCTATTTAAACCACACCCGATGGATGAATCTTGCTTTGCATTATTCTGCATCCTCTGCAGCAGAACGCTCATCGTGTCTTCTGCATCTGATCCTGGGCCTAAGGAAAAAGGCTTACCATCCTGAATCCAGTCTTCAGCAACACCTATAAAGACAAGAAAGAACAGGTTAGCATTACGGTCTTCAGTGACAGCTCTTCACTTACCTGGTCCATCGGCTGTCACCAACACCTCGCGCTGCATTCCGGCATCTGAAAGACAAAGGCTTACCTACTCTCCGTGCGCTCCGGAGGTCTTCACACGCATTCTGGCATCTGAAAGACAAAAGCTTACCAACTCTTCGCACGGTCCGGAGGCCTTCGGCGCTGCATCCCGCATCTGAAAGACAAAACAAGGTGCGTTTAAAGACATTGGGGAACTTTAATACTCACCCATTACTCCTTTCCACATCTAACCCAGTGGGTATTCCGGCACCCTGCAGCCGCTCCGAACTTGTACCTGCAAAATAAAAAGACAGTTAGAGCGCATACTGAGTTTACAGCTCAGTATGGAAAAACTGTTCGCAAGACATTCACAGGGGCAGGCCTTGGACAATGAGCTTCTTTCGTTGTGACAAGGTAATCAAGACCTTTTGGCTTATATTGCGTCTTTCAACAGACTGATAGTGGAAACTCAATGGCCTGAGGACAAAAGGATTACGCTGTTTTATAGAGGTCTACGTGGAGAGCTCAAAGATGTGTTAGCCCAAGTAGTGAATCCCCCACAAGATTGTTCGGACTATATAGACTTAGTCGTTCAAATAGATCACAGACTGCAGAACAGGAAGGCCGATCGTTCCAAGTTTGATGCTCGAGTATTTTCCAAACCGCCAACTCCTTCCAAAGGAGTAGACTCCGGGGAACCCATGCAAATAGGGGGTCTGAAAGGTCCTCTAACACAAAAGGAGCGGGAAAGGAGAAAACAGTTGCAATTATGCCTCTATTGCGGAAACTCAGGGCACTTTCTTCGAGACTGTCCGGTGAAACCTGCCAAGAAGGCAGTAGGAGCTGCAGTTACCAAAGTTACAAACTCTGAGCAGGGAAACAACCTCGCCCGACAAGAATAGAGGTCCGCTTGCCGAGCGTGAAAACCAGTTCCGTGACCTCGCATTTCGTGATACCTATGGTCCTCATTAGCCCTGATAATCCGGATCGATTACATGCAATTGAAGCTTACGTCGACAGCGGTGCCATCAGCAATTATGTGGATCATGAAATGGTTTTGAGGATGAATCTAACTCTTTGTCCCAAGGCTGTAAAGGACGTCATTACTACGGTGGATGGTACGGAGATAGCCTCCGGGCCAGTAACGCATACCACTCAAGAGGTGACGCTAGTAAGTCAAGATGGACACCATGAGAAGATCGTGTTCGATGTGATCAAGGCCCCTCAGTTTCATATTATTCTAGGAATACCTTGGTTAGAGAAACACAATCCTCTGATCGATTGGCGAGCAAGAACGGTCCAGTTTCCAGAATGTGTCTCTACTTGTCACCCTCCACCTGGTGTTACACTGGCAGCAATTTCTTCAGAGACTCCCCAGTTACCTCCCGAATACCTAGAATACCAAGATGTTTTCCGGAAGGATCAGGCTAACTCTCTACCTCCTCATAGGTCTTATGACTGCCAGATAGACCTGATACCTGGATCTACTCCTCCTTGTAGTAGAATTTATGCCCTCACCGAGCCTGAGAACCTTCACCTTCGACAATACCTGGATCAATACCTGGCAAATGGGTTTATTTGTCCTTCCAAGTCCCCTGCTTCTTCAGCTTTGTTCTTCGTTCCAAAAAAGGAAGGAGACCTTAGAACTTGTATAGATTATCGCTCCCTGAACCAGATCACCGTTAAGAATAGATATCCGTTACCTTTGATCCCTGAACTCCTGGACCAAGTCAGAAAAGCATGCATATATACAAAGCTGGATCTTAGAGGAGCTTACCACTTGGTACGAGTAAAAGAGGGCGATGAATGGAAGACGGCCTTCCGCACCAAGTATGGGCTATTTGAATATCAGGTCATGCCCTTCGGACTTTGCAATGCCCCGGCCGCCTTTCAATATTTTATGAACGATGTCCTCAGAGAGCTCATAGATGTGTGTGTTGTTGTTTACATTGACGACATCCTCGTTTATTCTTCATCGGAATCTGAACATCGGAAACACGTGAAAATGGTCCTCGAAAGATTGCGTCAACACAAACTTTTCGCTAAGTTGGAAAATGTGTTTTCAACGTGACTGAAGTTGAATTCTTGGGATTCATATTATCACCTGGCGGAGTGCGTATGGATTCAAAGAAGGTCGATGCAGTTCTCAAATGGCCATCACCATCCTCCGTAAAAGGTGTGCAAAGCATGTTAGGCTTCGCTAACTTTTACCGCAGGTTTATCCCCGAATTCTCTCGAATAGTCCAGCCCATCACTGCCTTGTTAAAGAAAAACAAACGTTTTGAATGGTCTACCGAGGCGGAACAAGCTTTCCAGGATTTGAAGACTAAATTTATCTCTGCACCAATCTTAAAACACCCTTGCCCCGAACTCCCCTACATCGTGGAAACTGATGCTTCAAGCCTTGCCATGGGGCAGTTCTATCACAAAAGGACCCGGTAACCAATCAGTTGCATCCCGTGGCATTTTGGTCCCGCAAATTCTCACCTCCTGAAATCAATTACATGATTACTGACAAGGAACTTCTGGCTATCAAGTCTGCCTTTAAGGCTTGGCGGCATTATCTGCTGGGGGCCCGACACGCCGTTACTGTGATTACGGATCACCGAAACCTGCAATATTTGAAAACCACAAAAGCCCAATCCTCTAGACAACTCTGTTGGGCATTATTCTTTGCCGAGTTTGACTTCATAATTACCTATCGACCTGGTACAAAGAACGGTAAAGCTGATGCCCTTTCTCGGATGGGAGTGGAAGAACACTTGATCAACCCTAAACCTGTACCAATCATTCCTGAACAAAGAATTCTGGGTGTAATCGCCACAGAATCCATAGAGGAAGTTAAGGATAAAGCCAGGCAACTTGTAACTCCAGCAGACATACAGAATTGGCATCTGCAGGGAAAGGACTTTGCAGTAAAGGACAACTTATTGTATTTCCAAGAACGATTATACCTACCCAGCACAGATTTACAGAAAAAAGTAATCTCTTGTTATCACGATTCTTTAATGGAAGGACATCCCGGTATGGCCAAGACCTCAGAAAAGATCAAGCGCTACTTCTGGTGGCCGTCTTGGAAAAAAGATATCAGAGACTTTATAATGTCCTGTGGAGTATGCGCCCAAAACAAGAGTCAAAAGGAAAGACCAGCAGGCCTCTTACGCCCTATTGACATCCCACCTCGCCCTTGGCATACGCTTTCTATGGACTTCATCACCGATCTACCTCCATGCTCCGGATACAATACGATTCTAGTAATCGTGGACTTATTCTCCAAGATGGCGCATTTCATTCCGCTCAAAGGCTTGCCAACAGCAGCAACTCTGGCCCGAGAATTTCTCGAAAACATCGTCCGACTGCACGGTTTTCCTTCGGTTCTAATTTCGGATCGAGGTAGTCAATTTATTTCTCATTTTTGGCGAAGTTGCTGTCGGTAGGCTCAAATTGATGTGAGACTATCGACCAGTCACCACCCTCAGACCGACGGACAAACCGAGAGGACCAATCAAACTCTGGAACAGTATTTACGCTGCATGCTGCAACAAACTGAAAAAACTTGGAAAGACATCCTTTGGATAGCCGAATATGCCTACAATAACTCTGTCCATTCGGGAACTGGGAAAACCCCGTTTTTTCTTTTGTACGGCAGTCACCCTCGAACCTCGGAGTTGGATCCCCTCCAAGATCTTGAAACACCAGCAGTAGACTACCTGCATTCTACAATCACCCAAGCCTTTAAGGAAGCTGTTTCTCACCTTCAAAGGGCTAAAGAACAATACAAGAAAGGAGCAGATCAACATCGGAAGGAAGCCCCTCAATATCAAGTAGGGGATCAAGTCTGGTTATCCACCAAATATCTACCTCTAAAAGGGCCACGCACATTCAACCCAAGATACCTTGGTCCCTATTCCATCACTACCATAGCAAACCCAGTAGCGGTCAAGTTGGACTTGCCCCCGCACATGAAGATACATCCGGTCTTCCACGTCTCTCTATTAAAACCCGTGTAACCTCAAACCCGACTAACTAAATCTCCAAAACCTATCCTAGTTGATGGAGAACTCGAGTTTGAAGTCAAAAGCATTCTGGACTCCAAGATCTCCAAATCTAAACTATTTTACCTAATTGACTGGAAAGGCTACGCCCCCCACGAGAGATCCTGGGAACCTGCTGAATATGTCCACGCTCCTCGCCTAATCAATAGATTTCACCGAACATTTCCTGACAAGCCAAAACACCCGGAGAAGCCCGGTTTGGGAGGGGCCTTGAGGGGGGGGGTACTGTCATGATCTCTGCTTCCAAAAGGTCAGGGTTTTCCCAACTCCTTTGGAAGCAGATCCATAACCCAGGTTCCGAGTGCCTTTGGGACCTTTTGGACCCAGTCCTGGCGCCAGTGGCACCAGGCTCATAAATATGCCCAGTCCCAGCGCTGGAAGCGCCGGGCTCATAATGCTTGGGTGGACTTACCTGCAGCAGACCATGCTGTTTACTTGCCTGCCAGTTGAGCCTCTGATCCTCTTCTGTTTGGAACTACTTTTCCTGTTGGGTGGGGCAGGAGCCACTCCCTAGATTCAGAACACTGGAACTCTTCTGGAAAGCAGGAACTCTTTTATTACCTAGGCGTGGCTGTGGAAGGAAACACCTAAGCACTACAGGAGGCTATTTAAACCACACCCGATGGATGAATCTTGCTTTGCGTTATTCTGCATCCTCTGCAGCAGAACGTTCATCGTGTCTTCTGCATCTGATCCTGGGCCTAAGGAAAAAGGCTTACCATCCTGAATCCAGTCTTCAGCAACACCTATAAAGACAAGAAAGAACAGGTTAGCATTACGGTCTTCAGTGACAGCTCTTCACTTACCTGGTCCATCGGCTGTCACCAACGCCTCGCGCTGCATTCCGGCATCTGAAAGACAAAGGCTTACCTACTCTTCGTGCGCTCCAGAGGTCTTCACACTGCATTCCGGCATCTGAAAGACAAAAGCTTACCAACTCTTCGCACGCTCCGAACTTGTACCTGCAAAATAAAAAGACAGTTAGAGCGCATCGTGAAGCAGGCAACAAGCGCTTACTTATGTGCTTCCAGGCGCTTCTATTCATCACACGGGCTCCATCTTCAACTCACTTCAGCCCGTCATCCGCCATCGCCGGAACCCTGCAAAACAAGAAACATCATTACTAAAGACTTTAAAGACATTAGAATTACTCGAAACTTACCGTTCGTGCAGTAAACGACGGACAGCAGTCCTCTGAAGTCAAGAGGCCTGCTCCCCTTATCCAGTGAAGAAACTGGTTACAGCACCCTGCCCCGAGGCAGATGGAGAGCACGGCGTTCACTTACCTAAGGTGAGAGCGTTAACCTTTGGGGTTCTACAGGAGAAGAGAAAGGGAAGAAGAGAGAGACATTCAATAACCCAGTTCCTTAATCCCATAATTTCTATCTGCAGACATTTTACCCTTCGAGTCAGACATACAGTGCACAGAGGCCCAGCCCAAAGAGCCAGCCGTGTGTTACACATCACCTTTGAAGATACGGTATACGCCCAGTCGAGACCGGTGCCTCTACGGGAATCAGGTGAGCGTTACAATAATGTTAACTGTGCATATTTTCATGTTGCTTATTCATGTATTGTCTTTCCTGTCTACATTGTTGATTCACGTCATACTGTATGCAGTACCCTGGCCCCTTTAGCTGTCAGAGCCACACTCAAGATGGAAGGGGGCCGTCTGGTGGCAATGTCACATTGAGGCACTTATGCTATGGTGATTGGTCACTGTCTGACATTGTCACTGTTGGGTCCTGTGTTCATGATATGTTATGCTGGTAAATAAATAGTCCTGTGTTGGGTTTGCTTTTGATGTGTCAGGGGATCGTGGAGATGTTTCCATTGCCGATGAGTCCACAATGGAGTAGTTCACATGGAAATGTACGCAACACTGAAGGTTCATACATTTCACATGCAAATATGCATTGAATACCCCTGCAAACCCACACCCACAACACACACACAACACACCCCCACCCCCAACTCCACCCCAACATACCCCCACGCACACACTACTTACCTTCAGAGACATGCTGTGTCTCTGCTGCGTAAGTTCACTTTCACTTTCGTGATTGGGAGCTGGCGCTGCAGGTTAATTTATTTTGATTATTTCTTCTGTAGCTGCAGGGCTTTCCAGCCCGCAACCTCTGCTCACTTTACTGTGTAGTGTAGTGAGCGGGGTGTTGCGGGGAACAGCCTGAAATGCATGCTACCAAAGGTTCAAACTTTTGGTGTTCTAACCTTTGGTGGCATGCATTTATATCCTTTTGGTATAGGTTGGATTTTTTGGATCAGTCTTTTCGTCGGAGTCCGTGTCTGAGGGAATTGTCTCTGGCCTGTTTCCATTTGTAACGGTGCACTTTGTGACAGTGGTGTCATGTGTTGTGAATTTATTTTTGAGTTTTCACCATGCCATGGCATGGTGTGTCTGGCTGGTGACATGGGGTTGAGGGGGGTTTAGGTGACATACCAGGATTTTTATGTGCTGTTTTGCATGGGGGTGGTGGAATCCGTAGCTTGCATGTGCGCCTTTTGGTCACACGGGATTGTGTTTGTTTCAGTGGCTAGGCATGCACACAGTGCTGCAATTCCGAGGACACATTCTCAGGGTGGTAAGGTAGGGACAGTTGATCCCTTTGTCATCATCAATTGTCACCTGGAATGTGCTAGGCCTGTGTGCACTCCGCAGGGGTGGGAGTTTACGTGAAAAATGTTGCTACAAGCTGGGTACGGGCTGCCTCACCATGTGCCCTTTCCCCTCCCATGCGCAGGGGGCTCCACCATGTTCACCGTTACGCCACGCTGTGTTGCAACTTTGTGCAGGACACATGCTGCCACAATAATCCTGCACATTACTGGGGGGCATATAGTAGCTGCCCACCAGAGCGGTCAAGGGAGCAGAAACGTGACTTGAGCACTCCGAATGTGCGCTCCACTATTCCCCTGGTTGCATTATGGGTTGCGTTGTATCTTACCTGGGGAGATGTGGTCGGGTTCCGTATTGGTGTCATCATGATGGTGCTCAGAGGGTAAGCACTGTCCCCTGGGGAGGTGATAATTGTTGGGTTTGTGTATTTATCTGTGTGTGACATGCATGCATGTGCACAGGCATCTGTACTCACCAATGAACCATGTGTTACCATGCCTCCCAGCTTCCAGGTCCCGGTGTAGGGTTGACATTCTGAATATGAAACTGTCATGGACCCGGGATAGTCTGCATAGACAGAGGTGATGATTCCCTTGGCATCGCATACAACCTGCACGTTGATGGAATGCCAGTGCTTGCGGGTGCGATAGATGTGCTTAGTGGCCCTAGGTGGATGAAGGGCCCCATGGGTGCAATCAAGAGCAGCAAGCACTTTGGGGAAGTGTGCCACCCTGTAAAAGTCCTGGACCACGGCCTGCCTTTCTGCAGGTGTTCTGGGCATGAATATGTGCCTGCGGATTGAGGGGCGTGCAGTCATGATTGCCAACACCTGGTGTGGGCAGCGTGACTGCATGGGCTGTGAGATGCCCCCAACTATGGCAGTTGTCTGCTGAAATGTCCCAGTGGCCAAAACATGCAGGACATTGAGCGCCGTTTCCAAGGGGCTCAGTGCTTGGGAGCACAAGGTGGGTGATGTGAGGTCATCCTCCCACTCAGTGACCAGGTCTACGATGATATGGGGTGCAAAGCTATACCTGCCATAGACCTGGTCATCAGGCATCCCAAAAAGGGTGATCCTGGGTAAAAAAAATGGGATCTACGTGATTTTCCCGAACCAAAAATGTCAACTCCCAACAGCCCCCTCACCTTACCCCTATACATTTTTTATTCACTTTACCCCCACATATATATATACATATATATATATATATATTCTACATATATATATTTATTCTACATATATATATATGTAGAAAATTGGGGGTTGAACTTTTGGGGGTCGAACTTTTGGGAGTAGGTAATTTTGCACAATACCAAAAAAATGCAGGGCCTGGCTATCCTTCTCCTCTTGCTGTGTACCACGATCACTGCTGCGAGAAATGGGACATTCATCGTAGCTGTATATGCTTGTTTGTTGTTTGCGCGCACCTTTATGCTGCGCGGGGGCGCTTACACCTGCTTTCATATAATGAGCCCCACTGGGTGCCAAACTTAATGCAACTTCGCTCTGATAACTTCGTATTAATACAATTCGTAGACAAGTTTCGTTTGGATGCAGTGTATTTGCACATTAAGTCACGGATTGTCAAATACCCATCATGGAAGCAAGTGTAAGCTTAAGGTTATTGGGATTGTATATCAATGCTGCCGGGGACCATCTAAGCAAAGAAAGTTTAGCTTGAGATACCTTGGTACAGCCGGAAGGTATTGCGCATTTAATCTCCTGGTAAAAGGAAAAAATAGGGAGCAGGGAGACGAATAATGGTCCTATTGCCATTTGTGCAGAAGCCACTCAACCAGTTGTAGCTGAGAGTTTGAACATGGGAGAGAAAATGGCTCCCACTAACCAAAGTTTCAGTATCGCCATAGGCTGCAGGGCAGACACTGAGTTGGGAAGGAAGGTTAAAATAGTGGAGGGGAGGGACACAGCGCTTGGTAAGAGGGATCATTGTGCTTGGCTGCTGGGTGCTTTGTCGGGGAGGAAACTAAATTATACGGCCTCATGGAACACCAGGAGACACACCCACCTCTTTGCGAAGGGGGAGGTGAATGTTAAGATGGATTTCTGAACTCTGACCTGGTAGCCAGATGTTCAGAATGCTAGTCTAGTTTCTTGGAACAGGGTAACCTTCTGGACAAGCCAGAACAATCAAGGTAACATTGGCGGCGGTCAAGACTAGGGGCCCATCACGAGTGGTAACCATGGAGGTATTACCACCGGAGCTATGAGCCCTACCACCAACCCCCCCTGTGCTTTTAGTACCGGATCACGGGTTTGGCAAAACGGTAAGTCCCCATTCCCCATTGGGGCCATTCGGTAATTTCCCATTTGGCGCAATGGGGAATGGTCGGCGCTATTACTGCCGGCGGTTTCACTGCCAGCGGTAATAGCGCAGATCAGCAAAATCGCAACGGTTTTGTCCCCAGCTCAGAGCTGGGGGTAAATCCGCCAAGACTGTGATTTGGCAGACCCTTAAATGCAGCAGTATTAGCATTGCAGCTTCATTTAAGGGTTACCGCTAAACTCGTGATGAGGCAGTAGGTCTCAGGAGGGTTGAGGGTGAATGAAAGTCCACAATGAGCACACACAATAAAGAACACTACAAATCACTAACAGTCAGGTGTACATATTAAAAGTACATATACATATGCATTTATTCATATATATATATATATACAATACCAAGGGTTTGGGGCACAGAATGGGTCCACAACCTAGGAGGAAAGGGAGCAAGCAGTGCAAATAGTCTATAGGCAGTTCAATAATAAAATAAATTAGATTACATAACATGAGATCACCGTCAAAGCATGTCACATTTGAACCCATGACTGTGTACATATGCAGAAAGAATACCCACGGATCAAGGCATTGGGTAAGACAAGAACAATATGAACCCAATTGCAAGAATATAAAATGCAACATGCTTTGACAGTGATCTCTATGTTAAGTAATCTAATTTACTTTGTTATTGTTTTCTCTTTGTGCATTTATTACCTCAAAATATCCCTCCCTCTCCCCCTCCCTTAATGTCTGTGTTATCTCAAAATGAGGAATGATCACATATGCTTACTATGCACGTTTCAATCTTTATGGGATTTTCTACTGAAAACTTGCAATTCTTGGACACCATTTGTCTGTTTTGGGCCACTGACTGGTTTTTCTGTTTTCTGTATGCACAACTGTAATTATGACACCACAAATAGCCCTGATTTGAAAAAGGCGGTGGTATCCGCTGAAACACGTGTTATCACATAGGGTTAACTGTACAAAACGACACAAATACTACTTATAATCACAAAGAATTGTTTGGAGTCTATTTTCATTTCCATGGCGCATGAATTCAATAAGAAGTAACACAAGCAAGTGAAATTTGTGTTAAGAAACTGAGTGGAGGAACTGTTCAGTTACCAATTTAACGCAACAAACATTTGATTTCAACGTTAGGCAACTCAGGAGGGCGCTGAGGTCTATTTCCTAGTATCCACAGTGAAAGGTTCCTCAGAAAACATTTACCTGTTGACAAGGTCGACCAGCACCAGGATAAACCTATTGCCTTAGGATGTTTGGGGGTCAAGGAGACCAACAATGTCATTCCCTACCCTCTCAAATGGTACTCCCACAACTAGGAGTGGTACTAACGGAGCTTGGATTGTTGTGCCACTTTTCTCAGATAACTGGCATGTGGCACAACTCCGACAGTTACTTTCTACTTTTACTGCCATCTTGGGCCAGTAGAAGTGCATGTATAAACTTTGCTTGGTTCTCTTGATGCCAAGGTGACCAGCAAGGGGGACTTCATGCCCCAACTGCAAGAGGAAGGGTCTTACAATAAGGGGAACCACCAACTTCTTTTGGTCTCCTTCTGTAGACTCTGTGGGCTCACTGTAGAGGAGCCCATCTTCATGATAAATCCTATGCTTCCCAGGAGGTTCATCCTCAAGCTGGGAGCAGGCCTGTCTCCTTAGGCCTTCCAAAGATGGGCAATCATGTAGGACCTTGCTAAACTAAAACCTATTAGGACCACCTTCCACCAACAAACTCTGTAGTTCCAGATGGTCATGGGGATTGCGGATTTCAGGCAACACCTCTTCCTCGTCAGGTTCAGGTGTTTGACCAACTAGCTCCACCTCAGTGGTAGGTGAATTAGGGGGGATATTTTCTTTCCCTCATCTGTCTTTTTGGACTCCTTTAGCCTTGCATTTCCCCTTTAGTTTGCATTGGACTTGGCCTGTGCAGCCCTTGCTTGTGACCTTGTGCATGGTCTCTCTGCTGTGTCACCCACAAGACCTAAGTCTCTGAGATCATTCCCCAGCAGGACCTTACCTGGGACTTGCCTCTGAATGCTCACTGGAATCCTGACCACTGTACCATTGATAGTAAGATTTACAGGCATTACCAGGAACCTGAGAGGGGGACCATCAGCTAACTTAGTGGGTATCAAAGGAGCTCTGGCAAGTCCCTCTGGGTTTACCAAGGTAGAATCCACTACTGTTCTGCTGGCTCCACTATCCTTAAGGGCAGGAGTGTCAACTCCATTGATCAGCACACTGTCTTTGAAATAGTGCTTGGTGTTATCTGGAATGCTAGCATAAGCCTCTGAAACTTTAGGCTCCCCAGGAACCCATGGAAACTAGGACCACCTCAGAGTCTATCCAACTTGGGAAGGAGTCTGAGGAGAAGGATGCCACTGTGATCTCTTCCTCCTCATAGGAGGGGAAGGCCAGAATCCGAGTGGACCCTCAAGGTTTTGACGTTACATCTGGGGTCCCCCATCAAATGGTCATTTTCTCCACAAGCCACCAGGATCCACTGGGTCTTGGGACATAGGGAGGCTTATTATAACCAGAGTTCTGTTTGGAAGGATAACTTCCTCTACCCTGAATATTCTCTTTGGACTTGCCCTTATATTTATTTTATGTGGCTCTTTTGGGAGGAAGATGTATCAGATCCCCCACTCTCCTTATCTTTGGACTTTTTCCCGTCCACTTGCTTGGCAGGATGAGTCTTGTCCTTATGGGATAATCTATGTGACACCCACATATGTGCTGCTTTTGCGAGTTTCTTAAGATCTATCTCCTTTGAATATGCCAAGTGCTGCTTAAGCTCAGGTGGACAAGATGCAAATATATGTTCAATTTGACAAGACATATCATACCCTCAAAGGTGGAGACCTTATAGCCTTCAACCCAGCCAGTCAAGTTCTTCAAGGAATCAGTAACATAGGACACCCAAGTGTTACTTTCTTTCTTTTGCTTACTCTCTAAACCTCTTCAAATATTGGGCAGGAGTCTTCCCAAACTTTTTGGTGAGAGTTTGCTCCAATTTTGCAAAATCTACTCGTTCAGCTTTTGACATCTCCATAACAGCACTGCAGCCAGAATGGGGTAGTCTGCTGAGCAATCATTACAATTTTGTCAGCATTCACAACCTCTTGGACTTCACATGCCTATTCAAATGCATTTAACCAGTCCATAATGTCATTCTTCTCATCATACACACTGAGCAGATCTTTAGGAAATATTGGATGAGAGGAGGACCCAGGCCCATGTCTAAATCCCTTTGGACCATTTGAAACTTGAAGTATGGCCAGTTCCAACTGGTGATCACTGTCCTTTTTTTTCTGCCTACTGCTTAGCCATGTGAAATTCAAGCTCCTTCTGCTTAAACAGCAGCTATTGCTTCTTGAATTCCAGCCTGGCATCGGCATCAGCATCAGAGCTGGAAGAGGAAACCTGGGACAACACATCATCTCTGAATTCATGGGCGAAGTTCAACACCATGGCTGGGTGACACGGTGACCATGTTCACTCGGGTTTGGCTGCTCTCTCTTTATTCTAGACCTGGGAATGCCAAGTGTAAGAAATTCGGTGTGAGAGTGCTGTGAACATAGAGTCTACGATCAACCAAGTTTCAAATGTCTACTCAAAACGGCAGCGGTTTCAGAGCAAAGGTCCTGCGCAAGCTGGTCAGTTCACTGTTTGGCCCAGGGACACTTCCGAAGAGGCTCGGTTAAGATGAAGGTGCTGTGAATAGTTGGTCCCACTAGTCAAATGGGTCAAAGTGCTTTTGCCGACCTTCTGATTCAATTAGATGCAGAGGGGTCCAGCAGGAAAGCAGCGGGGTCAGGGTGCCAAACCTTCCAGTGGGTCACCAGCGGTTCCTCGACTTGGCTTCTTAGTTTCAGGATACTTGGATTCTGTCCTAGTTTCAGTGAGACCTCAAGAGATCAACCTTGTATGGGTGTTTAGAGCCTTCTCTTATCCAGAATCTCCTTCACGCCAAAACGAAGAGGACCCAATGGGAGATCTGCTCACATACAGACACACCAAACGTGGACCAATCACGGACCACTGTGGTCCCAGTCATTCCCAGCACACCAGACTCTCTGGAACCCGGGATGTGTATTGGAACTAGACAGTCCAGCCCACATCCTGGGGCACACACACAAGGCCTGAAGAAACCTGCGAAAGCTTGGCGTTTTGCAGGGAAATGCATGACCAAATTAGGACTGACCCGGGTCTGCTCGACCTGGGGAAGGTATAGGACAAAGAACCTTGTGGCATCGCCATTTTGGAGCTAAACCACCTTCCTGTGCCAACTGCAGAAAATGCTGTTTGCATGGCAAGAAAGGGTGAAACTATGCGAAAGTAAAATCTGCCCCCAGCCCTGTCCAAGGCACATCTGCACTTCTCCTTAAAAATCCATTGAGGGAGTCAAGGGCCTTTGGAAATGAAAGGAAGACCAAAGGGCACTGTACTGTACTTAGAACATGTTGCAGAAAAGTTGCAACATAGGAAAGGACTAAGAGAAACAGAGTCTCCCAGTACTGACTGTGTTTAAGGGCATGTCAGCTTCCCCATAACAAAGTGTTCAAAAACCCAGCTGCAGCTGAAGTCTGTGCTCCACTACCAAAAGTCAGTCTAGGCTTGTCAGACAGCAGCAAAAAGTTGGGGGGTGCACAACTGAAGGGAAAATTCTTCATACATGGGAACATTTCCTAACAGTGAACCTTGGGCTTTTGACCTGATCTGCCTTCAGGACACCTGGCTGCAAACTAGGCCACGTCTGAATGGCTACGCTGCCTTTTTGAATCCCACCATTGGTGGTGCTAGTGGTAGAACCAAATCAGGGCTTTTGGTTGCCGTGCGTTATGGCATAGGGTTCGAAATAATAAAAACTGTTAACCAATCACCCTGAATACAAATGGTTGAGCTCCAATGGAATCTAACCAGTCCACAGACTCCTTAAAGGGAGCCAGAGTTTTTGGTGATTTTGAACATGTATTGGAACCCATTAGCAGAGGCTACTGAGGTGTTTATTGAGAATGTCATTGACTTGATTGACGAGGTTATAAGTTGTGAAGGTAAGAGATGAATAATCATCCGTGGAGATTTAAATTGTACTTGTTTGAAAAAGGACAGGACTGTGATACAGGCCCTGTCACAGCACTTAACGGACTCAACCATAGGGGGTTTGCCTGCAATGTCACCCTAGATTCAAAGGATTTAAATCTATTGAATTGTCATATTAAGGGGACACTCCAAGTAACCATACCTGATCACGAAGGGGCGAAAAAGCAACAATATATTATGTTGCTGTTTTGTGAAATTCCATTAGGACATTAAATCCTTAATTGACACAAACACTGATTTAAGTGATCATGGGCTACTGAATGTGTCCTGGTGGCGTGGCCCTGAAATGAATCACCTCAACACGGGAGTTGAAGAGGAGGTTATCAAAGGGCGCACAGGCTCAAAATGTAAAAACAAAATATGGACAGCTTTGTTGCACAGTTCACAAGGAAGGTGTCCACAGAAAGGATTTCCATGTGCAACGAATATGTGGATTACACTCAGTTTTTGCAAAATGTTATGGTGAGAAGAACGCCTGATGTGGGTAATGGGCTTAAATACTGGCATACTTATGATAGAGTTTTGGTTGGAAAAAGGAAGAACTTACGAAGATCCTTAGGACTACTTGCAACAAAAACAAATGGCGAAATTGAACCCGGCTAACCAACAAGTCAATAAGTTGAAAAGGGAATACAGGGGTTGGGTCAGTTGGCACAAAGCCACCTTAATCCAGCAAAACACAGAGGAAATGTTCAAAGTAATCTGTAAGAAAGAACCATGAGAACTCTACAGCCTCATTAAAAACAAGGACTGTGTCCAGTCGGCCTTGCAGACAAATCGTGTTTCCAAGGTGACATGGGTGGCACATTTTAAAAACCTGTATGTGGTGACGGGACCCCAAGGAGTGAATGAGGGAGAAAAAACCTTGGTGGGGTTGCAGGTTCCCTTTCATTTGGATGACATTAGGTCCCTCAAGAGCCTCAGGTACAGACGGCTTGACAAATATTATCCTTAAACAGGAACCGGAGGCCTGGGCAGCCTACTTGTGTGTTTTGTTCAAGCAAATTGAGGTTTGGGGAAACATAGCGGACTCATCGAGACAGGCTATAATGGTCCGGATTTTCAAGAGGGCAATAGGGATGACCCAAAGAATTATCGCCATATTGCCCTTCTTGATGTCATCAGAAAGATATTTGGTTCCATGCTGCCGTCTCAATTAAATCCATGGTCAATTGGGGTGAATCACTGTGACAGTCTTCAGACACGTTTTGTTTGGGGACTGGGTACTAGTGTAAATATTGCATTGATCACCATACTGAAGGGAAGAGCACGGGAAGGTGAGGTGAAAACGAACATTTCCTTTGTAGAACTGGTGGTGGGATTTGAAAAGTGTTAATAGGGTCAGGCTATGGGAAAATCTTATCTTGGAACTGCCCAGCTGACCTGAGGAACAATTGGAGGCCCTTCTTTCGGGGACTTCTATGCGGGTAAGACTGAACGCGGCAGGGTTACTTTCGGAGGGAATACCCACTCTGAGGGAGTTAAAGCAGGGCTTCCCCCTGGCTCCCGCATTCTTTAACCTTTTTCTTTTGGATCTGTGTGTCTGATAACACCTGATAACACCAAAAGTAGCCACCTGTGTCGTACTAATGGATCAAACAGTGATTGACCTGCAAATATTGTTGGGTAAACTGGAATATGTGGAGGAAAACAACCTCAAAATAAATATCGAGAAAACAAAAATGTTGAATTTGAAAAAAAACAATGCAGTAACGATACCATTTGGTTGTTGGGTACGAGTCGGATTGAACAGGTGGCTGAATTTAAATTGCTGGGGGTCTCCATTAATACAAGCAGCAGGAAGGCCAACACAGGGCTGTCAATATGCTCTCTACCAAATCACATAGTTTAAAGAGGAAACAGGGTTTATTAACTGAGGCTGCCCCTCAGTTTAATGAGGTTGAAGCCGGTGGCTTTCCTAGAAGCACAGTCAAGGGCCACAGCAGACAGCGGCCCTCATTACGACCCTTGCGGAAATCGAAAAACGATGGCGGAAATGCAATACCGCCATCGAATAGCGCTCGGTGCGACTATGACCCGTCACCGCAAAGTACGAAGCCATTAGCGACACCGTAGTGAACGCCAACGCTAACTGCACCAAGCACGCGCGCGCGCGCCATGCCAAACCGCAAACACCACCATGGTGCAACGGTACACCAATTCCGACCCTAGCGGACATGTACCTAACGCCATCAGGCATGGCGGAATGTACCATTCCGCCATGGCGAGAAGTACGGCATCGCGAATCAACCGTAAACGGCCCCACTGAGTGCCTGTACACCGCTCCCTGCCCACAAAGTACAACTCCCCGTAGGTGCAATGAAGCCACAATGCAACCATTGAAATGTACAAGTCACCCATGCATGCCAACGAACAAAAGAAACACAACAGGGGCCAATGGGAGCTGCAGGGCACAGATGGCACGAATACAGAAGCCATCCCAATGGACATGACCACAGTCCCCCACCAAGAAACGCACGCAAACACAGGCACCTGTGACCAGCAATATTCCGAAAACCACATCATTCAACCAGTCCACCTGGCTGACCGGCATCTGTTACACAAAACCCAATCCCCCGCCCCTGAGCATGACAACATTCAAACTGGCATATTGGCAGCCCCCATCCCTGACCTCACTGGGCTTCGTAGGCAAACGCGCACAGCACAGTACCACGCAACTAAACCCCGAAGCTGGAACCCAATGCAGATCTCCTCACAATACATCGCCCCCCAAATAGGCATATGCCACATCACTTGCAAAGAAAAACGCTACACGGGCCAAATCAGAATAGATATTTATGCACATCAAAATCACCAAGCACATACAGCCATCAGGCCATGAAATCCAAAACACCAATCACCATTGTGGGCTGCTTCCGCAAGAAATGACCAGCCACTACCTGTGTGTCGCCCTGTTCCCCCATGGTACACAGAGCCACATTCACGTCCGAAAAGGCAACATGGAAGCGCACAGAACCGCAGGGCCGTCCCAATGGGGAGGCACTAGTCCAGCTGAAAGGCCGAAATGTTGCTCCGAGCCACCAGTACTGCGTAAGGGCATGTGGCCCATTGGCGATCGTCCCATAAGATCGTAATGCTGCTCCACTGATTAACACGAAGCAGCAGGTGTCGGGAGTAAAATCCATCTGCAGGAGTGGCATACAGATGGCAGTGGCAAAAGGGGAGGAGATACCTGTCAACCAAAAGAAAAGAAAAAGAACAGAATGGCCATCAGAACTACATACCAACAACTCACTTCAATGATCACACGAAATCCACAGCCATATGCATGCTAGCCCACTCCAAAGGAACATCACCACCCCAAAACCACTTGCGACTCATAACCATCTATATCGAGGTGCAAACACCATCGCAAACGAGTGTCTGAGGGCGCCTCGAGACAGGGAGGGCTCAACAAGGCCAGATGGACGATGGTCCCACTATGGCAGCCCTGCATCACATAGCGTAGGGGAGGCGGATAGATCCCAAGAAGCCCTGTACATGGCAAACTCTGTATCAAATCACCTGCCCATGCATCCATCCATCATTCCCTCATCCCGGGATCAAAATGCCTGAATAATTACTCACATGACATTAGAAACATCCATTGAGTCTGTGCGTTATGCAGCCTGCTAAATCCACAGTGCCCCAGCCCGTAATTCCAGTGTTGTGAAGTAACATGTATTTGGGAACGGACGGCCTCATCGCCCACGTAGCTATTGCGCATCCCAAACTATTCATATCAATCATTGCTCCCTCGCCATGGGCCCTGTCTCAAGGACATAGAACAATAGAACGTTACATTTGCAGTCAGACCTGTGGGCATCTCCTCGCCGCTAGCTGGAAACCGAAAGCGCCGCCCTTCGAATTCCTCATTTGCAACATCACGTCGAAAAGGCATCTGTGGCCGTTTGAAATCACTAATCATCCCATCGAGTGCGGCTGTGTGTGAAAATGGCAACTGCCTTCACCCACGAATGGGACGCCCCGCCCGTCGTTGCAACTCGGTACAGTGATGCATGAGGGCCCACCGTTACTCGAGTACTACGTCCCACTGACCCCTCACAAGTCTGTTCGCGACTGCACAGATAGTATGTGAAACAATGGGACCACAGCAGAATGAACATATCAACCAATCTTACACGGCCATCGGGTACTAATACATGATTGCAATAGCAAGATACAATTCCCCGAATTGCAGCGTTGTGCGCGGGACGTGCTCGGCCAAAGGGGAGAGCAGTTTGCACAGGTGGAATCAATCACCACAGGTGGAGGCCATACAGCCTGAAAACACATAAATTGCACAGCCAGTCTCCTCCCACAACCACACCGAAATGCTACCGGCAGGACTCGCGATGTTGGCCCTGGGGGACCTGATAGCACTGCAAGTGCTCCGACTCCAAGAAGTAGACGAACACCAACTACAACCAGCCGCACGGAGGAGACGCAGGAGGAGGAGGAGGCCAAGGCAGGGCCAGCAAGGCCCACCAGCACAGCCACTACCACCACGCAGGCAGCCCGCAATTCAACGCCTCCGAGCACATCCGTTCAACCTCACTGATGAGCAGATCCACACCCTCTACCGTCTGGACCGGGACACCATAGCCGCCATTGTGGACATGACACAGGCTGACCTTGTCAGCATGATAGATAGCCCAACCGCCATCCCACCCCTACTGAAGGTGGTGTCTGTACTCCACTTCCTGGCCACAGGCACCTACCAGCACACAGTCGGACAGTTGCATGGCATTTCTCAGCCACTGTTCTCACGGACACTATTGCAAGTGCTCGATGCCCTCCTGAAGCACGCAGACGACTACATCTCTCTACCACGCTCGGAGCAGGAAATTACCAACACAAAAGTGGGATTCCATGCACTTGCCGGCATACCGGGTTGCATTGGTGCCATCGACTGCACCCATGTTGAATTGGTCGTCCCACATGCCATGGAGGCCCAGTACCGCAACCGAAAACAATTTCATTCCCTGAATGTACAGATGGTGTGTGACTCCAACAGGATCATTACACATTGTTGTGCCCGATTCCCTGGATCAACCCATGATTCTATGGTCTTGAGGAACTCTACAATACCACGCTACATGGAACGACACGCAGGGAACAGATCCTGGCTACTCGGTGAGTCTCATTACATGCATGATGATGTGGGGTATGTGAATTGTCAATGACCTGCCAGGAAGGGGGGGGGGGGTGTGCGTACGTATCAATGGCATTCCACATCATACGTTTCTCGTCCACATACAGGTGATGCTGGATATCCACTGAAGAGATGGCTCCTCACACCAGTCCGGAACCCACGGGACCAGCATGAGGAGGACTACAACCATGCCCACTCACGTACCCGTGTAGTCATCGAACAGGCATTCGGCCTACTGAAGACCCGTTTCCGCTGCCTCAGCAGGTCTGGCGGGGCACTCCTGTACCGCCATGAGAAGGTTGCAAAGATGGTCATGGCATGTGTCATGCTCCACAACATGTGCGTGCGTAGAAATGTGCCCATGCCCCCTGACGCAGAACTGCAAGCACCTGATGATGGTCATGATGAGGGTGGGGATGTGGCAGCACCTCATGGAGTCTGCGAGGCACCGGAGGGCCGTGATATTCGTCAGCATCTCATTGATGTATGCTTCTAGCACTCACGCCTGGTGGCTGATGCATGGACACGGGACTCGTGGCACTGCGTGTGTCTGGGACATGCACAATATGGACTGTACGCCTATGATGGCCTAGTACACAAAGATCAATGTCCACACTTCTCATTGGTTGATCGTGCACTTTTTATGGCATATGTGATATCATGTTGAACACCCTATCGACCCGCCACCCAAGTGAGCCCAACACACCCCCTCCACCCTCCTACCTCCCACCCGAACACCAGTGTCCAAAGATGCTCATTGTCAGTGGGCTGTCGCTATTGCATGCCCCCTCTGCGGGTATCAGGGGCACCCCTGCCTGTGGAGCGCAGGTTCCTTCCAGATCTACGTTGGGGGCTGCCCTGGACGGAACTTGCAACGGATGATGTGTCTGCCTGCTCACGTCCATGCATGTCCCTAAGGGTTTGCGAGAGCTCAGTGAGCACACGGCGCACTGCGGCAAGTTCGGCACATACGTCTTTGGACGTCGCATGCAGTTCCCCCCTCAGGCTCTCGGTGCTACTCTCCATTTGGACTCTCAGGCTCTCGGTGCTACTCTCAATTTGTGCCCTTAGCGTCTCTGTACCTCTCTCCATTTCTGCCCTAAGTGTCTCTGTTGATGTTTCTATGTCTGCCTTGGTGCCCCCACATTCATCGGCATGACCCTTGAGGAGTGTGGCCATTTGCTGCTGTTGGACGATTAACTTGTCGAGGGACTGTTGCCTCTGCTGGGCCATGGCCATTTGCGGTGGTGTCACAGAGGGGCTGTTGTCCTCATGTTGCCTTGCCACAGGGCTTGTGGGGGATGGCCAGTCGTCGTCTTGTGGCTGCACCTGCGTGGTATCCTCATGTTGTACGGGAGGGGACAGACAGGGGGATTGGGACAGGTCATGGATGGATCTGACCTCGACATCCCCGTCTTCTGTGTCCGAGCATGCTGCCATCAATGGGGTGTCACCTATGGTGCTGCTGCCACCAGAGGCAGTGCCTTCTGTGGCATCCATTGGGGGGACCTGTGGTGGTGGTGTTGTGGCCATGCTGGCTGCTGGGGTGCCTGTTGATGTTCCCTCCTCTGTGCTGCCACCTGATTTGTGCTGCTGCCGTGTCTTGATGCGTGCAGCTGAGGTGGAGGGTCTCTGGCCGTTGGTCTTGGCCCTCTTTGCAGGTGTGCTGGTAGGGGTGTCCTGTAGCTCGTCGTTTGGATCGGACCCTGTGGTGGAGTAAAGGAGGGCGAGGGTTATTGATGGGTCAGTGGGAATTGGAATGGCATTGTATCACATGCATTGGGGTGGTACCTGAGGGTGATTTGGGTCGGGGTCTTGGAGGTGCTTTGATTTGTGTGTGGAGTGAGGGTGCAGTTGTTTGGCAGCCTGCAGTTAGGGTGTGCCTGCTGCACGTGTAGTGCGTGTATTAGGGGTTTTTAATTATTTATGTATTTATTGTGGGTTTTGACGTGCGCTTTCAGGCCGATGTGTGTGGACGTTCTCCTGGACATGTGTTTCTGTTGCACTATGTGGACGCATGGTACTTCACATGGTTGGACTTTGTGGATTTGGCATTGTTTTATCTGGCCCACCTACCTGAATCTTCGGATGTCTGCACTCCTTTCTCCATCCCTCCGACTCCCTCTATGCTCTCCATTCCGATGGTGGAGGCACAGATTTCTTCCCAGGGGGTCAACTTGATGGGTGATTCAGGACCTCCCCCGGTGGCTGTGGCAATGTTGCGGTTGGCAGAGAGTATGCTGCGGACGCGTATCCGCAGGTCGTCCCATCGCTTGCGGCATTGCTGTGGGGTGCGGGGTGCGGTCCCCACCGCACTTACCCGCTGTGCCACCAGAGCCCATATGGCCTTCTTGTTTGCAAGTGCCGTCCTGGTCATTTGCGTGGAGAAGACGACGGCTGCATTCTCCTGGAGGGTCTCTGTTAGCACGGTGAGTTCCTCACGGGAGATGTGGACCTGCCGCTTGCGGTCGCACGCTTTCTTCGCTACTTTTCCCATTTTTCGTGGTTTCGCTAGGGTGGTTGACGGGTTGGGGTGTGTTTCAGGGTAGTGATTTTAGTGGTTGTGTGGTTTTGGTGTTTTTATAGGTGTACGCCGGGATGTTTCCCGTTCCGGGCCCATGTTTTAACTTCCGTTTCCGTATATTTCCGGGCACCGTACTTTCCGGTAGGCGCACACTGCGGTGACCGCTAAGAGGGGTGGCGGTATTGCACCTAGGGCGCCGTACGGCGGCGGTGTGGGCCGTTTTGGGGTCATTTCCGCCATCGCGGACTTTGCACTTCCGCCGTGGCGTGGTGCTCGTGCCCGATGGGTCGGAATGGGCCGCACTTTGCTCCTTCGTACAATGGCGGAAACGCTATTTACGCTGTGGCGCTCCGGTCAGTCGCTTTCCGCAAGGGTCGTAATGAGGGCCAGCGTCTACGTAAAGAGAGTTGGGACTTAAATGATGAAGATGGGTGCGCTATTGAGGATGTCCCAGTGACAAGCCTAATCGCAAAGTTGGAAGAAGCTGTTGTCCAGAAAGGTCAAGTTAGTTTCCCGAATGAAGTTTCTGTCCCTAGTCAAGGTGGAATTTCTGTTCAAACGGCATCAGTTGCAAGGGAGGTGCTACAATCCCAGATGAAAGGCGTGGACATGGTGATTGCTGAAGCCATGGCACAGTCCCCCCTTGGAAATAAAGAGCTACTTGGTGGCCCTAGTGAATGAGCAATTTGACAACTTGTGAAGGAGAAAATCATTGAAGACCTGAATCAGTGCAAAACGAACCAAGATTTTTGTGCTTGGGTGGATTCCTTTGATGAGATTACAGCACACAGTCCCCGGATAGAGTGGATAAAGCATTTCAATGTGACGTGAGTGATCTGCGTTCCAACTGGAGGGATGTATCATGTCAAACTGACATGACTATAAATACCAGTGTTTCATCTAGTGCGAATGAGACTAGTGCCTCTCAGTCTGACATCAACTGCCCTGATGCTAGCTTGGCTGTGTCAGATCATGTGGGAGGGGTTTTGCACCCTCTAAATGGTCTGGAAACATGGTCTACCCCTTGACCAGACTGGCTACATCTACTCATGGTAGGGATATTCCAATGAAGAAGTCGAGGATACCAGGGATTTCAAATTCCCTTCAGAGAGAACTTGTTATGGACTGTAGAAACATTGTCATCAACAGTGTGGACACACCAGAGAGGACTGAAACTAGAGAAGCACTCAGAAATAAAGTTGCCTTGGTTGCACTCTCAATTGTGTCATGGGAGTGTTAGAGGACAGGATTTCTTGCACCCTGATGCCTGCAGGCTATGGCGCGATATAAATAAATAAATAAATAAATAAATGTTAGCCTTTTGCATAGGCTGCATATTAAAGAATTGTGCACTGGGGACAACACTGATTGTATCATCATAGGTTGTGGTTATGGCGGTCTGCCATTATTTCGGAGTCTATGTAATAATCTGACCAATATGTCATCTGGTTCCAATCTAAGGACTGCCCTGAGCTAATTTACTGTATCCAATTTTGGTATTGTATGACCCATATGTTACCTGGCTCCAGTTTAAGTATTGTCCTGAACTAAGTTACTCTTCCCAATTTCGGTACTGTATGCCTGCTGGTTTTGTGCGGAAAGTGAATTCTATTGAATTCCTGGCTGTCTGCTGTCATGTTTGAGTTTATGTAAACGCCTGTTCAATATGTCATTTGCCTCTAATTTATGGATTGTGTTGAATTATTTTTTTTTCCTTTTGAATTATGTATTGTATGCTTTCTGCCCTATGAAAAAAGCTTATTCTATTGGTGTTATGTGTGTTCGTTTTCTTCTGTGTTTTGTATTGTGTAGTGCCCTAATGCCATGTGCCTATATCAGCGTTATACATATCAATATTAACAAACAAACAAACAAACAAGACCTCCATCAGCCATCTTATCCCGGAAAACAACAGACACATATCAAACAACTGCTACATAGCGAAATTAGGCCTTTTCTCAACCCCGCCGAATCTGCCTTTAGACCTTTATGAGGGAACTGAATCCTGCCTAATCTTCATCTGGGATGATCTTAAAAGAAAAAGAAACTGAGGCGGTTGCTCCTCAATTTAACACTAGTGTTCAACACATTTGACCATGTCGTCCTCACCAAGAGACTACACACCCTCTGCATCAGGGATTCAGTTCTGAATTGGATATCACCCTTCCTCTTCGATAGATTCCAAATAGTACACATGCTTCCGTTCTCCTCAGCTCCACGGCCAGTCTCACATGGAGTGCCACAGTGTGCCTCCCTCTCAATGCTCCTCTCTGATCTCTACCCCAGCCTACTACCTGCATGTTATGACAGTGAGTACTGACACAGTCAATGATGATCCTTTTATTTAAGATCACAAGAGAAAGTAAATGACCCCCAGCTGGGGAACAAACAACTGTCCTCAAGCAAGGCAACTCCACAACCCACAAGATAACATTCTCTCCAAGAACCTAGTGATGCTGATGGGAAGCATAGCAACCATGGATCTGATGTCATAGAAGGATCCCTGTGTAGTGAGCTGTGATAACTATATACAGTAGTAAGAACATGAAATATAAACACTAGTAGATACTTAGCATAACACCTCCTCTCGTTATCACTCCAGGAACAATATTGGCATATTCATATTCGTCCTTCCAAGCATGAGAAAGTAGTGTACTTACTTCTCCCATCTCGCTCAACCATCCTAACTACAGCCACTCTGTATTTATTCCAGATACTACCACCTCTAACTAACACAGAGGAACCCAAATCCTTTACAACTTGCTTGGGTTCTGAGAACACTGAGGCTCCTTTCCACACTTTGGTGGCAAGCTTGACTTTGATCCATTCACCTTCCTTGACTTTGAAGTCCCTGCAACCGTTCCTCTGATCATACCACACTTTGGCTCTGGTACCAGACTCAATAATTCTCTCCCTCACACTCTCCAGGTCCACACCCACACTCCTGGATTTTCCCATCCACCCCGGACAAATATGTGAGTTGGGTTTTCTACCCTGCAACATCCTAAAAGGAGATACCCCAGTCACACTGTGGGGAGCAAGTCTGTACTGGGAAGTCCTTTCCATCACCGTCCTTACCCAATCACCACCAGTAACAACAGCAATTCTGATCGCCTCCAGGAGAGTTCTGTTAAAGCGTTCAATGCTTTGGGCGTGATACAACAATGTGGTAGACTGTTCAACTCCATACTTGTTCAAGAAATCTCTAAACTCTTTGGACACTAGTTGTGACCCGTTATCTGACAAACATTTCCTAGGAAACCCTTACCTCCAGAATAACTGCTACAGAAACTTGATAATACTGCTACTGGATATATCTCTTAACACACAAACCTTAGGCCATTTTGACAGCAAATCCATAACTACCAACAAATAATTGTCTCCCCCTCCTCCAATATTGAAAGGACCCAATAAGTCTAAAGCAACTTCATCCCATGGCACCTTGGGACATTCTCTCACCACCATGGGTACCTTCTGAACTCTGAGACCTTTATCACCCTGTACGCATTCCACACAATCCATGACTTGTTCTTCTATATCTTTATCCACACCCGGCCACCAAAATTCTGCTCTTACTAAGCCTTTTGTTCTTGCTACTCCCAAATGACCAACATGAGCCAAATCAACCACTAGTTTCCTCATATTACCTGGAACCACCCTCTGATGTCCCCTATGCAAGAAGCCAACCTGTACCCACAGTTCATCCTTCACTCTTGCATAACCACACATGCCCACTGTATTTCTTCAGGTTTCCATCAATGACCAATACCATGATCTGTTGGTATACTGCATCTGTGGCACAAGCAGTATCCCACTCATCTTTGTTCAATGTATCAGGGACCTGAAAAAAGTCCACCGTCTCCTCTGAACCTCAGGAAGGCTCACTAGTCTGAGGTTCTTTCTGCACTGATCTGGAGAGGGTATAAGCAACCACATTATTCTCACCACATACATGAAGCATCGTAAACTGTAATCCTTGCAATGCAGTTGCCCATTTCTTAATGTGCCTTGAAACTCCTTCCAACCCACCCTTGGTGAAAATCCCAACCAAAGGTTTGTGATCAGTACAAATTGTAAACTGCCTGCCCCATAGAAATCTCTTAAATTTCTTAGCACCCCACAGGCATGCTAATGCCTCCTTTTCCACAACAGAAGATCTAATTTCTGGTCCTTTCAACGACCTAGAAGCAAACGCCACAGTGTGCAACCCTATGTGATCTTCCTGCATGAGTACCACACCTATGCAATAGTCGCTAGCATCCCCAAATACCAAGGTGCGTCTCCCTTCCTCAAAATTTTTCAAAATGGCCGCACTCACTATAGATTACTTTATTTCCTCAAACTCTCTTCTGCACTCATAATTCCACTAAAAACAACTTCTTTGCGAGTAAGCATCCTCATATTCCGTGACATATCTGACAAGCCCTTAATGAATTTCCCATGAAACTCTACAAGACCAAGGAAGGATAACACATCACCTTTAGACTTGGGTGCTTCCATCTTCTTTATAGCGTCAATAGCTTCCTCCTTGGGTTTAACAACTTCTCCTGAAATTTCATGACCCAAATAAACAACTTTGCCCTGAAAGTGCATTTCCCCATATCTACCGTGAGACCTGATTCCTTCAAAATTCTTAAAACCCTCTTCAACTGCTCATCATGTTCTACAACATCACTTCCACACACCAGTACATTGTCTTGATAATACATTAAACCATTTTCACCACCCAGGAGCTTATACATGATGCTTTGAAAAGCACTTGCCGCAGAAACCAAACCAAACGGCATGCGTATGCATCTGAAAAGACCGATGGGAGTGATAAAAGCTGTGAGATCCCTAGATTCAGCATGCAATTATACTTAATAGTAAGCCATCTTTAAGTCTAAAATTGAAAACACTTTGGATCCAGCCACCCCCACCAATAGGTAATCTATTCTTGGTAATGGAAATGTATCAGCCACCACCATGCAATTTAAATATCTGAGTTCAATGCATAACCTCAAAGAGCCATTGGCTTTCTTGACCACTACTATGGGGCTAACCCACTCTGACGCTTCTATTTTCTCGATCACCCGATCACGCTCAATTTTCTTCAACTCCTTTTCCACATCCTCCCTGAGAGCTAAGGGAATGGTGCGCAATTTTGCAATTTTAGGAGTGGCTCATTTCTTTAATCAAATTGTGTGCACAAATACCTTCAAGCACCCCAACTTGTTCTCCGATTGGTCATCATTAATTTCCACACCTTTCACTGAAAGCACTTTTTTCCGGATGACTTGCATCAAGCCTTATTTTTAACTCTGCCTGATCGCTCCACAAGAGTAGCTCCCTGCCCTTTTTGGCAACATTTATGATTCCTGTTGACTTCCTGTCTTTGAATTGGAGTTCACCTTCAAAACTCACTATAATCTCTAAAGGTATATCCCCATAAGTGTTCGCTCTAACAGAGTTTTCCGAAAGCATACAGCAGCCAAACTTCTCCTTCCACACTCGTGCACCTATCAAAGTATAATCCGCCCCGCTATCGATGACATTGACACAGGCACACCACAAATCAATACAATGGCATAAGGTTTTTTTCTCTTCACTTTCCCATCAACAGCATTTACTGAATACACAACCTCTCTGCCAACCTCACTGCAGAATTAATTCTCATAATCTGCAGTGACTTCATGCACTTGATTTGACACAGAGCCAACATTTCTGCAACTACGAGCAAGATGGCCCTTCCTCCCACAATCATGACATATTATGTGCACTGCAAAGCAATCTTTGTCAGATGCTACATGTGAGAAACTCCCACATCTGTAACACCTCCTACCCATAGGCCCTCTGAACTCCCTGGGGAAGCCAGTACCTCTAGGAGGATTAGTCTCCCTTGGCATCCCTTTGGCATCCTCTAAAGGTAACCACTGGTGTCCTCCGCCTCTGCCAGCTGAAATTCGGTTCTCTTGCCAATCCTCAAGTCTTTTCCCGCTTAGATCTGACTGCCGTGTAGTCCCACCTGTCCCATGCCTAGGCGCCTGAAGCATCGTGATGTACATGTCCGTGTGTTCCACAGCCTACGCAATTTCAATGGCCCTGTCCAAAGAAGGATTCCTCTCCTTCCATAGCTCCTTCCTAATGTTATCGCTGGAGCACTTAATCATCAATTGATCCCTGATGTGTTCATCCTGGCAATGACTGAACCTTCACTTGACTGCCAGATCCCTTAAAGCAGTAATTAAATCTTCTATGCTTTCACCATTCTTTTGACTTCTTGTGGCAAATTGATATCTCTGTAAGATAATATTTTCTTCAATCTGATAATGCTTATCCAGCTTTGCTAATGTACTTTCATAAGGACCTGCGTCCGGAATGTCAACTGGTTCTGGTAGTTTTTTTAATACGTCTTGACCTGCAGTGCCTAAACAATGAAAAAGTAAGGTTTCCTTAAGTTAATTTGAAAAGTTGACCACAAACACAGGTAGGGCATACTTGCTGAAGCCCTGCTTCCAATCTGCCCAACATACCCTGGGCTCACCTGGGACTGCAAGAAAAAATACTGGAGCAGGTACGTTTGCCATATTTTCACTTGCACTAGAGTTGCACCTGTTAACGTGTCACTCTCCAGCTGCATGATCAAGAGTGTTTCAGCTCTCGCAGAGGACCACCAAAAATTCACTGCTGCGACTGGTGCTGGCCACAGCTTCACTCTGCCGGGCGTAACAATTAGTATTCTGGACGCTTCTGTCCTCCGAACGAAGAATCTGTTCTCTTCCCTAAAATCCACTTCATGTACATAGATTGGTCTCTCCTATGCAGACATTTTCAGCACTTCTCAGCTTGAGCCAAACGGCTTCAGCTTTGAGACTCCTGCCATAAGGACTGCATGCTTTGCAGTCTGTTGGGGATCGTCACCGCCAATCCACAAATCCTCATCGCCAATTGTTATGACAGTGACTACTGACACAGTCAATGATGGTGATCAATCCTTTTATTTAAGATCACAACAGAAAGGAAACTACCCCCAGCTGGGGAACAAACAACTGTCCTCAAGCAAGGCAGCTCCACAACTCACAAGATAACATTCTCTCCAAGAACCTAGTGATGCTGATTGTGATGTGTGGGGGAAGGCCTGGCCTAGCCGTGTGACGCACTTAGTGCCGAGCGAACAAAGCCACAGACACTAGGTGTGGGTGTCCGAGCGGGAACTGCCTTTCGGCGGGCTCCACGCTCGCCTTTATTTACTTGTCCACGTGACCACGGTCACATGGACATCACATCCCTCATCAACTTTTAGATAGCCGTTCAAACATAAAAATCACTTGTATTCAAACAGGTATTCAAACTCGAGAAACTTTCAGATAGCTGTTCAAACATGAAGATCACTTGTATTTAAGCAGGTATTCAAACAGGAGAAACATGGTCCTTCAACCCTGGGAGTCCTCTGTGGCTTCTCCTTCGATAACCACCTCCTACACGTGGGAATATTCACAACTGTTCCCGCTAGGCTGCCATTGACGCGGCCCTCCATGTCCTCTGTCGGGGCTTCTTCCCAGTCTTTCACCCTGACCGAATGTAGACGCTGTTGAGGACATAGCGTTGCAGCCTCGTCGATGGCATTGGCTGTTTTCGAAGCGAGTACCGCTGGTTCCTCTCTCGTTGGGGGGTGTGGGGTGTATCCCCGTTTCTTTCTTCTTTGTCCAGGTGGGCTGGAGCCTCTGGGCTTGTCTCTTCCCCTCGGCCCTCTTGAGGATTATCTGTCTGTATTGGTTGGTCTCCTCTGGTACTGCTTTCTCTTTTCCCTTCCTCCCACAATGTCAGCGGGACTTTTTGGAAGTGCGAGGTGTTTCTTGACACCGACTCACGCCCTCGCGTGGCTGACACAAGGCCATGTTCTCGCCGGGATACTGTCCATGGTTCCGATTCGTACGGCAGTGACATCTTTCCCTTCCGGTTCCGAGTCTTCACTAGTACTGTGTCGCCAACCAGTAGGTCACTGGCCATCGCTCTCCTGGCTAAGTCTTCTCTAGCATTGTGTCGCCGCCTCCTTGTCTCAATGTCTTCCCAGTCGGCTGGTGTCGGTTTCCAGGAGTGGTGCAGGGGCAAACCCCCTTGGATGTGGACCTGGAACATCATGTCCGCAGGGCTAATGTGCGTTGAGGAGTGTGGAGTGAGACAGTAAATGCATTGGAATCTGTAGAGCTCAGGGAGCCACCTGCGGCCTTTATACTTTGCAATTCGGATGGTTTTGTTGATGGACGCCATAAATCGGTCAGCGCCCCTGTTCGCTTACGGCCAGTACGGCATGATGTGATGATGGCGTATCCCTAGATCTTCGTGAAGTGGCAGAATTCCTTGCTTGTGAACGGCGGGCTGTTGTTAATTCTGATCACCGACGGAATGCCATGTGTCACGAACATTTTCTCTAGAGCGGTAATAACTGCTTCTGCTTCTGTGCAGTGGACCGGTTCCACTTCGGGGTACCTTGTGTGCTCATCAATCGCCACTAGCAGGTAGGTCTCATTGGCGATGGTGCAAAAGTCAATGCTGATGGATTCCGACCTGCGGGTGCTTCGTGGTAGTTATTCCATGGGCTCTGGTGATCCGGGGCGACGTGAAGACCGGCAGGCGCTGCAGGTTTCTGCAAGGGCCAATACTCTCTTTTGCATGTGGGGCAGCCAGATACGTGACTTGAGATATGCCAGTGTCTTGACGACACCCTGGTGCCCCTCGTGCGCCAATTGGAATGCTCTCTCGTGCAGGGACAGCGGCAGCACAATCCTGTGCCCCTTCAGTATCAGCCTCTCCACCGATATGGACAACTCATGGCGTATCCCGAATAGCGCATGTAACAGTTCTTGCACTGATTGTGTTCTTTTGGTGACTGCCGACAGGAATGTCTTCCATTCCCCTGTCAGAATAGCAGTCTTTGTGAGCTGCAGGCATGGGTCACCTGCTGTTTCAGACTGAATTTCCTCTAGCGTCATGGCTTTTGGTCTGGCAAGCTCAATGCTTTGGCACACATGCTCTTCTGCAATTTTTGCCGCTTCCTGTTCGGACGCTGTGGCTGCTCGTGGGTGGCGCAACAAGTAATCCGCGGGGTTGTCATCTCCCATGCGGTACTGCACATTCAGGTCGAACTGTTGCACTCCAATTGGTCCAATTGGTGTACGAGGGGCACCAGGGTGTCGTCAAGACACTGGCATACCGCAAGTCACGCATCGGGCTGCCCCAAATGCAACAGAGAGTATTGGTACTTGTAGAAACTTGCAGCGCCTGCCGGTCTTCACATCGCCCCGGACCACCAGAGCCCATGGAATACCTACCACAAAGCACCCGCAGGTGAGAATCCATCAGCATCGACTTTTGCACCGTCGCCAATGAGACCTACCTGCTAGTGGCGATTGATGAGCGCACAAGGTACCCCGAAGTGGAACCGGTCCACTCCACAGAAGCAGAAGCGGGTACTATCGCTCTAGAGAAAATGATCGCGATGGCGGGCTCGCGCTGTTTTTTTTTTTTTTCTCTTCATGCTCCCCGGCCTTACTGCCCAGCACGAGTAGCTCAGTGGGCCTGTGCTGCCGGGGGAGTGCAAACGCCTGCAGCCTCTTCTTCGGGAGGATCCGCAAGGGATCCCTGCCTCGTCACCAGTGTGATGTGTGGGGGAAGGCCTGGACTAGCCGTGTGACACACTTAGCGCCGAGCGAACAAAGACACAGACACTAGGTGTGGGTGTCCGAGCGGGAACTGCCTTTCGGCGGGCTCCACGCTCGCCTTTATTTACTTTTCCACATGACCGCGGTCACATGGACATCACATTGATGAGAAGCATGGCAACCATGGTTCTGATGTCATAGAAGGATCCCTGTGCAGTGAGCTGTGATAACTATATACATTAGTAAGAACATGAAATATAAACACCAGTAGATGCCTATCCTAAAACCGCACTCATTCGATCCATCACTCTTTCTTCTCAGAGATCGAAAGCTGGATGACGGCCAACCACCTCCTAACCACCTCCTACTCAAACCAGGCAAACTGAGATTCTGGTATGTGGAAAGATCACACTCTTCCCTTAACCTACCCTTTAGCCCCTCTCCATAGGCCCACCTCCCTCCACCTCCAACACAGTCAAAAATTTCAGATACATTATGGATGCAGACTTGACCCTATGACATCACATCAACTCCATGGTAAAATGCTGTTACCTACACATTTTCATCCTCTGCTACCTCTTTCCCTACCTGACCGTCCAATATCCAGTCTCTGTGATCATAGATATCATCTTTTATTGTCTAGACCAATTTAATGCCGTATAAACTAGGGGCCCTGCATCACACCTAAAAATGCTCTAACAAGTTCAAAACACGGCCGCAAGACTCCTACTAGCCCTAAGTCCTAGCAAACACATTGCCCACACCTTGCATGTCCTTCAATGGCATCTAAACAGACAGTGATCGTCCCTCAAGGGGATGTGCATCACCAATCAAGCGTTTTACAACAAAGGACCGGCAAACCTGCAGCAAAAATTCACACGCTGCAGGCGTAACAGAAACCTCATATTGGGCTCATCACTTTTTCTTATCATTCCAGTGACACAATCAACCCATAAGGGGTGTTCTCAGTACACGCAACCACCTTCTAAAAGTCACTTACATTAACTATCCACCACATACAAGACTGTAGAGAAGGAGCCAAGTACCCCCACCTCAACCACCTCACCCATATTTGCCTATATGTTGGGAACCAGAGTGTGAGACATGAGCAAAACTATGGAAAATACAGATACCAAGGAGAATCCTGGAAGCAAGGTTCCCATTAAGAAAACCACACCTGCATACAAGACAGTATGATGGCCATATGAAGTAGATCCCGGAAGAAACAGGCCAGATGAATGGAAGAGAAGAATGGTGACATCACACATGAAGCAAGACTGACGTACATAGAAGAGATGCAGAGACAAGAGAATGAAGATAGTCTATAAGGCATCAAGAAAATTTCAAAGATAAGTGACATATTGGGATCAAGATGAAGAAGCTTATGCTACAGAAACGATGGGGATATCAAGTCATTTTACACGTACACATATGCAAAGAAACGCAAGCAGTTGGACTAAGGAAGGAAAGGCCTACTTTTCCAGTGTGTCGCAGTTACAAAAGATTGAATTAACAGGACTGAAACTCTGAAAGGCGAGGCTGAATGAGCCCTTGAAGCCAAGGACGTATCAGGCTGGGGTGAGCAGACATTGGATACAAATCGTGTGAAAGAACGAAACTCCTGTTCAGAAGACAGCGACAAAAACAAGGAAGACATCAGAAGTCTATTAGATCAATTTTGTGGTCTTCAGTCATGTGGACGGATGAAGTTGGACGAACATGACGACCACACCTATGCATGAAGGCAGAGCATGCCTTCACTCACCTGAATTCTCCAGAGCAAAATAACACTCCCAAAGAGAAGTTCAAAGTCCTAATTGACGGCAGACCACCAAGGTGATGATAGATGATATGCTAATTGGTGGGAAGCTATTTTTAAGACTAGCTCACCAGCACCTGGAAGCCCAGCCTGTGTGCTGCTAACGTAGGTGGAAAAGTACTGAAAGAGGTTAGAGTGCCAACCGGGAGGATAGCTAAGCGGCAACGTGCTCACCTTGGAAACAAGACGACACGAAGCAACACAGGTTCGATCCCCGGTTCCGCGATTAGAAACCTCCAGGTATTAAGCACGTAATAAATATGCAACTAAGAGACATATTCTGTAACAGTGCCTCGATGCCCCAGGGCTGTGTGAGCGCTTTAAAAATGCAAATAAATAAATAACCAATTGTAGGGGTCTGCGTGATTAAGAGTCCTATAGTTTGTGTAACCAATGGGACGTTGTGGATTTGATGACGTTCATAGTGACCTGAGGGGAGGGCTTAGTTGCCCGACCTGATGTTCAGGAGACTATCACTTTCTTAGACTAGTATGGAACGTATGCATAGATGTTCCCTTAGACCCAATCACAATAGCCACTAAGTTTTTGTAGTTTGCCACGCAGGATGAAGTTAGTAAATATGTGGGTTTACGTCATTAAAGACGATTTTTTGTTACAAAAGTATGCTTTTTTTAAGATGCATTGAGAGAAACCATGCACTGAGACGTCCGTTGATGTCCGTTGTACTCCCTGTTTTAGATAATTGATATTAAAACAGTTAGCCTTTTGCCAACTACCTGAGTCATCCCCATCCATCTCCAGGCTATTGCTACCTTGTCTTAAAGGGCTGGAGTCTCCCAGTTCTGGGCCACCTCGCCTTTATGGAAGGTACTCAAAACCTGGCTCTTTCCTGCTGCACAATTGCACTCCTGGATCGGACCTCACACCCAATTCGAGTGCTAACTGCCACCTACCCTCCCATGCGGGCAACTCAGGTGCACAAGAGGAATCAGTTAGGTGGATCTTAACAATGCTTCCTGCTCTCATACAATAGGCACAGCAGGACTAATACCAATATGCTTCAGCCCTTCTTCATCGGTCACTGGTGGGCTGCGTCCCACAGAATACAGCTGAGTCGCATGAAAATTTGGAAAAGTGGTTCACATAGCTTGACTCTAATTTGCAACAGCACCCGTACCCATGCTGTGTAATATGGGCTGCTGTCAGAGACCGAGCCATTCTCTACCTTCATTCTATTTAGCTAAAAATGCACAGACACATTTTACCACCCCTTTCATTATGTTAAACACAGAATACGGTCTTCTTAAGGTCGTTCATCCTCACAGCGCTACGAGACCATACCAATGGCAGCAGGCACTATACAAATACCACCTAACATAACATAACACCAGAGCAAGATGTCCAGACACCACGCTGAGCAGACAGAAAGATGAACTGCTCACACACCACGAAGTACAAGACAATTGCAAATTGGTAAAGGAAGAGCGAGAAGAAGAGGACACATCAGAGCAAGATGACCAGACACCACGCTGAGCAGACAGGAGGATGAACTGGTCACACATCACAAAGTACAAGACAATTGCAAATTAGTAAAGGAAGAGCGAGAAGAAGAAGACAGACCAGAGCAAGATGGCCAGACACAACGCTGATCAAACAGGAAGGTCAACAGCACACATCATGAAGTACAAGACAATTGCAAATTAGTGAAGGAAGAGCGAGAAGAAGAAGACAGACCAGAGCAAGATGACCAGACACCACGCTGATCAGACAGGAGGGTGAACAGCTCACACATCACAAAGTACAAGACAATTGCAAATTAGTAAAGGAAGAGCGAGAAGAAGACAGACCCGAGCAAGATGACCAGACACCATGCTGATCAGACAGGAGGGTGAACAGATCTCAGAGGCTGAAAGAACAAATGTGAAATGAACTAATTAAGGACATTACTGATAATTCAAGAGAGATGTGAGTATGTGAACCATTACCCACCAGGAGATGATCCCAGCTAACAGAGCATGAAGTAGGGGGATGAAGGTTAGTTGCCCATAGGTAGATCAATACCAATATGTGGCTAGACCCTGGGATAATAAAGGATACTGTGTGGGTTCCCTGACAATGAGCTAAACTACTAAAGCAGCCAGGAAACCATCTAGAAGATCTGTTGTTGAATTCCATGCAACTCGCCCCTCTTCAAGGCATTACCATTAAACCCTTGCACCCTGGAGATTAGCAAGGGCAACACCCAACTCTAATTGTGCCTCGCCAGCGCTGGTCATTGGGCTGGATTTTCCATGATCCAAGAAAAAAATGCCTCCCTGGTTCCAGTAAATTATTTGTGCCGATTAATTCCATTAATTTCAATAATACTTCATTCGAAACAAAGCCATGAAGACCATAATGCAATTAAAAACAATTAAAATTAGATATGACAAATAAGTTGTTTAGGAAAACTAAGGCTGCGTGTCGGCAGATGGACATGGACCACATATTCATTAAAGCCCCCCGTACAGGTTAACTTTGGACCGTGCAGCAGCTAATAGTTTTTGGGGAACCACATGATGTCACGTGGGTGCAGATCTCAATAATAGAAACGTAACATTCCTATGTTCGTGCGCACGAAGGAAGTGCCCGGAAAGTGCCCAGATTGTGTCTGAAGTGTGCCGCTTGGCTGCATGGACCGTGTTTCAGGAGTTCAACTGTGCTGTGTGACTTTTCTCGAGTCTCTCGAGCAATTTTCTCCTTTAAAATCTGTGGCTCCGCCCATTTCTAATCGTGACTATAAAAATCAGGCCGCACACGCACGAGCACATGCTCACGAGGAAAGTGCCCAGAAAGTGCCAGGATTGGGACCTGAGTGTGACCTTAGCTGCGTGGATCGTGTTTAAGGAGTTCAACTGGCACACTGACATAGCTCTCATCCATGTTTGTTTTAAAGGCGGGTGAAATCACCCAATTTTGTTTTTGGCGGGTGAGACGCCCATTGGAATGAATGGGTGTGCAGGAGGCTTGGCGGGTGAGTCTGCCCTTTACAAGGCGGGTGACAACCGCCAAAAGCGTGTGCGTTGAGAGCTATGCACTGACTGTCCTTTTGTTACATTTCCATTGGACTCGGATACCATCAAGGTGTTGACTATAACTTTCTAACATTATTTACTATCTTTACTTTTAGAGCTATGTGACTTTTCTCGAGTCTCCTTTAAAATCTGTGGCTCCGTCCATTTCTACTTGTGACTATAAAAATCAGGCTGTGCGCGCTCGCACAAGGGAAGTGCCCGGAAAGTGCCTGGAGCGTGCTGCTTAGCTGCGCCTCTCCGGGCACCTCCCTGCAGATTAGTTTGAACAAAGTTAAAGACCCTTTCTCAACCTTAAACATAACTTGTTATTTATCTGTGTTTCTTTCTGTCTTTTTTTGGGAAATCTTTAAACTTCGAACAAACAAGCATGACCTCTAGTGTTTACTCGTTGAAATCAGGGATGCCGTCCACGGCTTACACGAGTAACACTGGCTTGAATTGTTCTCAGAACTCCTTGAGAACTTCGATAGCTGCCGCAGCTATTACGACCCGTTGCGGGAAACCCCAAATACGATCATTCTCAAGGGGCCCCGACATCCAAACCTATCATCGCCCAAATTTGTTTTTATTAAAACATTGTTTTAGTTGATAAATCAATTTTTTCAATAAAACTTTTACAATCACAAAATCATTACAACATCGCAAGGAGTACATAGGAATTTTGATAAAATAGAATGAGCTTACTAGACCCGAAGCAGTATAAAAATTCAACAGTATCAAAAGGTCATTGCAAACACCACATATTAGTTCATAATATCTTAGAACTATTAAAAGGACAGTAAGGTGCATAGAGAACATGAGAAAGAGAACAGATAAAAGAATTCATCAGCTAATTAATAAATGTAACATCATCCTAAAATAGCTAAACCAGTCATTCATAAAAGCCGGACATCCATTTTACAATTATTCATATTCATAGCTCAGTTGAATTTCAAGAGGGGAAAATAAACCATTTAAGTGGAAGGAAAAATAAGGGATAAAGAATAAAAAGAACAAATACTCTTATCATTCCTTAAAATCAGACCAGGGTCCTCTATAGGTAACAATTAAACAACTCTAAGTGGATTAATACACTCCTTCAGGATCTTCACGCTTTAGACTTAAAATACTCGCAAAATTCACTCGGATCACCATCACATAACAGCAGCTCATAGATTCAGTTTTAAAATAAAATTTACAGTCGCAATTACCAGAGAGACTGATGAAGCATTAAAGACCTCATGCCATAGTTGTTCCTTGGTTAACAGAGGTCTTTCTTTAAAATAATTTATCAAACATTGTTTCCTTTGATCGAGCAGCCCGTCACATTCCGCGATTAAATGAGCAGTTGTCTCAGGCTCATTATCCCTTTTACAGAATCTGCAGTTGGTCGACAACACCTGAACTTTCGCATAGATGGTCAGTCTAGTTTTAGTTGCTAAGAGATTAAAGCGGAAGCGTAAAAATGTGTCTGCATAGGTTCTATCGGGAAAATGTTGAATGTACAGTGGAATCACGTTTAGTGCTTTGCATAAAAAAGAGCCAGCTTTAGACGCATTATATTTTGAGCATCTAATTCCAGTTCTGATCCAATCATTCCTATAAAGCTTTAATTTAGCTTTGTTTGGAAATTGAATTAATAGATCTAATTTAATATCTGCAGCATCTAAAAGAGATTCGCACTGAACTTTCCACTTAGACAAAGGAGGGTTATTGGGATTTTTTAACAGATTTTTCAAGACCGGAAACAAGTTCTTGGATGAGGTAGGTGGAAGGTAAATCTTTCTATAGAGGGCTACCATTGCCCAATGGACTACCACTTCTAAATATATTAAACCCATTTCATAGAGAATAAGAGCAATCCGAGTGCTAGCAGGGACTGGTAAAATCATTTTCCAAAAAATTCCTTCTAAAATATCCCAGTTCACTGCTTTATCCATTATTTTAGTCTGGGCACCATACGTAATAATAGGTACAGCTTTTTGTAGATAATATTTTCGAGAAGGCAACAAGGACATTTTTACAAATTTCCTCTGAATAGCCTTTGCCTGTATTGCGAGCATTCTCATTCTCATTAACAGTTCTTCTTTATAAGATTTCTCTAAAGGGTGCAAATTAACGTTGACCCCAAGATATTTATAGGAGGACGTGTGCACTAGAGACTGTTTGGCAAGGACCCAGTTCAATCTAGTTTTGGAACTTTTCCTGACATTATTAAATATTAAAACATTCAATTTTTTTGTATTAGTTTCCAGGTTATTTTGTTCCGCGAATAATGACAGGGCCGTTAGCTTCCTTTGAAGCCCAATCGGAGTCAAATCAAAGAGAACCAAATCATCTGCATAAAGTAAATACTGGATGTGATTGGTTCCCAATTTTGGAGGGAAGGCGCAAATATTTTTCAAGGCCTGATAAAAATCGCTAATGTAAAAGTTGAATAAAATAGCGGCAAAGGGACAGCCTTGCTTTAGACCTATATTCGTTTCAATCAATTCAGAGAGGAGACCATTCGTTGTAAATTTAATTCTGATCGATGTATTAGAATAACACTGTTGAATTATAAATAAGATATATGACGCACAGTTCGCTAGGATAAGTTTATTCCATAAAATATCTCTCTGGACTGAATCGAAAGCTTGTTTAAAATCAACAAATGCAACATAAATCAGGTGTCTATCTTTTATTGCTTCTGCTTTGATTGCTGAGATTATTGTTAGATTTAGCGCAGTCCCAATTCCTGGGACAAACCCAGATTGATGTGGATCCATTAAGTCATCGTTTATAAGCCATTTTGTAAAGTCAACTAATAAAAGCCTTCCTAAAATCTTACCTGAGGCATCTAAAAAAGCGCAATAGGACGATAATTGCAGGGATTGGTTCTATCACCCTGTTAAAAAATTGGAATTACAATAGCAGTCTGCCAAGATAGCGGGATATCCTTGGTCTTAATTACAATTTTAAATATTTGATATAAGACCTTCGCCCACACCTCAGGATTGGATTTAAAAATAAAGTTTGTGAGCATGTCAGGGCCCGGAGCCCTTGAGGTGCTGAGTTTTTTAATAATCAGTAGAATATCTAAGGGATCAAGCTTAAATTGAGATAAGTCAGAGAGCTCGCAGTCAATATTTAGAGTGTGAGCTTTCCAAGCCATCTCATCAATGCCATTAAGTTGAGTCAATTTAAGGGCGTTCCCAGAACCAGAGTTAATTATTCTCCAAATCTCAGAAGCAGCTTTTTGTAATAGTGCTTTGAGCATTGATTCAGCTTCTTTTTGTTTCAAGGTATGGGTAATGTGTCCAATTTTATTGTTATATGCCATCTTCACTGACTTCTTTTGCAACATGCTTCCATTTTTGGAAAGCCTACGAAGCGCTATATGTAATTCTTTTTTAAGGTCATGGATGGCAGAATTCCATTTATATTTGTACGTGAAATTTGGTTTGTTACAATCATTAATTGATTGGGCGATTATCATAATACAGTCATTATAAAAAGTCAGCAAATTCGGTACATTGTCTTCGGCCAGGTGCGCAACTTTCCAATGTAGTGAAGAAATTTGTTTAGGGTTCCACCAAATCCGATTCTGGGCGTTGTTGATTTCAAAGGACCATTAAGGACAAGGACTGGGTCGACCAAATGGGGGATCCATGCAACTTCCAGCAGATTGTGATCACTCGCTTGTGTAAGAATAACTTGGAAAGCAGAAACCAACCTATTAGCATGTTTTGAAATATACACATAGTCGAGGATAGAACTGGAGTGACCTCTAGACCAAGTTGGACGAGGAGGGGAGTCATTTGCATGGGAACCATTGAAATAACAAAATTGTCTCATTTTCATTACCCGAGCCCATTCATCCGCTCTGGATCCCAGCCTATTAGAGGAGTTTAGGAGATTCATGTTAAAATAACCAGCAATAATGGTAAATGCATTATTAGCATCTAGCAGTGCTTGATCCAAAAGGGACTCCACCTTACTTATAAACAAGGATTCTGTTGCTGACAAGGGATTCCAATATATATTCAGAACTGTCACCATTGGAAAAAAAGGGTGGTTACTGTTTTGAGTCCGAATGATGACTGGTTGAATCCCATGGTGGGGAGATGTCAATATTTGTGTGGATAGTTAAAAGTCCAAACGAACTGCAATTAAGACGCCGGCCGCCTATCTACCCCTGGATGCCTTCGAAGCCGGCACTACGGCAACGGAAGGGTCCAGCCAAGTAGGAGTCTGCAACATCCAAGTTTCTTGCAAAAGTATTAAATCATATTTTAAGAGTAATTTTGCTTTAGAGGTTAATAGATGGGAAAATCCACGGGTATTCCAAGATACCATGGAACATTCTCGATAAACTCCTAAGGCTGGAAGCTAGCGATTGGACCCTTGTCCCATCTTGTTCTGGGCTAACCAGGCCCATTTAGATGGCACCGTTTGTGGAGGTATAGATGACACTGGTTTGCAATTACAGCAATTATAGGGTTCACCCAACTCGCTACCAGCGGGGACATCACCACTCTTCAAGGTGGAGGCAGGGATTATGGCAGCGTTAGTTGAAGAGGGCTCGACAATATCTAACGCCAGACCTTTATCAAGAAGGAGATGTCTCTGCTGCCAAAAGTAGTTCTTAATTATTACTGACGGGATTGTTATGTCCACTAGATCTTGCTATGCAGGCTTCGGATAGGAAACCCTAGCAATATCTTTAGAGCTAATGTGACGAAGAGCAGGGATAATCTGAAATATTGCCAAGATTGTCGATCTGCTAGGAAATGAGTCAGAGTGGACCTGATCAACTATAGTGATTCTTCTTATTTCATCCTGGAGATTTTCCTGATTGTTAGAAACACTTACTGCTAAGCAGGAGGGTGGATCCGTTAAGATAGGATTGGAATCGGTCAGGTCAGCACTAGGCAGGATGGGGTTACTCAGCTCGTTTCTGGCAAGATTTGCAGTGGGCGAGTTTATGAACGGTACTCTTGAAATTAGATAATTTCTTTTTTGTTCGAGAGTTCTAAAAGCCAGTCCATAAGAGTTTAGAATAACGAAGAATTTTGGGCTCTTAGGTTGAGGAATCCAAAAGTTCTCATGCAGACTTTGATGAATCACCTCCTGCAGACTTTAATTTTCATGAGAGTGCACCGAGAGATTCATCAGACCGGTTTTAGGGTCAGTTACGTCTACTGTTACTGGCAGATAAGAGGCAGCAGTAGCCGACGCCGACAACCCCATCTCTCCTTCTGATGTCCTCGCTCTTGACTGAGGGGATTTGGAGCACTCTGGGATCTCAACTTGAGAAGGATAACGTACATTTTTATCAGGTTCTGTCTTCTCAGGTGGATCAGGAGGGGAGGTTATATCAGAGAGATTAGCCACAAAGGCTTTAGATTTAGATTTTGTTTTTTAATTTTTTTCAGAATTGGAAGATTTTTTGTTTTTTTCTGTTTTGTATACTCAGAGGGGGAAGTGAAATCCAAGTCTCTACCAGATGTTCTTTTTCTATTTCTTTTTCTTTTTCTGCGATAGTTCTGAGAAGGGCAGTAGAAAACATCATATAATTGGATCGCCGGACCAGGAAATTCAGAGATCACCTCCTTAGGATTATTCAATGGAGCCTCAGAGAGGTCAGGAGCAATCTCAACGACTGACCTCTCTGTTTCCGATTTTGTGGATGGGGAAGTCAAAGGATTTGTTCCGCTTCTATGGTGGGCATTGGAGACAATTTCCATACACCAGCTTCACATGCTCCCCGTGAGGCAATATCCAGCATGTATGGTAAATTCATAGCCAACCAATCTAGTTTGTTCATCCTCAAAGCAGTCGTGTTTTCTTGAGAAGAAGCTTTTGCTTCAAGTATTTCAAACAGTTTTGTAAGAGTAAATATGGAGGTATTGATAGCCTTTAGCGCCGACTCCAATGTCTGGTTGTTTACAGCCAGAAAGCCAAATGACGGGCGAGCCAATGGCTTGGCAAAAGAAGAGTCAGAGGAAGCATTTGAGGGAGGCGGAGATATAATATCATCTGGAGCATCAGTCAGATAAAGGTCCGGAGAAATAGAGAGCCTATCATCCTTGAATGACAAACAGGTATCTTCTACCATAGGAACTGAGGCCAAAACTATTTTTTGAGTTGATTGAGCTAGCGGGAGATTTGGATTTTGGGGGGCATTCTGGAATTGAGATGAGGGCATGCTTTGAAAAATCCCTGAATTATTCATAGGAACTTTACTAGAGAGAACCTGGGAATATAGAGGGATAGGAGTCAGGGGGATCATTAGTTGGGAAGAGGCACGCTCCATTTCCGAAATAAGAGGCACAATAGCATCAAGATTCACTTCTCCAATCACATCCTGACACAGCTTACCATCAGATGCTAGTTCATGCATTGTATGATCAGACAGAAATTCGGCTGGCGAGCATTCATTAGAAGCTATTGTTTGTAATCCAAAAGGTAGCCTTTGTATACCTATGAATGGCAAAAGATGAGACGAGCCCCGGGCTGTACTGTCCATAACACCCGCAATATGAAGGCCCGATCTTAAAGATACAGGCATGCGATATGGGTGACAAGAGGGCATACCAGCAGTAAGTCTCATCATTTTTAAACACTGAGGTTAAGTAACCAGAATTTAAATGAGGCAGGGATGTTAGGAAATATTTCATAATTGTATGTATTTTCCCTCCATGTGGCAACCCCCTAACTTTTTGCTGCTGTTTTACACCCTGATCTAGACTTTGCCAGAGAAGCGCAGCCTTCCGCCGCACTCCTCTGGACTTTCGCTCAATTCTTATGGGGAAACTGACATGCCCTTAAAACAGTCAGTACTGGGAGACTTTGTTTCCCTTAGTCCTTTCCTCATGTTGCATCTTTTGTGCAACATGAAACAAGAGTGCACCGTAACTTACATTACCGCGCTCTTGGGCTTCTAGTCATTCCAAAGGCCATAGAAACTCTTGCTGGACTAATAATGAACTGTGCAAGTATGTCACAGACAGGACTGGTGACAGCTATCATATTCATTTGTGTTTTGAACCCTTTCTTTTGCCATGTTATCCGTGCTTACCGCGTTTGGCACAAATAGGTGGCCTGGCTCCCAAAATGGCCATGCCATGAGGTTCTTTGTCCTGTCTGCTGACCGTCTTGCCCCTTCACCTTCCCACAGATCGAACCGACCCGAGGCCATCCTTATTTGGTCATGCACTTTCCTGCGAAACCCCCAAGCTTTTGCGGGATTCTGCAAGCCTTGTGTGTGCCTCCAGGATGTGGGCTGGGATGTCTGTTCCCAATACACATCCTTGGTGCCAGAGAGTCTAGAGTGTCCTGAATGCCTGGGACCACCGTGGTCCGTGATAGGTCCACGTATGGTGTGAGTGTTCGTGAGCAGATCTCCTATTGGGTCCTCTCCGTTTTGGCACGAAGGGAACTTTGGATAAAAGGAGGCTGAAAACACCACTACCATGTCGATCTCCTGAGTTCACACCGAACAAGGGATAAGGAGCCAAGTATCCTGCAAGAAGAAGATGAGTCGAGGAACCGCTCGTGATCCGCTGAAGGTTTGGCACCCTGAACTGCTGTCGTCCTGCGAGACCCCTCTGCATCTGATCGTCCTAGAAGGTCTGCAAAGGCGCTTCGACCCGTTGGAATAGTGGGATCAACTATTCTCGGCACCTTCATCAAACCCTGCAAGTAAGCTTCTTCAGAAGTGTCCCTGGGCCAACCAGTGGGCTGACCAGCTTACGCAGGACGTTTTGCTCTGTCACCGCTGCCGTTTCGGGGAAGCCCCCGAAACTTGGTTTACTACGTGCTCTGCGTCCACGGCACCCTCACACCGAATTTCGTACACTTGGCATTCCCAGGTCTGAAGTGAGACGAGTGCGCCCGGACCAGAGTAAACGCGGTTGCCGTGTTGCCCTGCTGTGGTAACAACCTGTGCACGTCCGCTGCATTTGGGACACCCTCGACCCTGCATCCTGCTACACAGAATCTACCCGGTGTCGAGATGTCCTGATGATCGCAGCTGAACCTGCCAGCATCGTGAACTGAACTGGCGAAGTCTGGGTCTGCCTGCGTCGGGAACCTGTGAGTAGTCCATACCCCAACCAGTGGCCCCTCGCACAGGAGCCCATTTCTTTACTTCCGCTGTTGCGAAATAGCGACTCTATCCCACACTCTCACTCTGCCGCTGCCCACAAGTGGAGGCCTTACTTGAGTAGTGGGGACTTGTTCCGCATCACTTCATTCACCTTCCTGAACTGCCTGATATCCGTGAATAGGCCCTCTTTTGTCCATTGACACCAGCGCGTGTGGGTACTTTTGAGCATAAGGCTCCTCTCTTTGTAGGGCTCGTACTTCCTCCTAGTTAGGTGTATTTCAGATGTCGAACTGGGCCTAATGATTACATGCACTGCCTGTTTTCCTCCCCATCTAGGTGGTCTACACAGTACGTGCTCCTAACTCCTTAGACCCCTCGGTCTTGTATATATATTGTATTGATTGTGATGTGTTGGTTTACTTTAGTATTATTGTGATTCTTTGCTATGGTCGATGTTACAAAGGCCTTGTAATAAATGTGTCTATATTTTTGATATAACACCTGTCTGGAGGAATTTGTAAGTGTCCTTGCTTTGTGTGCTCATTGCAGGCTTTCAGTCACCCTCACCCCTCTTGAGACTTAGTCTTGACCGCCGCCATCGATACCCTGATTGGTCTGGCTTGTCCAGAGGTTACCCTGTTCCAAGAAACTAGGCTGGCCTTCTGAACATCTGCCCCTCCAGGCCTCCAGGTCCGAGTTCAGAAACCCATTTTAACAAGGGAAAGTAAAGAAAGAGAGAGGAGGGAAACGTTTTTTTTAATTGGATAAGTGTATAGAGAAGAAAAATAAATACTGGCAGGGTTGAAACAAGGGGTTAAAAACAGAGAAATTAGGGCAATGGCTCAACTAGTAAACAGCGATTCACCTACCACTGCGTAGGTTATCAGTCAATTGTCAAATTAAATATGCGCCTAACAGGATTACAGCACTTTTACCGAACTGGTAACAGCACAGGCTTAGTGAATAAAAGTAGCAAGGTTAGTGTTAGGTGGGACCCTCCTGGTTGCGTTGCCCCTTTAAGGGGATGTATTTTCCTCACGTGTGTGGCCCCTTTAAGATGGGCCATGACTGTGTCATGGCCCAAGCTAATAAAAGGAGCCTCTGCAGGCACGTGAGACAGAGCGGCTGCAGACTCCCAAAGAGGAACGACTGAGTCCGTGTCTCATTATCCATGTAGGCCACAGGCCTACACGTGGAGGCACAGGCCTGCACGCCCAGACACTGAGGGACCCGTCTGCCAGGATGGCAGCCGAGGTCCACTCAGTCAGAGGCCTGGCAGGCTGTGACCCCACGCCAGGGTGCCAGGGCCCATGGCACCCGGGGCCATGCCGGACATCCACGGCAGACCCCCACCCCCACACATAGTGGGACTGCACAGCGCTAGCAGAGATAGCGCCCAGGGGCGCCCGCCGGATGACCATGGCCGGCGACCCCCAACAGTTAGTATCAAGCAGGGTGATCAAATACTAAGCAGTGCTTCCCTAACACCTACGACGCGTAGTTGGATATTGGTCGTGTAAGTATCTGTTAGAGTAAAAGTGCAATGTCTAAGCCGCGCTAACAGCACAAACCAAAGTGCTCCATTGCGGGTCCCTGAGTTCGAACGGAATATAGCCTGCAAGCCCGATCGGCTGCAGAAACCACTGACAAACACGTACCAGTAGCCGGCCTCTAGAGCCAGTTTACAGTGATTCAGGGGCACTCGAAGATCAAAGATCAAAACAAGAGCACTTATATTTCTAAGGAAGGCCCACGAATACTAAACAGAGCAGAGAAACGACAAGACAACGGGGCAACGGTCAGCGGACAGCTGACAGTACTCGTCTGGTACTCGTTCGTGGTGCGTGCGCTGGTATGCACGGACCATGCAATTTAAGGCACTTCCTGGTGACATAGGGGGACGGGGTTCCAAAAAAGATAAAAATACCAATTATATACTTGTAAGAGGCTCCAAGGTAAAATAGAGTCACTATAAATTGACTTAGGAGTACCCAAAGTCCAATGGTAATAAGCACAGGAGGTGAAAGTCCATCAACATGAGGATTAATCCAGCGACGGGCGACAGGCAGAGACTGCAGCCGAACAGCTGACAATACTCGTCTGGTACTCGCTCGTGGTGCCCAAATTTCACGGTGTCCACTACACCATTGATTATAGAAGAGAGTCAAGCAATTATAATGACACAGAAACGCCAATGTGTTGGTAGAATCCCGCATTGTCAGAACTCAATCCCTAAACCTAATGAGTCACAAGATTTATGTAAAACGTATTCTGCCCTGGAGGCGGTGTTTTTGCCTTCCAATTCAATACTTGTAAATGCAGACAACATAGTGAACCATTTGATCTCACCTTCCAAAAACATTCTTGTTATGCAAGGAGAAACAATTCAGAGGAATTTTTTTCCGGAGCATGCAGTAATGACATCAGTAACCTGGCACAGAATTGTTAAACCATTGCTGAATGCTGATCACAATTTAAGGGAAGAAAGTAAAAAGGAGGTTGAATTTGTTCAATCTAACTAGGTCTGTGTGGAGGAAATGGTACAAGTGGGACATGGTTCCTAGGGTGCTAACTGTTTGTTGAATTAATTTCAACCAGCTTTAACCGAGGTTCATTTTGATATGAATGAGCAAAACTTGTCACAGTCGCCATTAATGTTTGCTCAGTCTTTAAATCATTTGTCCCCTTTATCCCTTTCCTTTGTAAACCCAACCCCTAGAAGTGCAAATAGACCGTCGCTTGTCTCACCAAACATCCGTCCACACCAACATTTTTCAGTAAAAGAGTCTGGGGTTAACATTACGCCAACAGCTTTGAACACTGCCCTTCTCTCTATAGCACGACTATACAAAACCTTGGATCAGAAAATCGGAATCCATCAGAGATAATAACAAAAATATTTGAGCAGAATATGTTGATAAGTGAGTACTTTAGAAGTTGTCCCCCACCAGCCTCCACTCTGGGGGGGCCAAAAGATACTGAAATAAAAAACATTGAAAAAGGAAATGAAATGCTAATACTGCAGTTCAGTAGTGAAACAACATCTACACCACAGACAGCAGAACCAACGGAAATGCCTGCCTGTGAAAGGGAAACTGCAAATTTAAAAGTAACACATGTAGTTTTTGTTGAAGGATTGGGAAATAGTGAACCAAGAGAGGTGGCCATTTCTTCAAAGCCACCCAAATTCACCCCTACCTTCAAGATATTCACTGGCATTCTGAAAAAAAGAAAACCTTAGCAAATAGTACACAACCAAAAAAGTCCAAAAATCAATCTCGGTCAAGACGATTTATTACTAACCTAACTACACATATTGGACAAAAATCGAAAACTAAAGAAAGAAAAAGACAAGCAAATACAATCGCCAATCGGTGGCAAAATCAATGTGGCAACTGGACCTGGGCTGGACCTAGCATATCAGCCACTGGATGATTTAGTATTGGTCAGTAAGGCACCAGGGGCCTTTGATTTTCATCTTGTATCTGCGCTAGTGGTTGGTACAATGAACCATTTAACATTGTGTTATGTCATGTGAACGGTTGCGCAATTCCTGGCAATATTGGAGCTTTATTTAAAGAAATGTAGGTTTGCCCGCGATTTCTGTATTTCGTCTCACATGTGTTCTACTGTAAGAAGTGGTTGAGGGATCACAAAAGAAGCTACTTCAGTTTCGGAACCCCTCTCCCTCACCTTTTGTTTTCCTCTGGCTCTACCAGAAATGTTGTCAGGCCTAGTACAGTAGTCGCCTGTCTGTTTCCATTTCCTTCCCACTCTCCCCCTCCCTTCCTTATCTATGTCTTAGCTCTTGCACTATCTGAAATGTAATCAGGCTGTGTACGATAATTTCACATCCTTACTGTTCATGGCCTGTAAGAATGTTCTATTTTCCCTTGTTCACTCCCTTGTCTTGAAGTGCTTTTAAACACATTGTGTATAGGCGCCATATAAATACAGTATCATATCATATCATATCATATGAACAGATACATTTTCATTTTTTTTTACACATATGATATATCGTAACATTTTATACAGTTGAATTTCCCTCATAAATATTGGCCCAAGATTGATCAATTGATCAGAGGCATAGTTTGTGATTTCATTTCTCCTCTTCAGATATCCGTTCCTGTGAATATCTTTGATAAATGCAGTTAATAGGTGTCTGGAATCCTCGATTATTGTGTTACACAACCTACATAACCTTTGGGAATAGGGAATGCCCCTCCATGCCCCAATCCTTGAATATTAACAGAGTATCTTCAATCTGAACATCATTATGAACCTTCTTACATTTATATTATAGTGGTTAGTGAGATATCTACCAGGAGATTCTACCGGGAAGCTTTGTTTGGCATAATGAGTATATTTTTTCAACTTATTCGATTTGGTAATTTTAGCATCCCGATCCCACCCATTTGCAAGATTTTAAATTTTCTTCTCCATGACTGACATAGTTTCTCAGCCTCATACATAAAACTAATGTCAATAAAAAAAAAATGAGGACATTGTTTTTCCATTCATTGAAAGGACATCCTATCTTGTTGGCACTTAAAATATTACCGAAATCCGAGAAGATAGACTACTCATCTTGCATTTTCAACAACATACGGATATAAACAATTCCCATCCTTATTCTCTTTTGTGTAGGAAGGCATAGCAAGCTCAGTTCACAAATTATACCCTAAACTGGCATATTTTTTTTAAATAAACTAATACTCTCCACCATTGCTTTCCTTCAAGTTGTCCAATCCACAGTTTCCAAGCCATAAGATAGGCAGGGGATTAAACTCGTTTTGTACAGCTTTAATAAACCTTCAATTGATAAGGTACAATTGTGAAGATTGGACACAATGTTATTAAATAAATGCAGTTTCACTGAGAATGTATAGTCTTATTCCCAAGATAACTTTTATTATCAACATACAACTTTTCTAATAAACTTTTTATGCTTTCTTTAAGATAACCCAATAAAAGGATACAGGCGGTCTTCGGTTATCTTCGGGAGGGAATCGAGTTCTTTTTGGCCAAGCGAAATTGAATATCTCAGGTAAGTCTGTATCGGTTTTCGTGTCTTCCTTTCTTTAATGTCTATAATATAGGTTGAATCTCTTCTCCTTTCCCTTTGTTCAGACTCACTTCTTTTCCTTGTCTTCCTCTTGCCCTGGTCAAGAGTTTTCTATGATAATTAGTCTCTTCTCCTTTTCTTTAATACTTGTCACCCTCTTTGTTCTCTTCCCTCTTATAATAGTCTATATTCAGGATTTCTCAACATACACCTCGGCATTTGGCATCTAGTTGCTAGCGCACTGGCATCTCCTCAAGAACTCGTAGCAGGTTATTCTTTAACTCATGCGTAGCGCAACGGCGCCCTCCTTTCAACCTCATAAATCGTCTACGTAAGGTTTTAGCAGCAGCCGTTCAATTACTCTTATAGCGGTGCTCGTTCTCTCATAACAATCGCTTACCGATAATCCGCTGCATTACTTTAATGGGTCTTCAGAACGATCCTCCGCTGACACTCCCCTGCTTCGTTTCTTCGTATTGGTCCCTGTTAGTTCACGCCTCTTCCGAATATCGTCTTCGGTCCCCTCGATCCTCCGGCGAGAACTTTCTCTCTGTCTCACCTCCAGGTTATTTCTAGGAGACCGTCACTTTCGCATCCTCTTCTCACTCGGGACAAACGATCAGACAATCGACTTGGATTCCACCGCTTCGAAAGGGTTTTTTTATTCCCGGGAGGTTCAGCGAATCATCCGCTGCTCGTCTCGGCCTGATCTCCGCTGCCACAAGTTCCGCGGCGGTCACTCCCCTCGGCAGATCATCTTCTCCCCTCGCACTCGGACTCTCGCTTTCTTCGCTTTCTCTCCGCCTCACCTGGAGCCAAGTCCTTAGCGATTTCGAACTATCGCTTAAGATATATATACAGTTTATGAACTTCTGTTCTTCTCGGTGCAATGGCACAACTCCATTTCTTTTTCCTGCTCTTCTAGTATGCCCAGCTCCAACCGTCCTCCTTCAAAGCATCATCCTCCGTCTCCTGGTAACCAAAAAGAATGAAAACAAAGAAAGGACAATTGTTGCCATCACAGTCATCTCCCTGAAGTCTTCTCTGCGAGTGGCCCGGTGACCTGTCAATTACTCCCTTTCTTTAGATCTCAACAATTAACCCTTCATATGGACTTTCTGCCTAGTATTAACAGAGCCTGAGCCAGCGGGTGTCTTTGTTATGAAATCTGTCTCATTTTTATCACATACCCTCCCCTCTAGTCCCTTACGTTTGGTAAGGGGATTGTTTCGGGATAAAAAATCTGCCTGGGCCATTAATTTTCCTGGACGATGAACTGTCTTGAACGTAAAAGGTTGTAGTGATAAAAACCATCTTAGTACTCGGGGATTAGTATCTTTGTTACGCGCCAACCATACAAGAGGTGCATGATCTGTCACCAGAGTAAACTCTCTTCCCAACAAGTAATAGCGTAGTGCTTCTATGGCCCATTTCACTGCAAGACATTCCTTTTCAATGGTAGCATATTGTTGTTCATGTGGTAAGAGCTTCCTACTTATGAAAAGTACGGGTTTCTCTGATTCATCTTGCCCCTGAAACAATACCGCTCCAAGCCCTGTTCCAGAGGCATCTGTGTGTAAAAAGAATGGAGCTGAGAAATCTGGACATTTTAAGATGGCTTTTTCAGATAAAGCATTCTTTAGATTATTAAATGCATTCATTGTCTCTGTCGTATACCAGTCTTTCTTCTTGCTAGAAGAGTTTTTCAACAAATCTGTCAGAGGTGATGCTATTGTTGAAAAATGGGGTATGAACCTTCTATAGTACCCAATAAAACCAAGAAAGGCTCGTACTTGTCGGAGGTTTGTAGGAAATTGTAGGCTTTTTACGGCTTTCAGCTTGTCTTCTTGTGGTTTAATCATCCCCTGTCCTACAAAGTATCCCAAATATCTCGTATAGAAATTAGCCATGAATGTTTTCTTTGGATTTATGTGTAGACCAGATTCTTGTAATAACCTAAGTACATTTTCCAAATGGGTTAAATGTTCGTCCCAAGTTTGACTGAAGACAATAATATCGTCAAGGTATGCTCCTACATATTCTTCCTGTCCTCTAAGGATTGAATTCATGAGCCTTTGAAATGTTGCTGGTGCCCCATGCAACCCAAACGGTAGGACTGTAAATTGGAACAGACCTGATGGTGCGGCAAACGCAGTTTTTTCCTTATCCTCGGGGAGCAATGGTATTTGCCAATACCCTTTGGTTAAGTCTATAGTTGTTAAGAATTTAGCTTTTCCTAGCTTGTCTAGTAAATCTTCGATTCGTGGCATAGGGTAGGCGTCGAACTTGGAAATCTCATTCAACTTCCTAAAGTCCATGCAAAAACGAACCGTTCCGTCAGGCTTCGGCACCATTACTACAGGGGAGGACCACTCACTATGAGAGGGTTCTATTACTCCCATCTCCAACATTTCTTTGATCTCCTTATTGATAGATTGGAGTTTTGTCTCTGGAATTCTATAGGGTCTAATTCTTACTACTTCTCCTGGCTGAGTTACAATACGATGACATACCATGTTCGTTCTCCCCGGTAAGGACGAAAAAATATCTGTAAATCTCCTTACCAACCCGAGCAGTTCTTCCTTCTGTAACTCAGATAGATTTGGATTTATGTTTAACGCTTCCAATCCTAAATCTTCTTTTAACCTTGGAAAAGGTTCGAAAGATGTTTCTTTAGTATTAATCACTGCCACTGTCGTTATAGGTTCTACCCATTTCTTTAGTAGATTCACATGATAGGTCTGTGTTGGGAACCTTCTGTCATTTTGTCTCACCTTGTAGGTTAGTGGACCTAGTACCTCTTCAATTTCATAGGGTCCTCTCCATGCCGCCAGCATCTTGTTCTCAGACGTCGGGAGTAAGACCAACACTTTATCTCCTTTGTTAAATGATCTTAATTGAGTGTTTCTATTGTAGTAGTATTCTTGTTTGGTTTGTGCTTGTAACAGATTTTCTTTGGCTATGTTTTGTAGCTTTTCTACCCTTTCCTTAAGTTGGTATGCATATTCAGTAAGTGATATCTCTTGACTCGGCTCCTCTTCCCAGTTCTCCTTCAAAATATCGAGTAGCGTTCTCACTGATCTACCAAACAGAAGTTCAAAGGGTGAAAACCCTGTCGATGACTGGGGGGTATTCCTTAAGGTAAGGAGTATCCATGGCAGCAATCTGTCCCAATTCTTTCCTCCTGGTTCCCCTGTTTTACGCAGCATTTGTTTTATGGTTTGATTGTACCTCTCTACAAGGCCATCAGTTTGAGGATGATAGACAGCGGTTTTTAAATGCTTCATTTGTAGAATCGTACACACTTGTTCCATCACTGACGACATAAAGTTGGATCCTCTGTCAGTAACAAACTCCTTGGGTATCCCTACTCGACTGATAAAGGGAATCAAGGCATCACATATACTTTGGGCACTAGTAGACCTAAGAGGAAAGGCCTCTGGATACCTGGTAGCATAGTCGACAATCACTAAGATATATTTATGGCCTCTGGATGAAGGTTCTAAGGGACCAACAATATCTAATCCAATCCGATGGAAAGGTTCCAACACGACTGGCATCGGCTGTAAAGGTGCTTTCCTTACATTGGCTTTATTTTTCTTCTGACATTCTGGACATGCTTGGCAGTAACGAGCCACCTGAGCATACAGCCCCGGCCAATAAAACCTGGCAAGGATTTTCTGTGTGGTCTTCTCAGTTCCTAAATGGCCTTCACCAATTTGTAGGTGGGCCACTTCCAACACTGTTTGATAATACTTCTGGGGTACTAGCAACTGTTTCAGAATGGTTCCAGTGGCATCCTTGCTAGTTCGATAGTATAATCCTTTTTCTTTAACAAAAGATGGACCATTTCCTGATAGCCCTGAGTTAACGGCAGCCCTAGCATTTCCTAATAATGGATCTATTTCTTGTGCCATTCTGAAAGAATCTCCCGCTTCATCAATTTTCCAGTCAATTGCAATGGGACAAACATTTTTTTCGGCCCAAACCTTCTTTAACTTTCTTAAGTCCGACTTCCCTTTCTTTTCTTTAGTTAATGGCTCTGCAATGGTCTCATGGGCAAAAGGGGCACTTCTTAACCAATTTTCTTCTATTGACTTTATGATCCGTGAAAAATTGGGAACATCGGACCCAATAAGTAGAGGCTCTGGTAATACTGGCATTAGGGCGGCCCTCACCTCCATCTGTTCCCCGGCTACTTTTAACCTAATCTCTTTGGTCGGGTATGGTTTGACATCTCCATGGACACAACGTATGGGAATTAGTGTATTCGAGTCCCCAGTATTCCCCACAAGTTCTGTACTTACAACTGTTTGCAAACTGCCGGTATCCACCATAGCTCTTGTAGGTTTCCCATCAACTTCTGCTTCGCAAATATAGGAATATGAGGATTTAGGGATTGTCGTTCCTTCTTGATATTCTCCTTCTCTGGGGACCTCCAAGTTTCCCACATCCATAGGTTCAGACTTAACTCTTTTGGGACACATTCTTGCTAGGTGTCCCCATTCACCACATTCAAAAGATTGTATGCCTTTTGGGGCCATACTGATGGACCTGATGCCTACAGGGCTCTCACTCGTTGGTCTCCCTTTTAGAGCCTCCCACTCCGGTTTACGTAACATCGAGTTCGGCCATCTTGTCATTGTCGTTGTTCTGAGAGAAGGGTTATTCCCACTGGGTGTGGGAGTTGGTTTGTTGTTTGCTGCATATGTCAGGAATCTGCCTTGCCCAGCCTTTTGATAGGCTGAAGCGATGTTAACCGCCTCTACCAGGCTGGGTCGGTGATGTTGTCGTACCCAGCGTTGCATTGGTAAAGGTAAGGCTTCCACAAACTGCTCCATAACAATTTTCTCTGACATCTCATGAGCGGTACTGGTGTTGGACTGCAACCATTTCTCCCCTAACTCTTTGACTCTATAAAAGAGCTGCCTCGGTGTTTCTTCGGCTTGTAACTTGACTTCTCTAAATTTTATCCTATATGCCTCTTCATCATGTCCCAAGCGTTCCAGTACTACTCGTTTCATATCTGCATACGGGGTTTCCCCGGTTGGATTGGCTGCTTGGAAAGCACTTTGCATTTCCCCTGTCATGAGTGGTGCTATGTAGTGACACCAGCTATCGTTCAGCCATTGAGCGTTCCTAGCCACTCTCTCAAAATTTACAAAGAAGTGAGCTGGGTCCTCTCCTACTGCGTACTTTTGTAAGACTGATGCTGGAACCTGGGAATGTCTTCGTACGGTGGTCGCCTCCATTAATTGAGCTTGTTGTAGTTGTATGGCCTGTTGAAATGCTTGTCTATCTGCTTGGGCTTGTTGGTTTTGTAACTGTAGCGCCTGTTGAAGTAACTGTTGCCCATCACTTAGCGTTTTAATGAGTTCTTCCATGGTGTTCGCCTTTATATCCCACTTCTGACACCAAATTGTGAAGATTGGACACAATGTTATTAAATAAATGCAGTTTCACTGAGAATGTATAGTCTTATTCCCAAGATAACTTTTATTATCAACATACAACTTTTCTAATAAACTTTTTATGCTTTCTTTAAGATAACCCAATAAAAGGATACAGGCGGTCTTCGGTTATCTTCGGGAGGGAATCGAGTTCTTTTTGGCCAAGCGAAATTGAATATCTCAGGTAAGTCTGTATCGGTTTTCGTGTCTTCCTTTCTTTAATGGCTATAATATAGGTTGAATCTCTTCTCCTTTCCCTTTGTTCAGACTCACTTCTTTTCCTTGTCTTCCTCTTGCCCTGGTCAAGAGTTTTCTATGATAATTAGTCTCTTCTCCTTTTCTTTAATACTTGTCACCCTCTTTGTTCTCTTCCCTCTTATAATAGTCTATATTCAGGGTTTCTCAACATACACCTCGGCATTTGGCATCTAGTTGCTAGCGCACTGGCATCTCCTCAAGAACTCGTAGCAGGTTATTCTTTAACTCATGCTTAGTGCAACGGCGCCCTCCTTTCAACCTCATAAATCGTCTACGTAAGGTTTTAGCAGCAGCCGTTCAATTACTCTTATAGCGGTGCTCGTTCTCTCATAACAATCGCTTACCGATAATCCGCTGCGTTACTTTAATGGGTCTTCAGAACGATCCTCCGCTGACACTCCCCTGCTTCGTTTCTTCGTATTGGTCCCTGTTAGTTCACGCCTCTTCCGAATATCGTCTTCGGTCCCCTCGATCCTCCGGCGAGAACTTTCTCTCTGTCTCACCTCCAGGTTATTTCTAGGAGACCGTCACTTTCGCATCCTCTTCTCACTCGGGACAAACGATCAGACAATCGACTTGGATTCCACCGCTTCGAAAGGGTTTTTTTATTCCCGGGAGGTTCAGCGAATCATCCGCTGCTCGTCTCGGCCTGATCTCCGCTGCCACAAGTTCCGCGGCGGTCACTCCCCTCGGCAGATCATCTTCTCCCCTCGCACTCGGACTCTCGCTTTCTTCGCTTTCTCTCCGCCTCACCTGGAGCCAAGTCCTTAGCGATTTCGAACTATCGCTTAAGATATATATACAGTTTATGAACTTCTGTTCTTCTCGGTGCAACGGCACAACTCCATTTCTTTTTCCTGCTCTTCTAGTATGCCCAGCTCCAACCGTCCTCCTTCAAAGCATCATCCTCCGTCTCCTGGTAACCAAAAAGAATGAAAACAAAGAAAGGACAATTGTTGCCATCACAGTCATCTCCCTGAAGTCTTCTCTGCGAGTGGCCCGGTGACCTGTCAATTACTCCCTTTCTTTAGATCTCAACAATTAACCCTTCATATGGACTTTCTGCCTAGTATTAACAGAGCCTGAGCCAGCGGGTGTCTTTGTTATGAAATCTGTCTCATTTTTATCACAGGTACTTATAAAATTTGATATTGCTAGAAATCTTCTATTTTCTGACTTAAAAAACATTTAAGCAGGGGTACATTCAAGGAGTCTGATATCATCCTTCCCACGTACATATAAGTATGTACAATCGCGATGTTCTCCTCTTCCATTTTCCAAATACATTTATTTTATTTTTCCTCTTGTGAGACTTTATCGTCATAATTTTTGTTTACTATAATATATGCTTACATTATTCTTTTTTGAGTATTGGCATAGCCTATCCATACTTCGCTGTAACCCAATTGGTGTTTGATCCAGTAATAAGGTATCATCAGCATAGGCAAGCCAGTTTACAGGCAATCCTTCAATTTTAGGAGGAAAACTATGTCATGTCTCACAAGAGACGTTGGTGCATTTGGCACCGTTGGAGTCGGGTTGGCATTGCCCACATTGTTCCTTCCACCATGGTGGGCCATATCTCCTGCAGCGTTCTAGCCATGCTGTTCAAGGCTCGACATGTGGCACCGCCCCGTTGCTAGGGACAGCATATCAGGCGTCTCGATCCGCACTACGGCGCATTGCTACTCTCCATACATCAACGCTCCATGAGTTTGTCTCTAGGTCTTACTAAACCTGTCTCTGATTATATGTGTGTCAAGCCTCTATTAACTAGCTGCCTCTTATTTCAGGACATACGGTTCCCACGTGTTACGATCTCGAGCCTCGCTCAAACTTAGTCTCTCTTCACAAGATCCCACGAGAAAGGTCTCATCCTGGTACGTGGTTAGTACCGGCTCATCTGTGTTTCTTGCTGTACAAAAATACGTGAGAAATGTACCCTCACTTTGTTATTCAGTATTCAGCACTTTCTCAGAGTTGCTACAGCAACGAGTGATGCCATCTTCTTTCGCGGATGTGTGCTCGCATTCAGTCACTGATCCCGTGGAAGTGCAATCTCTCAGGAGAATCGTTGATGAGCCGGCGGTAAGACACCCTCTCTTAACTCCATAGTGCAAATTTGTTCAGTCTATGGTCACACCGCAAATAGGGGTTTCACTGTTTTCTTCTTTCTGCTGTACTCACGCCGAACAAACATTCTCGGACAACTAGCTGATCTCCAACCCATTCTCGAAATTGTTTACTTATGTTAATAAATCTTCCCAGGCAGCTTACATAATTCTTTCTCTGAGGCCTTCTAACATTTACATCCCTTCACTAATATCTGCTCTCTCATTTACCATTCTCTCCTAGACATAGCCTTTCCTTTAGACATCGTCTGAACTCCTCACCAACTCTTCTGGCTGCAAGAACACCCATCTGACCAGAAGCAAGCAGGGTTTTATTCCCCAGAGGGTTTCCCTGGATTTCTCACTTCTTCCTGGCTAATCATGCTATCGGATGGAAGGGGACTGCCAGAAGGCTTTTCATTGCTACTGCCTCGGACCCAGGTCGGTGGACTTTGTACCTTTTGTATTGTTGTGATTATCAACACATACAGAGCTCTGGAAGTTATCAAATCTTACAATTTATGCACTTCACTCAGAGCCGTATACATGTCAGACACATAGAAATTATATAGGCTGAGTGCCAATGGACACCCTTGTTTGAGTCCATGATTTATTTCTATTTTTTCATTCAAACCCCCCTCTAGATTTAAACGCACTTGAATAATATTCTCACTGTATAACTTCTGGATAAAATATAATATTAGAGGGCTTAGATTTCCTTCTCTCAATTTCGTCCACAAGATCTATCTGTCCTCAGTGTTGAATGCACCTTTATAAATTGATAAAGCAAATATATAAAGATCTATCATTATTGTTAATACTCTGAGGTAGCAAATACAAAAGGGTGCAAATATTAGACAGTGTTCTTATCCCCCCGTCTAAAACCAGTTTGCAGTTTCGAGAGCAAATTGTTCTTTTTATCCAAGAGTTCATTTCTGTTAGTAGAATGTGTGCAAATAGTTTAGAGCATGCGTCAGTCATGGCCAGCATTCTATAGTTTGTGGATTATTTTGTGCACCCTCTTTGAAAACTGGTATCAAAATTGCGGCTTTCCAGCTAACTGAAAAAAGACCTGTGCAAACTATTAAGGTAAACAAACCAGAAAGACCTTCTTTTAGAGCTAGAATTCTAGGTTTCTAAATTAAATTTGGGATCCCATCTGGCCCTACTGATCTATCTGATTTGCATTCAATTATCATCCTTTCCAAATTCTCAGTACTTAAATCAAGAGTTTCCCAGCTTTTTAGTTTTTTAATTATGTTAGTTTTGGCCTCTTGTAAAGCTGGTGAATATGTGCTACCCACGTTGTTTGCAATATTGTTTTAGCTTCTTTTTTTATTACTTTCTTACCATTATTGGAATATTCTCTGTAGAATTTCCAAAATGTGTGACCATCTGTATTTTTTAGTATATTTCTCACTTGAAACCATTGTATAGCAGAATCCAAAGCTTTGATAAAGTTTTTGTATTTGGTTTTTATATTTACTCTTTTTCTTTAACATATCATCCATAGTTGTACCCCTTCTAATAGATCTAATTTCCTTATTACATTGTTTCTTTTCTCTAGCAATAACTATATCATACAGTTTTCTTCTAGCTATGGATTAATCAGCCTATCAAACAGTGTAGGCGTGTGTATATTGTTTAGCTTTCTGTGATAACATTTCAAATATATCCAATTGTATGTTTCCGCCATAACCATTAGTTACCAATATATTTTATGCCAAATTTATACTTCATCCCCCCCGACAGGGAATCCATTGCTTTACTACATATTTGAATGGAAAAACTCTTCAAATACCGGCATACTTATGATAGTGTTCTAGTTGAAAAAGGTAGACTGTATGAATAGCCTCAGGACTACTTGCAAAAAAAACATGGGGCAATTGAACCCGGCTAACCAACAGGTCATTACGTTGAAAAGGGAATACAGTGGTTGCGTCCATTGGCACAACACCACCTTTATCCAGCAAAACACAGAGGAAATGTTCAAAGTAATCTGTAAGAAAGACCCAAGAGAACTCTGGAGGCTTGTTAAAAACCAAGACTGTTACCAGTCAGCCTTGCAGACAAATCATGTTTCCAAGGTGACATGGGTGACACATTTTAAAAACATGTATGTGGTAACAGGACCACAAGAAGTGAATGAGGGAGAAAAAACCTTGGTGAGGTGGTGGGTTCCCTTTCAATCGGATGACATTAGGACCCTCATAGCTAGAGCAAGCACCTTGAGGGCCCCAGGTCCAGACGGCTTGACAAATGTTATCCTTAAATAGGAACCGGAGGCCTGGGCAGCCTTCTTGTGTGTTTTGTTCAAGCAAATTGAGGTTTGGGGAAACATACCGGACTCATGGAGATGGTCCCGATTTTCAAGAGGGCAATAGGGATGACCCAAAGAATTATCGCCCTATTGCCCTTCTTGACGTCATCAGAAAAATATTTGGTTCCCTGCTGCTGTCTCCATTAAATCCATGGTCAATTGGGGAGAATCACTGTGACAGTCTTCAGAGAGGTTTTGTTCGGGGACTGGGTACTAGTGCAAATATCACATTGATCATCAGAATGAAGGGAAGAGCACTGGAAGGTGTGCTGAAAACGTATATTGCCTGGTAGTGGCATTTGACAGTGTTAATTGGGCCAGGCTATGGGGACAATTGTCATTTTGGAACTGCCCAGCCGAGCAGAGGGAACAATTGGAGGCCCGTCATTCGGGGACTTCTATGTGGGTAAGACTGAACGCGGCAGGGTTACCTTGAGAGGAAATACCCACTCTGAGGGAGTTAAAGCAGGGCTGTCCTCTGGCCCCTACAATCTTTAACCTTTTTCTTTCAGATCTTAGCCTCTGAAGTGAAGAGCTTCGCCCCCAGATTTGGTAACACAAACATAATCTAGCTGTCATATGCTGAAAATCTTGTACTAATGGACCAAACAGTGATTGTTCGGCAAAGTTTGTTGGGTAAACTAGAAGAGTATGTTGAGGAAAACAAACTCAAAATAAATATCAAGAAAACAAAAATGTTGATTTTGAAAAAAAGCACAGTGTAGAAACGATACAGTTTGGTTGTTGGGTACGAGTTCGATTGAACATGTGGCTAAATTTAAATAGCTGGTGCCTCCATTAATACAAGCAGCAGGAAGGCCAGCACAATAAAGGCGCACAAGGATAGGGGGAACATGCTGGCAAACCAGGCTAGGTCCCTGTGTAACATATTCTGCTGCTTCTCACTGATTCTAGTAGTAGAATTATACAGATTTAAGGTTACAGAAACACTAACCTACAGTTCGGAATCCTTATTTTTCATCCCAGACTGTGGCTGCTGATAGAAGGGATGTTTTGGAAGGGTGTTTTAAACTTGCCATCGGCTACACCTATTCAAGTAATCAGGAAAGAGCTGGGTCTGACATCATTGAAAGCTAGGGTCGAGTGCAGCACACTGGCATTGTACAGAAAATGCATTCTTGCGGATGCTCCTCTGATCTTTGTAATCATGAAGAAGGAAAGAGACAGGAGTATTAGTCAGGTGCTGCCCCAATGGTTGAAAAAATGTAAATACTTTCTTAATTTAGTTGGAGCATCTGAGGAAGAACTGATGAGATACCCGCACAAGGTTGAACTAAAATTGTGGAGACAAGATTGGATCCTCACAATGGAGGAATCTATTAAGTATACATTATTTCACCAACTGGGGCAGGATCTAGTGCTCTTGGCTCACTACCTAAATACCTGCAAACATTTCCCAACTGCTAGTTTAGATCTCAGTTCATGTGTATACACTTGAACATAACGCCAACAAAGGAAGTCTTGTCTGTAAGAACGAAGATTAAACCTATAATGGTAGACTGTGATTGCCGCAAAGTCCCAAGTTTCTCAGGAAACCTGAAAAACATTTTGCTACTTAGCCCAGCCTGGACCTTGTTGAGAACTAGTCATTCTAAACACTTTCTGGATGCACTATACACGTTATCCCCTGATGAATTGTGGTCACTTTTAGCTACGGTACTGTTTTTGGAGATTGTATTAAACTCAGGTTAAGTAATGTATAAAATTGAATAATGATTTAGATGTCTCTTTGTTTTATGAATATGGTTTTACTGTATTTGGGGATTGGGAATGTTGGAATGGCTTGTAAATGCAAAAAAGGTTTGTAATAAACCAAATGTTCCAATAAAAAAACGAGGGTACCACAGACCACCATCACCACCAAAACAGCATGAAGTCAAACAAAAGAAGGACCAAGAAGCTAAGAGGATTATGACTAATGAAGCAGAGCAAGAGAGGGCACAATAGAAGACAGAAAACATGTGCTTCTTCAGAAGCAGTAGAAGCATAAATGAGACAACACATTTTATAAGCATTCTCCTAAAGAGTAACTACGATAGACTAAATGATGATCACAGCAGCCAACAAAGGTCACAATACCTTGGGATAGCTCAGGCATCAAGGAGCACATGATGATACCACATTAGTCATGGAAGAACTAGAAGAAGAGGACACACCAATCCTACTATGGAACAGAATCTCCAAAACCTGGCACCCATCGATGGAACTCTTCAAGCTCATTTTTAAATTTAACTGCCCTGCTTGCACCACCAACACACCCAATCCCTCTGTGATTCTCTCACAGACCGCCTCCACAACATAGCCTAAGAGCGACACAACTCCCTCCTAACTAAAATCTAATTGCTCTCCCCACCCCTCCCCCACAACTTCAGGCCAACCCCCTCCCTCTCTTCTCTACTTTCTCACCACTCTCCCCTGCAGAATTCCTCAACCTAATATCATTGAGATGGGCCTCAGGATACCATGTGAACCCCTGCCACCCATTGCTAAAAGAAATCTTGGCAGCCACCTCGCAAGGGCCGTTGTCAACTCATTACTCACCTCTGATACCTTCCAGCAGAATTTAAGACCTCCAACATCAATTCTCTCCTCAAGAAGACCACGTCAGAAGCTACTGCCTCTGTAGTGCAGCTTGACGGGTGATGGCAAACAGGCCACTACGCTTCCAGGTCCCTTCATCTAACCTGGGAAGCAGCATGCTGGGCAGGCACGGTTCAATGTGCTGGTCTGCTCTGATCACGGTTGTCTCTGGTTGCTCTGGTTGTCGCTTCTGGGACTCCAGTTACCTGTGCCCCTGTTCTCCACGCCCCGTAGACATCCCCAGGGATGCTGAAACCATGGATTTGGGTTTGAAGGGAGAGGTTCTGAGAAGAGGGGAGGAATCGGGTTACCACACAGGGTGGGGCACGGCGGATCATATATATAGTGTTTGACAGGTTTTCTTCAGCTCTGGAGGCTCATATAATCTTTGGGCTAAACGTGTATAGCCTACCTACGCTAGACACCTTTGTTTGGGCCCTGCAGAATTAAAGGCTGACCCAGGGCTGTCAATATGCCCACTACCAAATCACATGGTTTAAAGAAGAAACTCAGTTTGTTTACTGAGGCTGCCCCTCAGTTTAATGAGATTGAAGCTAGTGGCTCCCCTAGGAGCACAGACAAGGGCCACAGCCGAAACGGTGTATTGGAGGTAATGGCTATTAGTGCCCGTAGGAGACAGCATCTCCGTAAATAGAGTCGGGACTCAACTGATGAAGATGGGTGTGCTATTGAGGAAGTGCCAGTGACAAGCCTAATAGCAGAGTTGGAAGAAGTTGTTGTCCAGAAAGGTCAAGTTAGTTTCCCGGATTAAGTTTCTGTCCCTAGTCAAGGTGGAATTTCTGTTCAAACACCATCAGTTGCAAGGTAGGTGCTACAATCCCAGATGGAAGGCATGGACAGGGTGATTGCTGAAGCCATGGCATGCTCCTCCCTTGGAAATAAAGAGTTACTTGGTGGCCCTAGTGAATGAGCAATTTGGCAACTTGTGAAGGAGAAAATTATTGAAGACCTGAATCAGTGCCAAACGAACCAGGATTTTTGTGTTTGGGTGGATTCCTTTGATGAGATTACAGTACACAGCCCCCGGATAGGGTGGATAAAGCATGTCAATGTCACGTGAGTGATCTGCGTTCCAACTGGAGGGATATAGCATGTCAAACTGACATGACTATAAATACCAGTGTTTCATCTAGTGCGAATGAGACTAGTGCCTCTCAGTCGGATATCAACTGCCCTGACGCTAGTTTGGCTGTGACCGGTTATGTGTGAGGGGTTTTTACACCCCCTAAATGGTCTGTAAAGGTGGCCTACCCCTTTACCAGACTGGCTACATCTACTCATGGTACGGATATTCCAATGAAGAAGTGGAGGATACCAGTGATTTGAGATTCCCTTCAGAGAGAGCTTGTTATGGACTGTAGAAACATTGTCATCAACAATGTGGACACACCAGAGAGGACTGAAACCAGAGAAGCACTCAGAAATTAAGTTGTGTCTTGGTTACACTCTAAAGTGGGTCATAGGAGTGTGGGATATATTTATCCACTCAGCAGTACTCCCATCCTGTCATGATCTCTGCTTCCAAAAGATCAGGACTTGCCAGACTTCCTTGGAAGCAGACCCATAACCCCGGTTCCGAGTGCCAGCCAGTCCCAATTGGGACCTTTTGGACCCTGTCCTGGCGCCAGTGGCACCAGGCTCATAAAGATGTCCAGTCCCAGCGCTGGAAGCGCCGGGCTCATAATGCTTGGGTGGACTTACCTGCAGCAGACCATGCTGCTTACTTACCTGCCAGTTCAACCCCTGATCCTCTTCTGTTTGGGACTACTTTTCCTGTTGGGTGGGGGAGGAGCCACTCCCTAGGTTCAGAACACTGGAACTCTTCTGGAAAGCAGGAACTCTTTTCTTACCTAGGCGTGGCTGTGGAAGGAGACACCTAAGCACTACAGGAGGCTATTTAAACCACACCCGATGGATGAATCTTGCTTTGCGTTATTCTGCATTCTCTGCAGCAGAACGCTCATCGTGTCTTCTGCTTCTTTTCCTGGGCCTAAGGGAACAAAGGCTTACCATCCTGGAATCCAGTCTTCAGCAGCACCTGTAAAGACAAAGAAAGAACAGGTTAGCACTACGGTCTTCAGTGGCAGCGCATCTCTTACCTGGTCCATCGGCTGTCACCAACGCCTCGTGCTGCATTCCGGCATCTGAAAGACAAAGGCTTACCTACTCTTCGCATGCTCCGGAGGTCTTCGCACTGCATTCCGGCATCTGAAAGACAAAAGCTTACCAGCTCTTCGCACGCTCCGGAGGCCTTCGGCGCTGCATCCCGCATCTGAAAGACAAAAGAAGGTGCGTTTAAAGACATTGGGCAACTTTATTACTCACGTGCCATTACTCCTTCCCACGCCGAATCCAGTGGGTATTCCAGCACCCTTCAGCTTCTCTAAAGCTCCGAACTTGTACCTGCAAGATAAAAGGGACAGTTAGTGCGCATCGTGAAGCAGGCTACAAGCGCTTACTTACGTGCTTCCAGGCGCTTCTATTCCTCACGCGGGTTCGATCCTCAACTCTCATCAGCCCGCCATCCGCCAGAACCCTGCAAAACAAGAGATATCATTACAAAAGACTTTTAAGACATTTGAAGTGCCCAGAACTTACCGTTCGTGCAGTTAACGACGGACAGCAGTCCTCTGAGGTCAAGAGGCCTGCACCCTTATCCAGTGAAGAAACTGGTTACGGCACCCTGCCGCGAGGCAGATGGAGAGCTCGGCGTTCACTTACCTAAGGTGAGGGCGTTAACCTTTGGGGTTCTACAGGAGAAGAGAAAGGGAAGAGGAGAGAGGCACCCAATAAACCCAGTTCATTAATCCCATATTTTCTATCTGCAGACATCTTACTCTTCGAGTCAGACATACAGTGCACAGAGGTCCAGCCCAAAGAGCCAACCGTGTGTTACACATCACCTTTGAAGATACGGCATTCACCCAGTCAAGACCGGCGCCTCTGCGGGAATCAGGTGAGCGTTACAGAACGCAAAGCCTACCGCAAAACTCCCACCCAGGCGCTATGGAAACCTCGGATACCGACCAGCTAGCCCAGTTACTTGGGGAACTAAGAGCAGAAGTGCATGCAGCCCGTCAGGAAACGAATGCTCTAAGAAGGGAACTGATTATTTCCAAGGAGCGAACAGACGATCTCGCTAGACAATTGCTACAGTCACAAGCCGGACAAACTCTGTTACCCGCATCAGGGGCAAATCTTCCTTGAACATCCTCTACGAACCCAGTGCAGATCAACCTACCTGGGAATGTACCTCTGGCTCCGCCCGAACGATTTTCTGGTGACCCAAAGAGGTTTGCAGTATTTATTAATCAGTGCCGGTTGCACTTCTTATGCCGGCCAGCAGCCTTTCCAACTGATCAAGCTAAGGTAGCTTTCGTGCTTTCGTACCTTAGTGGCAATGCGGCAGACTGGTCGATCCCTCTAGTTAATCAAGATGATCCGGTTCTCCATGATTTTCAAGCTTTTCAGCTCAGTATGGAAAAACTGTTTGCAAGACATTCACAGGGGCAGGCCTTGGACAATGAGCTCCTTTCATTGCGACAGGGTAATCAAGACCTTTTGGCTTATATTGCGTCTTTCAACAGACTGATAGTGGAAACTCGATGGCCTGAGGACAAAAGGATTACGCTGTTTTATAGAGGTCTACGTGGAGAGCTCAAAGATGTGTTAGCCCAAGTAGTGAATCCCCCGCAAGACTGTTCGGACTATATTGACTTAGTCGTTCAAATTGACCACAGACTGCAGAACAGGAAGGCCGATCGTTCCAAGTTTGATGCTCGAGTATTTTCCAAACCACCAACTCCTACCAAAGGAGTAGACTCCGGGGAACCCATGCAAATAGGGGGCCTGAAAGGACTACTAACACAAAAGGAGCGGGAAAGGAGAAAACAGCTGCAATTATGCCTCTATTGCGGAAACTCGGGGCACTTTCTTCGAGACTGTCCGGTGAAACCAGCCAAGAAGGCAGTAGGAGCTGCAGTTACCAGGGTCACAAACTCTGAGCAGGGAAACTACTTCGCCCGACAAGAATAGAGGTCCTCTTGCCGAGCGTTAAAACCAGTTCCGTGACCTCGCATTTCGTGATACCTATGGTCCTCATTAGCCCTGAACATCTGGATCGATTACGTGCGATTGAAGCTTATGTCGACAGCGATGCCATCGGCAATTATGTGGATCATGAAATGGTTTTGAGGATGAATCTGACTCTTTGTCCAAAGGCTGTAAAGGACGTCATTACTACGGTGGATGGTACGGAGATAGCCTCCGGACCAGTAACACATACCACCCAAGAAGTGACGCTAGTAAGTCAAGATGGACACCATGAGAAGATCGTGTTCGATGTGATCAAGGCCCCTCAGTTCCAGATTATTCTAGGAATTCCTTGGTTAGAGAAGCACAATCCTCAGATCGATTGGCGAGCAAGAACGGTTCAGTTTCCAGAATGTGTCTCTACTTGTCACCCTCGACCTGGTGTTGCACTGGCAGCAATTTCCTCGGAGGCTCCCCAGTTACCTCCTGGATACCTAGAATTCCAAGATGTTTTCCGGAAGGATCAGGCTAACTCTCTACCTCCTCATAGGTCTTATGACTGCCAGATAGACCTGATACCTGGATCTACTCCTCCTTGTAGTAGAATTTATGCCCTCACCGAGCCTGAGAATCTTCACCTCCGACAATACCTGGATCAATACCTAGCGAATGGGTTTATTCGTCCTTCCAAGTCCCCTGCTTCCTCAGCTTTGTTCTTCGTTCCAAAAAAAGAAGGGGACCTTAGAACTTGTATAGATTATCGCGCCCTGAACCAGATCACCGTTAAGAATAGATATCCGTTACCTTTGATCCCTGAATTCCTGGACCAAGTCAGAAAAGCATGCATATATACAAAGCTGGATCTTAGAGGAGCCTACCACTTGGTACGAGTAAAAGAGGGCGATGAATGGAAGACGGCCTTCCGCACCAAGTATGGGCTATTTGAATATCAGGTCATGCCCTTCGGACTTTGCAATGCGCCGGCCGCCTTTCAATATTTTATGAACCATGTCCTCAGAGAGCTCATAGATGTGTGTGTTGTTGTTTACATTGACGACATCCTCGTTTATTCTTCATCGGAAACTGAACATCGGAAACACGTGAAAATGGTCCTCGAGAGATTGCGTCAACACAAACTTTTCGCTAAGTTGGAAAAATGCGTTTTCAACGTGACTGAAGTTGAATTCTTGGGATTCATATTATCACCTAGCGGAGTGCGTATGGATTCAAAGAAGGTTGATGCAATTCTCAAATGGCCATCGCCATCCTCCGTAAAAGGTGTTCAAAACATGTTAGGCTTCGCTAACTTTTACCGCAGGTTTATCCCCGAATTCTCTCGAATAGTCCAGCCCATCACCGCCTTGTTAAAGAAAAACAAACGTTTTGAATGGTCTACCGAGGCGGAACAAGCTTTCCAGAATTTGAAGACTAGATTTATCTCTGCACCGATCTTAAAACATCCTCGCCCAGAACTCCCCTACATCGTTGAAACTGATGCTTCGAGCCTTGCCATGGGGGCAGTTCTATCACAAAAGGACCCAGTAACCAATCAGTTGCATCCCGTGGCATTTTGGTCCCGCAAATTCTCGCCTCCTGAAATCAATTACACTATTACTGATAAGGAACTTCTAGCTATCAAGTCCGCCTTTAAGGCTTGGCGGCATTATCTTCTGGGGGCCCGACACACCGTTACTGTGATTACAGATCACCGAAACCTGCAATATTTGAAAACCGCAAAAGCTCAATCCTCTAGGCAACTCCGTTGGGCACTATTCTTTGCCGAGTTTGACTTCATAATTACCTATCGACCTGGTACAAAAAACGGTAAAGCTGATGCCCTTTCTCGGATGGGAGTGGAAGAACATTTGATCAATCCTAAACCTGTACCTATCATTCCAGAACAAAGAATTCTAGGTGTAATCGCCACACAATCCATAGAGGAAGTTAAGGTTAAAGCCAGGCTACTGGTAACTCCAGCAGACATACAGAATTGGCATCTGCAGGGAAAGGACTTTACGGTGAAGGACAACCTATTATATTTCCAAGAACGGTTATACCTGCCCAGCACAGATTTACAGAAAAAGGTAATCTCTTGTTATCACGATTCTTTAATGGAAGGACATCCCGGTATGACCAAGACCTCGGAAAAGATCAAGTGCTACTTCTGGTGGCCGTCTTGAAAAAAAGATATCAGAGACTTTATAATGTCCTGTGGAGTATGCGCCCAAAACAAGAGTCAAAAGGAAAAACCAGCCGGCCTCTTAGGCCCTATTGACATCCCGCCTCGCCCTTGGCATACGCTTTCTATGGACTTCATCACTGATCTACCTCCATGCTCCGGATACAATACGATCCTAGTAATCGTGGACCTATTCTCCAAGATGGCGCATTTCATTCCACTCAAAGGCTTACGAACAGCAGCAACTCTGGCCCGAGAATTTCTCGAAAACATCGTCCGACTGCACGGTTTTCCTTCAGTTCTAATTTCGGATCGAGGTAGTCAATTTATTTCTCATTTTTGGTGAAGTTGCTGTCGGTCGGCTCAAATTGATGTGAGACTTTCGACCAGCCACCACCCTCAAACCGACGGACAAACCGAGAGGACCAATCAAACTCTGGAACAGTATTTTTTTTTTTTTAATAACACATTTTATTGGTGTTTTTAGGAAAAAACAAGGTTAAACAAATAAACAACGTAAACAATCAATACATGCGCATTGCCGGAGAGGGTTACTGGCTGTTTCAGATGTTGTACACATATGTTTGCAGAGGAAAAAAGGGGGGGGGGGACAGCTTTAGTTGAGCCCGCAGGCAGCGTCCAGTTGTTTTATAATCCTCATTGGGCATCTTCCCATTTCCTCCACACTTTCAGGGCTTTTGCCGGGCATCCTCTGGCCGCGTATACTCTGTATTCCGTTGCGACACAGATATCCACATCCGTTCTCCATTGTTCATAGCTCGGTATTTGGTCCGAGCCCCATTTTTGAGCAATGTTCCTTTTCAAAAGTGCGGTGGTGGTGAACAAGAGCAGTTTTTCATATCTAGATAGGTCAATTTCATCATCTATCCCCAATAGTAGTAGCTTAGGGTTTCTGGGAACTGTTTTCCCCATAACTCTAGAGAGTTCCGCACAGCATGCCTCCCAAAGTGGTTGTATATGTGTGCAATCCCATATGATGTGGAAAAAGGTACCCTCTTCCGTTTTGCATCGCAGGCAGTTCGGATCATCTATTCTTCCCCATCTGTGTAGGGCCACCCTGGGATAGTATACTCTGTGTAATATCTTTAATTGAACCAATCTAAGCCTTGATGAAATCGCTATCTCCCTAGGGAACATCAATGTCATGACCCATTCCTCCGGCAGTATGGCCCCCACGTCCGATTCCCACTTGGTCCGCAGTGACAGTAGATCTGGTGTGCCAAAGGAACTTATGGCACTATATAGAACCGATGTCACTCTCCGGGTAATTGGTTCCGGGAGTAGATTTCTCTCAATGGGGGTGAAGTCCGGTAGGGGGCTCACTTCGGGGAGGATGTTTCGTAGTGCGTGTTGTAGTTGAGCATAGTGGTAATGTTCGGTTTGGGGAAGTCCAAGTCGGAGAGCCAGCTCTGCAAAAGGGACCATGGTGTTATCTTTCACAACGTCTCCCAAGATGGGCGGACCTTGCCGGGACCAGTTCGGCCACCTGGGGAGCGTGTATACACCTGGAAGGTTCTTGTTGTTCCACAGAGGTTGGGCCTGCGATAGTTTGTCGCCCCATCCCACGAACTTGTGTGCGTCTGTCCAGATTTGTGTTAGCTGTGCGCGCATGTTGGGAGTAGCCGCGCGGTCTCTTTTCTTATAAAGGTACAGCATGATGGGTTTTCCAGGAGTGTCCGACTCTAGAGATTTGTTGTGTGGTGCATCGGTGTCGCCGTGTAGTTGGTCATTCACTTTCATCAATTGACTGGCCCAATAGTATGTTTGCATTCGGGGTAGTCCTATTCCGCCCTCCCATATGGATCTTTGGAGTGTAGCTAGGGCTATGCGTGGATGACCGTTATTCCACAGCAGTCTGCGGAGTGTCTGGTCTATTTTCCTAAATATGTTTGAAGGGATGTGTAATGGGGCATTTTGTAATATGTAGAGTAGGCGGGGTAGGGTCATCATTTTGAAGAGTGCAGCTCTACCCAGTAGTGTCAGCGGGAGGGATGACCAGTGACGGGCATCCTCTGCAAATCTTGTCATGACTGGGTACAGGTTTCTGGGCACATAATCAGTCAGCTTATTTGTTATTAGAATACCTAGGTATTTGAATTGTTCCCTTTCTACCCGGTAGGGACATTGGGGCGGGATCGAGTCTCCCTCTTGTTTAAGTGGGAATAAGGTGGATTTGTCCCAGTTTACTTTCAGGCCACTGAAGGAGCCGTATTTCTGCAGTAAATCAGTCACTATGGGGCAGGATCTGACCGGGTCTTGTAAGTAAACCAATAAGTCGTCCGCGTATAGGGACACCTTATCTTCCCAGGCTTCAGACCATCTAAATCCCTTCCATGTTTCGTTTGTTCTTAACAGTATAGCGAGTGGTTCAATCGCTATTGCGAATATCATGGCCGACAGTGGGCATCCTTGTCTGGTTCCTGTGCCGATTTCAAAGGGGCCTGACACGTGACCATTCACTTTCGTGACTGCTAGCGGGGATTTGTACAATAATTTAACCCAGCTCATAAACTGGGGCCCGAATCCCATCCTTTGCATTATCTCCCAGATCGCATCCCACCTGATAGAGTCAAAGGCCTTCTCGAAGTCTACGGCCAACAGGGCCAACGGGTCTCGGATGGTGGTCGCATTCTCCATCGCCATGAATAATCGATGTATATTCATCCGCGTGGATCTCTGCGGCATAAAACCACACTGATCCGGGTGGATCAAGGAGGGTATAACTTGCTGCAATCTATTGGCTAAGGTTTTCGCTAAAATTTTGGTTTCTGTATTGATAAGGGAAATGGGCCTATACGAACTGCAGCACTCTGGGGGTTTGTCCGCTTTGGGTATGACCACTATGGTGGCCTGTCTCAGGTCTTGTGGGAGGGACCCTTTGTTTCGGGAGGTTTCATACATTTTCAGCAAGTGTGGTGTAATTACGCTCGTGCCTATTTTCTTCCATACCTCGACCGGAAGGCCGTTGGGTCCCGGGGCTTTCCCGGGTTGAAGGTCGGCTATGGCTGCAGACAATTCATTCTCCGATATGTCGGTTTCTAGCAGGGCTCTTTGTTCAGGTGTCAGGGAGGGAAGGGTGATTCCCGAGATGGGTGTAGTGTCAATGGGGGAGATTGGCGGTCCATAGAGTTCCTTGTAGTAGCTTGCGAACTCTTCCGCTATGTCACGGTCCGCTGTCACTAGTGTATTCCCCTGTGTTCTGATCGCTCTAACATGTCGGAGCCCCTCGTCACGCCTCTCCAGCCACGCCAACATTTTGCCTGCCTTATCCCCGGTTTCGTACACTCTGGTCCGCATCGCTGCGTGTGCCTGTTTGGCATTGTCCAGGGCGACGTTTTGAAACTGTTTTTGTGCTAGCTGTAATTCGCGATGGGATTCTGGGAGGTCTTGGGATAGATGAGCTACCTCTGCCTCTTGTACTCGCTTTTCGGCCGCCCGGATCGCCGCGGCGTGTTTTTTCCTATGGGCTGCGATCTGGGATATGAGTTCCCCTCTCAGTACGGGTTTGTATGCCTCCCACAATGTTACAGGGCTATCCACTGAGGTTGTGTTCAGTTCAAAGTATGATTCTGTTCCTTTTTTGATATGTTCGACTAGGTCGGGGAAGCCCAGATAATAATTGTTTAGCCTCCACGTGGGTGGGGGAATCGGCCTGTGTGTATTGAGCACCATTACGAGCGGGGAGTGGTCCGATATACCTCTGGGTAGGAGGTGTGCATCGGTTGCTAGATGTAATTCGGAGATCGGGAGAAAAAAGTAATCAAGTCTAGATAATGAGGCGTGTGCTCCGGAGAGGAAAGAGTATTCTCTCGTGCCAGGGTGCAAATGTCTCCACACATCTTTCAGGCCTATTGCGTCGGCGAACGTGGCTAGTTTGGTATGCGTAGCTGGATTTCTCGAGCGGATGTGTGTTCGGTCAAGTTCTGGGTGCATGACCTCGTTGAAATCTCCCCCCACCACCATCAAGCTCGAGGAGTCCGCCGCCAACATTGGCGTTATATCTTCAAGTAGTGCAGTGAGTAAGGTAGGTGGTGCATATACGGCTAGCATGGATATAGGCCGCTCCCAAAGAGTCGCGGTTATGTGAACGAATCTACCTCCTGGGTCCTGTGTGACGGATGAGAGGGTCAGTGGAAGTCGTTTGTGCACGAGGATCAGCACCCCCCTAGCTCCCATGGAGAAACCTGAGTGTATCGCGATGCGGTAATTAGTTCGCTTGAAGAGGTTGCAGTTTGTGCCCGCCAGGTGCGTTTCGGTTAGGAAGGCTACATCGGGCGTATAACGGTTCAAATATTGGAGTACAAGGCGTCTCTTGATACTGCTGCCTAGCCCATTCACATTCCAGGTCATTATCTTAATAGACCTGTTCTTGCTTTCAGCGGTGTGGTCAGTCATGGTGGTCGGGAATCGGACATGCCGGGTAATGTTGTGTGTATCTCCGGGCATTGCCCCTTATCCGCCCCCCTGGAACCCGACCCCAGCCTATTGCGCGCATTGATCTTAGAGCAGCAAACCAAACAAATAAACTGTCCTAAACACAAACTCCCTCGTACCCTCCCCATACTCCACCCCAACTGGAAGTACCTGTCGCCCCAACATTAGGCCGAGCCTGACAAGGGTCTGCTCGGACCGAACAAACAATCAATACATTCGATATAACTTCTTTGCGATTCTGTCGCCGTTGCTCGGCGCTGGTCCTATTACCTTTGTTGAGGGGGGGGGCCCCCGCTCGAGCCGCCATTTCTTCAATGTGGGGGGGGGGAAAAGCTCTGACAGTGCATTGCTATCAGCATGTGTCCGCACACTTCAGTCGGCTTCTCTTGGTGGTAGTCCATCCTGGCCTTGTAGTGGTTGTGCATTCGGGGATCTGTCCGGGCGCGGTCTATTTCGTTCACGTTCCCTTCTATTTGTGGGGCCCCAATCTCCCTCCAGGTTATTTTCTGCCCACTTCCATGCATCCTTTGGGTCATTAAAGTGCACGGTTGTGCCATTATGGTAAATTTTCAGCTGTGCCGGGAACAGGAGACCATATTTGATGTTTTGGGTCTGTAGCTTCTTCTTAAGCTGGTCAAATGATTGGCGTGCTCTTTGTACTTCCCGTGTGAAATCCGGGAAGAAAGCGATTTTCGCGCCGTTGTAAGTCGTGGCTCCCTTGGATCTGGCCATTTGCAGTATCGCGTCGCGATCTCTGTAATTTAGGATTTTGGCAATCACAGTGCGGGGTGGGGCCCCAGGCGTTGGTCTGCCTGTTGGGACTCGATGTGCACGTTCAATGGAGAAAAGTTTCGAAAAATTCTTTGGGGCGTATAGGTCCATGAGTAGTTGTTCAAGGAATAGTTCCATGGAGGGGCCTTCACTTTTCTCAGGTAATCCCAGGATTCGTATATTGTTCCGTCTAGAGCGCCCCTCTCCTTCCTCCACCCGTTCCTCTAGAGTCTTAACACGTTGCAGTACTCTGGTCATCTGTTGATGGATGTTTCGGAGGCCATCTTCCGTGTTGGATATGCGGGTTTCCGCCTCTCCCGTGCGGGACGTGAGTTTCTGCAAGTCATGGCGTAGGAGGGACACTTCTGTGCTGATGCCGTCCATTTTAATCTCCATAGCGGTTCTGGAGTTGGCTATGGCGTTCATAATGTCTTTGAGAGAGGGTTCGGGTTCCTCATCTTCAGTAATTGCCGATCTTTCCTGTGTCGGCTCCGTGGCCAGTGTGGGCACCGCGTATTGTTCCATTTTGCTTTGCGTCGTGCCTCTCCTGCTCTTGTCCTTGCCCATGACCGTTGCAGTCACAACTTCGATGAGGATCCGCCTTGATGATTCTAGTAGCGTTGTGCGTGGGCCGGGGCACGGATTTAACTCTCGATCTAATCACAAGCGATTTTCTGGGAGCGGGCAAGCGGGAAAGCTGCTCGCAACCACTGCCTCCCGCCCACCCTGCTCCTCACCGTTTCGCGTGCCCAATCACGTGCCTCTCCGTCGCTGTCTGTCGCCCCTTGTTCTGAGTTGGCGGGCGCTCAACGCGGAGCGGAGCGGAGCGCGTACGGTTGGTCACTGCCTTCCCATCAACCGTTCGCTCCTCCTGTATGGCGCTGTTCTTCGTGCCGGATGTCAGTGGCGCACTATCCCAAGTCACTGTCGGCCATCTTGGATCGAGTTCGGCGGGTGCCACGCTCTATCACCTTCCACCGCAGTTATCTTCGCCTCCGGCCTCCGTTTTGTTACGGGAGCAACTGCAATGTGTCGTGTCGTCTGTCGGCCAACTTTTCGTAATTTTGCAGGAGTGTCGCAAGTCAAATTCCCCCAGGATTTGGCAGGATGTGTTGGCGGCACCGGGAGCTCAGCGAGCACGCGTCTACATCGGTCGCTCGTTGGCCACGCCCCTCTGGAACAGTATTTGCGCTGCATGCTACAACAAACTGAAAAAACTTGGAAAGATATCCTTTGGATAGCCGAATATGCCTACAATAACTCTGTCCACTCGGGAACTGGGAAGACCCCGTTTTTTCTTTTATACGGTAGTCACCCTCGAACCTCGGAGTTGGATCCACTCCAAGATCTTGGAACACCAGCAGTAGACCACCTGCATTCTACAATCACCCAAGCCTTTAAGGAAGCCGTTTCTCACCTTCAAAGGGCTAAAGAACAATACAAGAAAGGAGCAGACCAACATCGGAAGGAAGCCCCCCAATATCAAGTAGGAGATCAAGTCTGGTTATCCACCAAATATCTACCTCTAAAAGGACCACGCACATTCAACCCAAGATACCTTGGTCCCTATTCCATCACTACCATAGTAAATCCAGTAGCGGTCAAGTTGGACTTGCCCCCTCACATGAAGATACATCCGGTCTTCCACGTCTCTCTATTAAAACCCGTGCAACCTCAAACCCGACTAACTACATCTCCAAAACCTATTCTAGTTGATGGAGAACTCGAGTTTGAAGTCAAAAGCATCCTGGATTCCAAGATCTCCAAATCTAAACTATTTTACCTGATTGACTGGAAAGGCTACGGTCCCCAAGAAAGATCCTGGGAACCTGCAGAATATGTCCATGCGCCTCGTCTAATCAAAAGATTTCATCGAACATTTCCTAACAAGCCCAAACCCCCGGAGAAGCCTGGTTTGGGAGGGGCCTTGAGGGGGGGTGCTGTCATGATATCTGCTTCCAAAAGATCAGGACTTGCCCGACTCCCTTGGAAGCAGACCCATAACCCCGGTTCCGAGTGCCAGCCAGTCCCAATTGGGACCTTTTGGACCCTGTCCTGGCGCCAGTGGCACCAGGCTCATAAAGATGCCCAGTCCCAGCACTGGAAGCGCCGGGCTCATAATGCTTGGGTGGACTTACCTGCAGCAGACCATGCTGCTTACTTACCTGCCAGTTGAACCCCTGATCCTCTTCTGTTTGGGACTACTTTTCCTGTTGGGTGGGGCAGGAGCCACTCCCTAGGTTCAGAACACTGGAACTCTTCTGGAAAGCAGGAACTCTTTTCTTACCTAGGCATGGCTGTGGAAGGAGACACCTAAGCACTACAGGAGGCTATTTAAACCACACCCGATGCATGAATCTTGCTTTGCGTTATTCTGCATTCTCTGCAGCAGAACGCTCATCGTGTCTTCTGCTTCTGATCCTGGGCCTAAGGGAACAAAGGCTTACCATCCTGGAATCCAGTCTTCAGCAGCACCTGTAAAGACAAAGAAAGAACAGGTTAGCACTACGGTCTTCAGTGGCAGCGCATCTCTTACCTGGTCCATCGGCTGTCACCAACGCCTCGCGCTGCATTCCGGCATCTGAAAGACAAAGGCTTACCTACTCTTCGCATGCTCCGGAGGTCTTCGCACTGCATTCCGGCATCTGAAAGACAAAAGCTTACCAGCTCTTTGCACGCTCCGGAGGCCTTCGGCGCTGCATCCCGCATCTGAAAGACAAAAGAAGGTGCGTTTAAAGACATTGGGCAACTTTATTACTCACGTGCCATTACTCCTTCCCACGCCGAATCCAGTGGGTATTGCAGCACCCTTCAGCTTCTCTAAAGCTCCGAACTTGTACCTGCAAGATAAAAGGGACTGTTAGTGCGCATCGTGAAGCAGGCTACAAGCGCTTACTTACATGCTTCCAGGCGCTTCTATTCCTCACGCGGGTTCGATCCTCAACTCTCATCAGCCCGCCATCCGCCATCGCCGGAACCCTGCAAAACAAGAGATATCATTACAAAAGACTTTTAAGACATTTGAAGTGCCCAGAACTTACCGTTCGTGCAGTTAACGACGGACAGCAGTCCTCTGAGGTCAAGAGGCCTGCACCCTTATCCAGTGAAGAAACTGGTTACGGCACCCTGCCCCGAGGCAGATGGAGAGCTCGGCGTTCACTTACCTAAGGTGAGGGCGTTAACCTTTGGGGTTCTACAGGAGAAGAGAAAGGGAAGAGGAGAGAGGCACCCAATAAACCCAGTTCATTAATCCCATATTTTCTATCTGCAGACATCTTACTCTTCGAGTCAGACATACAGTGCACAGAGGTCCAGCCCAAAGAGCCAACCGTGTGTTACACATCACCTTTGAAGATACGGCATTCACCCAGTCAAGACCGGCGCCTCTGCGGGAATCAGGTGAGCGTTACACATCCATAACCAACCTGCACATCAGCAGAAATAGCAAAATGGCTGCACTGGCTCCTTTGAGCTCCACTGCCTCGCATCAAAACTGCATTTTTCAGCTACAAAAGGATGGCTGCACTGTTTTGCCAAGCCACATTGGGCAAGATGCGACAGGGAGCACCCCGAGAAAGGCTGCCAGGGTGTGTTTTTGTGTGTACTAAAGAAGCAGAGTGTTAAAGCAGTGCTGCTTTGCTGCAAGCCGAAAGGTTCCCATTAAAAAGGGAAATATTTTACATTGAAAATGATGCTGCATCGATGCTCTTTTCATCAGTTTTACATCACACTGATTTAATCAGTGAGGCCCTGCCATTGCCATCCATATTCATATTGCGCTCCATCAGAAAAGAGCATTATTCCTGAATGACAGGCTGTGTCAGCCAAATCTGAGAAATCAAAAGAATCTTTACTTTCAGCTACACAGGAAATCGCTTGACTTTTGGCCTACATAACATAAAAAAAATCTCTGCTTTAAAACAAATCCTAGCTCTCTGCGCATGGGTCAATTTCAGTGGACCTGTGTCTTATCTAGATTGTTGTATGAGAAACTGGCTGGGGCTGCAGAAAAATATTGGGAAGTCAGATGGAAGAGCAAACCGTCTAAAAGAGAAATCGCAGCAGCATTCACCACGTGTCAAAATATGCTTTTGCAAACAAACAAAAAATGCCTGTTTTAAAAGTACAGTGTTGAATAAAACCTGTCCTGGCCTAGCAATGTAAAGGGTTATTTTCTGGGAAACATTTATTGGAGGTTTTATTCAACAGGCTTGCTTCTGATTCAAAACAAAATAAACTAACAAAGAAATAAATGTTTTTGGCTGTACTGGGAAATCAACCCAAACAGGGTTCTGCCATGGCCCAAAGGACATTTGGGTGCTGATGACAGCATTGCCCTATCCCCAAGAGAAGCCACAAGGGAGAGCTGGGACACCTACCTGTTAACTGCAACCTTTGAAAACTTTGAATAGACCAAGACAAAGAAATGTCACATTCTCGTCAGACATTTGTCTGGGCAGAGGCCTCTTACAATAGAGATTCTGGGACACATAGGTGCAAAATTGAAAGTCACATGCCCTCACAACTTTTACTGAGAGCTTCAAAGGCAACTCAAGAGCAGTTTGGAAGTACATGACCATATTTGGAGGACAAAGGCAGACCATTTGTTTCAAAATAACTATTTTATTAATAAACTTTTTAGACTTTTATCTGTGCAACAGGACTTTGCAGGAATGTAAAAAGTGAACAGTTTAAATGGAATTTTTGTGGTTTTCAAACAAGATGTGGTAGCCTTCACTGCCATATCGGGAACAGAAATGGCAGAGAATTGGGTAGTTTGAGGAAAGTGTACATGATGCCACTGTGAAATTCAATACTTACATGCCTTATGATAATCTATACCCATGCATAAAGTTTGCGAATTTTAAGTAATATATTTCCCAACAAAAATCACGAAAAACTATTAAAAGGGCGAAATAATGTCACACATACCTGTGAATTGGACTGCATGCTCTGCGTAAAATATGTAATCTGCCTATGTTAAGATGCCAAAACTGTAAAAATGTGCCATTTATGTAAAAACTGGATTTTAGCTAAAGTAACTGTGGGATGATCATATGCATTGTAAAGCCACATCATAAAGCTGATGTCATGTTCTTAAAAATCCAACCAGCTGATGGCTAGGTGGTAACAATCCCCCCTGGCCAATACAGTTGTTTAGAGGCATGCCCAGCTAAGCCTGCCACACCATATCATTCGATGATGTCACTGTACCTTATAAATAAGGGTGGTTGACAGAACTCTACAGACTCTCTCCTGAATTTCCAGCACTTGTGTATCCTGACATTCCAGATCCACCTTTGCAAGATTCCAGACTCTACTGCAAGGCCAAAGAAAGTATTACCCAAATAGTTCGAAAACAATTGTTCGAATGACCTAATTGACAGACCGAATTGACCTTTGCCCAATTGACTGCACATATATATATATATAATGGGGAGTTGCGGGGGGTTCCTCCCGCATATATGTAACAATTGACCTTCACAGTTTGGTCAATTGTGCAAAGGTCAATTTTAATTCGAACAATTGTAGTTCGAACAATTCTTATACAACCACCAAAGCATAGCTGATCCTATTACTACCAGGCCAAAGCATTGCTGTCCCTATCCCAGCAAGGCCTTGATCTAGAAAACCCACTCAGAACTCCATAACAAAATCCCACTAACTTCAGGGAAAAAGGGGAAGGGTGGCTGAGTCCGCTTTGGGATTCTCCAGTGCCACCTGCTTGCCCTGCTTAACCGCCCCATCCCACTGAGACGTTGCTCTGCCGTGACCAGACATTTACCCAGCTGTATTTTGCCACAAGAGTCCGCTATCCTGTGATCCAAGCCTTTGAGTCCAGAAACCGGATGACTGTTCCTAATCCCAAATCCAAGAGAGGATTATGAGTATTTCCCCATCGCATAGCAACACATAGCATACACTATCTTGACCCCTTTGTCTTTGCCCTATTTTCTGAGTAATCCTATTCATACCCCGATAACTTGTCTAAACTGTTCCAATTCTCTGTGCACCCTGTCTTTGTTTTTCAAGTGTTAGCAAAATTATTTCATTCACCTCATCTTGTAACTCCTTAGCAATATTTGGAATAATTTAAATTAATTCCAACATAGATCTGAATGCGGGGTGAAAGGGTTAAATTGGAAATTAACCTGGGATCATACCGTTTCTTTCTTTAACAATTTAGTCTGAATAATTCAGTAATAGTAAAACTTGTCCTTTTTCTTTCCAAACCGATTTCCTCCCTTTAACGGCTTTATTTTACCAAAACCGAACCTCCTTTTTTCTTGCAAATCTCATCCAGTTCTTCATCTATAACCCTCCCTTCACTTCTATATTGTCCATATGATGTGCCTCTATCCCCCAGCCCAAAAAAATGCATTCCGATTCAGTGTTTTTCATCCATTTTTTAAGAAACCGTTTTTGACATTTAAAATGGCAAACTACAAAAATGCAACTTTTCCATGTGTGATTCGACTGCACTGTTTTTTCAATTTCAGCCTGCTTTGTGAATTGTATGCCTTTGTGATATCTTACCTTATAGTTGCTAGTGATATGATAGCCCTGATACTGTGATAAAACATATGTACATCATTATTTAATTACACATATAATTATTATTGCTAAAATCCAAGTGTCATTTTAAGCCGTTGCAAAGGGTTTTTGCCTCTTATTTTGTGAGGGAAGGTTGGATTTTGATTATGCTGCCTCATATCCCTGTCTACCTGCTGCTTCCTGCTATCCAGAATTCGATTAATTGTGGGTAGAGGGAACATTGCAGGGGGAATTCTTAACTCTGGTGCTATCTGTCCTAAAGTGCTCCTATTCAATTTTGCTTCGGATGTGTTTTTGTAGAAGGTTACCCAAGTGTATTTCAGTAGTTTTAATTGTTATTATCACCCCATTGGTGGTCGCTGCCCATATAAAAATTGTGTGATTTCTTTGAAATTAAAATAAATAAATATTGTGTTACCACCCACCTGCCTGGTTCATGGTCCATTTTGACCCGAGGTATTTGTAAAAGAGGGTGTGAGACGGATCGAGTATCGGCTCAATTTGAATTTGTTGAAATGAAAGAAAAGCATTCTAATTCCATGCTATATCTAAGGCTGAGGGCATAGGTCCTGGTCCGGTGGGGGACGCCTGATTGGAATCCTTCACACGAGTGTTAGAAGACAGCATTTCTATGGCACAATATAAATAAATAAATACATGTTAGACTTTTGAATAGGCTGCATATTAAAGAATGGTGCACTGAGGACAACACGGATTGTATCATCATAGGTTGTGGTTATGTAATAATCTGACCAATATGTCATCTGGTTCCAATCTAAGGATTGTCCTGAACTCATATCCTCTTTCAAATTTTGGTATTGGAAGACCAATATGTCATCTGGCTCCAATTTAAGTATTGTCCTGAACTAAGTTGAATTCCTGGTTGTCTGCCGTCATGTTTGAGTTTATGTAAAAGCCTGTTCAATATGTCATTTGCCTCCAATTTATGGATTGTGTTTAATTATTTTTTCTTTTAAATTATGTATTGTATGCTTTCTGCCCTATGAAAAAAGCTTAATCTACTGGTCTCATGTGTGTTCATTTTCTGTTGTGTTTTGTATTGTATAGTGCCCTAATGCCCATGTGCCTATGTCAGCGTTATATAAATTAATAAACAAACAAACAAACAAGACCTCCATCAACCCTCTTATCCTGGATAACAACAAAGACATATCAAACAACTGCTACATAGCAAAATCAGGCCTCTTCTCAGAATCAAACAAGATACTTGACCCCATTCAAACTGCCTTCAGATCTTTACGAGGGAACTGAATCCTGCCTAGTCTCCATCTGGGATGATCTTAAAAGAAACAGAGGCGGTTGCTCCACCCTAATCCTACTCAATCTCTCACGAGCGTTCAACACCATTGACCACATCATCCTCACCAAGAGACTACACACCCTCGGAATCAGGGATTCAGCTCTGGATTGGATATCACCCTTCCTCTGCAATAGATTCCAAATATTACACATGCCTCTGTTCTCCTCAGCTCCACAGCCAGTCTCACATGGAGTGCCACAGGGTGCCTCCCTCTCAATGCTCCTCTCTGACCTCTTCCCCAGCCTACTAACCACACTCATTCGATCCATCAGTCTTTCTTGTTACAATTGCACAGACAACACCAAATCAGCTTAAAACTCCCAAATAGCCCAGTGTCTACCTCACCCGATCATGCAACCTGCTTCTCAGAGATCAAAAGCTGGATTACGGCCAACCACCTCCTACTCAAACAAGGCAAACTGAGATTATGCTACATGCAAAGATTGCCCTCTTCTCTTAACCTACCCCCTAGCCACTCTCACTAGGCCCACCTCCCTCCACCTCGAACACAGTAAAAAATCTTGCATGACATCACATCAATTCCATTGTAAAATGCTGTTACCTACACATTTGCATCCTCCGCTACCTCTTTCCCTACCTGACCGTCCAACATAGAGTCTCTGTGATCATTGATATCATCTTTTCATGTCTAGACCATTTTAATGCCCTCTAACCTAGGGGCCCCGCATCACACCTAAAAATGCTCTAACACGTTCAAAACACGGCCGCAAGACTCCTACCAGCCCTAGGTCCTAGCAAACACATTGCCCACACCCTGCTTATCCTTCAATGGCATCCAAACAGACAGTGATCCTCCCTCAAGGGGATGTGCATCACCAATCGAGCCTTTTACAACAAAGAACCGGAAAACCTGCAGCAAAAATTCACACGCTGCAGGCGTAACAGAAACCTCATATTGGGCTCATCACTTCTTCTTGTCATTCCAGTGACAAAATCAACCCACATGGGGTGTTCCTCGTTCCCATTCCAATCAACCACCATCTGAAAACCCACTCACATTAACTATCCACCACATACAATACTGTAGAGAAGGAGCTAAGTACTCCCACCTCATCCATATTGCCTACATGTTGGGAACCAGAGTGTGAGACACAAGCAAAAAGATTGAAAATACAGATACCAAGGAGAATCCTGGAAGCAAGGTTCCCATTAAGAAAACCATACCTGCATACAAGACAGTAAGATGGCCATTTGAATTAGAACCGGAAGAAACAAGCAAGATGAATGGAAGAGAAGAATGGTGACGTCACACATGAAGTAAGACTGACGTACATAGAAGAGATGCAGAGACAAGAGAATGAAGATATTCTATAAGGGATCAAGAAAGTATCAAAGATAAGTGACATCTTGGGATCAAGATGAAGAAGCTTATGCTACGGAAACGATGGGGATATCGAGTCATTTTACACGTGTACATATGCAAAGAAATGCAAGCACACAAAGTATTCTTGAGGTTAGCTAAGTAGTGAATAGACGTATATATGTATAGGAGTAAGTAAAGAATGGATGCTTCCACTACATAATATAGCAGAGCTGGAATAAGGAAGGGGAGGCCTTCTTTTCCAGTGTGTCACAGTTAAAAACGATTGAATTAACAGGATTGAAACTCAGAGAGGCGAGGCTGAATGAGCCCAAGAAGCCAAGGTCACATGAGACTGGGGTGAGCAGACTTTGGATACAAATCGTGTGAAAGAATGAAACTCCTGTTCAGAAGACATGGACAAAACAAGCAAGACGTCAGAGGTCTATTAGAAAATGGTATTTTAAATGCACTAGAGTTCGATTTTGTGGTCTTCAGTCACGTGGACATATGAAGGTGGACGGATGAAGTTGGACGAACATGACCACCACACCGACGCATGAAGGCAGAACGTGCCTTCACTCCCCTGAATTTTCCAGAGCAAAAGAACACTCCCAAGGACAAGATCAAAGTCCTAATTGACAGAAAACCACTGAGGTGATTACAGATGATATGCTAATTGGTGGGAAGCTATGGTTAAGACTAGCTCGCCGGCACCTGCAAGCCCAGCCTTTGTGCTGCTAACATAGGTGGAAAATTACTGACTAATGTTAGAGTGCCAATCAATTGTAGGGGGCCGTGTGATTAAGGGTCCTATAGTTTGTGTAACTAATGGGACATCATGTATTTGGTGATGTTCATAGTGACCTGTTTGAGGGGGGTGCTTAGTTGCCCCACCTGATGTTAAGGAGCATATCACTTTCTTAGACTAGTATGGAAAGTATACTTAGATGTTCCCTTAGACCCAATCACAATAGCCACTAAGTTTTTGTAGTTTGCCACGTAGGAGAAGGATGATGTTAGTAAATACGCGGGTTGACGTTATCAATGATGATTTTTTTTTTTTATAAAAGTAAGCTTTATTTGGAGATGCTTTGAGAGAAACCATGCGCTGTGACGTCAGTTGATGTCAGTTGTACTCCCTGTTTTAGATAATTGATATTAAAACAGTTAACCTTTATTCCAACTACCTGAGTCGTTTCGATTATTGATGTTTGAGTAACCTCTGCATCCACATCTATCTCCAGGTTATTGCTACCTTGTCTTAAAGGCTGGAGTCTCCCAGTTGAGGACCTCCTCGCCGTATGGAAGATGTGAGATAGCAATGGCTGTACACGAAGTAGTGCAGGGGGTTCAACCATCATCTATCTCTACTAAAGTGAAATGTTTTAAGAAGAAGTATTGTCTTTGGCTCAGTGCCCATAAGAACAGTTTGGTAAATGCAAGATGGAAGGAAATTGCACTGTTACTCCTCTAAGATATGGGATGTCATCAGGAAAAACAAGAAAAGAGACATTACAAACATGTTGTTCTTATATTGGATCTACATTGGGCCGTACTGAAACTATCAGTCAAAGACGTACTGAAAATATCAGTCAAAAGGATATTTGGCAGTGTAAATCAACTATATCAGATATAGCATCAATAATTGCCAATCTCAAAAACTCTTGTGCAGCGGGTCCAAATGGGTCCTGTAACCTTTTGTTTAAACTTAATCCCCATCTATGGGCCGAAGTTTTCCTGTTAGTGTTTACAGAAATTGCCACGTGCTTAATTCCAGAATCATGGCACACAAGGCACATTGTAACCCTATATAAGAAAGGTTCTTGGGCCGAGCCAAAGAATTTTTGATTGTTGACAATGCAAGATATCCCTTCAAAAATGTTGGCACGAGTACTTTTAGTGGAACTTAATTCCTGGATTAAAACTAAGAACATTTTACTACCTAATCAAATTGGTTTCAGGGAAAAAGCTTGCACAAACCATAATTTTATGGTACTAATCTCTAGCATCGAATATGCAGGCAAACGTAGGAACTTAAATACATATTGTGCCCTGATTGATTCCTCAGCCGTGTTTGATACTGCGCTGAGAAATCGTCTGTCGCAGAAGCTCCAATCCTGGGGTATTCCCAGAGGATTACTCAAAATGCTAATGTTCTTATATAGCAATACAACTGTAAGAATAAGACTTGATGCAAGAAGGAAGCTCTCTGCTGTAATACCTATATGTTGCTGGGTTAAGCAGGGTTGTATTGTGGCCGCAACCTTGTTTAACCTGTATTTAGCTGATATGGAACTAGATTTTAGTTGTCTAGAATCAACACATCCTGTAAAATGCAGTGAATCGTAAGTAGGGTGGTTGGCGCATGCCGATGACTTGTTGCTTTTAGACCATACCCCAGCTGGCCACAAAAGCTATTGGATGCACTTGAGGCATACTCATAAAATAATGGGTCACACATTAACATTGAAAAAAGTAAAATAATGGTGTTTCCAGCTAAGCGCATTCATAAAAAATATGTGTGGTACCTTAATAGTATTGAGATTGAAATAGTAAGTACTTGGGGGTTTTGCTCGATAGCAAATTAGTTTGGGAAGAGCAATGGTCATCTGTGAAAGCATGCTGTTTAATTGCTACTAACACTATCAGCGCTTTTATAGGATCTAATGTGGAATTTTCAGCCGAGGCGGTTCTATTAATGTATACCGCAAAGTTTCGCTCAATGCTTACGTATGCAATAGAGGTATGAGGCCATAGATTTTTGCCTCGCCTATTTAATCTGGAAACCTTTATATTGAGAAAACGAAAGCACCTCCCTAGTAACACCTCCATTGAATACCTCTATCTTGAATTTAATATGAAGTGTATTAAAGCAGAATATATAAGTCGTTCTGTAATGTAAATCTGTTGCATCTTGATAATGGCCCTTTGTGGTAACTCATATGCGTACACAAGTGTAATATTTTGGAAGTATTAGGAATTGTGATGTCCATGTATGAGCATTGGAAAACAGGTTTTCAAACAACATCTATGAATATTCCTGTGAATTCATTTAGGAGGTGGCTGAAAAGAAAAATAGCAGTTCATTGCAATGAGTTGCATCTAGTCTCCTTGGCCTCAAAAAAACATAGTGGAAATGTTTGTCAGTACTACATGTATCGTGTACAACTCCCTAATTATATCAATATCAAGGCATATCCTAGTCCATATGGGTTTAGAACTTATCTCTTAATGAAGTTCAATCTTTTCATGGTTTTAGAGATAAAGGGAGCATGGCTTGATATAGAGCGGAGTAGACACCTCTGCAGACTGTGTGGCTGTTTAGAGATTGAATCATTACACCATCTTCTGCTGTGGTGTGAGATGTTTGTTTTTCAGATCATACAACTATCAGATTGATCATAGGAGGACAGAGAGTTTGTGGGCAACTTTTATGCAAGGTGATGATCTTAATTTAATATATTTTTTAGTAAAATGTTATCTGAGAATAGTTGAGATTTTAAAATGTATAGAATAATGAAGTGTAATGATTATATGTAATGTGAATTGTATTAAGGATTGCGTATTTGTTGTATTTGTATGTGTTTTTAACTGTTGTATATACACGTCTTGATAGCTGTAAATATTTTAAAATAAACTTGAAACTTGAATTATAGAGGTTTGAGTAACGTCTGCATCCCCATCCATCTCAACGTTATTGCTACCTTGTCTTAAAGGGCTGGAGTCTCCCAGTTCAGGAACACCTCGCCTTATAGAAGGTACTCAAAACCTGGCTCTTTCCTGCTGCACAATTGCACTCCTAGAACAGACCTCACACCCAATTCGAGTGCTTACTGACACCTACCCTCCCATGCGGGCAACTCAGGTGCACAAGAGGAATCAGTTAGGTGGATCTTAACACTGCTTCCTACTCTCATACAATAGGCATAGCAGGGCTAATACCAATATGCTTCAGCCCTTCTTCATCGGTCACTGGTGGGCTGCTTCCCACAGAATACAGCTGAGTCCCTTGAAAGTTTGGCCAAGCGATTCACATAGCTTGACTCTAACTTGCAACAGCACCCGTACCCACGCTGTGTAATATGGGCTGCTGTCAGAGACCGAGCCATTCTCTACCTTCCTTCTATTTGGCTAAAAATGCACAGACACATTTTACCACCCCTTTCATTATGTTGAACACAGAATACGGTCTTCCGGAGAGCGTTCATCCTCACAGCGCTACGAGGCCATACCAGTGGCAGCAGGCACTATATAAATACCACCTAACATAACATAACACCAGAGCAAGATGACAGGACACCATACTGATCATACAGGAGGGTGAACATCACACACATCACAAAGTAAATGACAATTGCAAATTAGTAAAGGAAGAGCGAGAAGAAGAAGACACACCAGAGCAAGACGACCAGACACCACGCTGATCAGACAGGAGGGTGAACAGCTCACACATCACAAAGTACAAGACAATTGCAAATTAGTAAAGGAAGAGCGAGAAGAAGAGGACACACCAGAGCAAGATGACCAGACACCACACTGATCAGACAGGAGGGTGAACTGCTCCCACATCACAAAGTACAAGAAAATTGCAAATTAGTAAAGGAAGAGCGAGAAGAAGAGGACAGACCAGAGCAAGATGACCAGACACCACGCTGATCAAACAGGGGGGTGAACAGCTCACACATCACAAAGTACAAGACAATTGCAAATTAGTAAAGGAAGAGCGAGAAGAAGAAGACAGACCAGAGCAAGATGACCAGACACCACGCTGATCAGACAGGAGGGTGAACAGATCCCAGAGGCTGAAAGAACAAATGTGAAGTGAACTAATGAAGAACATTACTGATAATTCAGGAGCGATGTGAGTATTTGAGCCCCTACCCACAAGGGGATGATCCCAGCTAACAGAGCATGAAGTAAAAGTAGGGGGATGAAGGTTAGTTGCCCATAGGTAGATCGATACCAATATGTGGCTAGACCCTGGGATGATGAAGGACGCTGTGTGGGTTCCCGGTCTAGTGAGCTAAACTACTAAAGCAGCCAGGAAACCATCTAGAGGATCTGTTGTTGAATTCCATGCAACTCGCCCTCTTCAAGCCATTACCATTAAACCCTTGCACTACGGAGATTAGCAACACCCGACTCTAATTGTGCCAAGCCAGCGCTATTCATTGGGCTGGATTTTTCATGATCCAAGAAAAAAATGCCTCCCTGGTTCCGGTAAATTATTTGTGCCCATCATTTCAATTAATTTCATTAATACTTCATTCGAAACAAAGCCATTAAGTTCATAATGCAATTAAAAACAATTAAAAGTAGATATGACAAATAATGTGTTAAGAAAACTAAGACAAAAACAACAAACTCCACCACATTTATAAAGATAGGTTCAGTTAATCAAAAACTTAAATTGTTCTGTGTATCTGTGAAGATATCTTGATAATTATGATAAAAGCCAACTCGAATTCTGAAAACCATCAAATAAAAATATTTGCGATTAATTTGAATTTATTAAATTACAAATGGAGAAATCAATTGCAAAAGTAAAAATGGTAATGAATTCATAACAAAGGTCTGTATTACATTAAAAAAAACATTAGAAAAAACAGTTTGTATAAATGCACAAAAAAGGAACATATAAGAAACAATTATGGCAAAATAACACAAACAATTAATCAGAAAAAAAAAGATTTTCGAAAAATAGAAAATTGTGTGAAACAAACAATTTATGCGAGCGAAAGAGTTCAGAGATTTCTAAATAAACTTTAGTCGTTTTACAGGGCAGGTCTGCCTACGTGCTGGTGTCCGAATTGACATCCATAACACGTTTCAGCAGAGATGCCTTCCTCAGGGCGACAAAAGCAACTGGACCCTTTAGGGAAGCAGACACAACAAAAAAAATTACATTTTTATGTTGGTTGTTTTACAGAAAAGTTTGGCTATTTATCTTTGTAAGTAATTTCTTGTTGTTAGACTGCTGGGTAATTTACAGTTCCTGATGAACAGCTTACCCAAATGTGGGGGCAGAATCTTAAGGGAACAAGCCGGGTATAACCATGGAGGAGCATAAAATGCAGTTCAGAAGGAAGCATTGTTCACAACTCGTCTGCTTTTTGAAGAGTCTTGTTAGGCAGTGAACCAGGCGGGATTGCAGTAACGAAATTATTGAAAGTTGTGAGGGGGGACAGAATCCTATAAATAGACAAAAGGTAAAGTATGCCTATGTTTGGTTGTGCCATTAGTTAAAAGATGATTATTGAGAACTGGAAATACTGGTCAACAAATTGTGTCGCAGAAGAGAGAATACCTTAAGGCTATTGAAGCTGCAAGACTTGGAAAAATGCTTGCCGGGGACTTTCCATATTCAGCTCGTCCAAAGATCAAGCATGTACGCATAGGGACAGATGTACGGTCGTCATAGCAGTAAAAGCTGTGAAAAGGAACACAATTTGAGAAATGTGTGTTAAAAGCAGAGTCTCACTGGGTTTTGCATCTGTGAGGAGCGGCAAACGAGCGGACTGCTTACCTCTGGTTGCACGGTTTCTATGTGCATCTTAGGTTCGAAGCAGTCAGGCGAAGAATAGCCTGCAGAAGAGACAGTGATACGAAGGTCAGGACTGGTTGTTAAAAACCAGGCCTTTTTGACGTAGGCGAGTCGTCTGGTTACCAAGAAGACGGCATTGTGCTGATTGGAGGATGCCAGACAAACCCTTTGTTTGTATTCTCGAATGCAGCCAGAAAAGCAGATAAGCATTTATGTTGGAGCGTGTTAATGCTGTTTTCTGTGATGGGATGCGATATCGCTATAATGTTTTACTGTTTTAGGCAAAAAATAACGGAACAGGGTAAAACCCGGAACAGGCCGGAAAGGGCCGGAACGGTACCCTAATATATAGAATGGCAGCAAAACTCACCTGAAAATGATGCAAACACACATGAAGAACATTTTGGAAATGGGATAGGTTAAACAATGTGCTGTCATTAACCCATTACTGCCCAAAATCTACATTTTCAGACGAAAAAGTACCCGGAACGGTACCCTAATATATAAAACGGCAGCAAAACTCACCTGAAAATGATGCAAACACAATTGAAGAACATTTTGGAAATCGCAAAGGATGAACAATGTGCTGTTATTAACCCATTACTGCCCAAAATCTACATTTTCAGACGAAAAAGTACCCGGAACGGTACCCTAATATATAAAACGGCAGCAAAACTCACCTGAAAATGATGCAAACACAATTGAAGAACATTTTGGAAATGGCAAAGGATGAACAATGTGCTGTCATTAACCCATTACTGCCCAAAATCTACATTTTCACACGAAAAAGTACCCAGAACGGGCCGGAACGGTACCCTAACATATAAAATGGCAGCAAAAATCACCTGAAAATAATGCAAACACACATGAAGAACATTTTGAAATGAGAAAGGTGCACCAATATGCTGTCATTAACCCATTACTGCCCAAAATCTACATTTTAACACAAAAAAGTATCTGGAACTGGCCGGAACGCTACCCTAATATATAAAACGGCATCAAAACTCACCTGAAAAAGATGCAAACACACATGAAGAACATTTTGGAAATGGGAAAGGTTGAACAATGTGCTGTCATTAACCCATTACCGCCTAAAATCTACATTTTCAGAAGAAAAAGTACCTGGAACGGGCCGGAACGGTACCCTAATATATAAAAAGGCAGCAAAACTCACCTGAAAATGATGCAAACACACATGAAGAACATTTTGGAAATGGCAAAGGATGAACAATGTGCTGTCATTAACCCATTACTGCCCAAAATCTACATGTTAACACGAAAAACTACACGGAACGGGCCAGAACACTAACCTAATATATAAAACGGCAGCAAAACTCACCTCAAAATTATGCAAACACACATGAAGAACATTTTGGAAATGGGAAAGGTTGAACAATGTGCTGTCATTAACCCATTACTGCCCAAAATCTACATTTTCAGATGAAAAAGTACACGCAACGGGCCGGAACAGTACCCTAATATATTAAACGGCAGCAAAACTCACCTGAAAAAATGATGCAAACACACATGAAGAACAGTTTGGAAATTGCAAAAGGATGAACAATGTGCTGTCATTAACCCATTACTGGCCAAAATCTACATTTTAACACGAAAAAGTACCGGGAACGGGCCGGAACGCTACCCTAATATATAAAACAGCAGCGAAACTCACCTGAAAATGACGCAAACACACATGAAGAACATTTTGAAATGAGAAAGGTGCACCAATATGCTGTCATTAACCCATTACTGCCCAAAATCTACATTTTCATGCACAAAAGTACCCAGAACGGGCCAAAACGGTACCCTGAAATATAAAATGGCAGCAAAAATCACCTGAAAATGATTCAAACACACATGAAGAACATTTTGAAATGAGAAAGGTGCACCAATATGCTGTCATTAACCCATTACTGCCCAAAATCTACATTTTAACACAAAAAGGACCCGGAACGGGCTGGAACGGTACCCTAATATATAAAACGGCGGCGAAACTAACCTGAAAATGATGCAAACACACATGAAGAACATTTTGAAATGAGAAAGGCGCACAAATATGCTGTCATTAACCCATTACTGCCCAAAATCTACATTTTATCACGAAAAAGTACCCGGAACGGGCCGGCACGCTACCCTAATTGTTAAAACGGCAGCAAAACTCACATCAAAATGATGCAACCACACATGAAGAACATTTTGGAAATGGGAAGGTTGAACAATGTGTTGCCATTAACCCATTACTGCCAAAAATCTTATTTTTAATGCAAAAAAGTAGGACTACCCTGCCTTTTCACTACTTAGTTGGAAAGATGTCTTCAAGTGGACAGAGCCCAGCCTCGTAGGTGACACAGCACGGATCATAAAATGTCTTCAAGGTGGCTCAGCAGCTTATAAACACATTTCATGCAAACAAGGAAGCATGAATGTCTAAGAAGGGGCCCTTAAAAATCAGACAGATCATCTCTTATTTGGAGAAACCTAGATGTGCATCATGAAGAAAGCTGTTTCATTGTTTTCTTTGTGTAATGTGTTATTTCTTGCTTTCTCCCCTGTTCCTGTGTTGTGAGCCTGGGTGCTGTGGAATGCTTGTAGAATGCCTGCCTCTGGAATGTTGAGAGAGTGTTTGAGAGCTCCTTGCAGCTTGGAGGCGGAGGCTTGAATGATGGCATTGAGGCTTCAGCGGCCAATCAGAGAGGATGTTGTGACTTTGGTAATGGCTAAGGATGTCGAATGATGTGCCATTGAGGGTCATGGACAGCATCACGCACTGTACAACGGTTTGCCGGTGCACGCCTCTAAGAGTTTGAAGTGAGTCTCAGAGGAGGAGGTGTGCCCTTATAGTAATTCTTCTGAAAAGAAAAAGCGGCAGGTAACATCTAGTGGGGGCACCCAGCATAGAATGCTATCTGAGCCGGAGCTGTAAGCTGTTTCAGAAGAGTGTGTGTGTGCTGTCAGCATAGTGAACAGCTGGGTGCTGTGTTTGGAGAGCTGTTTGGGCACAGTCAGCTCAGTGAACAACTGGTACCTGAAGCAGTCAAGTTGGCAGTGATGTTGGGGTCGGGGTCACATGTATCAGCATGACAGCTGCTCCGGGTAGGGTGTGGATTGCACTAAGCTGTATCCGGACTACATCTCTGGGAAGCAGGAATTGACTGTTCGCCGGGAAGAGTGCTGTGGATTTTGCCGTGGTTGTGGGTCTGACCTGGGTGATCCAAGAAGTGAACAACTGCCAACATCCTGTCTGAACTTGGCCTGACCCAAAGAACCAATGCGCCTACTCATAACAAAGGGAGAATATTAGATTGGGTGGCCGGTTATAACTGCTACACTAATAGCTCCTCCATCTCCCCTCAAGTCTGGACAGACCACTCCCAAGTAAGCCTAAAACCCATCTGAACAAGTGGTTCACACCACATCTAAAAAACTTATGGCAAAAAAAAGAAACTCTGAGGCTTCCTGGAGACTACTCCACTCTGAAGCAAACAGAACCAAATTCACCAAGATCTCATCCCTTTACAAAAAAGAGATTTGCCTGGCCAAACGTGAATCCTACAACAACCGTATCTCTCAAGCCAATTCTAGTATGAAGGAATTATTTATGATCCTCAAAGAACTAGAGACCACTAGCCCTATGCCAGACACCTGCACTAAAGACATAATTTGGTGCTTTGACATCCAACATGCGCTCTCTAACAAAGTAACTACCCGCCAAAATAAAATATCAATAAAAAAAGCATCTCTAAATTCCTCATGCCCTCTTAACAAGACCCTTCCGACATCCCTCCCACCGGCTTCAACTTTTCTAAAACCTCTATTCTTGAGGTAAAAAAAGTCATACTTTCTCTTAAACCTTCCAACTGCCAGTGCAACCTTTGTCCAGCCCAGCTTATCAAGGATGCAGCTAGGGATCTAGCTCCCTTCATATCTAAGCTCATTAATGCTTCATTCGCGACTGGCACCATCCCCACCAACCTCAAAGAATCGTGGGTGCTCCCATTGTTTAAAAAACAAACCATAGACCCTCTGATACCAACTAATTGCCGGCCAATCACGACAGTACCTTTTCTCTTAAAAATATTAGACAAAGTTGCATACATACAAATTCAGAAATACTTGGACTACACCACCTTTTAGGAGCATGTCAGTCAGGTTTCCATCCCCAGCATTGAACAAAAACCGCCCTCATTGACTTGAAGGCCCAAGTCGACGAGCTAAGGGACAAGGGGAAATCAGCCCTCCTTCTCCTCCTCGACCTCTCAGCTGCATTTGATCTTGTGGATCACAAGGAATTATGCAGCCATCTAGACTCAGCCACACACTTCTCCCAAGAGGCCATAGCCTGGATTGAGTCATTTTTAAGTGATAGGACCATGAGGGTCTTCTCTCCTTCAGCAGCTGCAGACCCTATTCCCATTACCTGCAGGGTGCCCCAGGGATCCTGCATCTCTCCTACTCTGTACAACATATTCACTAAGCCCCTTTTCGATGATCTGGACCATCTTGGTATCACCTACACCAACTATGTAGATGATACTCAGATTCTCCTCCCACTTTCAGGGGATTACGTTAAGGATTTGGCCTTGGTGAATAGAGTTTACCCATCATCCAGGCATGGATGGCAACGCGCGGTCTATGCCTGAATGATGACAAAACAGAGCTCATCATTCTGGGTACTCCCTCTAACCTCAATAAATTAGGCCATGAATATTCCTCCTTCATAATTGAGGGCAACCTCATCAAAGTGGCCAATGAGGTAAAAACTCTCGGCTTTTACCTCAACTCCACTCTATGCTCTATGCTTTACTAAACAAGTAAATGCTCTGGCCTCCGCTAACACTTACACTTGTAAATCTATCAGAACCGGCAAACCCTTTCTTTCCAACAACAATTGCACCATCCTGGCCAGAGCCCTCATTCTGTCCAGGATGGATTATTGCAACGCCCTTTATATAGGTTCTAATAAATCTACCATCAGGAGAATCCAAACCCTCCAAAATAATTCCCTTAGAGCGGCCCTCAGAGTAGCTAGAAGAGCTCCTATATCTGAGATTAGGCAACAAAACAACTGGCTTTCAACCAACGATAAAATCCAGCTAAAAACTGCATTGCTTATTCACAAATCTTGGAATAATGCCGTTCCCAGCTATCTCTCTGAGAGATTCCACAGACAGACATCCACCAGACCCTCTAGACTAGTCATCACTAATTGTCTTTCCACTCCCAGATTTAAATTATCTAAGGTTAGAGGCAGCAGCTTTCCCATCAAAGCGGCCCAGCTATGGAACTCCCTGCCTTCCTCACTCCGAGAAGATCAATCATACCAGAGCTTTAGATCTAACGTTGTTAATTGGCTCAAGTCAACAGATCAGTAAGGCCTGGCAGCCCTCACCACTTTGTCCATAGCCCTTATGCTGCTGCCACTATGATTTTAACATAGTTCTCGTTGCTCGTGCGCCTCTTTTGTAAAGAATCGTAATTATCTTCTGTGCCTTTCTATGTCCATATTTGTTTGCCATATGTAATGTATCTCTGTATCCTAAGCCGTGTACCTTCTTGTAAACTCTGCACTCTGATACCCTAGGGTCTGGTGCGCAATACAAATAATAAACAAACAAACAAACAATATAGGGCAATTTTCCACAAGCTACATCAGGGCTTTATGTCATTTTTCAGGGAGCTGTCCATGCGAACCGTGAATATTGATCAACAGTGTTATGTGAAGTGAAGCCTGTTTGGATGTAAGTTGGCCATTGGTACGTTGTGGATTGTGGTGGATCTGGGACATGTCTGGTGTATTTTGGTAAAGACGCTGCCCCTGTTAGTTAAAGGAAGTTGAAATTTTGTTTGTTCTCGCATGTTGATTTAACTTTTGCCTCCACAGGTCTGTCAGAACATGGATGTGAGAATAGGGCATGGACTTATGGGGGGTTACTTGTGTATGTGGTGTGTGTTGTGCTCACTGGGTGGCCTAGCAAACCACCTTGTGGGGTTAGACAGTTTTGTTTGTGTTTTGTGTGGCAGGGTGGTGCCAGCCACCTGGGCTGCTAGCCGCCAGCACATGGCACACCCAGCACTTTGGGGAGGTATTATGTGCCCGTGCCATTTGTGTTCATGGTTGTGGTTTGAGAAAGGTTGTTGAGCGTAGTTTACCTCATTAGTTTGTTTCTGTGGAGGTGGACCCTGCACTCACATTTCTTTTTTGCCATTTGGTCAAGTGTGCTTTGTCATTGTGCGTTGGGAGGACTCCAGTACCCTTTGTGGGGGTGTCGCTCCCACACCTTGGATGTGGTGGTCTCAACCCATGTGTTGTTCTTGTGGTTGGGGTGCTCCTTGTTGGGCACTGATGGTGCATTTTCGTGTGCCATCTATTTGTGGTGGTTTAGTGTTGCTTGTCTGTCGAGCAGTCTGAGTGCTGGTTTGGTTAGTTGATGAAGTGATTTTGTTTGGTTGAGGTGGGTAGTCGGCAGTTGTTCCGAGGGGTGTGGGGCCAGTGCCCTGTGTGAGTTCCTACTGTTTGGTCAACAGTGTGGATGGTGACGTGTTTTGGGTTGTGATGTTTTTCTAGCATTTCATTGGTAGGACGGTTGAGGGGATTTTATTTATTTCAATTTTATTTATTTATTTAAATATGGTGCTGAAGGCCCGCAGGCATTGATTGGGGCTCCAGGTAACATCGACACAAAAAGACATACAGAAAGATGGGACAGAAGTCAGGAAAGTTGGGTCATTTCAAAGGGAGCATTACTTAAAAAGAAAGGTTTGTAGTTGTTGTCGGAATCTTGTATTGTTTTGTTCTTGTCTCAAGGTCAGGGGGAGAGAATTACATAGTTTGGCTGAGAGGACTGGGAAGGATTTTCCCAGTGTGTTAGCCCGCTAGACGCTTGAGATGGTTTGAGTGGCAGGTTTCTGTGTTCTGAGCAAGTTTTATAGTGACTGAATATTGGACCTGTCATGGGTCACTTTGAGATGGTTGGTTTTTTGGGATTGTTCTTTTGTCTCTCTGTTCCATTCCCTTACTCTTGTTGGTTTTACGGCAGGTGATGTGTTATGTCTTGCTTCCTCCCCTGTTCCTGTGCTGTGACCCTTGGTGCTGTGGAATACTTGTAGAAAGCTTGCCTGTGGAATGTTGAGAGAGTTTTTGTGTGTGTGTGTTCCTTGGGGGTCAGTTGGAAGTGGGCTGCTGGATTGAGTGGGTGCTTGTGAATGTCTCCTATGTCTTTCTGTACTTGAAGATCTTTTTGTACTTACCTGCTACCTAATATCCTGGAAACTTGTATGTAAGTAAAGAAGATACCTACCCCTGCCTGGCCTCCCTGTGTCATCATTGAAGTACCCAATTAACATAATGCAAAAGAAGTGAAACATTTCACGTCTTATATCAAATACTACTGTAACAGTGCAGAGGTAGTCTATGCATGTTGTGCCAAATCCCAAGCTATTTCCCATGAGGCCAGGGAGGTGAGGCCGCTACCTGATTGTCCCCCTGGGGGTGGTACTCAGTGGGTGGATTGCATGGGGAGGGAAACCCCTCATGGGGCTAGTGACAATCCACTTAGGAGAATGCTGTGTTCCCCTCCTTCACTTCTGTCCTCTACTTCCCTTCACCCAACTCAATCCCCACTTTCCTTATCTTCTATTCAGACCATTCTGGTCCCCGATACTTTTGTATGTTAAAGTGGAGTGGAATGTATAATTCACACGAATGGGATGAGGAAGAGGGAGACTCATCCTAGCTTAATGCAAAGGATTACTGAGATGAAGGAGGCAAAATCCCACCACGGAACCAACACACACGGTACAGTTGTGAAGAAGCAATCCCAATCATAAAAAGGGACGAAGGACTAAATGGTCTGTGGAATCTGCCCTGGAGGAGCAAGAACAAGATGCTTGTTCTATGCCAGAGAATACAAAGGCTAAGAGCTGAGACGCAGAGGAGTGTAGCAAGGAGAGAGGCCCAAGCAAGGCAGACCAGGCCAGAGGCAGGGAGAAAGGAAGCCAAACTGCCAAAAGCAGACCGAGAACGAAGACACAGGCAGCCAGAGACACAAGTAAGAATCCGGAGCTGTGGAACCACAGGAAAGAGAATGCCAAACGCAGCTGCAGCAGACAAACTCCGCTCCACCACTGATGAGACTGGAGACCACCCAGACGCTTCTCAAAGGTATGGAAAGGGTTGGGCTGGTGGCAAGGGCATTAAGAGAGCTAGAGCAGCTGAAACCCCATGCATGTATATCCCAAAGAGCACACAGGGATGCAAGTGGTACTATATTTGATACAAACTTTGTAAATCATGCAAAGATATTCTGAAGAGCACAAGGGGATACAAGTGGCATTATACGCGATACAGATCTGATAAATCACGCAAATACATCCTGGAGTGTACAAAGGGGTGAAAGAACAATGAGAATGTAGTAAAGCAGGGAAGTCATCCTAAAGATTTCAAAGGGATAAAAGAGAGGATACTCAGACAAATGGCAACCTCAAGAAAATGCCTATTTGTGATAGTACCTGGAAGGAGAGCATACCAGGTCTGTCTGAGTGGTTGGTATGGTTTTTGGGTTTTTGGGCTCAGCTATATGGGTATTTGAGATGACAGTGGCCATCTAATGAAAGGAACAGGATAATAAAGGGGATAGGGAGGTGCAGTTTAGAAAGTCAGTCCTTTAACAGTCTGGGGTACGAAGGGGTCTGTGGGAGCACAGGAAGGGTTGGCAGAGCAGGGGATGGGAAGTGTGGAAAAAATCTGAGCTAAGGGGGATGAGAATGTGGGATAGTGGAGAGAACGTACTGAGGGGTGGTAGGGAAAGGAGGCTAGTGAGATCAGGGATTCTTAAGCCTTTTGCAGTGAGAGACGAAAGAATGAAGAGTGGTTGGGGGGGAGAAGGGTAAAAACTGATGGTCCTGGATAGTTTGTGACAGTAAAAATGGAGAGAAGAGATGAGGTTGGTGTAGCAGTGTGATGTGGCAGAGTGCAGAGTATGGGGAGTGATTCCTTGTAGGAGACAAGAAGAACCTGGGAAAGGATTTTACAGCAGAAGCAGAGAGGGATGTGCATATAGTATGATGAATCAGTAGTGATTCCCCCAGAATCTCGGCCTGGGACCCTTCTCATGTGGTCAGGGGAATGCAGCCACTTCCTGATCCCAACCTTGGGGGTGGTGTTCTGCGGGAGGATGACATGGGGTGGGAACAGGCCAAGAGGCAGAAGAAACTCCCTTGTCAATTTCCCCCGAAACCCCAATCTTGGAATGGCTTATTGTAAGGTAGAAGATGTTAGGAAAACTAACTTGGTTGACAGGGACTTCAAGTCCCATAATTCCTTCAGTACTGGTACAAGGAGGAGTGATGCCGAGGAATATTGCTGTGGGAGTAGTCAGCTAATTAGTGTAAACGATCTACACCTGAGGGACACTGAGAGGCTTGAAAAGCCCCCTCAGGTGCAGGAAGAGGGAGAGCATGAGCAGTAGGAGATGACGCTGGGACCATTGTGCAGCCAAGACCAGTGTCAAGTCCGGAGAGTGTCTTTGCCTCGAGCTATTACTGTTGCAGAGGTTGCACAGCAGGGAGCGTAAGAACGGGACGCTTACCCATTTAAGGCTCGTTGTGCAGAGGTTGCGCAGCAGGAAGCGTAATTAGTGAGGGAAGTGTACCCTTGTTAAAGGCTTTAGGTGGCTGGGTTCCACCTGAGCCTCTAACGATCGGAGGAAGCTCTAAATTCGAGTGGCATGAACAGAGGTGGACCAGACAAGGCTGTTTGCCTGACTGTGAGGAGCCACAATGTCAGAAGACCTGCGAACACCAAACGGAGCTAGATCGAGCGACTTAACTGGTAAGTTCACAGCTTGCAAGTGACTCTGGAGCGCTCTGATGCTATCCACAGCAGGCAGTTTCACTCGCGTGTGAGTGAGAGAAGCAGTGATTACAATTCTGAATACCGAACTGTACGAAACCAACAAATGTTTTACTTATTAAACCAAAGTGACTCTGCAAGCAAGCATGTGAGCTGGTGGAAGGCCCAAAAACCCTGTGGGGAAGCTTTAGTCCAAACAAAAGCATACAAACAATACCAAGCCAAGAGTATTAAAAAAACCAGCAATACCAATACAACAAACATTGCTCAAGGTCTCGGGATGATAGCTCGGGGGCAATGTGCTCGCCTTGCAAGCAAGACGACACAGAGCACCACAGGTTCGATCCCCGGGACCGCGCTTAGAAACCTCTGGGTATTAAGCATGTTATAAATAACCTATCATATCAAATAACCTATCAAGGCAAGAGGGGAATATTTGTAACCCCAAGAGTTGTAAGACTTTCTGTTTATGTGTTGTGTTATGAAATACAGATCACTAGATGATATAAACACATATTGCCAAAGCCAAGACGGTCACTATATGGTTGTTGGCGTAGAGGGGAAAGAAAGGTGGCAACCAGGTTGCCCTTCTGAAGAAGATTATCCAGAGGAAGAGAAGCATAGTTACAGAGGAATCCTAAAGAGCACTAATGTGATTCCTTGTTTCACCGAAAATGATTTAAAGTTTGATGCTAAATAAACCTTGTGAAGTTGTTGTTCTTAGTTGGAAGTTACCACTGAAGAACACTTTGTTCTCTTGTGAAGTATTAGACAGGCAGGTGAGTAAACCCGTGTGGAAAGTTGCTGAAGTAGAAGGCCTGGCATGAGTGAAAATCAGGTAGTAGTTGATGAGAGTGCTAAACTGTGGCTCTAACAAAGAACTCTTTAAATCCGTTCTTACTCCGGGAGGAGTTGGAACAAACTATTTCTTTTAAAATCAAAGGTATGGAATGGAATAGATGGAATGGAATAGATTTTGAAAACGCAACATTTGCCTAAGGGCATCTTGGTGCTCCCTACAGAGTAGTGAAAGAGATAGCCTAGAAAAGAAACATTTTCAGAGCTTTGCGAAAAGCCAGAGGAATCGGAGTAGCTCTGAGAGAAAGAGGTAGAGAATTCCAGAGAACAGCCATAGCCACTAAGAAAGCGCGGACAATAATGCAGCTATACCTGACCGATGGAACAGTCAGCAAGCAAGCGGTAGCTGACAGCAGAGCTTGGCTCGTGATGGAGGGCAGGAAGTTCGCCATGAGATATTCCACCCCCTGGCCATAGAAAGCTTGGTGGACCAGGCAAAGGGCCTTGAATTGAATATGTTTGGCCACCAGCAGCCAATGGAGTTTGCGGAGAGCAGGGGAGATGTGACAGCCATGAGGAGTAGAAGTCACCCATCGCGCAGCAGCATTCTGGAGGACTTGCAGGCAATGAAGTATATAAGCAGGTCGGCCAAAGTACAGAGAGTTGCAATAGTCCAGTGAGGATGTAACCAGAGCAGAAATGACAAAGACACAGAGATGCTCTTGGATATAAGGGATGATCCAACACAAGAGCCTTAGCTGAAAATGCCCCGCTGACACACAGAGCTGACTTGTGACTCCATGGACAAGGATGCAGTGAGTTTAACCCCAAGGTCCTTGACCATTGAGACTGGCTGACGAAAGGGGCCCAGGGAGACAGGCCAGAAAGCTGGCATCCAATGAGTAGCAGCTGCAGGGGGGTCCATCACCAAATCCTCGGTTTTATCACCGTTCAGCTTAACCGAGTTGGAATGCATCCATTCTCCCACACCCTCCAGACAGGCAAGAAATATGGCAGCTGACTCAGGGCTGGAGAGATCCAGATGAACTAGTATCTGTGTGTCGTCGGTTCAAGAATAACGGAAGAAGCCGTGAGAGAAAATCAGTTTGGTCAAAAGCTGGACGTAGACGTTAAATATGACCGTGGAGACGGTGGACCATAGCCGCAGAAAAAGAGGAGGGAGTGATACAATTTGACAATGGGTGGAGAGGAAGGAAGATAACCAATCAAGGACGGTGCCCAAGGGGCCGGCACCTTCCAAGCGGCCTAGCAGGACTAAATTATCAATGGTGTCAAAGGCGGCTGATGGGTCCAATAGAACCAGAGCACTGATGTTGCCCCCGTCATGAGTCCGCGCCAAGTCGTCCATGACAGAGACCAGGACACTCTCGGTACCACGTCCTGGGTGAAACCCCGATTGTGAGGGGTGAAAGAAAGAGGATTACTCAAGAAAAGTGGAGAGTAGTGGACAGACCAGGGATTCAAGAAGTTTCTTCAGGAAAGGTAAAAGAGAGATAGGATGGAAGTGAGAAGGGATCAGTGGATCCAACAAGGGTTTCTTTAACAGTGGGATCACAGTGGCCAGTTTAAGGGAGGCCAGGATCACTCCCGCAGAGAGAGATGTATTAACTGTTTCTGTCAAGAAATAAGCAATGTGAGGAAGGATATCCTTAAAAATATGAAGAGGAGTAGGATCAAGAGGGGATGATGACCTGAGCTTAGTAACAGCAGTGGTCACCTCCAGAACAGAGAAAGTAGGAAACACTGACCAAGAAGCGGCCGGCAACGGCTCAGATGGCCCAATATCATTTGCTGCTATTTTAAAGTTAGCTGTTTGTACCATTTGCTGCTATTCTGAAGTTAGCTGTTAGTGCAATCTGTTGCTACTTCAAAGTTAGCTGTTAGTACCATTTTCTGCTATTTTAAAGTTAGCTATTAGTACTATTTGCTGCTTTTTGTGACCTTGGCTGCGCCCAGTGAATACCCTGTGCTACCACATACTGCATTTCAACCATCCTGTCTCCCCCTAGCCCATCTCCACTACTCTCCCTTTTCTTCCCCCTCCTCCATGACACCTATGGCACTCTCTGTGTCTCCTATTTTTTTTCTTTCTAACGGTTTTTCCATTGACTATCCCACCCTTCTCACTAAGTCTGGTAGGAAGAAGTTTAAAAGGGATATCTTGGACTCTAACCCTGGTCTTCCTATCGCTGACACCTACTCCAGCGCTTCCTCCAGACAGACCTTCACCAACATCCTCTTTGTTGTTCCTTCGCCAGACCTTTGGACTCCTCTTATGGTCTCTGTGCTCTCTCCCTTCTCTTCCTCATCCATTAATGGTGGCACCCGGTGGGAGGCCCTCCTGGACCCCTTCCACTCCTCTAAGGTAATCATTAATGTCTACTTTAATGGCACTGTCATGGTCCAAGGTCCTCAGGCCAACCTGCTCCTCTTTGATAGATGCTTCCCACGCCTCATCAATTTCCTTTCTTCTCCTGCTGTCCCGTCGCTTCATGGGCTTCCTTACCCCCCTCCCTGTGCATCCTCCTTGGCTACCTTGCCCTCTCCTCCTTCCTCTTCTGCCCCCCTCGGGCTCCTTCTACACCTCCGCAGGGCGTATCTCTGATTTGTACCCCTCCCCGGAATTCATTCATGGATAGCAACCTTCTCCATATTGCCACTCTAAACTCTTGCTCAGCTGTCAAACACTCCTCTGACATCTGCCTCCTCCTGGAAGAACTTGACCTAGACATCGTTCACGGCCAGCTCAGTCACAAGCTTTGACACTCTCCTCCCCGGTGGCTGTAAGATCCTCACCACGCCCAGATCCAACCATTCTGGAGGGGGTGTAGCCTTGATCTTCCCAGAGTGGATTCCTGCCTCTGACATTCCTATGCAGGCCTACTCAAATGCCTTGTCTGAGGATTTCTCTCTCTCCTGGCCACTCTCTTACCATGGCTACTATCTATCAGCCACCAGGTCAAATCACCTCCTTCCTCTCTGAGTGGGCAGACCTCACCTTCTCCCTCCTGGCCTCAACCACTCCACTCCTCCTTCTTCGAGAATTCAACATCCATCTGGATGCTTCCTGTCCCTCCTCTGGACTCTTTCGTGACCTCTGCGACTCTCTCTATCTTTCTATTCTCCCCTCTGGCCCATCTCACTCTGTTGGGCACACTCTGGATACTCTGATCTATTCAGACCTCCCCCTCTCTATCCCTCTGACCACTCCTCTCTCCTGGAGTGATCACTCTCTCCTTTCCTCCCATCTCTCCCTCTCTACCCATCAGGTCAAGCCAACTCCAACACTGCCACGTACCTTCTCGGTCATCCGACCCATGAAGCGTGTGCCAGTTGAGACTTTCACTTCCACTTCCCCCCATCCTCCTCTGGCTGACTCACATCCTGACACAGCCCTTTCCATGCTCGGCTCTGATACTCTTGATGTTCTTGCCCCTGTTATGAAGATCCGCTTGAAGCCCAAAGCCAAGTGCAACTACTCTTGGTATGACTCTGACTTAGTTACCCTTAAACGCAAGTGTAGGGTAGCTGAGAGGAAATGGCGGGCTTCTTGTGCATCCTCTGACAAACTGGCCTGAGCCTGCTTCAAAGGCAATACCACCTCCTTGTACGCACTAAGAAGGGAGCCCATATCCAAGCCTGCATCTTTGTGGCATCTAACAACGTGGTTGTACTCTTTAAAATCTGCAAGGAGCTGGCCAACCCTGCTTCAGTCTCTACCTCTCCTGTCGCCTCCCAGGTCATCTGCATGGCCCCGGCCTTTCATTTCATCTAAAAAAAACAGGACATCCTTTCCACCCTCTCGTCCTCTCCTCCTCTCCTCCTCCTCCCGCTTCTCTCTCTGTTACCTTTGGCCCCCCAGCAGCTGCCTCTCCTCCCTCTTTCTCATTCTTTCCTCTGTTCTCCCTTGACGAGATTTCCAGAAAGTCAAATCTATGAAAGTATCATCAAAACAGGTTATTTCCTGTTCATCCAAACCATCAAGGACCACATCAACACCCTTGCTTCTGCTCTGGTCGACTTCTGCAACTACTCCTTCGCCTCTGGAGCCTTCACCTCCACTCTGAAGCACTCTCTTGTGCACCCTCTTCTCAAGAAACTCATAGCCGATCCCTCTTGCCCCGGTAACTATCACCTGATCTCTATCACCCATTCCTGGGCAAACTCCTGGAAAAGCTGGACATCTCCCAGCTTAATCTTCACTCCGATTCTGTTGGTTGTCTCCATGACCATCAGTCTGGCTTCAGAGCTGACAGACGCACGGAAAGTGCTCTCCTGAACATTCGTGAAGACCTGCTCTCCAACCTTCATTCTAATATCCCATCTGTCCCCATCCTACTCAATCTTTCTTCTGCCTTTGACACGATCAACCATGTCATCCTGCTCAATCGTCTCCGTGATAAACTTGGTATCACTTATCAGGCCCTGGCTTGGCTGACCCCCTTTCTCTCCAACCGACCCCCTAGGTCCAACTTGGGTCCTTCCTTTCCTCTATCTCACTTTTTACCTGTGGTGTTCTCCAGGGGTCTAAACTCTCTCCTTGGCTTTTCAACCAATACCTGGCACCGCTCGCACACTGCATTGCTGCTCTCTAGTCAAACCTTCAGTGCTATGCGGATGACACCCAACTTGTTTTCAGGCTCCACCTCTTCTCTGTCTCTCATCTCTGACTGTGTGTCTGCAATCCAGGTGTGATGCGCCACCAACTACCTCTGTCTTAATGCCAGTAAGACAGAGATCTTCCTCATCGGCACACCTGCACCTTCCTTTCCTGTCACTCTCTGGTCGGCCTCCCTTGGCCCTCTCCCTGCTCCCACTTGTGAGGCTAAGAACCCCTGGGTCATCTTCGACTCCACGCTTTCCTTTTCTCCACACATCTCTGACGTCTCAAAAAAGTCTAACTACCAACTGCACCTCCTCAGAAGTATACTTCCTTGCCTGTCCTTCCCCACAGAAGCTCACTGTATCCAGAGCTCTGGTTCTCTCTAGGCTGCACTAATGCAACAGCCTCTTTCTAAATCTGCCTGCAACCACTCTCCGCCCTCTGCAGCTCATCCAGAACAGGACTGCGAGACTTGTCCTTGGCCTCAAGCCATGCAATCGTATCTCTCCAGCCCTGAAATCTCTTCATTGGCTCCCAGTGTCTGCAAGGATTAAATCAAAACCCTTTGCATTGTCCACAAGGCTTTCTGGGGCCTGGTTCCACAATACCTTGAACTCTCCCTTTGTAAATACCTTCCTACTTGAGCTCTTCACTCTTTCACCTCCATCTCCCTCAGGGTCAGTTGCTTCTCCAAGCAGCGAATTGGGGTTTGATCCCTTTCCTCTGCTGGGGCATCCATCTGGAACAGCCTCCCTGCCTCTGTGAAACTTGAGGAGAACCATCTTCGGTTCCGGAAGCACCTCAAGACCTTCCTCTTTGCTCTGCCTTCGCTCTTCCTCTCCCCTGCTAAACTGTCTGCTATGGCACTGGACACATGGTTACCCTCTGATATTGGCCCCAGACCCCTGCCCTCCAAGCCACACACCCGCATTGCCTCCTGGTAACCCTTGCACTTGGTCTGTATCTGCTACCCTACAGTCCCCATCCAGCACTTATCATTCACCCGTTGCCTACACCTTATTTTCGCACTTACCACCTGCTGGCCGCACTACCTGTGGTTGTTCAATCACGTGTTCAGCACTATCCACTACTCCCCTGCCCCTCGCATTTCCCCCTTTCCTCTCCCCTGCACTTGCACGTTCTCAATGGGCCCAGTAAGATTCTTGTTTTGTCCTCCCTTGTTTCCCCTCTCTTGCCTCGTTGCACTCTGAAACACTTGTGTATGGGCGCAATACAAATAAAATATCATATCATATAAATATCAGTCTCAGAAGGAAGGTGAGTGACAGCAATATTCGATTGAATAGAAATGATTTCATCCATAAAACATGTGGATAAGGAATCACAAAGAGCCTGAGAGGAGGAACCGGTAAGCTAGTAGAGAGATTACGAACCACTTTGAACAACTCCCTGGGGTGATTCACAGAAGTTTTAATAATAGAAGCCACATAGACATGTTTGGCACATGAAATGTCAAGGTGATACTGGGAGGTGACCAGAGACAAGGCAAGCTTGTCCCTGGGTGTATAAGAGCGCCTCCACTTTCGCTCCATCTGTCTGCGTTGTAGGCGAAGGGCACGCAGCTCGTCCATGAACCACTGCTGAGAGGGGCGTGAAGATAGCCTAGATGTCTTGAGCAGAGCAAGGCTGTCTGCAACTGCGGTCAGAGTACTAGTTTAAGAATATATGCCATAGTGGACAGCCCTGAAAGTCGGGCAAGTATAAAAGAGGTCATATCAGTTTTAAATATTGGGTGCCATCCACGCAGCTGGACCAATTTGGCAGGTGGAGCAAATGGTGGGCCCTTAATGCCCCAGGTGAAGGAGACAAAGAAATGATCAGACCACGAGATTTGAAAGGCTGCAAAAAGAGTGATCTCACAATCTGCTGAGAAAATCAGGTCCAAGGTGTTACCTAAGGAATGGGTCTGTTCATGAACCTGCTGGGGGGGGGAGAGTTCTTTCATAGCTTTGAATCTTAAAGTTCTCCACCTCATTGACCTTAAGATTAAAGTCACCCACAATTGTAATTGGTTATTTATAACGTGCTTAATACCCAGAGGTTTCTAAGCGCGGACCCGGGCATCGAACCTGTGTTGCTCCGCGTCGTCTTGCTACCAAGGCGAGCACTTTGCCCCGGAGCTATCCTCCCGACACAATGGCATATCATCCTGACAAAGACAGTTTTTGGTTACTTGAAGGAGACGAATGTAAAACCTGTTCTTACTCCAGGAGTAGTTGGAACATATCACTTCTTTTGGTACATTGTTGATACAACTGAACTTTTTATTATCAAGTTATGAATCCGCAAGAACTGTGATGGGACTTTGAGGCAAAACAGAATTTCCTGATTTCTTTTGAACTGTGGAGTAAAACCTTTCTCAACCTGGGAAGGGGAATTAACCCAGGTTATGAGAAGAGGCAGTGGCCATATTGTGAATGTGGTTTTATGTTATATATAATTGTTGGATTAAACTATCATACATTTCCTTATTGATTTAATGAGTATACAAGTGTGAGGGACAGATATCCTTTTGTAAGAGTATTTTCTTTAGTTTATTCTAGGCAGGAAAATCCTTGTCAGGGTAGGGATAGAGTGGCGTTTATCCTACCTTTTTATTTAATAAAATGGCTAAAGTTGAAAACTCTTTAAAAAGTTGTCCGCCTCACATTTTTTACCCCTCACAACAGGTTCTGAGATGCTGCATGGTTGGGGAAATCCAAGGTTCAGGACACAGGCAAGAGGGATAATGGTATTCAACGAGAGCACTAGTGCTCGGTTAAAATCTGGGAAGCCCTTCTCACTGGAGTTGGTAACAGATGGAAAGAGAATCTAAAGGAAGGGCCTGACTTTATTCAGTTGCAGTTATTTAGTCCAGTGAGTTTCAGAAAAATTGGGTTGACTGATTGTGGGAGGGGGACCAGAAAATTGTCAGAGTGTGAGGAGTCAAGGTGAAGACAGTGGCTGTAGTCATGTTCGGCAGGTTGAATTGCCAGGAGTTCAGTGGCATAGATTTGATTAAGAGGTCCAAGTCATTGGAAAAGAGAGATTGAAGACTGAAGGAGGCCAATAGATGAGAATTATGCAAGAGGAGGTGGAGCAAGGAGCTGAATACAAATGTACTCAAAAGAAAATGAGATTAAGTCATTGGGGAGAGAGGTGGAAGGCGTGAGCTACAGGGCAGCCTTGCCTGAACAGCCATCGGCTAAGGACGAGAGGCAAAGGGAACCACCCTCCAGAGCAGCTCCACTCCCTGTTTGCCCCTGTTAGCCCATGGACGCCAGACGTAGACAACCTACAGTGACTGACAAGGTAAGAGTGGTGTGGGCGGGGAGTACAGCCATTACTGTACTCCAGTAAAACACCACAACTCATTTTCCCTAATATCATATATCTACCTGCATTTCATGTTTTGCATTTAGCCTAAATGTGTAAGTTAGACATGTGTTTCTTCTAACTAACGGTACTAAAAACAATCAAATTCTACATACTCAACTGCAAACTCTGAACTGGACACAACCATACCTCTACCGCACCGCAACCCAGATGCACTTCACAACACCCAACCCAGCATAAAATCAAACCATGCACAATCATACCTCAACACCACATGCCGGCTACCAACTGAAAATGCACCAATGCCCAGTGACTGGTTTCTCCGAACTGAAGCTGTCAACAGTACCTCAAAGCACTCTTGCTCTTTTCTCTCTCAATCCCACTAACAACCCCAGCCCCAACACTCCTTACATTGCAGATCTGCCAGTGTGCCAAGAGACCACACCAGTGGCAACAGTGTGCGGTACAAGATCTCATAACATTAACATCATTTGCCAGTGTTGGCATCAAATGCCCAGCTTCTTCCACCATATGCTCAGGCACTTCTGTGATAAAACTGTGCTCTTCTACCATACAGCATACCCTCATACCTTTACCTGACAAGTCCTACTCCATATATTCAGGTACTGGCAGAGACATCACTATAGACCATGTTCGTGATTAATGGGTTAATGACAGGCATCGTTTAGCCTTTCTCATTTCCAAATGTTCTTCATGTGTGTTTGTATCATTTTCAGATGAGTTTTGCTGCCATTTTTAATATTAGGTTACTGTTCCGTCCCGTTCCGGGTACTTTTTTGTGGAAAATATAGATTTTGGGCAGTAATGGGTTAATGACAGCATATTTCTGCACCTTTATCATTTCAACATGTTCTTCATGTGTGTTTGCATCATTTTCAGGTGATTTTTGCTGCCTTTTTATATGTTAGGGTACCGTTCTGGCCCGTTCCGGGTACTTTTTCGTGATAAAATGAAGATTTTGGGCAGTAATTGGTTAATGACAGCACATTGGTGGAGCTTTCTCATTTCAACATATTCTTCATGTGTGTTTGCATCATTTTCAGGTGATTTTTGCTGCCTTTTTATATGTTAGGGTACCGTTCTGGCCCGTTCCGGGTACTTTTTCGTTATAAAATGTAGATTTTGGGCAGTAATGGGTTAATGACAGCATATTTGTGCGCCTTTCTCATTTCCAAATGTTCTTCATGTGTGTTTGTATCATTTTCAGATGAGTTTTGCTGCCATTTTTAATATTAGGTTACTGTTCCGTCCCGTTCCGGGTACTTTTTTGTGGAAAAATGTAGATTTTGGGCAGTAATGGGTTAATGACAGCATATTTGTGCACCTTTATCATTTCAACATGTTCTTCATGTGTGTTTGCATCATTTTCAGGTGAGTTTTGCTGCCATTTTATATTTTAGAGTACCGTTCCGGCCCGTTCCGGGTACCTTTTCGTGTGAAAATGTAGATTATAGGCAGTAATGGGTTAATGACAGCATATTGGTGCACCTTTCTCATTTCAAAATGTTCTTTATGTGTGTTTACATCATTTTTAGGTTATTTTTGATTTTATATGTTAGGTTACCGTTCTGGCCCGTTATGGGTACTTTTTCGTGATAAAATGTAGATTTTGGGCAGTAATGGATTAATGACAGCATATTGGTGGTGCTTTCTCATTTCAAAATGTTCTTCATGTGTGTTTGCATCATTTTCAGGTGATTTTTGCTGCCTTTTTATATGTTAGTGTACCGTTCTGGCCCGTTCCGGGTACTTTTTCGTGATAAAATGAAGATTTTGGGCAGTAATGGGTTAATGACAGCACATTGGTGGAGCTTTCTCATTTCAACATATTCTTCATGTGTGTTTGCATCATTTTCAGGTGATTTTTGCTGCCTTTTTATATATTAGGGTACCGTTCTGGCCCGTTCCGGGTACTTTTTTGTGATAAAATGTAGATTTTGGGCAGTAATGGGTTAATGACAGCATATTTGTGCGCCTTTCTCATTTCAAAATGTTCTTCATGTGTGTTTGCATCATTTTCAGGTGAGTTTTGCTGCCATTTTATATTTTAGAGTACCGTTCCGGCCCGTTCCGGGTACCTTTTCGTGTGAAAATGTAGATTATAGGCAGTAATGGGTTAATGACAGCATATTGGTGCACCTTTCTCATTTCAAAATGTTCTTTATGTGTGGTTACATCATTTTTAGGTTATTTTTGATTTTATATGTTAGGTTACCGTTCCGGCCCATTCCGGGTACTTTTTCGTGATAAAATATAGATTTTGGGCAGTAATGGGTTAATGACATCATATTGGTGGAGCTTTCTCATTTCAACCTATTCTTCATGTGTGTTTGCATCATTTTCAGGTGAGTTTTGCTGCAGTTTTACATACTAGGGTAGCATTTCGACCCGTTCCGGGTACTTTTTCATGATAAAATATAGATTTTGGGCAGTAATGGGTTAATGACAACATATTGGTGCACCTTTCTCATTTCAAAATGTTCTTCATGTGTGTTTTCATCATTTGTAGGTGATTTTTGCTGCCTTTTTTTATGTTAGGGTACCGTACCGGCCCGTTCCAGGTACTTTTTCGTGTGAAAATGTAGATTTGGGCAGTAATGGGTTATTGACAGCATATTGGTGCACCGTTTTCTCATTTCAAAAGGTTCTTCGTGTGTCTTTGCATCATTTTCAGGTGAGTTGTGCTGCCATTTTATATGTTAGGGTACCGTTCCAGCCCGTTCCGGGTACTTTTTTGTGTGAAAATGTAGATTTTGGGCAGTAATGGGTTAATGACAGCATATTGGTGCACCTTTCTCATTTCAAAATGTTCTTCATGTGTCTTTGCATCATTTTCAGGTGATTTTTGCTGCCTTTTTATATGTCAGGGTACCGTTCCGGCCCGTTCCGGGTACTTTTTTGTGTGAAAATGTAGATTTTGGGCAGTAATGGGTTAATGACAGCATATTGGTGCACCTTTCTCATTTCAAAATGTTCTTCATGTGTGTTTGCATGATTTTCAGGTGAGTTGTGCTGCCATTTTATATGTTAGGGTACCGTTCCGGCCCGTTCCGGGTACTTTTTCTTGTGAAAATGTAGATTTTGGGCAGTAATGGGTTAATAACAGCATATTGGTGCACCTTTCTCATTTCAAAATGTTCTTCATGTGTGTTTACATCATTTTCAGGTGATTTTTGCTGCCATTTTATATGTTAGGTTACCGTCTTGCCCGTTCTGGGTACTTTTTCGTGATAAAATGTAGATTTTGGGCAGTAATGGATTAATGACAGCATATTGGTGGAGCTTTTTCATTTCAACATGTTCTTTATGTGTGTTTGCATCATTTTCAGGTGAGTTTCGCTGCAGTTTTATATATTAGGGTAGCGTTTCGGCCAGTTCCGGGTACTTTTTCGTGATAAAATGTAGATTTTGGGCAGTAATGGATTAATGACAGCATATTGGTGGAGCTTTCTCATTTCAACATGTTCTTTATGTGTGTTTGCATCATTTTCAGGTGAGTTTCGCTGCAGTTTTATATATTAGGGTAGCGTTTCGGCCAGTTCCGGGTACTTTTTCGTGATAAAATGTAGATTTTGGGCAGTAATGGGTTAATGACAGCATATTGGTGCACCTTTCTCATTTCAAAATGTTCTTCATGTGTGTTTGCATAATTTTCAGGCGAGTTTCGCTGCTATTTTATATATTAGGGTAGCGTTCTGGCCCGTTCTGGGTACTTTTTGTGATAAAATGTAGATTTTAGGCAGTAATGTGTTATTGACAGCATATTGGTGCACCTTTCTCATTTCAAAATGTTCTTCATGTGTCTTTGCATCATTGTCAGGTGAGTTGTGCAGCCATTATATATGTTAGGGTACCGTTCCGGCCCGTTCTGGGTACTTTTTCTTGTGAAAATGTAGATTTTGGGCAGTAATGAGTTAATGACAGCATATTGGTGCACCTTTTTTCATTTCAAAATGTTCTTCATGTTGTGCTCCCATTTTTTATGTTAGGTTACCGTTCTGGCCCGTTCCGGGTACTTTTTCGTGTGAAAATGTAGATTTTGGGCACTAATGGGGCAATGACAGCATATTGGTGCACCTTTCTCATTTCAAAATGTTCTTCATGTGTGTTTACATCATTTTCAGGTGATTTTTGCTGCCATTTTATATGTTAGGTTACCGTTCTGGCCCGTTCTGGGTACTTTTTCGTGATAAAATGTAGATTTTGGGCATTAATGGATTAATGACAGCATATTGGTGGAGCTTTCTCATTTCAACATGTTCTTCATGTGAGTTTGCATCATTTTCAGGTGAGTTTTGCTGCCGTTTTAAATATTAGGGCAGCGTTCCGGCCCATTCCGGGTACTTTTTCGTGATAAAATATAGATGTTGGGCAGCAATGGGTTAATGGCAGCATTTTGGTGGAGCTTTCTCATTTCAACATATTCTTCATTCGTGTTTGCATCATTTTCACATTTTCAGGTGAGTTTCGCTGCCGTTTTATATATTGGGGTAGCGTTTCGGCCCATTCCGGGTACTTTTTCGTGATAAAATGTAGATTTTGGGCAGTAATGGGTTAATGACATCATATTGGTGCACCTTTCTCATTTCAAAATGTTCTTCATGTGTGTTTGCATCATTTTTAGGTGATTTTTGATGCCTTTTTATATGTTAGGGTACCGTTCCGGCCCGTTCCGTGTACTTTTTAGTGTGAAAATGTAGATTTTGGGCAGTAATGAGTTAATGACAGCATATTGGTGCACCTTTCTCATTACAAAATGTTCTTCATGTGTCTTTGCATCATTTTCAGGTGAGTTGTGCTGCCATTTCATATGTTAGGGTACCGTTCCCGGCCCGTTCTGGGTACTTTTTCGTGTGAAAATGTAGATTTTGGGCAGTAATGGGTTAATGACAGCATATTGGTGCACCTTTCTCATTTCAAAATGTTCTTCATGTGTGCTTGCATGATTTTCAGGCGAGTTTCGCTGCTGTTTTATATATTAGGGCAGCGTTCCGGCCCGTTCCGGGTACTTTTTCGTGTGAAAATGTAGATTTTGGGCAGTAATGGGTTAATGACAGCATATTGGTGCACATTTCTCATTTCAGAATGTTCTTCATGTGAGTTTGCATCATTTTCAGCTGAGTTTTGCTGCCATTTTATATGTTAGGGTACCGTTCCCGGCCCGTTCTGGGTACTTTTTCGTGTGAAAATGTAGATTTTGGGCAGTAATGGGTTAATGACAGCATATTGTTGCACCTTTCTCATTTCAAAATGTTCTTCATGTGTGTTTACATGATTTTCAGGCAGGTTTTGTGCTGTTTTATATATTAGGGTAGCGTTTCGGCCCTTTCCAGGTACTTTTTCGTGATAAAATGTAGATTTTGTGCAGTAATGGGTTAAGGACAGCATATTGGTGCACCTTTCTCATTTCAAAATGTTCTTCATGTGTGTTTGCATCATTTACAGGTCAGTTTTGCTGCCATTTTATATGTTAGGGTACCGTTCCGGGCCGTTCCGTGTACTTTTTCGTGATAAAATGTTGATTTTGGGCAGTAATGGGTCAATGACAGCATATTGGTGCACCTTTCTCATTTCAAAATGTTCTTCATGTGTGTTTGCATGATTTTCAGGCGAGTTCCGCTGCTGTTTTATATATTAGGGTAGCGTTCTGGCCCGTTCCGGGTACTTTTTCGTGATAAAATGCAGATTGTGGGCAGTAATGTATTAATGACAGCATATTGATGCACCTTTCTCATTTCAGAATGTTCTTCATGTGTGTTTGCATCATTTTCAGGTGATTTTTGCCGCCATTTTATATGTTAGGGTACCGTTCCGCCCGTTCCGGGTACTTTTTCGTGATACAATGTAGATTTTGGGCAGTAATGGGTTAATGACAGCATATTGGTGCACCTTTCTCATTTCAAAATGTTCTTCATGTGTGTTTACATGATTTTCAGGTGAGTGTCGCTGCTGTTTTATATATTAGGGTAGCGTTCCGGTCCGTTCTGTGTACTTTTTCGTGATAAAATGTAGATTTTGGGCAGTAATGGGTTAATGACAGCATATTGTTGGAGTTTTCTCATTTCAAAATGTTCTTCATGTGTGTTTGCATCATTTTCAGCTGAGTTTTGCTGCCATTTTATATGTTAGGGTACCGTTCCGGCCCGTTCTGTGTCCTTTTTTCTGTGAAAATGTAGATTTTGGGCAGTAATGGGTTAATGACAGCATATTGGTGCACCTTTCTCATTTCAGAATGTTGTTCATGTGTGTTTGCATCATTTTCAGGTGAGTTTTGCTGCCATTTTATATGTTAGGGTACCTTTCCGGCCCGTTCTGTGTTTTACACACACCCAAAAATAACCTGCAGGGAAAACCGTAGTGTAGGGGTGGAGATTTGTTGTAAGGTGTCAGCCCCTTTTAATGACATAGGGGAGTCGTCAGATTACTAAGAACGAAGCTTGGTGCTAATTGGAAAATAACAGCCGTGGCCCTATAGTTAAGCAGAAAGTTGTTTGCATTTGTGTTCGCTGAGCACAAAATAACAAATGGTCATTTAGTTATAAATGTATTGATTCAGGAATTAATAATAAAATGCAGTGCCGAGTTGGTATTAGCAGTGCCGAGTTGGTATTATTAAATGTATCTGTAGCAGCCTGAAGGGTGCTGCGATCGGTGAAAAAAGGTCTTGGAGTGGTCCGTGCTAGAAAAACTTGGATCAGATGTGATGTGCCATAGCCTCATGACGTGGGGGAGGTGGTCAAAAAATGCTATGGATAATCCTTCAATTAGTGGTAAGTGAAATTATCCCGATTAGTCCCCTGAAAGCCAAAGGGCTTTTTTGCTGATGGAGTGTTTGTGAGAACGAGTTGAAGAAGAATAAGAAAGCATACAGAAGCAAAGTGTTAATGTTGACATGAGGACTATGGGTAGTTTATGGCAATTGCACTTGAAGAGTGCTATATCAGCTGGGGTACTGCCAAACAAGGTGCTCATGATTCAAGCCAAGTGGGGGGCGGGGCGGTACTGTCATGATGTGTAAGACAGAGGTGAAAAAGAAAGTGTTGATCTGTGCTTGTGGGAGACATATACTATATGAGATTCACAAAGGTGCCGATGGTTAGGGTCTGGGGAGCACAGAGCGGCATGGGTGAAAAAAAGGAAAAAGTTTGTTAAGACGTAGTATATGTGTTCAGATAGAGGGCAGGAATTCTTCGTTCAGTCCACTAATATGAGTGGACAATTTGTGGATCCATCTTGCCTCCTTCTGAAGTAAACAATGTGAAACATTAGTAGAGTTCCTTACCACATCGACAACTCACCAATGGATGTCGTCAGCAATGTGGTGTACTTTTACATAGTGATTGACTAAGGGTGCAGATGACGATTTGCACCTGATTTTAGAGAGATGCTCTGAAATTCTGATATGCACTGGGCGGGCAGTTGGGCCAACATAATGTAGTCTGCAGGGACAGTCAATACAATAAATGACCTGCTTGCTTTTGCAGTTCGTAAGTGTGGAGGGAGTCCAAGTTTTTGTGCCAATTGGAAAATTATTCATATTTTTGGTAAAGCGGCAAACCGAGCAGGAACCACATGGGAAATGGCCAACCGTGGTTCTCAGGTAACAAAGTCCCATTCTGGGGGCAGTATTTGTAAAATTAGAATGTACGAGTTTGTCTTGAATATTTTTGAGAAGGTCAATAGCTGCCGCAGCTATTAAGAACCGTTGCAGGAAACCCCAAATTCGGAACGGTGTAAAACCCGGAACAGACCAGAACGGGCCGGAACGGTACCCTGATATATAAAATGGCAGCAAAACTCACCTGAAAATGATGCAAACACACATGAAGAACATTTTGGAAATGGGATAGGTTGAACAATGTGCTGTCATTAACCCATTACTGCCCAAAATCTATATTTTAACACGAAAAAAAAACCCGGAACGGTACCCTAACATATAAAATGGCAGCAAAAAGCACCTGCAAATGATGCAAACACACATGAAGAACATTTTGAAATGGCAAAGGATGAACAATGTGCTGTCATTAACCCATTACTGCCCAAAATCTACATTTTAACACGAAAAAGTACCCGGAACGGGCCGGAACGCTACCCTAATATATAAAACGGCAGCAAAACTCACCTGAAAATGATGCAAACACACATGAAGAACTTGTTGAAATGAGAAAGGTGCACCAATATGCTGTCATTAACCCATTATTGCCCAAAATTTACATTTTATCACGAAAAAGTACCCGGAACGGGCCGGAACGGTACCCTAACATATAAAATGGCAGCAAAAATCACCTGAAAATTATGCAAACACACATGAAGAACATTTTTAAATGAGAAAGGTGCACCAATATGTTGTCATTAACCCATTACTGCCCAAAATCTACATTTTATCACGAAAAAGTACCCGGAATGGGCCGGAACGGTACCCTAACATATAAAAAGGCAGCCAAAATCACCTCAAAATGATGCAAACACACATGAAGAACATTTTGAAATGAGAAAGGTGCACCAATATGTTGTCATTAACCCATTACTGCCCAAAATCTACATTTTATCACGAAAAAGTACCTGGAACGGGCCGGAACGCTACCCTAATATATAAAACGGCAGCGAAACTCACCTGAAAATGATGAAAACATACATGAAGAACATTTTGAAATGAGAAAGGTGCACCATCATGCTGTCATTAACCCATTACTGCCCAAAATCTACATTTTCACACGAAAAAGTACCCGGAACGGGCCGGAACGGTACCCTAACATATAAAAAGGCAGCAAAAATCACCTGAAAATTATGCAAACACACATGAAGAACATATTGAAATGAGAAAGGTGCACCAATATGCTGTCATTAACCCATTACTGCCCAAAATCTACATTTTCACAAGAAAAAGTACCCGGAACGGGCCGGAACGGTACCCTAACATATAAAAAGGCAGCAAAAATCACCTGAAAATTATGCAAACACACATGAAGAACATTTTTAAATGAGAAAGGTGCACCAATATGTTGTCATTACCCCTTACTGCCCAAACTCTACATTTTATCACGAAAAAGTACCCGGAACGGGCCGGAACGGTATCCTAACATAGAAAAAGGCAGCCAAAATCACCTGAAAATGATGCAAACACACATGAAGAACATTTTGAAATGAGAAAGGTGCACCAATATGCTGTCATTAACCCATTACTGCCCAAAATCTACATTTTCACACGAAAAAGTACCCAGAACGGGCCGGAACGGTACCCTAACATATAAAAAGGCAGCCAAAATCACCTGAAAATGATGCAAACACACATGAAGAACATTTTGAAATGAGAAAGGTGCACCAATATGCTGTCATTAACCCATTACTGCCCAAAATCTACATTTTCACACGAAAAAGTACCCAGAACGGGCCGGAACGGTACCCTAACTTATAAAAAGGCAGCAAAAATCACCTGAAAATAATGCAAACACACATGAAGAATATTTTGAAATGAGAAAGGTGCACCAATATTAACCCATTACTGCCCAAAATCTACATTTTTTACATAAAAAAGTACCCGGAACGGGCAGGAACGGTACCCTAATATATAAAATGGCAGCAAAACTCACCTGAAAATGATGCAAACACACATGAAGAACATTTTGGAAATGGGATAGGTTGAACAATGTGCTGTCATTAACCCATTACTGCCCAAAATCTAAATTTTCAGACGAAAAAGTACCCGGAACGGGCAGGAACGGTACCCTAATATATAAAAAGGCAGCAAAACTCACATGAAAATGATGCAAACACACATGAAGAACATTTTGAAATGGCAAAGGATGAACAATGTGCTGTCATTAACCCATTACTGCCCAAAATCTATATTTTCACACGAAAAAAAAACCCGGAACGGGCCGGAACGGTACCCTAACATATAAAATGGCAGCAAAAAGCACCTGAAAATTATGCAAACACACATGAAGAACATTTTGAAATGGCAAAGGATGAACAATGTGCTGTCATTAACCCATAACTGCCCAAAATCTACATTTTAACACGAAAAAGTACCCGGAACGGGCCGGAACGGTACCCTAACATATAAAATGGCAGCAAAAATCACCTGAAAATTATGCAAACACACATGAAGTACATTTTGAAATGAGAAAGGTGCTCCAATATGCTGTCATTAACCCATTACTGCCCAAAATCTACATTTTCACATGAAAAAGTACCCGGAATGGGTCGGAACGGTACCCTAACATATGAACCGGCAGCAAAACTCACCTGAAAATGATGCAAACACACATGAAGAACATGTTGAAATGAGAAAGGTGCACCAATATGCTGTCATTAACCCATTATTGCCCAAAATTTACATTTTATCACGAAAAAGTACCCGGAACGGGCCGGAACGGTACCCTAACATATAAAATGGCAGCAAAAATCACCTGAAAATTATGCAAACACACATGAAGTACATTTTGAAATGAGAAAGGTGCTCCAATATGCTGTCATTAACCCATTACTGCCCAAAATCTACATTTTCACATGAAAAAGTACCCGGAACGGGTCGGAACGGTACCCTAACATATAAAACGGCAGCAAAACTCACCTGAAAATTATGCAAACACACATGAAGTACATTTTGAAATGAGAAAGGTGCTCCAATAGGCTGTCATTAACCCAGTACAGCCCAAAATCTACATTTTATCACGAAAAAGTACCCGGAACGGGCCGGAACGCTAACCTAAAATATAAAGTGCCAGCGAAACTCAGCTGAAAATGATGCAAACACACATGAAGAACATTTTGAAAGGAGAAAGGTGCACCAATATGCTGTCATTAACCCATTACTGCCCAAAATCTACATTTTATCACGAAAAAGTACCCGCAACGGGCCGGAACGCTACCCTAATATATAAAACGGCAGTGAAACTCACCGTAAAATGATGCAAGCACACATGAAGAACATTTTGAAATGAGAAAGGTGGACGAATATGCTGTCATTAACCCATTACTGCCCAAAATCTACATTTTATCACAAAAAAGTACCCGGAACCGGCCGGAACGCTACCCTAAAATATAAAATGGCAGCGAAACTCACCTGAAAATTATGCAAACACACATGGAGAACATTTTGAAATGTGAAAGGAGCACCAATATGCTGTCATTAACCCATTACTGCCCAAAATCTACATTTTATCACGAAAAAGTACCCGGGACGGGCAGGAACGCTACCCTAAAATATAAAATGGCAGCGAAACTCACCTGAAAATGATGCAAACACACATGAAGAACATTTTGAAATGAGAAAGGTGCACCAATATGCTGTCATTAACCCATTACTGCCCAAAATCTACATTTTATCACAAAAAAGTACCCGGAACGGGCCGGAACGCTACCCTAATATATAAAACGGCAGCGAAACTCACCTGAAAAGGATGCAAGCACACATGAAGAACATTTTGAAATGACAAAGGTGCACCAATATGCTGTCATTAACCCAATACTGCCCAAAATCTACATTTTATCACGAAAAAGTACCCGCAACGGGCCGGAACGCTGCCCTAAAATATAAAATGGCAGCGAAACTCACCTGAAAATGATGCAAACACACATGAAGAACATTTTGAAATGAGAAAGGTGCACCAATATGCTGTCATTAACCCATTACTGCCCAAAATCTACATTTTATCACGAAAAAGTACACGGAACGGGCCGGAACGCTACCCTAAAATATAAAATGGCAGCGAAACTCACCTGAAAATGATGCAAACACACATGAAGAACATTTTGAAATGAGAAAGGTGGACGAATATGCTGTCATTAACCCATTACTGCCCAAAATCTACATTTTATCACAAAAAAGTACCCGGAACGCTACCCTAAAATATAAAATGGCAGCGAAACTCACCTGAAAATGATGCAAATACACATGGAGAACATTTTGAAATGAGAAAGGTGCACCAATATGCTGTCATTAACCCATTACTGCCCAAAATCTACATTTTATCACGAAAAAGTACCCGGAACGGGCCGGAACGCTAACCTAAAATATAAAATGGCAGCGAAACTCACCTGAAAATGATGCAAACACACATGAAGAACATTTTGAAATGAGAAAGGTGCACCAATATGCTGTCATTAACCCATTACTGCCCAAAATCTACATTTTATCACGAAAAAGTACCCGCAACGGGCCGGAACGCTACCCTAATATATAAAATGGCAGCGAAACTCACCTGAAAATGATGCAAACACACATGGAGAACATTTTGAAATGAGAAAGGTGCACCAATATGCTGTCATTAACCCATTACTCACAAACATGGTCTATAGTGATTTGTCTGCCAGTACATGGATATATGGAGTAGAACTTGTCAGTTAAAGGTATGAGGGTATGCTGTATGGTAGAAGAGCACAGTCTTATCACAGAAGCATTAGCCGATGGCTGTTCAGGCAAGGCTGCCCTGGAGTTCTTCAGGATGAGGGACACGTGATTCGCTCATGGCACAATCCAGGAGTTGCAGGCGGACCAGGGTGTGCAGGTGTGAAGGTCAGGGAGGGACTGGGAAAGGACCAAACAAGCAAAAAAACACTAAGACGAAATGAAAGTGGAGGGATGGGGGACAGTAAGAGGAAACACAAGAGCAGGGGCACTCACCAGCAGTGTCTGGTAGGGCTGCGCAAGTGGAATCAAGTGGGTGAGGGGAGCACATGCAAAGGAGAAGACTCTCCGCTCTTCGCTACCTGTTGGGACAAGTGACTCGCTCAGTATAACTTGGCTAGTGCTGTGGATATGCTTATGTTTATATACATTCCACTGCACAAGTGGAAGGCACAGGCAGAGGAGTGCAACTTTGTGTGACAAGTTTGTAAGATGGGGCATTGGGTATGACTGCAATGAATACCCAAATTCAGCAATGGCACTAAGTACAATTCACCAGTGTCACTTACCACCCTCGGTGTAATAAATCAGCAAAGGCGAGAGACATTAGTACTTGTATGTTAGCATAGATTTTATAACATTTAACCAAATGTAAATACATGAAATAACATTGTAAATGAGATACTATAACATGGTTTCAAGCTACCAATAAGACATGTATGGATGAGCTCTCTTTCACAATATATGCCATCCCTTTCTTCAAACTCTTGACCAAGCCACCTGAGAGCCTTGGGAGATCATCTCACTTGTAGGATGTCAGTAAAACCTGCCTTCTATTCCTGTTAATCTAGCACACGAGACAAGCAGATTGTGTTGCCTGAACCAGCTGCATCTGGCAAATGTTGTGCTAACAAGTCACATAAAACTTAACATAAAATGTCTTTCAAAGGTTGTCCATAAACGTTGATGCAGTGTGAGTGTCATATTGTATTGGTCTTTTGGTGGACATCTGTGTGTATTTGAAGAGATTTATTCTGTTTTTTCAAATACATAGTGCTTCCCTAAATGCACTTCGGACATTTGTACAGACCACTAGGGAAATGAGCTAGGTCAAGGCAAGACAAATGATACCAGTCCTGGCATAGTCCCTGGCAGAGTATCATTTTTGATTTTGTTGGTTTTTTACAGAGTTTACCCATGAAACAGAGGAACCAAGTTGCTGTGTAATAGTCATCTAATGCTGTAGATAAGAATTCAACAGTGGATGTTGCCTCTTTTGGAGGATTCCTTGAAAAAGGTGTATTAAAATCTTTCTTAATATTCTGCTTAATCTCTTTTTTTGCTCTGCAATATTTTTGTTTCTTCAACTGTGATTTTGGGAGAAAGGATTTTCCACTAATTAATTCCATAGCTATCCACTGCCGCACAGCAGTCATGTCTGCAGGGAATGGTACAAGTGACCCACTACACAATGTATGTGCAAATAAGCAGAAAAATAGTCCACAACTGGATGAATCATGCTGAGCTGGTACATCATGAGGAGCATGGATTGTCCACTTAGACCAGTCAATTGTGGATGCCACCTGCATGTCCATGAATGTTTGTAGTATGTTTATGTACTTTGTGTAGAGGGGTTTATTGGAGTCTAAATATAGAATAATCTTCCACTTCATGAACACCAGCATAAGTACCCAGTGAGTATTGTGCACATTTGTGGGATGATCCAGATGTCCTTTGCCATAATATCTGATTTGATGCCAAACTCGTGAACACTTGAAGAGTATCCACGTAAGTCAATGGAATGAATTATGAATGGACTGAAAACACTCACACGTACATCACATTCAGTGACATGTTTTAGAGAAGCTCTAGTAAGCAAGAAGCCTTCAATAACTGTGTCAACCAGCCAGTTATCACCTAAGAGAGATTTCATGTCTTCAACATTGATGTAAATATTTTGAACTGGGACACTCTGCATGCGTGGATAATCTGGTATTAAGTCCCATGGAACGGGCACCGTTTTATTTGTTTGTTTAGGTGAGCTTGACCGCTGCGGTACACCCAGATCATACTCGTCTACCAGAAAAGAGGTAAAATGTTCTTTCTTGGGAACATTCTCATATGGGTTCAATTGTTTAGTATGTTTATTTTTTGCTTTAATGTCTTCCTGAGTGTCATCAAATTTAGTTTCACTCATCAGAATAGAATCCATTGCGGCTACAGTCTGCAGCTCATCTTTCTGTCTAATTCTTTTCCTTCCAGATTTGCCTTTTCTGACATTCATCCTGAGCTTTTTCAGAGAATACACTATTCTTTTCTTACTTGAACTCTTACCAATTGACTTCTGTGCAGCCAGAATGTGGTAGCATGTTCGTGAACTGTTGCAAGAGCATGTTTCAACTGGGAATAACTTTACCACATACTTTTTGTCTCGTAATCCGGTAACTATGAAACATCCAGACTGTGCCTGAAGAAATACTCGGTTTTGCTTAACTATCAAGCCTGCTAGGCCTTCCGTTGCATTTGATTTGCGCTCATCACCTTTTGATATTGTTACAGGTTCTTCATCATAGTGACCCTTCTTTATAAAGTCCACTATCTTTTCCACAGGTATGTAATCAAATGGGAATTCAATATCACCAGAATTAAGTTTTTTGCCAGCATGCCTGTTTGGCAGGTGATAATTCCCCATACCACACTGTCCTCTCAACACTTCCTTTAGATAAAATGTTTGCAAGAAGTAGATTGCCAATACCATTTCATCCATGTGAACCTCTTTGTGCTTAGTCAGTCTTTTCATCACTGCATTCATGCTTTCTGACACATTAGTCATAACTCCACTGGTTTTCCTATAAATGCCAACTGTTTCCAAGACCCATTTGCCTGCATTTGCCTGCCTTTGCCTGCCTTTGCTCAGTTTTTCCTCAAAATATTTCACAAAAGAAGCACTCCATGTGGCCCTTAGTTTTTCCAACAATGTTAGAAAGTCTTCTTCAGTTTTGCAGTCTAAGAGCTGTAGAATATTATTGGTGTACACTTTTTTGTCTGCTTTTCCTCCTTCATGACCTGAAACCCAGAATTCCACGTCTTTCAGTATGTGGTTCCAACAAACTACATGCTTGCATCTTGGAATAATATTCTCTACAGATTTCACAATAGCAGCTTCTCTGTCTGTTACTATAGTAATGGAACTCTGGTTAATTTGAGGCATACGCTTTGCTACAAAAGAAACAAATGTTTCATGGACAATCGTTGTGCGTTTATCATGAATCAGTACAAAGGCAGGGATTGCAGGATTTTCCTCAAACAATGAACATTGAAATATTAGTGGAGAGAGGTAAAAATCACCTAATTGAAATGTTGTGTCATATGAAATTAGGGTTCTTGAATTCAACTTCATCACTTCCTCAAAAATATTGATAATGTCTGGAAGAGCCAAAGTTACAATAAGTTCGGGAACCAGAGAGTAATGGCATACAAACCCTTCCAGGGCATAGTGAAGCTCGAAGATGTTATATAAATCATCATGACTGATACTACATTTCTGTTTCCCATACTTAAGTTTATTTTTTATTTGCTCTGTATTTTTCGGCACTGTAACTCTCATGTGGGTAGGGGAAGCATCGCATTCTGCAATTATTTTCTGGTAAATTGAAGTTGGACCTAAATCTTTATTTTCAGCAATTTCTATCAGCACAGATGGCATTGTGCGAACATGAGCTCTTAAGGGGTATTTTCTCATATTTCCATGAGGCATGCATGGCTCAGGTGTTTTGTCTTCACCTAGATAATGGACAATCACTTTTTCAACACTTCCATCAAGAACTTCATAGCCATATCTGTAAAATGTAACTTCCTCTCTACCAATTAATCTTTGGAAGTAGGTCTTCCACACCAGAGGACTGGCCCTCGGCAGAGCATGCCTTCCTTTCTGAATCCATTTATACTGATCACATCTCCAATCATCTTTTCTATGCTTTTGTCCTTCATAACTGTATAGGAACACCTGACCATTTTCTGGATTAGTTGCCGGAAGTGTGGAAATATTGCCTTTTAGGTGATGCCTTAAAATGTTGAATACTTCTTGTGGTGAAAGCGGCGTTTGTTTGTTCATATAAACTATGCTGCACATTCTGGAGGATAAAGTAAAAATATGAATTAAATTAAAAATGAACACTGTTTCCCTCACACCCTAAGATCATTACAAATACGCAGGCAGTGGGTTTGTTACTCAAGAAGGGACACAGTGATAAGGGATGATGTCGGGACATAGTGATAAAGGAAGCATGTCTGGACTTAGTGGCCTATTCTGATGGAGGTGTAATTATGCTAGAGGTGTAATTCATGGGTGAATTCCTCATTCGGAATGTACACCTGTTTTTTACACCTGTTTCCTATCTTTATAATGGGCCTATTCTGCTAGAGGTGTGATATCCCCATGGGCTTGTTCCACCTCTAGCAGAATAGGTCCCATTATAAAGATAGAAAACTGGTGTAAAAAGCAAATGTTCATTCCGATCAGGAATTCACTCATGAATTACAACCCAGGCAGAATATGGCCCTAAGTGCCATGGATGTGTTACACCTCTAGCAGAATTGGGCCCTAAATTCCACAATATATCATAAAATGGGTCTCTATGTGCTGATAACCAGTAACCTGTGTATATCAATGGGGTAAACACCATGGGCCTCATTACGACCTAGGCGGAGGACCATGGTGCTATTAGCACCATGGTCCATGCCGGTGTCCGCCATGGCGGAATGGGGAATTACCACCCCATTCCGAGGTTGGTGGGGCGGTAATTCCCCATGCTGCCATGGCCCTTCCCCATTCCCATTTTTGACCCATAGGGCTCAATGGGAATGGGGAAGGCGCTAATTACAGTACCGCAAATTGTGGTACCGTAATTAGCACCAAGGTCCCTTTGCGGGTGCCTACTTTAACGGCTGGAAAAACCAGCCGTTAAGGTTGGGTCCCGCAAAGGGACCTCGTAACTAGGCGCTAAGTGTTTAACGGCGCCACAGCCTTTTACGGCGCCGTTAAACACTTAGCGCCAGGGTCGTAATGAGGCCCCATATCTTCATCAGCCTCACTAGAAGCCCTTCACACTGATTCCTCTAACTTTCCCTACTCTTACTGATTATCCTAAAAGGATGGCAGAATGGGTAGCAGGATGGCAGGATGGGAGGTCTTATGATCAGTAAAGACACGCCATCCACCTCTCTCCCCAATTACTTAATCTCATTTTCTTTTGAGTATGTTTGTATTCAGCTCCTTGCTCCACCTCCTCTTGCATAATTCTCATCTATTGACCTCTTTGAGTCTTCAATCTCTCTTTTCCAATGACTTAGACCTCTTAATCAAATCTCTGACACTGAACACCTGTCAATTCAACCTGCCGTAAACATGACTACAGCCACTGTCTTCACCTTGACTCCTCATACTCTGACCATTTTCTGGTCACCCTCCACAATCAGTCGGCCCAATTTTTCTGAAACTCACTGGACTAAATAACTCCTCATATGAATAAAGTCAGGCCCTTCCTTTAGGTGCTCTTTCCATCTGTTACCAACTCCAGTGAGAAGGCCTTCCCAGATTTTAACCTAGCACTAGTGCTCTCGTTGAGTACCATTACCCCTCTTGCCTGTGCATTGAACCTTGGATTTCCCCAACCATCCAGCATCTCAGAACCTATTGTGAGGGGTAAGAAATGTGAGGCCGACAACTTTGTAAAGAGTTTTCAACTTTAGCATTATATTAAATAAAAATGTAGGATAAACGCCACTCTATCCCTACCCTGACAAGGATTTTCCTGCCTAGAATAAACTAAAGAAAATACTCTTACAAAAGGATATCTGTCCCTCACACTTGTATACTCAATAAATCAATAAGGAAATGTATGGCAGTTTAATCCAACAATTTTATATAACATAAATCCACATCACAATGTGGCCACTGCCTCTTCTCATAACCTGGGTTAATTCCCCTTCCCCAGGTTTGAGCAAGGATTTGCTCCACAGTTCAAAAGAAATCAGGAAATTCTGTTTTGCCACAAAGTTCCAACACAGTTCTTTCGGATTCAAAACTTGATAATAAAAAGTTCAGTTGTATCAACAATGTACGAAAAGAAGTGATAGGTTCCAACTTCTCCTGGAGTAAGAACAGGATTTAAATTCATCTCCTTCAAGTAAACAAACACTGTCTTTGTCAGGATGATATGCCATTGTGTCGGGAGGATAGCTCTGGGGCAACGTGCTCGCCTTGGTAGCAAGACGACGCGGAGCAACACAGGTTCGATGCCCGGGTCCGCACTTAGAAATCTCTGGGTATTAAGCATGTTATAAATAAACAATTACAATTGTGGGTGACTTTAATCTTAAGGTCAATGAGGTGGAGAACTTTAAGATTCAAAGCTTTCTGTCCTCTATGAAAGAACTCTCCCTCCCCCAGCAGGTTCATGAACAGACCCATTCCTTAGGTAACACCTTGGACCTGATTTTCTTAGCAGATGCTGAGATCACTCTTTTTGTGGCCTTTCAAATCCTGTGGTCTGATCATTTCTTTGTTCCCTTCCCCTGGGGCATTAAGGGCCCGCCATCTGCTCCACCAGCCAAATTAGTCCAGCGGCGTGGATGGCGCTCAGTATCTAAATCTGATATGACCTCTTTGATACTTGCCCGACTTTCAGGGCTGTCCCCTGTGGACATGAATTCTTTAACTAGTACTCTGACCGCAGTTGCAGGCAGCCTTGCTCAGCTCAAGACATCTAGGCTATCTTCACGCCCCTCTCAGCAGTGGTTCATGGACAAGCTGCGTGCCCTTCGCCTACAATGCAGGCAGATGGAGCAAAAGTGGAGGCACTCTTATACCCCCAGGAAAAAGTTTGCCTTGTCTCTGGTCACCTCCCAGTATCACCTAGCCATTTCATGTGCCAAACGTGTCTACGTTGCATCTATTATTGAAACGTCTGTGAATCACCCCAGGGAGTTGTTCAAAGTGGTTCGTAATCTCTCTACTAGCTTACCGGTTCCTCTTCCCTCCTCTCAGGCCCTCTGTAATTCCTTGTCCACATGTTTTATGGATGAAATCATTTCTATTCAATCGAATATTGCTGTTACTCACCTTCCTTCTGAGGCTGATATTTACATGATATGATATTTTATTTGTATTGCGCCAATACACAATTGTTTCTGAGCGCAACGAGGCAAGGGAGCGGAAACAAGGGAGGACAGAACAACGATTTTACTAGGCCCAGTGACATTAAGAACGTGCGAGTGCAGGGGAGAGGGAAGGGGGAAGTGCGAGGGGCAGGGGAAGAGTGGAAAGTGCTGAACACGTGATAGAACAACAGGTAGTGTGCCCAGTAGGTGGTAAGTGCGAAAATAAGGTGTAAACAACGGGTGTATTATAAGTGCTCGAAGGGGACTGTAGGGTAGCAGATACAGACCTAAGTGCAAGGGTTGTCAGGAGGCAGTGCGGGTGTGTGGCTGGGAGGGCAGGGATCTGGGCCCGATATCAGAGGGTAACCAGGTGCCCGGTGCCAAAGCAGACAGTTTAGCAGGGGAGAGGAAGAGCGAAGGCAGAAGCAAAGAGGAAGGTCTTGAGGTGCTTCCGGAACCGGAGATGGTTCTCCTCAAGTTTCAGAGAGGCAGGGCGGCTGTTCCAGATGTATGCCCCAGCAGAGGAAAGGGATCTACCCCCAACTTGTTGCTTGGAGAAGCGATTGATCCTGAGGGAGTTGGAGGTGAAGGAGAGAAGAGCTCAAGTAGGAAGGTATTTACAGAGGGAGAGTTCAAGGTATTGCCGAACCAGGCACCAGAAAGCCTTGTGGACAATGCAAAGGGTCTTGAATTTAATCCTTGCAGACGCTGGGAGCCAATGAAGGGATTTCAGGGCTGGAGAGATAAGATCGCAGGGCTTGAGGCCAAGGACAAGTCTCACAGTCCTGTTCTGGATGAGCTGCAGAGGGCGGTGAGTGGCTGCAGGCAGATTGACAAAGAGGCTGTTGCAATAGTCCAGCCTAGAGAGAACCAGAGCTCTGGAAACAGTGAGCTAATGGGGGAAGGAGAGGCAAAGAAGAATACCTCTGAGGAGGTGCAGTTGGTAGTTAGACTTTTTTTGAGACGTCAGAGATGTGTGGAGAAAAGGAAAGTGTGGAGTCGAAGATGACCCAGAGGTTCTTAGCCTCGCAAGTGGGAGCAGGGAGAGGGCCAAGGGAGGCCGGCCAGAGAGTGACAGGAAAGGAAGGTGCAGGTGTGCCGATGAGGAGGATCTCTGTCTTACTGGCATTAAGGAAGAGGTTGTTGGCGGCGCACCACACCTGGATTGCAGACACACAGTCAGAGATGAGAGAGGGAGAAGAGGTGGCAGAGGGGAGCCTGAAAACAAGTTGGTTGTCATCCACATAGCACTGAAAGTTTCAGCAGAGAGCAGAAATGCAGTGGGCTAGCGGTGCCAGGTATTGGTTGAAAAGCCAAGGAGAGAGGTTAGACCCCTGGGGAACGCCACAGGTAGAAAGTGAGATAGAGGAAAGGAAGGACCCAAGTTGGACCTAGGAGGGTCGGTTGGAGAGAAAGGGTGTCAGCCAGGCCAGGGCCTGATCAGTGATACCAAGCTTATCACGGAGGCGATTGAGCAGGATGACATGGTTGACCATGTGAAAGGCAGAAGAAAGATCGAGTAGGATGAGGACAGATGGGATATTAGAATGAAGGGTGGAGAGCAGGTCTTCACGGATGTTCAGGAGAGCACTTTCCATGCTTCTGGCAGCTCTGAAGCTAGACTGGTGGTCATGGAGACAACCAACAGAATCGGAGTGAAGATTAAGCTGGGAGATGGCCAGCTTTTCCAGGAGTTTGCCCAGGAAAGGAGTGATAGAGATCGGGTGATAGTTAGCCGGGTAATAGGGGTTGGCTATGGGTTTCTTGAGAAGAGGGTGCACAAGAGAGTGCTTCAGAGGGGAGGGGAAGGCTACAGAGGTGAAGGAGTGGTTGCAGAAGTCGGCCAGAGCAGGAGCAAGGGTGTCGATGTGGTCCGTGATGGTTTTGTATGAACAGGAAATAACCTGTTTTGACGATACTTTCATAGATTGGACTTTCTGGAAATCTCTTCAAGGGAGAACAGAGGAAAAAATGAGAAAGAAGGAGGAGAGGCGGCTGCAGGGGGGCCAAAGGTAGCAGAGAGAGAAGCGGGAGGAGGAGGAGAGGATGAGAGGGTGGACAGGATGTCCTGGGTTTTGAGATGAAATGAAAGGCAAAGGTCATGCAGATGGCCTCGGAGGCGACAGGAGAGGTAAAGACTGCAGCAGGGTTGGCCAGCTCCTTGCAGATTTTAAAGAGTACGGCCAAGTTGTTAGATGCCACAAAGATGCAGGCTTGGATGTGGGCTCCCTTCTTATTGCGGACAAGGAGCTGGTATTGCCTTTGTAGCAGGCGCAGGCCAGTTTGTCAGAGGATGCACAAGAAGCCCGCCATTTCCTCTCAGCCACCCTACACTTGCGTTTAAGGGTAACTAGGTCAGAGTCATACCAAGAGTTGCACTTGGTTTTGGGCTTCAAGCGGATGTTCATGACAGGGCAAGAACATCAAGAGTATCAGAGATAGAAGAGTAGATCATGGAAAGGGCTGTGTCAGGATGTGAGTCAGCCAGAGGAGGAGGAGGGGGAGAGAAAGTGGAAGTGGAAGCCTCAACTGACACGCTTCATGGGTCGGATGACCGAGAAGGTACATGGCAGTGTTGGAGTTGGCTTGGCCTGATGGGTAGAGAGGGAGAGATGGGAGGAAATGAGAGAGTGATCACTCCAGGTGAGAGGAGTGGTCAGAGGGATAGAGAGGGGGAGGTCAGAAGAGATCAGAGCATCCAGAGTGGGCCCAGCAGAGTGAGTTGGGCCAGAGGGGAGAATAGAAAGAGAGCGAGAGTCACAGAGGTCTCGAAAGCATCCAGATGGATGTTGAAGTCTCCAAGAACGAGGAGTTGAGTAGTTGAGGCCAGGAGGGAGGAAGTGAGGTCCGCCCACTCAGAGAGGAAGGAGGTGATTTGACCAGATGACTGATAGATAGTAGCCATGGTAAGTGAGTGGCAAGGAGAGAGAGAAAGCCTCAGACAAGGCATTTGAAAGAGGAGTAGGCCTGCATAGGAATGACAGAGGCAGGAATCCACTCTGGGAAGATCAAGGCTACACCCCCTCCAGAACGGTTGGATCTGGGCACGGAGAGGATCTTACAGTCATCGGGAGGAGAGTTTCAAAGCTTGTGACAATTGACAATGTGACAATTGTGACAAACCTGTGGTGCTCCATGTCGTCTTGCTTGTAAGGCGAGCACGTTGCCCCTGAGCTATCCTCCCGAAATCTTGAGCAATGGTTGTTATATTGGTATTGCCGGGTTTTTAAATACTCTTTTGCTTGGTATTGTTTGTATGCTTTTGTTTGGACTAAAGCTTCACCACAGGGATTTTGGCCCTTCCACCAACTGACATGCTTGCTTGCACAATCACTTTGGTTTAATAAGTAAAACATTTGTTGGTTTTGTACGGTTCAGTATTCAGAATTGTAATCACTGCTTCTCTCACTCACACGCGAGTGAAACTGCCTGCCGTAGATAGTGTCAGAGCGATCCGGAGTCACTTGCAAGCTGTGAACTCACAAGGTAAGTCACTCAATCTAGCTCCGCTTGGTGTTCGCAGGTCTTCTGTCATTGTGGCTCCTCGCGGTCAGGCAAAAAGCCTCGTCTGGTCCACCTCCGCTCACGCCACTCGAAATTGGAGCTTCCTCCACTCGGCAGAGGCTCAGGTGCAACCCAGCCACCTAAAGCCTTTAACGAGGGTACACTTCCCTTGCTACTTCCTCTTCCTGCTGCGCAACCTCTGCACAACAAGCCTTCAAAGGGCAAGCGTCCCGTTCTTACGCTTCCCACTGCGCAACCTCTGCAACAGGAATAGCTTGAGGCAAAGACCCTCACAGGACTTGACACGACTCTTGGCTGCACAATGGTCCCAGCGTCTTCTCTCGTGCCAGCTTCACTCTTCTTTCGTTCCTCTTCCTGCACCTGAGGGGGCTTTTTATGCCTCTCAGTCTCCCTCAGGTGTAGGTCGTTTACACTAATTAGCTGATTGCTCCCAGAGCAATATTCCTCTGCATCCCTTTTGCTTGTCCCAGTACTGAAGAATTATGGGACTTGAAGTCCCTGCCAACCAAGTTAGTTTTCCTAACTTCTTCTACCTTACAATAAGCCATTCCAAGATTGGGTGTTCAGAGAAAATTAAACAAGGGAGTTTCTCCTGGCCTGTTCCCACCCCATGTGATCCTCCCGCAGAACACCACCTCCAGGGTTGGGATCAGGAAGCATCTGCCTTCCCCTGGCCAAACGAGAAGGGTCCCAGGTCAAGATTCTGGGGGGAATCACTACTGATTCATCATACTATATGGACATCCATCGCTGCTGTAAAATCCTTTCCCAGGTTCTTTTTGTCGCCTACAAGGAATCACTCCCCATACTCTGTTACATCCTGCACTCTGTCACATCACACTGCTACACCAACCTCATCTCTTCTCTCCATTTTTACCGTCACAAACTATCCAGGACCATCAGTTTTTACCCTTCTTCCCCCGACCTCTCTTCATTCTTTCGTCTCTCACTGCAAAAAGCTTAAAAATCTGTGATCTCACTAGCCTCCTTTCCCTCCCACCCCTCAGTACCTTCTCTCCACTATCCCCCATTCACTCAGATTTTTTCTACACTTCCCATCCTCTGCTCTGCCAACCCTTCCTGTGCGCCCACAGACCGCTTCATACCCCAGACCTGGAGCCCCAATCAATGCCTGCGGGCCTTCGCCACCATATTTAAATAAATAAATAAACTTTAAATACATAAAATCCCCTCAACCGTCCTACCAATGAAATGCTAGAAAAACATCACAACTGAAAACACGTCACCATCCACACCGTTGACCAAACAGCAGGAATTCACACAAGGGACCGGCCTCAAACCCCACGGAACGACTGCTGACTACCCATCTCAACCAAACAAAACCACTTTATCACCTAACCAAACCAACACTGAGGCTGCTCGACAGACAAGCAACACTACACCACCGCAAATAGATGGCGCATGAAAATGCACCACCAGTGCCCCAACAAGGAGCACCCCAAACACAAGAACAACACATAGGTTGAGACCACCACATTCAAGGTGTGGGAGCGACACCCCCACAAAGGGTACTGGGGTCCCCCAACACACAATGGCAAAACACACTTGACCAAATGGCAAAAAAACATGTGAGTGCGGGGTCCACCTCCACAGAAACAAAGTAATGAGGTAAACTACACTCAACAACATTTCTCCAGCCACAACCATGAACGCAAATGGCACGGGCACATAATACCTCCCCAAAGTGCTGTGGTGTGCCATGTGCTGGCAGCTAGCAGCCCAGGTGGCTGGCACTACCCTGCCACACAAAACACAAACAAAACTGTCCAACCCCACAAGGTGGTTTGCCAGGCCACCCAGTGAGCACAACACACACCACATACACAAGTAACCCCCAGTAAGTCCATGCCCTATTCTCACGTCCATATTCTGACAGACCTGTGGAGGCAAAAGTTAAATCAACATGCAAGAACAAACCAAATTTCAACTTCCTACAACTAACAGAGGACATGTCTTTACCAAAATACACCAGACACGTCCCAGATCCACCACAATCCACAACGTACCAATGGACAACTTACACCCAAACAGGCTTCACTTCATATAACACTGTTGATCAATATTCACGGTTCAGCATGGACAGCTCCCTGAAAAATGACAAAGCCCTGATCTAGCTTGTGGAAAACTGCCATATATTGACTTCTTGAATCACCCAGGTCAGCCCCACAACCAAGGCAAAAACCCCAGAGCTCTTCCCAGCGAACAGTCAATTCCTGCTTCCCAGAGACGCAGTCAGGATACAGCATAGTTCCATCCACACCATACCCGGAGCAGCTGTCAAGCTGGTACCTGTGACCCCGACCCCAACACACGTTGGGCCCAACCTCCATCACTGCCAACTTGACTGTTTCAGGTACCAGCTGTTCACTGAGCTGACTGTGCCCACATGGGTCTCCAAACACAGCACCCAGCTGTTCACTATGCTCACAGCACACACACGGCTCTCCTGAAACAACTCCCAGCTCCGGCTCGGATAGCATTCCATGCTGGGCGCCGCACTAGATGTTACCTGCCGCTTTTTCTTTTCAGCAGCATTACCATCAGGACACATCTCCTCCTCTGAGACTCAGTTCAAACCCTTAGAGGCGTGCAGCGGCAAACCGTTGTACAGTGTGTGATGCTGTCCATCCCCTTCAATGGCACATCATTCGACATCCTCAGCCATTAGCCACGTCACAACATCCTCTCAGATTGGCCGCTGAAGCCTCAATGCCATCATTCAAGCCCCAGCCTCCAAACTGCAAGGAGCTCTCAAACACTCTCTCAACATTCCAGAGGCAGGCATTCTACAAGCATTCCACAGCGCCCAGGCTCACAACACAGGAACAGGGGAGAAAGCAAGTCATAACACATTACACAGAGAAAACACTGAAACAGCTTTCTTCATGATGCACATCTAGGTTTCTCCTAGGAAGAGATGATGTGTCTGATTTTTAAGGGCCCCTTCTTAGGGATTCAAGCTTCCTTGTTTGCATGAAATGTGTTTATAAGCTGCTGAGCCACCTTGAAGACCTTTTATGATCCTTGCTGTGTCACATACGAGGCTGGGCCCTGTCCACTTGAAGACCTCTTTCCAACCAAGTAGTGAAAAGGCAGGGTGGACCTACATTTGTCAAAGTTGCTGCAGCAGAGCTTTTCTATAAGAAATGATCTGGTCAGCATGAAGCAATCCATTGTTGCACTCTTATGCTCAAGGCTTGCAGAGAGAAAAAAAACATAAATCTGACCTGTATCTAAACTCAAGGTGATCAGCACAGACAAGATGAAGCTGCAACATTTAAGTGAAGAAGAAACATGTGAAATGTTACCACTTCCTGAAACAAGGATATGGAAGTGATAAAGGAAAACCTGACTATGAACACAACTAAACAGTTACTGCTCCCTCTAGTGTTCAGTAAGGTGTAGTCACCCTCCAGTAATATTTTGAAATATATAATTTCCCTTCATGTCAATCAAAACAAAAGTGTTACAATTCAACCTTTATGTGACTAGAGTATATTTAGGTAGATGAGGATTTTCTAGTACAATATAGATGTCATCACAAAGTCCCTCTTTGAGTTTACTTATTAGCTGCCTTTTTACTGAATTTTGGGCAGTAATGGGTTAATGAAAGCACATTGTTCAACCTTCCCCATTTCCAAAATGTTCTTCACGTGTGTTTGCATAATTTTCAGGTGAGTTTTGCTGCCGTTTTATATATAAGGGTACCGTTCCGGGTACTTTTTCATGTGAAAATGTAGATTTTGGGCTGTAATGGGTTAATGACAGCATATTGGTGCACCTTTCTCATTTCAAAATGTTCTTCATGTGTGTTTGCATAATTTTCAGGTGATTTTTGCTGCCTTTTTATATGTTAGGGTACCGTTCCAGCCCGTTCCGGGTACTTTTTCGTGTGAAAATGTAGATTTTGGGCAGTAATGGGTTAATGACAGCATATTGGAGCACCTTTCTCATTTCAAAATGTACTTCATGTGTGTTTGCATAATTTTCATGTGATTTTTGCTGCCATTTTATATGTTAGGGTACCGTTCCGGCGCGTTCCGGGTACTTTTTCGTGATAAAATGTACATTTTGGGCAATAATGGGTTAATGACAGCATATTGGTGCACCTTTCTCATTTCAACATGTTCTTCATGTGTGTTTGCATCATTTTCAGGTGAGTTTTGCTGCCGTTTTATATATTAGGGTAGCGTTCCGGCCCCTTCCGGGTACTTTTTCGTGTTAAAATGTAGATTTTGGGCAGTAATGGGTTAATGACAGCACATTGTTCATCCTTTGACATTTCAAAATGTTCTTCATGTGTGTTTGCATCATTTTCAGGTGCTTTTTGCTGCCATTTTATATGTTAGGGTAACGTTCCGGGCCGTTCCGGGTACTTTTTCGTCTGAAAATTTAGATTTTGGGCAGTAATGGGTTAATGACAGCACATTGTTCAACCTATCCCATTTCAAAAATGTTCTTCATGTGTGTTTTCATCATTTTCAGGTGAGTTTTGCTGCCATTTTATATATTAGGGTACCGTTTCGGCCCGTTCCGGGTACTTTTTCATGTGAAAATGTAGATTTTGGGCAGTAATGGGTTAATATTGGTGCACCTTTCTCATTTCAAAATGTTCTTCATGTGTGTTTGCATTATTTTCAGGTGATTTTTGCTGCCTTTTTATATGTTAGGGTACCGTTCCGGCCCGTTCCGGGTACTTTTTAGTGTGAAAATGTAGATTTTGGGCAGTAATGAGTTAATGACAGCATATTGGTGCACCTTTCTCATTACAAAATGTTCTTCATGTGTCTTTGTATCATTTTCAGGTGAGTTGTGCTGCCATTTCATATGTTAGGGTACCGTTCCCGGCCCGTTCTGGGTACTTTTTCGTGTGAAAATGTAGATTTTGGGCAGTAATGGGTTAATGACAGCATATTGGTGCACCTTTCTCATTTCAAAATGTTCTTCATGTGTGCTTGCATGATTTTCAGGCGAGTTTCGCTGCTGTTTTATATATTAGGGTAGCGTTCCGGCCCGTTCTGGGTACTTTTTCGTGTGCAAATGTAGATTTTGGGCAGTAATGGGTTAATGACAGCATATTGGTGCACGTTTCTCATTTCAGAATGTTCTTCATGTGTGTTTGCACCATTTTCAGCTGAGTTTTGCTGCCATTTTATATGTTAGGGTACCGTTCCCGGCCCGTTCTGGGTACTTTTTCGTGTGAAAATGTAGATTTTGGGCAGTAATGGGTTAATGACAGCATATTGGTGCATGTTTCTCATTTCAGAATGTTCTTCATGTGTGTTTGCATCATTTTCAGGTGATTTTTGCCGCCATTTTATATGTTAGGGTACCGTTCCAGCCGGTTCCGGGTACTTTTTCGTGATACAATGTAGATAGTGGGCAGTAATGGGTTAATGACAGCATATTGTTGCACCTTTCTCATTTCAAAATGTTCTTCATGTGTGTTTACATGATTTTAAGGCAGGTTTTGTGCTTTTTTATATATTAGGGTAGCGTTTCGGCCCGTTCCAGGTACTTTTTCGTGATAAAATGTAGATTTTGTGCAGTAATGGGTTAAGGACAGCATATTGGTGCACCTTTCTCATTTTAAAATGTTCTTCATGTTTCTTTGCATCATTTTCAGGTGAGTTGTGCTGCCATTTCATACGTTAGGGTACCGTTCCGGCCCGTTCTGGGTACTTTTTCGTGTGAAAATGTAGATTTTGGGCAGTAATGGGTTAATGACAGCATATTGGTGCACCTTTCTCATTTCAAAATGTTCTTCATGTGTGTTTGCATCATTTACAGGTCAGTTTTGCTGCCATTTTATATGTTAGGGTACCGTTCCGGTCCGTTCCGGGTACTTTTTTGATAAAATGTTGATTTTGGGCAGTAATGGGTCAATGACAGCATATTGGTGCACCTTTCTCATTTCAAAATGTTCTTCATGTGTACTTGCATGATTTTCAGGCGAGTTCCGCTGCTGTTTTATATATTAGGGTAGCGTTCCGGCCCGTTCCGGGTACTTTTTCGTGATAAAATGCAGATTTTGGGCAGTAATGTATTAATGACAGCATATTGGTGCACCTTTCTCATTTCAGAATGTTCTTCATGTGTGTTTGCATCATTTTCAGGTGATTTTTGCCGCCATTTTATATGTTAGGGTACCATTCCGGCCCGTTCCGGGTACTTTTTCGTGATACAATGTAGATTTTGGGCAGTAATGGGTTAATGACAGCATATTGTACACCTTTCTCATTTCAAAATGTTCTTCATGTGTGTTTACATGATTTTCAGGTGAGTTTCGCTGCTGTTTTATATATTAGGGTAGCGTTCCGGTCCGTTCTGTGTACTTTTTCGTGATAAAATGTAGATTTTGGGCAGTAATGGGTTAATGACAGCATATTGTTGGAGTTTTCTCATTTCAAAATGTTCTTCATGTGTGTTTGCATCATTTTCAGCTGAGTTTTGCTGCCATTTTATATGTTAGGGTACCGTTCCGGCCCGTTCTGTGTCCTTTTTTCTGTGAAAATGTAGATTTTGGGCAGTAATGGGTTAATGACAGCATATTGGTGCACCTTTCTCATTTCAGAATGTTGTTCATGTGTGTTTGCATCATTTTCAGGTGAGTTTTGCTGCCATTTTATATGTTAGGGTACCTTTCCGGCCCGTTCTGTGTTTTACACACACCCAAAAATAACCTGCAGGGAAAACCGTAGTGTAGGGGTGGAGATTTGTTGTAAGGTGTCAGCCCCTTTTAATGACATAGGGGAGTCGTCAGATTACTAAGAACGAAGCTTGGTGCTAATTGGAAAATAACAGCCGTGGCCCTATAGTTAAGCAGAAAGTTGTTTGCATTTGTGTTCGATGAGCACAAAATAACAAATGGTCATTTAGTTATAAATGTATTGATTCAGGAATTAATAATAAAATGCAGTGCCGAGTTGGTATTATTAAATGTATCTGTAGCAGCCTGAAGGGTGCTGCGATCGGCGAAAAAAGGTCTTGGAGTGGTCCGTGCTAGAAAAACTTGGATCAGATGTGATGTGCCATAGCCTCATGACGTGGGGGAGGTGGTCAAAAAATGCTATGGATAATCCTTCAATTAGTGGTAAGTGAAATTATCCCGATTTGTCCCCTGAAAGCCAAAGGGCTTTTTTGCTGATGGAGTGTTTGTGAGAACGAGTTGAAGAAGTGTAAGAAAGCATACAGAAGCAAAGTGTTAATGTTGACATGAAGACTATGGGTAGTTTATGGCAATTACACTTGAAGAGTGCTATATCAGCTGGGGTACTGCCAAACAAGGTGCTCATGATTGAAGCCAAGTGGGGGGAGGGGCGGTACTGTCATGATGTGTAAGACAGAGGTGAAAAAGAAAGTGTTGATCTGTGCTTGTGGGAGACATATACTATATGAGATTCACAAAGGTGCCGATGGTTAGGGTCTGGGGAGCACAGAGGGGCATGGGCGAAAAAAATGAAAAAGTTTGTTAAGATGTAGTATATGTGTTCAGATAGAGGGCAGGAATTCTTCGTTCAGTCCACTAATATGAGTGGACAATTTGTAGATCCATCTTGCCTCTTTCTGAAGTAAACAATGTGAAACATTAGTAGAGTTCCTTACCACATCGACAACTCACCAATGGATGTCGTCAGCAATGTGGTGTACTTTTACATAGTGATTGACTAAGGGTGCAGATGACGATTTGCACCTGATTTTAGAGAGATGCTCTGAAATTCTGATATACACTGGGCGGGCAGTTTGGCCAACATAATGTAGGCTGCAGGGACATTCAATACAATAAATGACCTGCTTGCTTTTGCAGTTCGTAAGTGTGGAGGGAGTCCAAGTTTTTGTGCCAATTGGGAAATCATTCATATTTTTGGTAAAGCGGCAAACCGAGCAGGAACCACATGGGAAATGGCCAACCGTGGTTCTCAGGTAACAAAGTCCCATTCTGGGGGCAGTATTTGTAAAATTAGAATGTACGAGTTTGTCTTGAATATTTTTAGCTCTTTTGAAAGCGAACATTGGCAGTGGGGTGTCAGGGAGTTTCAGTTTAGTGATTGGCCAGTATTTTGAACCACGTGTTTTGATTTGGAATGTCTGGGGTCCATGCATGATGAAGGCAGGTAATCCTGTCTTGATCAATGGTTTTGTACTGTGTAGTATTAGGAGATAACAGAATGTCACGGTCTGTGACGTGTGCTCTTTTTTTCGCTTGATTTATGAGTTTTCTAGGATATCCTCTTTCCGCAATGGCGGGTGCTCAGTTTGTCAGATTGATCATAGAACTCAAATAAGTCAGTGCAATTCCTTCTTATGGGCAGAAATTGCCCGTAGGGCAAATTGTTCCTAAGGTGGCATGGATGATTGCTAGAGTAATGTAGTAATGTGTTTCTTGTAGTAGTTTTACGATGGAGATTGCATTGAGGTTTGCCTGCTTTGTGAAGAATAGTTAGGTCTAAAAATGTGATTGCTTTTTCACTGAATTCAATGGTAAATTGAATATTCCTGTCAATGTTGTTTAACCAGACCAGGAACAACTGTAGTTCTGACTCACGCCGTTCCATATAAAGATGATATCATCTATACCGTTTCCAGTTTATTATATAGTCCTTGTATGGATTTTTTTCGGGCAGAATGTTAACTGTTTCAAAATTGGACATGAAGAGGATCGCTAAGGGGGGCAAATGCTGTCCCCATTGCTGTACCTTTCATCTGCAAGTAGAATTGGTGGTTGAATTCAAAGAAGTTTTTGCACAAAGCTAAAGTCATAACTTCTAAAATGAAATTGTGTGGAACGCGTTCCTGTGAGTCAAATTGAGTCAGTGTCTCTCGCATGCAGTTGAGAGCCTGATCTTGAGGTATGCTTGTATATAAGGATTTTATATCCATTGTTACAAATCTTTGAGTAGTGGGGTCAAATGTATGGTTCTCAAAACTTTGAATGGTGTGGGTTGTGTCTCTTAGGTACGTTACAGTTTGCGCACTTAATTGTTTTAAGAAGGTGTCAATAAATTTGCACAGGGACTCAAGTATGGAGCAGCAACCTGATATTATCGGTAAATTATTTGTGCCCATCAATTCAATTAATTTCACCAATACTTCATTCGAAACAAAGCCATGAAGTTCATAATGCAATTAAAAACAATTAAAAGTACAAATGACAAATAAGGTGTTCAGGAAAAGTAAGGCTTCGTGTCGGCAGATGGACGTGGACCACATATTCATTAAATTACAGGTTAACTTTGGACTGTGCATCTACTAATAGTCTTTGGGGACATGATGTTACATGGTTGTAGATCTCAGTAATAGAAACGTAACATTCCTTCGTTGGCGCGCAATAGGGAGGTGCCCAGAAAGTGCCTGGAAAATGTCAACCCCTGTGTCCTCATCTTGCTTGATCTCTCTTCTACCTTTAACACAGTCAACCATGCCATCCTGCTCGAATGTCTCTGTGATATCCTGGGTATCACCGGTCAGGCCCTGCTATCCAGGAGTGGTCTGCCGCCAATGACCTCTGCCTTGATTCCAGTAAGACTGAGATTCTCCTCATCGGAACACCTGCTCCATCCTTCCCTGTCGTTCTCTGGCCGGCCTCTCTTGGCCCTCCTCCTGCTCCAACCTGCAAGGCTAAAAACCTCGGGGTCTCCACACACTCCTTCTCTCCTCACATCTCTGACATCTCTAAGAAGTCACACTACCAGCTGCACCTCCTCAGAGGTATTCTACCTTTCCTCTCCTTCCCCCAGAAACTCATTGTCTCCAGAGCTCTGGTTCTCTCTAGGCTGGACTACAGCAACAGCCACTTTCTAAATCTGCCTGCCTCTACTCTCTGCCCTCTGCAACTCATCCAGAACAGGACTGCGAAACTTGTCCTTGACCTCAAGCCCAGGGATCGTATCTCTCCAGGACAGAAATCTCTGCACTGGCTCCCAGTGGCTGCGGGGATCAAGTTCAAAACCCCCTGCATTGTCCACAAGGCCTTCTGGGGCCTGGGGCCTCAATACCTTCAACTCTCTTCTTAAATATCTTCCTCCTGAAGCTCTTCGCTCATCCGCATCCAACTCCCTCAGGGTCAGTCGCTTCTCCAAGCAACAAGTTGGTGGTAGATCTCTTTATTCGACTGGGGCTTCCCTCTGGAACAGCCTCCCTGCCTCCCTTAAACTTGAGGAGAACCATCTTTGGTTCCGGAAGCACCTCAAAACCTTTCTCTTTGCTTCTGCCTTTTCTCCTCCTGTCCCCTGCTGACCTCCTGGCTGAAACTGAATCTGCACTGGTTACCTGGCCACCCTCTGATCCCAGGCCCAGGTCCCTCCCCCGCCAGTCAAACACACCTGTACTGCCTGCCTGGTAACCCCCGCACTTGGTGACTGTTTCTGTATCCCTACAGTCCCACAACCACCTGGTAACACCTGATGTCTGCACTCACCTTTGCACTTGCCATCTGCTGGTCGTTACTTTTACTTATTGTTATTATTCTATTCCCATGTAGTGCACTGGCCCTTACTCCTCCCCCAAACTTTCCCCCTTCCACCATCCCATGCACATGCACATTGTGAATGCGACCTGGCCTAGTATGATCGTTGTCTGTCCTCCATTTGTACCCCCTCCCTTGCCTCGTCGTGCCTTGAAACACTTGTGTATAGGTGCATTATAAATGTCATATCATCTCATATCATACACAAACACAATTGCTCTTCTGAACATATATTGGGGTTGTGCGGATCTTCCAGTAGATGATTTATTTTCCCAAGTTGAACATGCACCACAGACGCTTGCCTTGGATGGGAAGATATCCCATACACTAATTACTGGGGATCTGAATCTCCATTGTTTAATCAAAGGAACTGGGCAGGAAAAACGTATTAAATAGAGGTGGACTAATCTGATGGAGGAGAGGCGTTTAGTAATGCTTAATGGAACTCTCCCAGGTGACATCCCACCAAAACACACCTGGCAAAGAGGCTTGAAAAAAGCTACAATTGATTTTGTTTACAGTGATCCAATTTTCATGACTATGGCTGATTCCCTAGAAGTGTTACATAATGAACATAGTGACCACAAACAACTTAAAGTGACTTGGTCCTGGCCATATATCTTGAAAGACAAACAGATGATTAAAAATCAAGGAGAAATCATCATAAACAATGGAAAGTCTTGAATCAAATGGTCAGAGGCAACACTGACTGCTTTTCATTGAAAACTGGAAAAGGTCCTAAATAATGACCTCGTTGATGGGGACATGTACACAACTGCTATGCAAACCATCAGTAAGGCAAAAATCACAGATAATCAAGTACAATATAAGCATCTACATGCATTTGACCCAGACCTAAGACAGAGAAAGGCTGAATTGCGACAAAGCATCAGGAGTCTAAGAGACATGCCTCCTGAGACAAGAGAAAATAAGGTCAGGCACTTGAAATGTGCTTATACAAACTGGGTACGAGGAAGGAAGTTCTTGCAGCTACAGAAAGATGGGGAAACAAAGCTAAAGCAAATTGCTGCAAAATCCACGGCAGGCATATATTCATTATTGAATAGAGCAATTCATAAAACTCAAATGTCAGTGCAGGTTAATGCTGTCCCAGAGCAGAATTGGACTGAATATTAGACAGTAATATATCAATTATTCTCTTCCCTAGGTGATGTTAATTTCAACAATGTGGCTCTACCCTATCCCTTTTCTCTTGATAGAGATGACCTTTTACGATGTATAACAAAAGTGAGCTCTTCGAGGGCCCCGGGGCACGGCGGTCTGTCCAATATTGTACTCAAAAAACATCCTGAAGCCTGGGCAAATATTTTGTATTGAATCTATCAGAACGTTTTACAAACAGGACAGATTCCAACTTCATGGAGAAAGTCAATTATCATTCCTCTCTTTAAGAAAGGTGATAGGTGTAGTCCGGCTGCTTATAGAGAATAGCTTTGCTACACTCACCTGGGAAAATGTTTGCAGGATTGTTATTAAAGAGCTTTAATACATGGGAAGAGGAGAACAATCTCAGTGATCCGTATCAAACAAGATTTATTTCTGGTTTAGGAACTGGTACCATAAATGCAATTAAAGCAAATTAACAGTTTAGGTAGCAATCTCTATACATGGCATTTGTAGATTTTCGTATGGCCTTTGATTCTGTGCTACGAGAATTGCTGTTAAAAAAATTGTTAGATGCACAATGCCCAATGCACATTCTGACATTTATATACCAGCTCCATGCACACAAGATCATACAGATCCGCCTGATGACAACTGCGGTACTTTCTGCCCCAATGAAAACAGATCACGGGGGAAAATAGGGTTGTGCCTTTGATTCAGCACATTTACATTTTTTCATTGTTAACATAATTCACTATTTCTCTGGTATAATTTCTGATTCTCCAGTACACGGCAACCTTACAGTCCTTACGGCAACGATCTAGTCCTGATGTCAAAAACTCCTCGTGGGTTGCAGGTAATGTTAAATGCTTTGGATAACTGCTTGGATAACTATGCAGTAGCAAATAGACACACAATCAACACCACAAAAACTGAGATGATACAGTTTGGTCCTGCTAGTAAAAATGGGAAAACTAAAACTTGGCGACTTCAGAATCAGGTTCGTCCAGTGGTTACAGAATACATCTATCTGGGTCTAAGTATCAATAACCATTATAATGATCTGCCATATCAAGAGAAACTGAGAAACACAGGCAAAGATATTCAATGGGAAATACCAAACATGTTCAATTACACCTCTGCTCATTTACTATAAGCAGAAGGTAACACCAGTCCTCTTGTATGGTGCAAAATCAAAAACTGTTAAACCCTATAAGTTTTGGCAGAAATATGAAAGTAAGTACTGGAAGTCGTTTCTGAAGTTACCCAACTCACAACCCATACACATTGTAAGGTACGAGCTAGGTCTATTGCCATCGTATGTAATGTATATGTGGAAATTGTGTGCATTATATCACAAATGCATGCTTGTAAGAGAGTCTGTTGATTTACTATCTATGAGTCTGAATGTGTAAAGAAAACCAACCACAATTTTATTTCTCAATGGAGATCTGAAATTCAGAACGTTATGAAAGAGGCGGATATTTCACTTGAATTATTGCTCACGAACAATGACAGAGCCAAAATTAAGCTTTGTCAAATGGACTGGATCAGAACAAGAAAACAATGAATGTTATACAAAGATTTTCAATTGAACCCATTTAGTGTGAAAGAATTTGGGGTTCTTCCAATGTATTTGTTAAAATCTGCTATTATGGCATCCAGATCTGGTTTTATGCGCTTCAGGTTCAACTTGTGGTTATAGACGAAATTATGTAAAGGTGCAAAATGGGATTTCAATCAGATGACCAGTGTTGTTTTTGTCACCAACGATGTGAAAGGCTGAAACATTTAATCACAGATTGTGCTGAGTTATTGCAAGAGCGAATAAGATATTTTAAAAATTATTTTCTACCTTTTCAACTACTAAGAGCAGATTATTTGTGGTCAAGACTAGTTCATACGTAAAATCAATCTTTGGGCTTTTTTATTGTGAACTTTTTTGAAGCATTTGAAACTGGAATTGGTAGAGAACGAAGGCCAAAAAATCAGATAAAGGAAAGGACAGTGGTTGATTAGATATACTATCCAAATTAATTTCAGTATAGTCAATGTTAGTAAGCAAATGCCTTGAATGATGCATTACTCAATGTCCTTTTATGGTTTACTTTTGTCTTTTATGAGTAATTTCCTTTTTTTTCTCTATACTTTTAACTTCTTTTATATGTATGTTGTATGTTCATTTTGTGAATACTTTTAATGTTGTGATGACATATTGTGATGAAATATTGAAAAGATGATTTTTAATCAGCTATATCAATAAAAAATAATTAAAAGATATGACAAATAATGCAATAACATGATAAAAATCAATATAAAAGTACACATCATCGTTATTTGGGGAGAGTAATCTCGCATCCCCCAAGACATAGGGGGTCAGTCTGAGGTTGGAGGTAAGGGATAAACGATGCCGGAAAAGGATTACCGGCATCGCCTACCGCTCCAGGCTATTCTGACCAGCCAAACCGCTATTAGCATCACCATAAATAACGGTGTCTATAATAGCGGCATGGGCGCGGGCACGTGTGCCATCATACCGGCAATAGCAGCATGCCGTAAACTGGAGGAGATCACAAGTGAAGCGGACATGCAAATACTGGCTTCATGAAGGTGTTAAAAGTGGATTCTGGGATGCCATAAATACCGCCATCTCTGATCAACCGTAAAATGCCATGTGCAGTGTTCCCATCTGCCACAGGTGCACACCATCAGCACAGGTAGAGGCAATGGAGTCTGGGCCTGACCGAAAGGAGCACACCCACACACCACACCCCTTTCCACACCAAGATCAATCCAATAGTAGCATCAACAATTCAGCTGGAGGGCATGCATGCAGTGCAACACCAGCAACAACACCAACACCAACAGAAGGCACCACAGAGAGACACAGCAGGAGAAGGAGGGTGAGACAGGCCCTGCATGCCCCACCAGTGCAGTCAGCGTAACCATGCATGCAGCCCCCAATCACAAACATCAGAGCCAGTCCCTCCAACCCGACCCCGCAGCACAACCACACCCTGTAACGTCTGGACCGGGACACCATCAACACCATCGTGGACATGATACACGATTGTCAGCCTCATTGAAATATGCACCGCCATCCCCCCTCTACTGAAGGTAGTGTCGGTGCTCCACTTCCTTTCCACAGCCACCTACCAGCACACAGTGGGGTACATGCATGACATATCACCACCCTTATTCACTTCCATCCTGAAGCAAGTGCTGGATGCCCTCCTCAAGCACACAATGGAATACATATCCTTACCACGGACTCCCCAGGAGATTCTTGAAACAAAAGGTGGCCTCAATGCCATGGAGGTGGTTTACCGCAATCGCAAGCTATACCACTACAAACAGGTGCAGATGGAAGGCGACGCAAGCAAGATCATCACACATTGTTGTGCCCGATATCCCAGATCAACCACAGGAATGCTGCATGTCACCATGGGACATCATGGGACCATCAGCGCAGAATGCCTTACATTACAGAGCCTGCTGCCAATGCGCCCCATCAGAAAATCCTACAGAACACAACACATCACTAAACTTACACAAACACAGCTGTATGCGTACACAATGCATGAGCTACAAGACGGCAGAGCACACCGTGTATCATCTTGAAGATGCAACCCACACCATTATTCCATGGCACAGGACACATTGGCCCTCATTACGACCCTGGCGGATTTCGCGGTGCTAAATGCACCGCGAAGCACGGCGGAAAGCCGTCGATAGCGCCATGGGGGTTGGCGGATTTACCACCCCATGCCAACCTTGGCGGAGCGGTAAATCCCCAATCCCCATTTTACCCTTCCCCATTCCCATTCTTGCCCCATAGGGTATAATGGGAGTGGGGAAGGAGTTAATTACGCCGCCGTAAAGTACGGCGGCGTAATTAACAATGAGGTCCCTTAGCGCCATGGTTTTCTCCGCCCGGTAAAACCAGGCGGAGAAAACCTCCATGGCGCTAAGGGAACTCGTAGTACGGCGGACGGGTCCGCCGCGATTAGCGCTGGCGGAAACCCACTCCGCCAGGGTCCTAATGAGGGCCATTGAGGGCCTAATAACGGTGTGCATACAACCAGGGACATGCGGACGTGACCAACGATAGTCTGCCGACATGTGTGACTAGTACAGCTGTCCATCATCAATCAACTGACATATAGCTTTTTATGCCTCTCATGCAGGTGACAGTGGCTATCCCTTGATGCCGTGTCTCATCACCCCTGTCCAAAACACACAGAACAGGCATGAGGAGCACTACAATCGATCCCACACCCTTACCCATGTGGTCATTGACCAGACCTTTGGCCTGTTAAAGGCATAGTTTTGCTGCCTTAGCCCGTTGGGTGGGGCACTCCTCTACAGGCATGAGAAGGTGGCCAAGACCATCATGGCATGTGTTATGCTGCACAACATGTGTATCCGACGCAATGTGCCCCTGACCCCTGACATTGGACTGCTACCACCTGGTGATGATGAAGGGGATGAAGAAGATGTGGCTGCACATCATTGTGGTGACGATGCACAGGAGGGACGTGCTGTGCATCAGTCAGTGATTGCACAATATTACTGACAGACATGGCTGCAGAGGGTGACATGATATTCTGACAGAGGCCACTGGGTGTGTGGGTACATGCACACTATGCACTGGGTATGAATAAATGACACATGCGCAATGATGAATGTCCACTCAGATCTTGCTTTTGACACAACGGGTGTATTAAATTGAACAATGATAACGATAGTGCAAAAACCCTCCACCACCCTCCCCCCACTTAGATCTGCATGCTGCGGCCCTGCGGGTGCACCTGTGGAGGTGGATGGTTCCTGGGTGTCCTGCCCAGCCTGCTCAGCCTCAATACTCGCCACTATCGGACTGAAGTGACCTTCAATTTGCTCCCGCCCAGCCTGTTCCAGGGTGGTGGCGTGGTCTGTTTCAAGGGATGATATTTGGGGGGATGCCAGTGGACTGGGCGTGAGGGGCAGTTCTGATGAATCGTCCTCAACTTGCACCCAGACCTCATCCTGTGGCTCCTCCACGGCCTGGGGTGCTGTGGCTGTCACCTCCCCAGCCAAACTTGACTCCTCCGAGTATGGTACCTCAGCCGATTCCTCAGGCTGGGCAATGGGTGTTGGGGCTTTGGCCTCTACGGCCCTTGGCAGCACTGGTGCACTGGCAATGTGGGGTGTCTTGCCTGGTGGTGCACAGCGGTCCCTGGGTTGGCCCTTCAATGTGTTGGGGCGGTTGGCGTCATCCCGGGACCTCTGTGTGTGGTCTTCACGGGGTTTGATTCCTGGACATCGCTGTCATGGTCAGAGCCTGTGGGGGTCAAAGAGAGGGTCGGCATGAGTGATGTTTTAATAGGCATCTTACATACATTTTACAATTGATCGTCCACTCAATCGAGGGTAATAGGCATTTGAGTTTGGATGATCGCGTTGTTTGATACATGGGTGGGTTATGCGGGGACACGTCGGAGTCACTCGTGTTGCCCAAGACCTATGCTATGTGACATGCATATTTGTTGGGGCATACATGCTGTGTGACTTATGGCATTTACATCTTTGTGTGGTATGTGTCAGGTACGGCATTGCCTTGCTGCAGGCATCTGCATGTGTCTGTGATGCGTCCGGCTACTTTGATGGGAGTGTTTGTGTGTTGGGTCATGGCTTGCCTCTTTGGACTGACATATTGGTTGACTTTCATCAGACTCTGCATTACAGTGTTTTCACAGGACACTCACCTCCATCGGCCGAAGTTGTGGCGCCACACTCCATCTCGCCGACACCTTCTATCCCCTCCATTCCTATCATACTGGCACAGATGTCCTCCCATGGGGTCATCTTGATGGGTGAGATGGCACCTCCTCCCGTTGCCATTGCCTGGCTCCTGTTGACGGAGAGTATGTTTCTTACTCAGAGCCGCAAGTTGTCCCAGTGCTTACGGCAGTCTTTTGTGCGTGAGGTGTTTCCAACTGCACTAACTTTCTGTGCAACAAGTGCCCAGATCTCTTTTTTTTTCAAGATGGCCTCCCTCTTCATGCTGTTGGCAAACACAATCCCAGCATGCTCCTACAGTGTCCCGGCTAGCATCTCCAACTCATCCTCGTTGAAGCGCTCCTTGCACTGGCGGGCAGCTCCCTTCTTAAGGGCCTTGGGAATAGTGGTGTGTTTGAAGAAGGTTTTCTGACAAACAGCAGAGTCCCACAGGTCCTGTGTGCTGAGGGTGGCAATGGATTGTGTTTTTAAAGATGGCCGCTGTGCTCCTTCCCGTTCCTGTGCGATGACGCTACTTCCGGTTCCGCTTTTTTATGGTGACCATTATTAGCGGTGACCGTTAAAAGCGGTCGCCGCTATTAGCGGTCACGCGTAATACCTCATTGGTTCATGCCGGTAGTGCTATATGCGCTATGCATGATGCCGCTAAGGACATTTTTTGTGCCTTTAATGGCATGGCGTTAATGACCTTACCGACATGGCACAAAGCTTGTGCCCGCAAAGTCGTAATTGCCCTCTATTGGCGGGCTAATGACTTCATGGACACGCTATTTGCGCCATGCCGGTAAGGACCATTACTTACCTCCAAACTCGGAATGACCCCCATAGACTGGCTAATAACAAAACAACAGGTCACAGCCGGGGGGAGAAATCTCGCAGCTCCTGGGGCAAAAAATAGTGAATACAACTTCTCAAACATTTGCCAATTGTACTTTAGATCTACAAAGCCAGGCTTGATGTTTGTAATAAGCCACTGTTAGCACAACATTCTGGTCAGAGCACCTTCTACAAATGTTCAGTGCATCCATCACTGTACCCTCAGAGCCTTTAGTTCTGTGCAAATAAACATGAAATGCACCATTGATTCTTCACCTGTATTGAACAATGGACAGGCTCCTGAGTTGTCATGGCTTTATGACTTGGTAAAGAAGGCAGGCCTGGGTTACCCAGCCTAAAGCCCACAGAATGCATGCATACAAGGGTCCCCATTAATCTAACCAAATTACTTTATTTCCTTGGACTAGTATTCAGATTCCTGTCATCAGGACCAAAGTCGAGTGACTTACCCACTAGACCTACATCTAGTTAAAACATCTGTGAACATTTCTGTCAGGATTGTACTCTGCAGAAAATAATCAAAAATAGTTTTGTAAAGATGTGCAACACATTTTCTAATTTGATTTCAACATCCTGGAAACACTCCTCCTTTTTTAAATCGTTTTATTAATTAATTAATCTCCTGAAATGTAAATGTTTATCAATAGGGAGGAGGAGGGTGTTGTGACTGGGCCTGTGGTCACAGTGGCCAGTCCAGATCCGTGCTGGAGGCATGTTGCAGTCACTTGGAGTGCTGTTGTCACACAACACAGACCGCGGTCACTGGGCAAGACATCAGCTGCCGGGGGTGTGATGAATTAACTTCTGGAGCACTAGTGGTCCAGGGATGAATATCCATTTCTAAACCATCAATCAGCCCCAAACCTCTAGTACACCAGATGGTATCTGAACAGATTGGAAACACAAGCAAGTTATAAACCTCCTTGTCCAATTTTGGTAATGTGGACAGAACAGCAAGCTTATCTTGCAAGGTTGTGTGTCGTTGATGAGTTGCAACTCAGCAAAAATAAAAATTATTACTCAATGATTAAAGGGACTGTCCAGTCAAGGTTGTACAAATATATCTACTTTATTATTATATCAACAGACAATTCTAGGACACTACAAAATACAAGCCACCCTGTACAGGAATGCAGAGGACAGGCAGTTTCAAAGAAGGAAAAGGGATGCACTCTGGATACTGACAGGAGGGTAGACACTATAGTGATTAATAATAATAGTTTTAGGATACTTGGTTTCAACACAAAGGGAGCAATGGATCGTAAAATGTTACCAGGGGCCTTTGGAGAAGGACCAGGGGGACAGAACCACAATGTACCTTATGCTTGTAGATATTTTTGGTGCTCAACACGTCGAGTCAGATCCAGGGTGCTTTGCTGCTTCTGCGACAGAGTTCAAGATGGGAGACAGCTGCTGGAAACAGGCGGAAGGCTGTTCGGCGAGCAGGGCGGATGGACGGCTACAGAATGGCCTACAAGGCAGCTAAGAATCAAAAATGATTGTCTCAGTGCTGGTTGGCGGGTCTGAAGCACAGGTCGAGGCGTCTCATACGACATGACTACAGTCAGAGGTGCAGATGGTTGCAGCTTGAGGGGTTCGACTGGCTCGAAAATATCCTTTAAGGCGGACGCTGGTTGATGCTTGTCGATGGACTCCTACTAGTTTCTTCACTGGGCTCATGTCTTCCTTTAAGGCGGACACCCCAAAGCGGAAGAGAGTGTTGTAGGCAACTGCCTTGTGATTGGTTGGGTTCAGAGACTATGGAACTTCCCACCTAGGAAAACTGCTTGCAGAACCGAGCAGGGCATGCTGCATGCTTGCTGGGTACCGGTTCTGGAGCTGCTGGTAGGTTCTCTGGATTCAGTATTTCCCTTTGTTACCTGGAAGATGTTCAGGGGAGGGATATGGTCCCTCTTGTCCTGAAGGGCACTGGATTTGACAGGCTCCATAATCCACACACACTGGCCTGGAGACTAGATTGTCACTGTGGACTTCTGGTCATGCCAGTGCTTCATCAGCAACTGACTGGCCTTTAGGTTTCTCGCTGACTGTTCCATGTACTTTGACATTCTAGACCGAAGGCCAAGTACATAGTCCACCACATCTCGTGTAGGCGATGAGGGGTTGCTCTCCTATCCCTCTTTCACTAGACTGAGGTGACCTCGTACATGGTTTCCAAACAGAAGCTAAAAGGGACTAAACGCTACTCCGTTCTGTGGCATCTCCCTGTAGGCGAACAGAATGCGTGGCAGGAGCATATCTCATTTTCTCCTCAGGTGCTCTTCCAAGCCACCTATCATGCCTTTCAGGGTCTTGTTGAACCGCTCAACATGCCCATTTGTTTGTGGATGGAACGATGTAGAGAACCGCTAGGTGACTCCACACTCTTCCTACGTAGCCTTCATGTACGCTGATATGAGGTTTGATCCCCCGTCAGAAACAACATCCTTGGGGAATCCAACATGGGAGAATATCCCATCCAAAGCCTTCACAACCAGAGGGACTTACATGCTCCTCAGAGGGACAGCGTAAGGGTACCTTGGGGCGTGGTCTACCACCACCAAGATGTATCTATTCCTTGAGCTAGTTTAAGGATCCAAAGGACCCACAATATCCATGCCTATTCTCTTAAAAGCCCATCCAACCACAGGTAGTGGAATTAAGGGGGCCTTTGTGGCACCACCTGACTTACCAGAAGCTTGACAAGTCAGGCAGGACCGGACAAATTCCTTAACAATTACGCCAAACTGCAGCCAGTAAAAGTGCGCAGACAACCGGTCTGATATCTTAGTCACTTCCAAGTGACCCGCTAAAGGAATTTCATAAGCCAAATCCAAAAGGAACTTTCTGTGGCACAGGGGAATCACCAACCTTTTGGTGCCCTCGTCATCAGAGATTTTTACCTCACTGTACAGGAGTACATCCTCCCAGTACACTTTGAACATTCCAGGGGGCTCACCCTTAGCCTGCTCCCCCAACTGTTTCCGCAGTCCGGCCAAAGAGGGGCACTCTTTCTGGGCTGTGAAGAAGTCAGTCTGATCTGGGCCCCCAGCTGATGCAAACTCATCTATCTTGGGCAGGCCCTTCAGATCTGCGCCCACATGGTGCTACAGCTCAGGTTCCTGCACTGCACCAGGCACCTCTGAAGTCACTGAGTCCTCTGCTACCAAAGTAGGGTCCTCAGTGGCTACTGCCCCCTCTCCCGCAGGAGTAGGTGACTCAGCAGTCTGTGTAACTGGACTTGGGGCTACCGACCATGAAGGTCCTTCCAATAAGCACTCTGGAAGCACTTCAGGCCCTAATGCTCTGAAATTGTTCAATCCGGAAATCTCTTTGGCCCTCGATCGGGTATCTGCTGTGGCTATCTCAGGATCAGGAAGATCATTACCCAACCGACATGGGACAGGGATGGAGTCTTTCACCGCTACACGGTGCTGAGTTGTTTCACCTCGCCAGCTAAACTATGCTATCGACGAGGGGCACAAACTATTTCCGTCAAACTCACTGACGCTACAATCAGGCCCATCAAGGTATTTGCCTGGCTGTACCCACTGCCGGGTGACAGCAGTGACAGCAGTGACACTAGCCATGGTGTCTCAGACGGCAGGTGTTTTGTTTCAATTGATATACACATGTTCTAAATAAAGTTGAGTATTATTAGGAACTGGGGTCTCTTCTGGAAAACTGGTACCATTCTCACTCTGTGTGACCAATACACATTTGGACACTCCTTGGCCTATGTTTAGATTATTCTTTTTGAGTATTGGCATAGCCTATGATACGATGATATGATAAAATATGGCATTTATAACGTGCCTATACTCAAGTGTTTCAAGGTGCGACGAGGCAAGGGAGAGGAAACAGAGAGAAGACAGACAGCGAACCTACTAAGCCATGTGACATTGAGATTGCGCAAGAGCAAGGGGGAGGGGAAGGGGAAAGTGCAGGGGAAAGGGGAGGGGGCAGTGAAGTACATAGGATAACAGTAAAAAAAATAAGACAATAAATAAAAGTGCGGCCAGCTGGTGGCAAGTGCAAGGGTAAGAGCAGACATCAGGGGTCAAGTGCTAGTAGGGTCTGTACGGATACAGAAACAGCCCCCAAGTGCAAGGGTTGCCAGGGGGCAGTGCAGGTCTTAAACTGGCAGGGAGGGGGCATAGGCCCGAGATCAGAGGGTAGCCAGGTAACCAGTGCAGTTTCAGATTCAGCCAGGAGATCAGCAGGGGAGAGGAGGAGAGAAAGCACAAGCAAAGAGGAAGGTCTTGAGGTGCTTCCGGAACCAGAGATGGTTCTCCTCAAGTTTCAGAGAGGCAGGGAGGCTCTTCCAGAGGGAGGCCTTAGCAGAAGAAAGATCTACCACCAACTCGCTGCTTGGAGAAGCGAATGACCCTGAGGGAGTTGGAGGTGGATGTGCGAATAGCTCGAGAGGGAAGATATTTAGGAAGAGAGAGTTGAAGGTATTGAGGTCCCAGACCCCAGAAGGGCTTGTGGACAATGCAGAGGGTTTTAAACTTACTCCTCGCCTCCACTGGGAGCCAGTGCAGAGATTTCAGTCCTGGAGAGATACTATCCCTGGGCTTGAGGCCAAGGACAAGTGTCTCAGTCCTGTTTTGGATGAGTTGCAGTGGGCGGAGAGTAGAGGCAGGCAAATTTAGAAAGAGGCTGTTGCAATAGTCCAGCCTAGAGAGAACCAGAGCCCTGGAGAAGTGAGCTTCTGGGGGAAGAAGAGGAAAGGAAGAATACCTCTGAGGAGGTGCAGCTGGTAGTGTGACTTCTTAGAGACGTCAGAGATGTGAGGAAAGAAGGAGAGTGTGGAGTCGAAGTTGACCCTGAGGTTTTTAGTCTCACAAGTGGGAGCCAGAAGAGGACCAAGAGAGGCCGGCCAGAGAGTGACAGGAAAGGAGAGAGCGGGTGTGCCGATGAGGAGAATCTCAGTCCTACTGGCATTAAGGCATATATTGGCGGCACATCACTCCGGGATGGTGGACAGACTGTCAGAGATGAGAGAGGGAGAAGTGATGGCTGAGGGTAGCCTGAAAATGAGCTGAGCGTCATCCGCATAGCACTGGAAGCTGGGGCAGAGCGCAGCAATGCGGTGGACAAAAAGTGTCAGGTATTGGTTGAACAGCTAGGGAGAGAGGTTAGACCCCTGGGGAAGACCACAGGTGGAGATAGAGATGTGCACCCTCTTCTTAAGAAACGTGTCCACCACATACAGGACCACCAGGCCTTATGGAAGGTTCCTGGATCTTTCCTGCTGCACCATTGAACTCCTGGATTGGACCTCACACCCAATTTGAGTGCTTACTGACACCCACCCTCCCTTGCGGGCAACTCAGGTGCACAAGAGGAATCAGTTAGGTGGATCTTAACACTGCTTCCTACGCTCATACAATAGGCACAGCAGGACTAATACCAATGTGCTTTGCCCCTTTTTCATCAGTCACTGGTGCGCTGCGTCCCAGAGAATACAGCTGAGTCCCATGAAAATTCGTCCAAGCGATTCACATAGCTTGACTCTAACTTGCAACAGCACCCATACCCACGCTGTGTAATATGGGCTGCTGCCAGAGACCGAGCCATTCTCTACCATCATTCTATCCGGCAAAAAATGCATAGCCACATTTTACAACCCCTTTCATTATGTTAAACACATAATAAGGTCTTTCAAAGGGCGTTCATCCTCACAGCGATATGAGGCCATACCAATGGCAGCAGGCGCTATACAAATACCACCTAACATAACATAACACCAGAGCAAGATGACCAGACACAACGCTGATCAAACAGGAGGGTGGACAGCTCACACATCACAAAGTTCAAGACAATAACATATTAGTAAAGGGAGAGCGAGAAGAAGAGGACACACCAGAGTAAGATGACCAGACACCACGCTGATCAGACAGGAGGGGGAACAGCTCACACATCATAAAGTACAAGACAATTGCAAATCATTAAAGGAAGAGCGAGAAGAAGAGGACACACCAGAGCAAGATGACCAGCCACCATGCTGGTCAGACAGGAAGGGGTAACAGCTCACACATCAGAAAGTACAAGACAATTGCAAAATAGTAATGAAGAACGAAAAGACACACCAGAGCAGGATGACCAGACACCACACTGATCAGACAGGAGGGTGAACAGCTCACACATCACAAAGTACAAGGCAATTGCAAATTAGTATTGAAGAACGAGAAAAAGACACACCAGAGCAGGATGACCAGACACCACGCTGATCAGATAGGAAGAGGAACTGCTCACACATCACAAAGTAGAAAACAATTGCAAAATAGTAATGAAGAACGAGCTGAAGACACACCAGAGCAGGATGACCAGACACCACGCTGATCAGACAGGAGGGTGAACAACTCACACATCACGAAGTCCAAGACAATAACATATTAGTAAAGGAAGAGCGAGAAGAAGAGGACACACCAGAGCAAGATGACCAGCCACCATGCTGGTCAGACAGGAAGGGGAACAGCTCACACATCACAAAGTACAAGGCAATTGCAAATTAGTAATGAAGAACGAGAAGAAGACACAACAGAGCAGGATGACCGGACACCACGCTGATCAGACAGGAAGGGGAACTGCTCACACATCACAAAGTAGAAGACAATTGCAAAATAGTAATGAAGAACGAGAAGAAGACACACCAGAGCAGGATGACCAGACACCACGCTGAGCAGACAGGAGGGTGAATAGCTCACACATCAGAAAGTAGAAGACAATTGCAAATTAGTAATGAAGAACGAGAAGAAGACACACCAGAGCAAAATGACCAGTCACCACGATGATCAGACAAGAAGGTGAACAGATCACAGAGGCTGAAGGAACACATGTGAACAAATGAAGAACATTACTAATAATTCAGGAGAGCTGTGAATATGTGAACCCCTCCCTACTAGGGGATGATGCCAGGTAACAAAGCATGAAGTAGTGGGATGAAGGTTAGTTGCCCATGGATAGATCAATTTCAATATGTGGCTAGACCCTGGGATAATGAAGGACACAGTGTGGGTTCCCTGTCTAGTGAGCTAAACTACTAAAGCAGCCAGGAAACCATCTAGCGGATCTGGTGATGAATTCCATACAACTCGCCCTCTTCAAGCCATTACCATTAAACCCTTGCACCATGGAGATTAGCAAGGGCAACACCCGACTCTAATTGCAGCACTGGTCATTGGGCTGCATTTTCCCTGATCCAAGAAAAATATGCCTCCCTGGTTCCGGTAAATTATTTGTGCCCATTAATTCCATTAATTGTAATAGTACTTCATTCAAAACAAAGCCATAAAGTTCATAATACAATTAAATATGATAAAATCAATATAAAAGTACATATCATCGTTATTTGGGGAGAGTAATCTCGCAGCCCCCAAGACACTATTCACGAGTTTGGCGGTAACCCTTAAATGCGGCAGTAACGATATTACTGCCAAATGTAGGGTCTGCCAAATCACGGGTTTGGCAGGATTTACCCCAGCTCTGAGCTTTGGGAAAATCCGCCACAATATTGCTGATTTTCAGCACTATTACCGCTGTGCTAATACCGGCGGAAGTAGTAGCACCGAAAATTCCCCATTGGGATCAATGGGGAATTCCTGAAAGGGCCCAATGGGGACTTACTGTTCTGTCAAACCTGTGATCTGGCGCTAATAGCACATCGGGGTTTGGCGGTAACACTAATAGCTCCGGCAGTAGTCCCACCGGGGATACCGCCCAATTCATGATGAGGGTCAAGCAGGTCAGAGCCGGGGGGACTAATCTCGCAGCCCCTGGGGCAAAAAATAGTGAATACAGCTTCTCAAACATTTGACAATTGGGCTTTAGATCTACAAAGCCAGGCTTGATGTTTGTAATAAGCCACTGTTGGCACAACCTGCTGGTCAGGGCGCCTTCTACAAATGTTCAGTGCATCCATCACTGTACGCCTCAGAGCCTTTAGTTCTGTGCAAATAAACATGAAATGCACCATTGATTCTTCACCTGTATTGAACAATGGACAGGCTCCTGAGTTGTCATGGCATTATGACTTGTTAAAGAAGGCAGGCCTGGATTACCCAGCCTAAAGCCCACCACATGCATGCATACAGGGGTTCCCATTAAACTAACCAAATTACTTTATTTCCTTAGACTAGTATTCAGATTCCTGTCATCGGGACCAAAGTCGAGTGACTTACCCACTGGACATAAATCTAGTTAAAACATCTGTGAACATTTCTGTCAGGTTTATACTCTGCATAAAATAATCAAAAATAGTTTTAGAAAGATGTGCAAGACGTTTTTTGATTTGATTTTAAAATTCCGGGAAACACTCCTGCTTTTTTAAATAGTTTTATTAATTAATTAATCTCCTGAAATGTAAATGTTTATCAGTAGGGAGGACGAGGGTGTTGTGACTGGACCTGTGGTCACAGTGGCCAGTCCAAATCAGTGCTGGGGGCATCCAGCAGTCACTTGGAGTGCAGTTGTCACACACCACGGACGGTTGCAGGGATCACCCTGGTAACCGCGGTCACAGGGCAAGACATCAGCTGCCGGGGGTGTGATGAATCAACTTCTGGAGCACCAGTGGTCCAGGGATGAATATCCGTTTCTAAACCATCAATCAGCCCCACACCTCTAGTACACCAGAAGGTATCTGAACAGATTGGAAACATGAGCAAATTATAAACCTTCTTGTCCAATTTTGGTAATGTGGACATAACAGCAAGCTTATCTCCGCAAGGTTGTGGATAGTTGGTTAGTTGCAACACAGCGAAAATAAAATTATTACTGAATGATAAAAGGGACTGTCCAGTCAAGGTTGTACAAAAATAGCTACTTTATTATTATATCAACAGACAGTTCTAGGACACTACACAATACAACTCACCCTGTAAAGTAATGCAGAGGACAGACAGTTTCAAAGAAGGAAAAGGGATGCACTCTGGATACGGAAATGAGTGTAGCCACTATAATGATTAATCACAACAGTTGAAAGATACTTGGTTTCAACCGAAAGGGAGCAATGCGTTGTAAAATGTTACCAGGGGCCTTTGGAGAAGGACCAGTGGATAGAACCACAATGTACCTTGTGCTTGTAGATCTTCTTCGTACTTCGACACATCAAGTCAGTTCCAGGGCACTTTGCAGCTTCTCCGACAGAGTTCAAGACGGGAGACAGCAGCGGGTATCAGGTGGCAGGCAGATCGGTGAGCAAGGCTGGACGGACAGCTGCAGGATGGCCTACACGAAGCTCAGAGTCAAGAATCGTCGTCTCAGTGCTGGTTGGTGGGTCTGAAGCACTCGTCGAGGCGTCTCGTACGGCATGGCTACACTCAGAGGTGCAGATGGTTGCAGCTTGAAGGGCTCGACTGGCTTGAAAATGTCCTTTAAGGCGGACGCTGGTTGATGCTTGTCGATGCACTCCAACTAGTATCTCCACTGGGCTCATGTCGTCCTCTAAGGCGGACGGCCCAAAGCGGTTGAGAGTGCTGTAGGCAACTGCCTTGTGATTGGTTTGGTTCAGAGACTCCGGCACTTCTCACCTAGGAAGCCTGCTTGCAGAACCGAGCAGGGCATGCTGCGTGCGGGTGGGGTACCGGTTCTGGATCTGCTAGAAGGTTCTCTGGATTCAGTATCTCCCTTTGTTACCTGGAAGATGTTCATGAGAGGGATATTGTCCCTCTTGTCCTGAAGGGCACTGGATTTGACAGGCTCCATAATCCACCCACTGGCCTGGAGAATAGATTGTCACTGTGGCCTTCTGGTCGTGCTATTGCTTCATCAGCTCCTGACTGGCCTTTAGGTTTCTCGTTGACTGTTCCATTTACTTTGCCATTCTCAACCGAAGGCCAAGCATATAGCCCACCACATCTCGTGTAGGCGATGAGGGGTTGCTCTCCTTTCCCTTTTTCACTAGACTGAGGGGACCTCGTACATGGTGTCCAAATAGAAGCTCAAAGGGACTAAACACTACTTCATTCTGTGGCATCTCCCTGTAGGCGAACAGAAGGCATGGTAGGACAATATCCCATTTTCTCCTCAGGTGCTCTTCCATACCACCTTCCATGCCTTTCAGGGTCTTGTTGAACCGCTCAACAAGACCACATGTTTGTGGGTGGAAGGATGTAGAAAACCAGTAGGTGACTCCACACTCTTCCTACGTAGCCTTCATATGCGTTGATATGAAGTTTGATCCCCCGTCAGAAACAACTTCCTTGGGGAATTCAACATGGAAGAATATCCCAATCAGAGCCTTTGCAACCAGAGGGGCTTCGATGCTCCTCAGAGGCACAGCCTCTGGGTACCTTGAGGCATGGTCTACCACCAACAAGATGTATCTATTCCTTGAGCTGGTTTGAGGATGCAAAGGACCCACAATATCGATGACTATTCTCTCAAATGGTCATCCAACCACGGGTAGTCGAATCAAGGGAGCCTTTCTGGCACCAACTGACTTGCCAGAAGCTTGACAAGTGCGGGCAGGACCGGACAAATTCCTTACTTTTTACGCCAAACTGGGGCCAGTAAAAGTGCACTGACAACCGGTCTCATGTCTTAGTCACTCCCAAGTGACCCCCTAAAGGAATTTGGTAAGCCAAATCCAAAATGAACTTTCTGTGGCACTGGGGAATCATCAACCTTCTGGTGCCCTTGCCCTCAGAGGTTTTTGGCTCTCTGTACAGGAGTCCATCCTCCCAGTACACTTTGAACATTCCAGGGGCCTCACCCTTAGCCTGCTCCCCTGACTGCTTCTGTAGTCTGGCCAAAGAGGGGCACTCTTTCTGGGCTGTGAAGAAGTCAGTCTGATCTGGGCCCCCAGATGATGCAAACTCATCTATCTTGGGCAGGCCCTTCAGATCTGTGACAACCTGGTCCTCCAGCTCTGGTTCCTGCGCTGCGCCAGGCAACTCTGAAGTAACTGAGTCCCCTGCTACCAAAGGAGGGTCCTCAGTGGCTACTGGCCCCTCTCCCACAGGAGTAGGTGACTCAGCAGTCTGTGGAACTGGACTAAGGGCTACCGGTTATGCAGGTCCTTACAATAAGCACTCTGGAAGCATTTCAGGCCCTAATGCTCTGAAAGTGTTCAATCTGGAAATCTGTTTAGCCCTCGATCCGGTATCTGCTGCGTCTATCTCAGGATCACGAAGATCATTACCAAACAGACATCGGACAGGGATGGAGTCTTTCACCGCAACACTGTACTGGGTCGTTTCACCTCGCCAGCTAAACTCTACTATCGCCAAGGGGCACTTACTCTTTCCGTCAAACCCACTGACGCAACAATCAGGCCCATCAAGGTATTTGCCTGGCGGTACCCACTGCCGGGTAACAGCAGTGACAGCAGTGATGCTAGCCGCAGTGTCTCAGACTGCAGTGTTTTGTTTCAATTGATATACACACGTTCTAAATGAAGTTGATTATTATTAGGAACTGGGGTCTCTTCTGGAGACCTGGTATCATTCTCACTCTGTGTGGCCAATCCACATTCGGACACTCCTTGGCCTAGTGGGAAGTCCTCCTATAGGAGGCCCACACCAATGATGGCCTCTTACCTGAGTCCAACATTCACTATGGCTTGCTTGGGTAAGCCCTTTCAAGCAGGAACCCCTTTCGTATGGCCCAGCTCCTTTCACACGAAACATCCTTTAGGTGGTGAGAACACAGGTTTCCCAGTGTTAGGGGTGTCTGCGCTCTTCGTTTGAGTGTGTACAGCTGAACCAAAGTTTTGAGATTTCCCTTCATTCTTTTGGGGACCTGACTTCGAAGAGGAGGGGGTTTGACCTTTGGCCTTCCCATCCTTGGATGAGGAGAGGAAAGGAAGAATACCTCTGAGGAGGTGCAGCTGGTAGTGTGACTTCTTAGAGACGTCAGAGATGTGAGGAGAGAAGGAGAGTGTGGAGTCAAAGTTGACCCTGAGGTTTTTAGTCTCACAAGTGGGAGCCAGAAGAGGACCAAGAGAGGCCGGCCAGAGAGTGACAGGAAAGGAGAGAGCGGGTGTGCCGATGAGGAGAATCTCAGTCCTACTGGCATTAAGGCATATATTGGCGTCACATCACTCCGGGATGGTGGACAGACAGTCAGAGATGGGAGAGGGAGAAGTGGTGGCTGAGGGTAGCCTGAAAATGAGCTGAGTGTCATCCGCATAGCACTGGATGTTGGGGCAGAGCGCAGCAATGCGGTGGACAAAAAGTGTCAGATATTGGTTGAACAGCTAGGGAGAGAGGTTAGACCCCTGGGGAACACCACAGGTAGAGATAGAGATGTGCACCCTCTTCTTAAGAAACGTGTCCACCACATACAGGACCACCACGCCTTATGGAAGGTACCTGATTCTTTCCTGCTGCACCATTGAACTCCTGGATCGGACCTCACACCCAATTTGAGTGCTTACTGCCACCCACCCTCTCTTGCGGGCAACTCAGGTGCACAAGAGGAATCAGTTAGGTGGATCTTCACACTGCTTCCTACGCTCATACAATTGGCACAGCAGGACTAATACCAATATGCTTTGCCCCTTTTTCATCAGTCACTGGTGCGCTGCGTCCCAGAGAATACAGCTGAGTCCCATGAAAATTTGTCCAAGCGATTCACATAGCTTGACTCTAACTTGCAAGAGCACCTGTACCCACACTGTGTAATATGGGCTGCTGTCAGAGACCGAGCCATTCTCTACCTTCATTCTATCCGACTAAAAATGCATAGCCACATTTTACAACCCCTTTCATTATGTTAAACACATAATAAGGTCTTTCAAAGGGCGTTCATCCTCACAGCGATATGAGGCCATACCAATAGCAGCAGGCGCTATACAAATACCACCTAACATAACATAACACCAGAGCAAGATGACCAGACACGACACTGATCAAACAGGAGGGTGAACAGCTCACACATCACAAAGTTCAAGACAATAACATATTAGTAAAGGGAGAGCGAGAAGAAGAGGACACACCAGAGCAAGATGACCAGACACCACCTTGATCAGACAGGAGGGGGAACAACTCACACATCACAAAGTACAAGACAATTGCAAATCATTAAAGGAAGAGCGAGAAGAAGAGGACACACCAGAGCAAGATGACCAGCCACCATGCTGGTCAGACAGGAAGGGGAACAGCTCATACATCAGAAAGTACAAGACAATTGCAAAATAGTAATGAAGAACGAGAAGACACACCAGAGCAGGATGACCAAACACCACACTGATCAGACAGGAGGGTGAACAGCTCACACATCACAAAGTACAAGGCAATTGCAAATTAGTATTGAAGAACGAGAAAAAGACACACCAGAGCAGGATGACCAGACACCACGCTGATCAGATAGGAAGAGGAACTGCTCACACATCACAAAGTAGAAGACAATTGCAAAATAGTAATGAAGAACGAGCTGAAGACACACCAGAGCAGGATGACCAGACACCACGCTGATCAGACAGGAGGGTGAACAACTCACACATCACGAAGTCCAAGACAATTACATATTAGTAAAGGAAGAGCGAGAAGAAGAGGACACACCAGAGCAAGATGACCAGCCACCATGCTGGTCAGACAGGAAGGGGAACAGCTCACACATCACAAAGTACAAGGCAATTGCAAATTAGTAATGAAGAATGAGAAGAAGACACAACAGAGCAGGATGACCGGACACCACGCTGATCAGACAGGAAGGGGAACTGCTCACACATCACAAAGTAGAAGACAATTGCAAAATAGTAATGAAGAACGAGAAGAAGACACACCAGAGCAGGATGACCAGACACCACGCTGAGCAGACAGGAGGGTGAACAGCTCACACATCAGAAAGTAGAAGACAATTGCAAATTAGTAATGAAGAACGAGAAGAAGACACACCAGAGCAAAATGACCAGTCACCACGATGATCAGACAAGAAGGTGAACAGATCACAGAGGCTGAAGGAACACATGTGAACAAATGAAGAACATTACTAATAATTCAGGAGAGCTGTGAATATGTGAACCCCTCCCCACTAGGGGATGATCCCAGGTAACAAAGCATGAAGTAGTGGGATGAAGGTTAGTTGCCCATGGATAGATCAATTTCAATATGTGGCTAGACCCTGGGATAATGAAGGACACAGTGTGGGTTCCCTGTCTAGTGAGCTAAACTACTAAAGCAGCCAGGAAACCATCTAGCGGATCTGGTGATGAATTCCATACAACTCGCCCTCTTCAAGCCATTACCATTAAACCCTTGCACCATGGAGATTAGCAAGGGCAACACCCGACTCTAATTGCAGCACTGGTCATTGGGCTGCATTTTCCCTGATCCAAGAAAAATATGCCTCCCTGGTTCCGGTAAATTATTTGTGCCCATTAATTCCATTAATTGTAATAGTACTTCATTCAAAACAAAGCCATAAAGTTCATAATACAATTAAATATGATAAAATCAATATAAAAGTACATATCATCGTTATTTGGGGAGAGTAATCTCGCAGCCCCCAAGACACTATTCACGAGTTTGGCGGTAACCCTTAAATGCGGCAGTAACGATATTACTGCCAAATGTAGGGTCTGCCAAATCACGGGTTTGGCAGGATTTACCCCAGCTCTGAGCTTTGGGAAAATCCGCCACAATATTGCTGATTTTCAGCACTATTACCGCTGTGCTAATACCGGCGGAAGTAGTAGCACCGAAAATTCCCCATTGGGATCAATGGGGAATTCCTGAAAGGGCCCAATGGGGACTTACTGTTCTGTCAAACCTGTGATCTGGCGCTAATAGCACATCGGGGTTTGGCGGTAACACTAATAGCTCCGGCAGTAGTCCCACCGGGGATACCGCCCAATTCATGATGAGGGTCAAGCAGGTCAGAGCCGGGGGGACTAATCTCGCAGCCCCTGGGGCAAAAAATAGTGAATACAGCTTCTCAAACATTTGACAATTGGGCTTTAGATCTACAAAGCCAGGCTTGATGTTTGTAATAAGCCACTGTTGGCACAACCTGCTGGTCAGGGCGCCTTCTACAAATGTTCAGTGCATCCATCACTGTACGCCTCAGAGCCTTTAGTTCTGTGCAAATAAACATGAAATGCACCATTGATTCTTCACCTGTATTGAACAATGGACAGGCTCCTGAGTTGTCATGGCATTATGACTTGTTAAAGAAGGCAGGCCTGGATTACCCAGCCTAAAGCCCACCAAATGCATGCATACAGGGGTTCCCATTAAACTAACCAAATTACTTTATTTCCTTAGACTAGTATTCAGATTCCTGTCATCGGGACCAAAGTCGAGTGACTTACCCACTGGACATAAATCTAGTTAAAACATCTGTGAACATTTCTGTCAGGTTTATACTCTGCATAAAATAATCAAAAATAGTTTTAGAAAGATGTGCAAGACGTTTTTTGATTTGATTTTAAAATTCCGGGAAACACTCCTGCTTTTTTAAATAGTTTTATTAATTAATTAATCTCCTGAAATGTAAATGTTTATCAGTAGGGAGGACGAGGGTGTTGTGACTGGACCTGTGGTCACAGTGGCCAGTCCAGATCAGTGCTGGGGGCATCCAGCAGTCACTTGGAGTGCAGTTGTCACACACCACGGACGGTTGCAGGGATCACCCTGGTAACCGCGGTCACAGGGCAAGACATCAGCTGCCGGGGGTGTGATGAATCAACTTCTGGAGCACCAGTGGTCCAGGGATGAATATCCGTTTCTAAACCATCAATCAGCCCCACACCTCTAGTACACCAGAAGGTATCTGAACAGATTGGAAACATGAGCAAATTATAAACCTTCTTGTCCAATTTTGGTAATGTGGACATAACAGCAAGCTTATCTCCGCAAGGTTGTGGATAGTTGGTTAGTTGCAACACAGCGAAAATAAAATTATTACTGAATGATAAAAGGGACTGTCCAGTCAAGGTTGTACAAAAATAGCTACTTTATTATTATATCAACAGACAGTTCTAGGACACTACACAATACAACTCACCCTGTAAAGGAATGCAGAGGACAGACAGTTTCAAAGAAGGAAAAGGGATGCACTCTGGATACGGAAATGAGTGTAGCCACTATAATGATTAATCACAACAGTTGAAAGATACTTGGTTTCAACCGAAAGGGAGCAATGCGTTGTAAAATGTTACCAGGGGCCTTTGGAGAAGGACCAGTGGATAGAACCACAATGTACCTTGTGCTTGTAGATCTTCTTGGTACTTCGACACATCAAGTCAGTTCCAGGGCACTTTGCAGCTTCTCCGACAGAGTTCAAGACGGGAGACAGCAGCGGGTATCAGGTGGCAGGCAGATCGGTGAGCAAGGCTGGACGGACAGCTGCAGGATGGCCTACACGAAGCTCAGAGTCAAGAATCGTCGTCTCAGTGCTGGTTGGTGGGTCTGAAGCACTCGTCGAGGCGTCTCGTACGGCTTGGCTACACTCAGAGGTGCAGATGGTTGCAGCTTGAAGGGCTCGACTGGCTTGAAAATGTCCTTTAAGGCGGACGCTGGTTGATGCTTGTCGATGCACTCCAACTAGTATCTCCACTGGGCTCATGTCGTCCTCTAAGGCGGACGGCCCAAAGCGGTTGAGAGTGCTGTAGGCAACTGCCTTGTGATTGGTTTGGTTCAGAGACTCCGGCACTTCTCACCTAGGAAGCCTGCTTGCAGAACCGAGCAGGGCATGCTGCGTGCGGGTGGGGTACCGGTTCTGGATCTGCTAGAAGGTTCTCTGGATTCAGTATCTCCCTTTGTTACCTGGAAGATGTTCATGAGAGGGATATTGTCCCTCTTGTCCTGAAGGGCACTGGATTTGACAGGCTCCATAATCCACCCACTGGCCTGGAGAATAGATTGTCACTGTGGCCTTCTGGTCGTGCTATTGCTTCATCAGCTCCTGACTGGCCTTTAGGTTTCTCGTTGACTGTTCCATTTACTTTGCCATTCTCAACCGAAGGCCAAGCATATAGCCCACCACATCTCGTGTAGGCGATGAGGGGTTGCTCTCCTTTCCCTTTTTCACTAGACTGAGGGGACCTCGTACATGGTGTCCAAATAGAAGCTCAAAGGGACTAAACACTACTTCGTTCTGTGGCATCTCCCTGTAGGCGAACAGAAGGCATGGTAGGACAATATCCCATTTTCTCCTCAGGTGCTCTTCCATACCACCTTCCATGCCTTTCAGGGTCTTGTTGAACCGCTCAACAAGACCACATGTTTGTGGGTGGAAGGATGTAGAAAACCAGTAGGTGACTCCACACTCTTCCTACGTAGCCTTCATATGCGTTGATATGAAGTTTGATCCCCCGTCAGAAACAACTTCCTTGGGGAATTCAACATGGAAGAATATCCCAATCAGAGCCTTTGCAACCAGAGGGGCTTTGATGCTCCTCAGAGGGACAGCCTCTGGGTACCTTGAGGCATGGTCTACCACCAACAAGATGTATCTATTCCTTGAGCTGGTTTGAGGATGCAAAGGACCCACAATATCGATGACTATTCTCTCAAATGGTCATCCAACCACGGGTAGTCGAATCAAGGGAGCCTTTCTGGCACCAACTGACTTGCCAGAAGCTTGACAAGTCCGGGCAGGACCGGACAAATTCCTTACTTTTTACGCCAAACTGGGGCCAGTAAAAGTGCACTGACAACCGGTCTCATGTCTTAGTCACTCCCAAGTGACCCCCTAAAGGAATTTGGTAAGCCAAATCCAAAATGAACTTTCTGTGGCACTGGGGAATCATCAACCTTCTGGTGCCCTTGCCCTCAGAGGTTTTTGGCTCTCTGTACAGGAGTCCATCCTCCCAGTACACTTTGAACATTCCAGGGGCCTCACCCTTAGCCTGCTCCCCTGACTGCTTCTGTAGTCTGGCCAAAGAGGGGCACTCTTTCTGGGCTGTGAAGAAGTCAGTCTGATCTGGGCCCCCAGATGATGCAAACTCATCTATCTTGGGCAGGCCCTTCAGATCTGTGACAACCTGGTCCTCCAGCTCTGGTTCCTGCGCTGCGCCAGGCAACTCTGAAGTAACTGAGTCCCCTGCTACCAAAGTAGGGTCCTCAGTGGCTACTGGCCCCTCTCCCACAGGAGTAGGTGACTCAGCAGTCTGTGGAACTGGACTAAGGGCTACCGGTTATGCAGGTCCTTACAATAAGCACTCTGGAAGCACTTCAGGCCCTAATGCTCTGAAAGTGTTCAATCTGGAAATCTGTTTAGCCCTCGATCCGGTATCTGCTGCGTCTATCTCAGGATCAGGAAGATCATTACCAAACAGACATCGGACAGGGATGGAGTCTTTCACCGCAACACTGTACTGGGTCGTTTCACCTCGCCAGCTAAACTCTACTATCGCCAAGGGGCACTTACTCTTTCCGTCAAACCCACTGACGCAACAATCAGGCCCATCAAGGTATTTGCCTGGCGGTACCCACTGCCGGGTAACAGCAGTGACAGCAGTGATGCTAGCCGCAGTGTCTCAGACTGCAGTGTTTTGTTTCAATTGATATACACGCGTTCTAAATGAAGTTGATTATTATTAGGAACTGGGGTCTCTTGTGGAGACCTGGTATCATTCTCACTCTGTGTGGCCAATCCACATTCGGACACTCCTTGGCCTAGTGGGAAGTCCTCCTATAGGAGGCCCACACCAATGATGGTCTCTTACCTGAGTCCAACATTCACTATGGCTTGCTTGGGTAAGCCCTTTCAAGCAGGAACCCCTTTCGTATGGCCCAGCTCCTTTCACACGAAACATCCTTTAGGTGGTGAGAACACAGGTTTCCCAGTGTTAGGGGTGTCTGCGCTCTTCGTTTGAGTGTGTACAGCTGAACCAAAGTTTTGAGATTTCCCTTCATTCTTTTGGGGACCTGACTTCGAAGAGGAGGGGGTTTGACCTTTGGCCTTCCCATCCTTGGATGAGGAGAGGAAAGGAAGAATACCTCTGAGGAGGTGCAGCTGGTAGTGTGACTTCTTAGAGACGTCAGAGATGTGAGGAGAGAAGGAGAGTGTGGAGTCAAAGTTGACCCTGAGGTTTTTAGTCTCACAAGTGGGAGCCAGAAGAGGACCAAGAGAGGCCGGCCAGAGAGTGACAGGAAAGGAGAGAGCGGGTGTGCCGATGAGGAGAATCTCAGTCCTACTGGCATTAAGGCATATATTGGCGTCACATCACTCCGGGATGGTGGACAGACAGTCAGAGATGGGAGAGGGAGAAGTGGTGGCTGAGGGTAGCCTGAAAATGAGCTGAGTGTCATCCGCATAGCACTGGATGTTGGGACAGAGCGCAGCAATGCGGTGGACAAAAAGTGTCAGATATTGGTTGAACAGCTAGGGAGAGAGGTTAGACCCCTGGGGAACACCACAGGTAGAGATAGAGATGTGCACCCTCTTCTTAAGAAACGTGTCCACCACATACAGGACCACCACGCCTTATGGAAGGTACCTGGATCTTTCCTGCTGCACCATTGAACTCCTGGATCGGACCTCACACCCAATTTGAGTGCTTACTGCCACCCACCCTCTCTTGCGGGCAACTCAGGTGCACAAGAGGAATCAGTTAGGTGGATCTTCACACTGCTTCCTACGCTCATACAATTGGCACAGCAGGACTAATACCAATATGCTTTGCCCCTTTTTCATCAGTCACTGGTGCGCTGCGTCCCAGAGAATACAGCTGAGTCCCATGAAAATTCGTCCAAGCGATTCACATAGCTTGACTCTAACTTGCAAGAGCACCCGTACCCACACTGTGTAATATGGGCTGCTGTCAGAGACCGAGCCATTCTCTACCTTCATTCTATCCGGCTAAAAATGCATAGCCACATTTTACAACCCCTTTCATTATGTTAAACACATAATAAGGTCTTTCAAAGGGCGTTCATCCTCACAGCGATATGAGGCCATACCAATAGCAGCAGGCGCTATACAAATACCACCTAACATAACATAACACCAGAGCAAGATGACCAGACACGACACTGATCAAACAGGAGGGTGAACAGCTCACACATCACAAAGTTCAAGACAATAACATATTAGTAAAGGGAGAGCGAGAAGAAGAGGACACACCAGAGCAAGATGACCAGACACCACCTTGATCAGACAGGAGGGGGAACAACTCACACATCACAAAGTACAAGACAATTGCAAATCATTAAAGGAAGAGCGAGAAGAAGAGGACACACCAGAGCAAGATGACCAGCCACCATGCTGGTCAGACAGGAAGGGGAACAGCTCATACATCAGAAAGTACAAGACAATTGCAAAATAGTAATGAAGAACGAGAAGACACACCAGAGCAGGATGACCAGACACCACACTGATCAGACAGGAGGGTGAACAGCTCACACATCACAAAGTACAAGGCAATTGCAAATTAGTAATGAAGAACAAGAAAAAGACACACCAGAGCAGGATCACCAGACACCACGCTGATCAGACAGGAAGGGGAACTGCTCACACATCACAAAGTAGAAGACAATTGCAAAATAGTAATGAAGAACGAGAAGAAGACACACCAGAGCAGGATGACCAGACACCACGCTGATCAGACAGGAGGGTGAACAGCTCACACATCACGAAGTCCAAGACAATAACATATTAGTAAAGGAAGAGCGAGAAGAAGAGGACACACCAGAGCAAGATGACCAGCCACCATGCTGGTCAGACAGGAAGGGGAACAGCTCACACATCACAAAGTATAAGGCAATTGCAAATTAGTAATGAAGAACGAGAAGAAGACACACCAGAGCAGGATGACCAGACACCACGCTGATCAGACATGAAGGGGAACTGCTCACACATCACAAAGTAGAAGACAATTGCAAAATAGTAAAGAAGAACGAGAAGAAGACACACCAGAGCAGGATGACCAGACACCACGCTGACCAGACAGGAGGGTGAACAGCTCACACATCACAAAGTACAAGACAATAGCAAATTAGTAATGAAGAACGAGAAGAAGACACACCAGAGCAAAATGACCAGTCACCACGATGATCAGACAAGAGGGTGAACAGATCACAGAGGCTGAAGGAACAAATGTGAACAAATGAAGAACATTACTAATAATTCAGGAGAGCTGTGAATATGTGAACCCCTCCCTACTAGGGGATGATGCCAGGTAACAAAGCATGAAGTAGTGGGATGAAGGTTAGTTGCCCATGGATAGATCAATTTCAATGTGTGGCTAGACCCTGGGATAATGAAGGACACAGTGTGGGTTCCCTGTCTAGTGAGCTAAACTACTAAAGTAGCCAGGAAACCATCTAGCGGATCTGGTGATGAATTCCATGCAACTCGCCCTCTTCAAGCCATTACCATTAAACCCTTGCGCCCTGGAGATTAGCAAGGGCAACACGCGACTCTAATTGCAGCACTGGCGATTGGGCTGCATTTTCCCTGATCCAAAATAAAACTGCCTCCCTGGTTCCGGTAAATTATTTGTGCCCATTAATTCCATTAATTTCAATAGTACTTCATTCTAAACAAAGCCATAAAGTTCATAAAACAAATAAATATGATCAAATAAATATAAAAGTACATATCATCGTTATTTGGGTAGAGTAATCTCGCAGCCCCCAAGAAACTATTCACAAGTTTGGCGCTGACCCTTAAATGCGGCAGTAACGATATTCAGGCCTCCAGATAAGGTGCGTAAAAGGCCTTTTTACGCATGAAAATCTTGTAAATACGACAGCTTTATTATTTTCCTGTGTACATTTACACACAAGTTTAGAGCAGAGGGCAGTGCAAAGGTCAGGTTACTTGACACAAACCAGAACTCTTCTTTTGATTTTTATCTATATGGTTGTAATTGCAAGCCATGGATAAAAATCTCTGAAACAATGCATTTCTCTGAAGCCTTTTAAAAAAACTGCACACTGTGATAAAAGGAATGGTTTATTTCCATACAGCTTCTGCTGCACTGTGCTTATTTATTTTCCTAGCATTTTAGGATTGTATAATTAATAAGATGGAAAACTAAGTTGCAATTGAGAATTTATATTTTTTAACAAATTATGCTTTTTTCCAGTGAAAACAAACCAATATTGCACAATTGTATTTTTCAGAGTCCCTGCGTTGTGTGCATAATCATGCAGAGGCAGATACTTTTTACACTTATAATTTAATTTACACTCTAATTATAAAAAGTGTGTAAAATGATGACTATGCACAGTCTAGTTTACATCCATTCAGCCTTGCAGTCAATGGGGTACATTATTATAAATGGTCAATGGCAGCAGATTCTTTGCTCAGGCGTGAGAAATTGTCATTACACCAATCACAGGTGTTCTAGCCTCTCAAATCTTCAAGACTACAATTATAACATACAAAACATGACTCTCCAGCAAGCGCTGTTAAAAAACAAACAAATGAAAGTTATATTGGTAATTGAAATAGAAACTCAGCAAAACCTTTCCCTGTGATAATCCAGATACATATTTAACTACATGGTTCATCCAACATTTAGGTACTATGATTATTATACCTCAGTCTATACTCAGTTAACCGATCTCTGAAGGATGTTAGCCAATGAGATAGCTCAGCCGGTTGTTAACTCATTGCTGCAATGTGTGCGTGATCTGCAGGTTTGCAGGTTCAAATCCCGGCACGGCCAACTCTGCCTTTCATCCTTTTGAGGTTGATAAAGGAGTTCTGATCTTGGTTTGGTGATATTTGTGAGAAATATCTTCTATATATAGCGCGTTGCCAAAAGCACTATAGAAATAACCATTTGATCATGAGATTAGATATAGAATTTAGCATGGAGTCCTTGCCTCTCTGCACGGTTGTATCATAACATTGGCATACCATTGGGTAATAATAGCTCCAGGAAATGAGGACTTTCATTAAACATCAGAAGACAATTTTGCTATCAAACCTCAAAACACACAATACAATTCATGTTTGCTTTACTATGTAAATGGCTAGGTTTTTGTGTTTTCAACATTTAAACATATACAGGAGAGATCTAATGGCCAGGCCTTAGAGAAATAATGAAAGATGTATTCTGTCACATTAATAATAATAATTGCATTTATATAGCGCTACAACCCCTCAGGCATTTTAGCGCAGCTTATTATTACCCACAGTGTGTGGTGCTCATTTATCAACCTTGGAAGGATAAAAGGCTGAGTTTGGCCCTCAAATGCAAGCGCTCGCCTCACTGTGCTATCTGACCGGCTATGATGAAGAAAGCTGCCACATAGTAATGATTTCCATACAGTTTTTGCACATGTCACCTGGATGTCACATACAATTTACTCTCTTGCAAAGGAGAAAAATCATTTTTACTCTCTTAAAATCACATTTACTCTCAAAGTTTAAAACTAGGGAGTAAAATACTCCCACCTCAAAATCTTATCTGGAGCACTGACGATATTACTGCCAAATGTAGGGTCTGCCAAATCATGGGTTTGGCAGGATTTATCCCAGCTCTGAGTTGTGGGAAATTCTGCCACAATTTTGCTGATTTTCAGCACTATTACCGCTGTGCTAATACCGGCGGAAGTAGTAGCACCAAAAATTCCCCATTGGGCTCAATGGGGAATTCCTGAAAGGGCCCAATGGGGACTTACTGTTCTGCCAAACCTGTGATCCGGCGCTAATACGACATCGGGGTTTGGCGGTAACGCTAATAGCTCCGGCAGTAGTCCCACCAGGGATACCGCCCAATTCATGATGAGGGTCAAGCAGGTCAGAGCCGGGGGGCGTAATCTTGCAGCCCCTGGGGCAAAAAATAGTGAATACAGCTTCTCAAACATTTGACAATTGGTCTTTAGATCTACAAAGCCAGGCTTGATGTTTGTAATAAGCCACTGTTGGCACAACCTGCTGGTCGGGGTACCTTCTACAAATGTTCAGTGCACCATCACTGTACGCCTCAGAGCCTTTAGTTCTATGCAAATAAACATGAAATGCACCATTGATTATTCACCTGTATTGAACAATGGACAGGCTCCGGAGTTGTCATGGCATTATGACTCGTTAAAGAAGGCAGGCTTGGGTGTACTCAGCCTAAAGTCCACCGAATGCATGCATACAGGGGTTCCCATTAATCTAACCAAATTACTTTATTTCCTTAGACTAGTATTCAGATTCCCGTCATCAGGACCAAAGTCGAGTGACTTACCCACTAGACCTACATCTAGTTAAAACATCTGTGAACATTTCTGTCAGGATTATACTCTGCATAAAATAATCAAAAATAGTTTTAGAAAGATGGGCAAGACGTTTTCTGATTTGATTTTAACATTCCGGGAAACACTCCTCCTTTTTTAAATAGTTTTATTAATTAATGAATCTCCTGAAATGTAAATGTTTATCAGTAGGGAAGACGAGGGTGTTGTGACTGGACCTGTGGTCACAGTGGCCAGTCCAGATCAGTGCTGGGGGCATCCAGCAGTCACTTGGAGTGCAGTTGTCACACACCACGGACCGTTGCAGGGATCACCCTGGTAACTGCGGTCACAGGGCAAGACATCAGCTGCCGGGGGTGTGATGAAGCAACTTCTGGAGCACCAGTGGTCCAGGGATGAATATCCGTTTCTAAACCATCAATCAGCCCCACACCTCAAGTACACCAGAACTGATCCGAAAAGATTGGAAACACAAGCAAATTATAAACCTAATTGTACAATTTTGGTAATGTGGATGAACAGCAGGCTTATCTACGCAAGGTCGTGGATCGTTAGTTGCAACACAGCGAAAATACAATTATTACCCACTGATAAAAGGGACTGTCCAGTCAAGATTGTACACAAATATCTACTTTATTATTATATCAACAGACACTACAAAATACAACTCACCCTGTAAAGGAATGCAGAGGACAGACAGTTTCAAAGAAGGAAAAGGGATGCACTCTGGATACTGAAATGAGTAGCCACTATAATGATTAATCACAATAGTTCAAAGATACTTGGTTTCAACCCAAAGGGAGCAATGCTTCGTAAAATGTTACCAGGGGCCTTTGGAGAAGGACCAGTGGATAGAACCACAATGTACCTTGTGCTTGTAGATCTTCTTCGTACTTCGACACATCAAGTCAGTTCCAGGGCACTTTGCAGCTTTTCCGACAGAGTTCAAGACGGGAGACAGCAGCTGGTATCAGGTGGCAGACAGATCGCTGAGCAAGGCTGGCCGGACAGCTGCAGGATGGCCTACTCGAAGCTCAGAGTCAAGAATCGTCGTCTCAGTGCTGGTTGGTGGGTCTGAAGCACTCGTCGAGGCGTCTCGTACGGCATGACTACACTCAGAGGTGCAGATGGTTGCAGCTTGAGGGGCTCGACTGGCTTGAAAATGTCCTTTTTAGGGCGGACGCTGGTTGATGCTTGTCGATGCACTCCAACTAGTATCTTCACTGGGCTCATGTCGTCCTCTAAGGCGGACGGCCGAAGCAGTTGAGAGTGCTGTAGGCAACTGCCTTGTGATTGGTTTGGTTCAGAGACGCCGGCACTTCCCACCTAGGAAGCCTGCTTGCAGAACCGAGCAGGGCATGCTGCGTGCGGGTGGGGTACCGGTTCTGGATCTGCTAGAAGGTTCTCTGGATTCAGTATCTCCCTTTGTTACCTGGAAGATGTTCATGAGAGGGATATTGTGCCTCTTGTCCCGAAGGGCACTGGATTTAACAGGCTCCATAATCCACCCACTGGCCTGGAGAATAGATTGTCACTGTGGCCTTCTGGTCGTGCTATTGCTTCATCAGCTCCTGACTGGCCTTTTGTTTGTTTGTTTGTTTTATTATTTGTAATGCGCACCTAACCCAGAGGTAGCAGGGCGTAAGAGCAACAAGAGGATTGTATAGCTTAGGTTACATAAGGCACTACAGATTGAGTCCAGCTATGGTTACAGTGCTGGAGACATCATCAACATTAAACAGAAAACTATGTCTTATTTACATAAAATATACACGATTTACAAGTTTTATATCATAGCTGAAAGTATACAGGGAGACATAGAGATCAGCGATATATAAATTAATTGTCATGTTCCTTAATCCAAAGGATAAGATTAGATCTAAATTGTAGGTAGGGAAGGTCTTCCTTTAGGGAGGGTGGTAGGGAGTTCCAGTGTTGTGCTGCTTTGACAGGAAAGCTACTCCCCCAGTCATAGTACGTTTGAATCTTGGCACCAGTAGAAGGTTGCAGTTAGCTTTTCTGGAAGGGCGGCTAGATGCTTGTCTAGTGAATCTCGCTATGAGGTATTGAGGGGCAGATTGGTGGAGGCATTTGTGAGTCAGAGAGACAGATTTGAGGAAGATCTTGTCTGTTGTGGAGAGCCAGTTGACAGATCTTCTGGTATCTGAAATATGGGCTTTCTTCGGGAGACTTAAGGCTGGTCTTAAGGCATTATTTTGCAAGATTTGAATCTTGTTCGTCATATATTTATTGCAACCTACGTAGAGAGCATTACAATAGTCCAACTTGGACAGGATCAGGGCTCTAGCTAAGGTAATACAGTGTTGGGAGAGAGGAAAGGTTTGGCTGCTCTGATTAATTTGCAGGTGTAGGAGGTAGCGAAGGCCATAGCATTTACTTGTTTTTTGAAGGTTAGTGTGGAGTCTAGATGAAAGCCAAGGGTTTTAACATCCTTGGCCACGGCAATGATGTTATTATCGATTTCGCTCAATTCTTATGGGGAAACTGACATGCCCTTAAGACAGTCAGTACTGGGAGACTTTGTTTCCCTTAGTCCTTTCCTCATGTTGCAGCTTTTGTGCAACATGCAACAAGAGTGCAAGGTAACTTACTTTACCACACTCTTGGGTCTCTAGTCATTCCAAAGGCCCTAGAAACTCTCTCTGGACTTATTATGAACTGTGCAAGTGTGTCACAGACAGGACTGGTGGCAGCTATCATTTCTCTTGTGTTTTGAACCCTTTTTTGCCATATTATCCGCGCTTACCGCGTTTGGCATGAATAAGTGGCCTGGCTCGAAAATGGCCATGCCACAAGGTTCTTTGTCCTGTCCTTTGGCCATCTTGCCCCTTCACCTTCCCCAGGTCGAGCCGACCCGGGTCAGTCCTTATTTGGTCATGCACTTTCCCGCGAAACCCAAAGCTTAATGTTTCTTTTGTTTCTGGTGGGGACAGCTGGAGCTATGCTGTCGGTATGCAGGGGAGGTGAAGCCTCTAGGGAGAACATAATCAGATGGTGGTCAGACCAGGGCTGGGGCTTTATGGGGGTGACCGTGATTGGGCAGTTATGCTCGGCAATCCAATCAAGGGTTCTGCCTTTGATTTGGGTAGGACCTGTGATCTTTTGGGTGAATCCTAATTGCTCAAAGGAGTTGTTGATTTGAGTGGCATTAGAGTCTAAAGGGTCACTGAAGCCAACGTTGAAATCTCCTAGTATGAGGCTCTGAGAGGAGTTCTTAAGGTTGTTGGAAAGGATGTTCATTAGGTCCTCTTCAAAGGATCCTAGAGGGCCTGGAGGTCGGTATATGAGGTGGATAGATACAGACTGCGTATTAGAAATGCTTAACTTGGCAGTGAGAGATTCACATGAATCTGTGTTATGAGGCGGAGAGAGTCTCAGTGTTATAGCCAAGATTCAGTTATAGCTAAGAAGTCTATATAGGTCTGCTATATCTGTTACGTGGGCCACCATGGAGAGGGCGTTTATAAGTGTGCCCTTTGTCCCTGACTGTACTGGTTGGGCCAGAGATGGCTGTACCTGGTGATTGCATTTCGGGGCAGAGATATGCTCTCGGAAAAGTCTTCTATTACGTTGAACAGGGTGCTGGGAGTGGCTGATTTGGCAGGGACCAGTGGTAGCATTACTCGACACTATTTTGGTTAAAGGGTCTTACAATCTTGGGAGTCTAGCACGTAATTTGAGGTTCCTCTGTAGTAGAGTAAATGGTCTGGTAATCATATCAACCTGCTTAGGGAGTTCATGCGCAGGCGCTGGTGGAGGTGGGTATTGTAGCATGGTGAAGTCTTGTAGAGTGATTATATAGAGGAGGGTCCTTGGTAGAACAGTGTAGAGCGGTGAAAGATACATATCGTGGGCGTGGAGCTAGTTGTGGGGTGGACCGTAGATGGAATTGATGTGTGGGCTACTATCAAAACTGAGTTAGTTAGCTTGAGCACTTCAAAACAGTCAAAAATATAATTTCCCAATTTGTAAGCCTGCATTAAATCTTTGGAGATGTGCTGCCGTGGTTTATCCTCGGCACGCTGCTTTGAGCCACTACTGCTGCTTTCGCTAGAGGTGGATCTGTTGGCCTCCTTCTCTTCAAGCGCCAGCTTGTGCAACTCTATTGCGGCCCTTTACCGCTCTATGGTGACCTTGTACCGCTGTTTCTGTTCCTCTAGCACTAGTCTCCTCTCCTCCAGCAAGAGCTTTCCAGCCGCTACCTCATTAACAGAGCGGAACAATTACTAGGCCAATTAGAAAATGTGCCTCACTGACACTCTAGAGTGTTGAGAAACCACACTTGTCCCCCAGTGGGATGGTTGGCAAGAAACACTGCTCATGTTGTCTTCCTCATCATCTTCCACTTCCCCCTACAGTAGGTCTTTTCCGTTTGAGTTGACAGGGCCTAGCCCTTCCCCTGGGGTCTTCTCCCCAACAGCCCTAACTTCAACCCAAGCTTGGAGGCTGGTCAGCACCTCAGGTCTATTAAACTTAGTGCTGTGTGGAAGCCCCTCTCTTGACATAGGACAGGAAGGACATATTTGGTCAATCTCCATTTCAAGATCCATGATTATTCCAAAGACCTAGCAGTGTCTAAATGTTGCCTGCAACAGTACTTTTATCGTTGGGTGTCTATGCTGTGCGCAAAACTCCAACTAGATCCGACCGCTTACCACCAATGTGATAAATCAACTTCCAGAGCACCAGTGGTCCAGGGATGAACATCGGTTTCTAAACCATCAATCAGACCCACACAAGAAGGGATCCAAAAAGATTTGAAACACAAGCAAATTATGAACCTCCTTGTCCAATGTTGGTAACGTGGATGGAACGTCAGGCTAATCTCTGCAAGGTCATGGATCATTGGTTAGTTGCAACACATCGAAAATACAATTATTACTCAATTATAAAAGGGACTGTCCAGTCAAGGTTGACAAATACCTACTTTATTATTCTCACAACAGACAGTTCTAGCACACTACAAAATACAACCCACCTCCTAAAGGAATGGAGAGGACAGACAGTTTTGAAGAAGGAAAAGGGATGCACTCTGGATACTGACAGGAGGGTAGTTGTTATAGTAATCTATCAGAATAGTTCAAGGATACTTGGTTTGAACACAAAGGGATCAATGGGTTCTAACATGTCACTAGGGGCCTTTGAAGAAGGACCAGGGGGACAGAACCACAATGTACCTTGTGCTTGCAGAAGCTCTTGGTGCTCGACTGCGTCAAACTAGTTTCAGGGGGCTTTGCAGCTTCTGCAAAAGAGTTCAAGACAGGAGACAGCTGTGGATATAAGGCGGCAGGTTGTTCGGTAAGTGAGGCTGCGTGGATGACTGCAAGCTGGCCTATATGGCGGCTCGGGCCAGCAATCGTTGTCGCAGTGTTGGTCGGCGTGTCAAAGCACAGGTCGAGGCATCTCGGATGGCGTGAGTAACCGCAGCGTACCAATAATCAGAGATGCAGTCGGTTGCAGCTCGAGGGGTGCGACTGGCTTGGAAATATCCATGAAGGCGGCCATTGGTAGATGTTTGTCAATGCACTCCTAGCTGCTTCACTGGGCTTGTGCCATCCTTTAAGGCGGACGGCCCAAAGCTGAGGAGAGTGTTGCAGACTACTGCCTTGTCCGTGGTTTTGTTCAGAGACTTTCTGGCACTTTCCACCTATGAAGCTTGCTGCAGGGCCTAGCAGGGCACACTGTGTGCTGGCTGGGTTCTGGTTCCGGAGCTATTTGGATGGTCCTCTAGATTCAGTATCTCCCTCTGTTCCCTGTGAGAAGTTTAGGGAAGGATCTTTCTTCCCTCTTTGGAAATCCTGGCCTTCCTTCACTGACGGAAGCTGTGAGGCAGATTGTACCTTCAGCCAAGGTCCAATGCTGAGTTCTTCTCGTTACTCCTAGCAAAGCCTCCAGATGATATGCCCAAAAGAGAGGCTTAGCCTTCTTTTAAAGCCAAATGGGCCACAATTGCCTACCTTAATGAACCAATCCTGGAACCCCACCAATAATCCCCTATAAACATGAAGTCATAACCAAAGTACCTTGCAACAGAAAAGGTAAAGGGGTGAAAATATGTAATACTAAGTTCCACCCATTTCCTGTCTGTTGTTGATCAAAGTGTCTCTCTAATTAATGGAGCTCTCTGTGGTTCCTGATTAAAGCGGCAAGTCTCCCTTGAAGCTTCAGCGAGAACAGACTTTCTGTCTCCTTCAAATAACATACTCCTACTTTCTGAATGGGGTCCCCCTCTGAGATGACTACTGTAAACATGCAGTCCCAGACATGACACTTCAGTGCCCTTGATACTGTGGGGCAGGGGCTGGCTTCACGTTGACAAAGCGCATATCAAAGGTTGTTGGGGTTTCCTGTCTCCTTTGTTAAACCTCTGCAGCCAGGCCCCATATGAGCCTGTTTAAGGTATACTCTATTACTATGTTTTTTTATTGTGTTGTTTTTTGTCAATTAAACCTTTTAAAACAAACATAAAGATCAGACATAATAATTAAACAATGAACTAACCTAATTTAAAGAACTCTCAATACACACTTTGATAACAAAATAATGCTAAAATCTATAATACATATCACCAATTAAAAAAGATACCTTAAATTGCATGATATAATAACTATATTATCTAGCACACCTTATTAGCAAGCATAGCATGTGTATGAACAGATCAATTTTCATCTAGTATTTTAATTTTTTTTTGCCACATACGATATACCGTAACATTTTATACAGTTGAATGTCCAACCCAAGAGTGATCAGAGACCTAGGCCCTCATTACGACCCTGGCGGAAAGTACCGGTCATTACCGGCATGGCGCAATTACCATGTCCGTGCTGGCAATAGACCGCTAAAAGCGGCCCATTACGAGTTCGCGGGCACGAACTTTGCGCCATGCCGGTAATGAACTCACCGCCATGCCGCTAAAGGCCGAAAAATCCCCCTTTCCGGCATCGTATGCAGTGGAAATAGCACCTCTGGCATCCTAGCCATCGGCATTAGCGGTCACCGCTAATAGCGGTCACCTCAAATAGTGGCAACCGCTATTAGCGATGACTGTAAATAAGTGGATCCGGAAGTAGTGTCATCGCACAGGAGCGGGAAAGAGCACGGCAGCCATCTTTAAAAACACAATCCATTGCCATCCACCACAACCAGGAGCCATCTGACCCCCTGAACTCCCACACACCTCAACCACCACCTGTCTGAATTTAGGATGACAAAAGTTGTGAAAAAATGTGGAGATCGGCTGCGCCAGGAGCGCTTCTCCAGAGAGGAGCTCACCGTGTTGGCTGAAACACTTCAGGAGCATGCAGACGTGGTGTTTGCAACTGAAATGACCCGACCAGCACTGCTGCGCAAAAAGCAGATTTGGGCATTGGTCGCCCAGGGGGTCAGTGCTGTCGGTACCACACGCCGCACACCAAAACAATGCCGCAAGCGATGGGACGACCTACGTCTACGTGTGAGAAGCATACTGTCGGCATACAGAAACCTCGGGATGGCGACAGGTGGAGGTGCAGAGTCGCCCCTAAAACTCCAACCATGGGAGGAGATATGTGCCTCCACCATAGGAACTGAGTCAATAGAGGTAGTCGGGGACATGGAGAGAGGAGCCCCGTCATCAGCAGATGCAGGTAGGTGTCTCAAATCAAACAATGCCAATGCCAATACCACCACGATGATGTCCAGATGAACTGACAGTACAATGATGTAAATCAGGGTCCACCAGACACATAAGCACAAGACTGCCTACAGGCAGTGCAGAGCATCACCTTGTCCACATGCATGATGCACCCCATTTGTGTTGCAACCCAAATGCCTCCATGCATCATCCACCCAAGAGTGAGACAACCTGTATGTCACTCCCCCCAATGTGACTCATCTACCAATCCATAGCAATGCAGCCACCCCAATGCATGCTCAATGCCCGTAGACCCATCACTAACCCTCTCCCTCCTTTGGTCCCCCACAGGCACACTTTCAGACAGCGCCGATGAGGACACTGGTGCCACACCAGGGAAGAAGGCCAGGGCCGAGGAGGGAACACCGGCCCTCCACTTCAAGGGGCATAGGCCAACCGCTATGACATCAGAAGGCCAAGAGCACACCACAGGCCACAGCACCAATGTGCTCTATGTCCCCCACTATGGCGCCCACAACAGCCAGCATCACCCAAGCGTCGGCGGCAGAAGGGACTGCATCGGCTGCAAGCAGCACAATCGGCAAAACAGCTGCCACAGCAGCAATCTCCGATGATGATGAAGGGGATGTGCTGCAAGTGGCAACTCCCCCTACTGGCCCCCTGCATTCCCCACACGTGTCCCCATGCAGTCTGCCCGACACCAGCATGCACGGGATGTCTCCGGCTAACTCATGGCCGGCAACTCCCAGCACACCCACAACTGTGCAGGAGGAACACAGTATTTTGGGCACCCCTCAAATATCCAACCCAGCCCCAAACACCCAAGAGGGGATCCAGGACATTGTAAGGCGCCAGCAGCAGCTCACTGGCCTCTTGACACAGCACATTACTGAATGTGGTAGTGTAAGGAAGGACATCCGTGAATGTGCTGCTTCCCTGAAGTCAGCAATAGAGTCGAGCTCAAAGGACATATGCGCAGAACTGGCCGCAGTGCAGCACATACTGTCTGAGATGGTGGCAACAATGCAGGACATGCGTCCGTCCGAGCAACCAAGTACATCCTCAGCTGCTAGTTCCACCAGGACCAGCCCCGTGCGCAGGTCTGGCAGCAACCTACGGCGATCAGACAGGGGGGCACCTGGTGCTGGAAGAGGGGGATGCCAGTAGGCACAGCCTTGCGTACTGGTGCCATATGGTCCACTGGTGGACAGTACTGCACACCATGTGTTGGGGAGTTGAGGGGGGAGGGGGGAGTGGGGGTGTTGGGGAGTTGAGGGGGGAGGGGGGAGTGGGTGTGTTGGGGAGTTGAGGGGGCAGGGGGGAGTGGGTGTGTTGGAGAGTGGAGGGGGAGGGGGAAGTGGGTGTGTTGGGAAGTTGAGGGGGAGGGAGGAGTGGGTGTGTGGGGTGGAGGGCTTGTTCACTTAGTTATGCTTCTTCAATACACATTTTGGTTACTCATAATTCACATGTGTGGACATTGCTTATTGCGTGCGTGTGCTTTATTGGTTAACAGTCTACAGTGTCCATGTCCATGACACACCCAGTGCCCCGAGTGCCATCTCCATGTAACACCCCCCGTCCATGTGTGCTAGAAACATTGGTTGATCAGAGTCTGACGCATGGCACGTCCCTCCTGTGCATTGCTTCCTCCCTGAGGTGCTGCCCCATCCCCACCCTCCTCATCCTCTTCATCAGGTGGTTGCAGTTCAGCGTCAGGGGGCAGGGCACATTCCGTCTGATGCACATATTGTGTAGCATGACACATGCCATGACGATCTTTGCCACCTTCTCATGGCGGTACAGAAGTGCCCCACCAGACCTGCTGAGGCTGCAAAACTGTGCCTTCAAGAGGCCAAATGTCTGCTCAATCACCACACGGGTTTGTGTATGGGCACGATTATAGTCCTCCTCGTGCCTGTTCTGTGGGTTCCGGACTGGGGTAAGGAGCCACCTCTTCAAGGGATAGCCTGCATCACCTGCATGTGGGCAACAATGTATGTGTAAGTTATCACATCATATTTGACCTCATTAAGTGACACCATGGCATGCATTTATTTCTTAATTTCAACCCCATTTCCATGCATGAATGGAGACACACGGTGTGACTGCTATGTGTGTATTCCTCTTATGGACTGGTTTGCATGCCATCAACTAGTGGGCGCAGTGGGGTCCAGTTCCTTGTGAGTGCCCATGCACTGTGTTAGTCCACAGCGGTTGTTTCTGTGATCTGGCAGATGTCCAGTAATTTGTATGCTTTCATCCTGGCACCGTTGAGGTCAGCCTCATGATGATCTCACTACGCACAACAAATGGTGTCATGCAATTCAGTTGGGCCTCTGTGTCAGTGTAGTGGTGTATTGATGTATTTGCCCCTCATGTGACTCCTTTGTACGCAGTAATGGGGACTGTCCTTTCAGTTGATGGTGTTTGGTGCTGTGTATTGGCTATAGTCATTGCTTGTAGCTGCATATTGTTGAGGGGGATGCGGTCTGATTTGGTACAGTGCACATGCAGATGGCTGTGAAATAGTTGTGACACTGCTTCATTTACATGGTAGGGCTGCTTACATCTTGCATTATGTGGTCAGGTGTCAGCTCCAGTCTGGGCTGCTTTGGGTATGAGCATTCTCCATTACCTCTGGCACTTGCAGCCAGGTGAAGTATGCATCTCTCCCCCCCATCTCAGCCAGGTGAAGTATGCATCTCCCCCCCCATCTCAGCCAGGTGAAGTATGCATCTCTCCTCCTCACCCCCATCTCAGCCAGGTGAAGTATGCATCTCCCCCCCATCTCAGCCAGGTGAAGTATGCACACCCCCCCATCTCAGCCAGGTGAAGTATGCATCTATACCTCAATCACCTGCCCACATCACATTTCCATGGGCATAACATGCGACTCTCTGAGAAGTCAGGATCTTTGCCCTGCATGTCGCTCCATGTAGCGTGGTATCGTGGAGTTCCGCAGGACCATTGAATCATGGGTTAATCCGGGGAATCGGGCACAACAATGTGTGATTATCCTGTTCGAGTCACATACCATTTGCACGTTGATTGAGTGGTATATCTTACGGTTGCAGTACGCTACCTCCATGGCATGTGGGACCACCAATTCCACATGGGTGCAGTCGATGGCGCCAATGTAACCAGGTATGTCGGCCATTGAATGGAAACCTACTTTGGTGTTTGAGATCTCCTGGGCAGACCGTGGTAAGGAAATGTGGTTGTCTGTGTGCTTGAGGAGGGCATCAAGTACTTGGTTCAGTGTGCATGAGAATAATGGTTGTGAAATTCCATGCAAGTGCCCTACTGTGTGCTGGTAGGTGCCTGTGGCCAGGAAGTGGAGCACAGACACTACCTTCAGTAGGGGTGGGATGGTGGTGCGTGTTTCAATCAGGCTGACAAATGTCATCATGTATCATGTCCACAATGGTGGTGATGGTGTCCCGGTCCAGATGGTACAGGGTGTGGAACTGCCCAGCGGTTAGGTTGAATGGACTGGCTCTGATGCATGGGATTGGGGGCTGCCTGCATGGTGCCACTGGATGTGCTGGTGGGGCATGCTGGCCCTGCCTTGCCCTCCTTCTCCTCCTGCGTCTCCTCTGTGCTGCCTATTGTTGTTGTTGTTGTAGCACTTCCACTGCAATCAGGTCCTCCAGCCCCAGCATTGCTAGTAGTATTGCAATCATTGTGGAGTGTGACTGGGTGTGGGAAGGGGTGGGATATGCTCCTTTTGTGCTTGCCCAGTCTGTAGTGCCTCCACCTGTGCTGATTGTGTGCACCTGTGGCAGTTGGGAACACTGCACATGGCCGTTTACGGTTGGTCCGCGATGGCGGTATTTGCACCATGGCGGTAAGGTACTTTACGGCCTTCACAAGGGCGTTAATTGCATGTTCGTGTGACTCGTAATGTTCCCCACTTAGCGCCTTGCCAGTATTTACGGCATGGGAGGTCGCGTGCCTGCGCCCTTGGTGCTTTTAGGGGCACCCTTAATTACGGTGCCGCTAATAGCGCTTTATCGGGTCAGAATTGGCTGGAGCGGTAAACGATGCTGGTAATCCTTTACCGGCATCGTTTTTCACTTAGCGAAGGGTCGTAATGAGGGCCATAATTTGTGAATTCATTTCTCATCTTCAGATATCCCTTCCTGTGAATATCTGACACTTTAATACATGCAGTTAATAGGTGTCTGGAATCTTCGATCATGGTGTTACAAAACCTATATAACCTTTGGGAATAGGGAATGCACCTCCATGCCCCAATCTTTGAATATGTAGAGGGCAGCTCTCAACATCATTATGAACCTTCTTACATTTATATTATAGTGGATAGTGAGATATCTACAGGGAGATTCTACTGTGAAGCTGTGCTTAACATAATGAGTATATTTTTTCTGCTTATTCAATTTGGTAATTTTAGTATCCCGATCCGACACTTGCCAGATTTAAAATGTTCTTCTCCATGACAAACATAGGCTTCTCAGCCCCGTACATAAAACCAATGTCATTAAAAAAAATGACGATGTTGTTTTTCCATTCATTGAAAGGACATCCTATCTTGTTGGCATTTAAGATATTACCAAAATCTCATAAAATAGACTTCTCATCTTCCATTTTCGACAACATACGGACATAAACAGTTTCCATCCTTATTCTCTTTTATGTACAGAGGCATATCAAGCTCAGTTCACAAATTACCCTCAACTGGCATATTTGTATATAAACTAATACTCTACTTCACAGCTTTCCTTCAAGTTGTCCAATCCACAGTTTCCAAGCCATATGATAGGCATGGGATTAAACTCGTTTTGTACAGCTTAAATAAACCCTCAATTGATAAGGTACTTATAAAATGTGATATTGCTAGAAATATTCTATTTTCTGACTCACAAAACATTTAAGCAGGGGTACATTCAAGGAGTCTTATATCATCTTTCCCACATACATTTAAGTATGTACAATCTCGATGTTCTCCTCTTCCATTTTCCAAATACATTTATTTAATTTTTCTCTTCTGAGACTTGATCGTCATAATTTTTGTTGTACTATAATATATGCTTAGATTATTCTTTTTTGAGTATTGGCATAGCCTATCCAAACTTCGCTGTAACCCAATTGGTATTTTTTACAGTAATAGGGTATCATCAGCATAGGCAAGCCAGCTTACAGGAAATCCTTGAATTTTAGGAGGAAAACTATGTCATGTCTCACAGGACACATTGGTCCATTTGGCACCATTGGAGTCGGGCTGTTATTGCCCACATTGTTCCTACCAACATGGTGGGCCAAATCTCCTGCAGCGTTCCAGCCATGCTGTTCAAGGCTCGACTTGTGGCTCCACCCCCGTTGCTAGGGACGGTACATCAGGCGTCTTGATCCGTGCTACGACGCGTTGCTACTCTCCATACATCAATGCTCCGTGAGTTCGTCTCTAGATCTTACTAAACCTGTCTCTGATTATTTGTGTCTGAAGCCTCTATTAACTAGCTGCCTCTTATTTCAAGACACACGGTTCCCACGTGTTCCGATCTCGAGCCTCGCTCAAACTTAGTCACTCTTTGCAAGATGCCACGAGAAAGGTCTTACCCTGGTACGTGGTTAGTACCTGCACATCTGGGTTTCTTGCTGTACAAACATACGTGAGAAATGTTATTCAGTATTCAGCACTTTCTCGGAGTTGCTACAGCAATGAGTGATGCTATCTTCTTTCGCGGATGTGCGCTCGCGTTCAGTCACTTATCCCGTGGCAGTGCAATCTCTCTCTTAACTCCTTAGTGCACATTTGTTCATTCTATGTCCACACCGAAAACAGGGTTTTCACTGTTGTCTTCTTTCCGCAGCACTCAGGCAGAACAAACCTTCTCGGACAACTAGCTGATCTTCAACCCATTCTTGAAATTCTTTACTTATGGTAATTCATCTTTCCAGGCAGCTTACATAATTCTTTCTCTGAGGCTTTCTAACGTTTGTATCCCTTCACTAATATCTGCTCTCTCATTTACCATTCTCTGCTAGACATAGCCTTTCCTTTGAACATCGCCTGAACTCCTCACCAACTCTTCTGGCTGCAAGAACACCCATCCGCCCAGAAGCAAGCAGGGTTTTATTCCCCAGAGGTTTTCCCTGGCATTCTCACTCCTTCCTGGCTAATCATGCTACGTGTTGGAAAGGGACTGCCAGGAGGCTTTTCATTGCTACTGCCTCGGAATCAGGTCGGTGGACATTGTACCTTTTGAATTGTTGTGATTATCAACATATACAGAGCTCTGGAAGTTATCAAATCTTACAATTTATGCACTTCACTCAGAGCCGTATACATGTCAGACACATAGAAATTATATAGGCTGCGTGCCAATGGACACCCTTGTTTGAGTCCATGATTTATTTAAATTTTTTCATTCAAACCCCCCTCTAGATTTAAACATGAACAACATTCCCACTGTATAACTCCTGGATAAAATATAATATTAGAGGACTAAGATTTCTTTCTCTCAATTTCATCCACAATATTTCATAATCCACAGTGTCAAATGCACCTTTATTATCGATAAAGCAAACATATAATGATCTGTCGTTATTGTTAATACTCTAAGGTATCAAATACAAAATGGTCCACACATTAGACAGGGTTCTTATCCCCTGTCTAAAACCAGTTTGCAGTTTTGAGAGCAAATTATTCTTTTCATCTAAGAGTTAACTTCTGTTAGTAGAATGTGTGCAAATAGTTTAGAGCATGCGTCAGTCATGGCAAGCATTCTATAGTTTTGTGGATTATTTCGTTCACCCTTTTTGAAAACTGGTGTCAAAATTGAGGCTTTCCAGCTAATTGGAATAAGACCGTTGCTAACTATTAAGGCAAACAAACCAGAAATACCTTCTTTTTGAGCTAGAATTCTAGGTTTCCAAATTAAATTTGGGATCCCATCTGGCCCTACTGATGTATATGTTTTTAGTTCAATTATCATCCTTTCCAAATTCTCAGTACTTCAATCATGAGTTTCAAGGCTGTCACAATCATAGCTTTTTTGTTTTTTAGTTGGTGTTAGTTTTGGCCTCTTGTAAAGCTGGTGAATATGTGCTATCCACGTTGTTTCCGATATTGGTTTAACTTCTTTTGTATTACTTCCTTACCATCATTGGAGTATTCTCTATAGAATTCCAAAAATGTGCGACCATCTGTATTTTTGATTATATTTCTCACCTGAAACCAAATACAGCAGAATCCAAAGCATTGATAACGTTTTTGAATTTGGTTTTTATATTTACTCTTTTTTTTAACGTATCATCCATAGTTGTAGCCCTTCTAATAGATCTAATTTCCTTATTACATTGTTTCTTTTCTCTAGCAATAACTATATCATACTATTTTCCTCTAGTTATGGATTTATCAACGTATCTAACAGTGTAGGAGTATACATATTATTTAGCTTTCTCCGATTTCAAATGTATCCAATCGTATGCTTGCTTCATAACCATTAGTTATCAATATATTATCAAAGAAAGTCATGTATAACTCAATATTTGTAGTGGACCAATTAATTCTATTTCATGCCAAATGTATTCTTCAGCCCCCCGACAGGGAATCCATTACTTTATTACATATTTGAATGGAAACACTCTTCAAATACCGGCATACTTATGATAGCTTTCTGGTTGGAAAAAGGAAGACCGCACGAAGATCCTTATGACTACTTGCAAAAAAAACATGGGGCAATTGAACCCGGCTAACCAACAGGTCATTAGGTTGAAAAAGGAATACAGGGGTTGGGTCCATTGGCACAACACCACCTTAATCCAGTAAAACACAGAGGACATGTTCAAAGTAATCAGTAAGAAAGACCCAAGAGAACTCTGGAGGCTCATTAAAAACGAGGACTGTTACCATTCGACCTTGCAGACAAATCATGTTTCCAAATTGACATGGGTGGCACATTTTAAAAACTGAAGCAGGAGACCAGGTGAAATACACAGTCATACAGCCGCTCTCTGAGATCCCAATCTGGGTTATAATTAATTTCAGATCCTATAGGCACTCAGTACCGACTATAAAGGTAATGTTAAAAAAAACTCAAAAAATGCTGTTGTGTTTCAACAATGATTTTATCTGTCAAACCATAGTTTTATGAAAAAGTAGAAGGTTGTCACTAATGGCGTTTTAGTGAGGAAGAGTTTGCCACAAATAACTCAATAATCAGACTGTTATGCCAATTCATTTCGGAATAGATATTCCTTCACCAGGGCAAGCCTGAACAACATAAACATTATATGTACATTCACATAATTAAAACAAACAGTGCAAAATCTAAATTTCACATACAATACGAAAAGTATGAAGTACATACCAATAAGTAGTGTTTGCAGAAGCAGAAGGTAGACCGAATCAAAGAAAACAAAAGAAAAAGAAAAGAAAAAGGAAAACCAATCAGTATTTAAGGTAAGCGCTAACTTAATGTAGCTATGTATAAAGAAAATAGTCAATTACCGGAGAATGGTAAGTCAAATGTAGCAAATTGAATTAGAGCTGTCATAGTCAAATAAACTAACTGCCCCGCCGAAATCAGTGAAGTACGTGTCACTGAAAAGCGGTATCTGTAAGCAGGAGGTCGTGTTAGTTTCTTTCAAGAAGCGTTCCTGGTTAAAAGCGTTGTTAAACGCATCATTGCTAGCAGAACGTGTATGTAAAGCTTACCGTCATGGAGAACGGAGCGGAGCAGTTCTCTCTGGGTCTGCCGATAGCAGACTGACCTCGCCACATCGGAGCGTTGCTAAGCAACGATGTAATATACGACACGTGATCGAGGCCCCTCTAGAAGGGCGCGCGCTATGTGTCGAAGCTGCAATCAAGCCAGTGGGCTTGAGTTGGGTAGAAATAAATATTTATAGGACCTAACAGGCTCATAATAGGAAAACTAGTCATTTAAAAATAGAAATTTACAGAACGAAAAAAATCATAGAAAGTGAAGAAATCCTCAAAACGCACCATTGGCTATACGATCACAGTAAATTACCAAAACATCACCAATGAAATGGATTGAGATTCATAATTAGATACATAACAATTTCAAACATTTTCATCAATCACAGGTATACATTAATGCTGCCAATGGTGTCGTCTGAAAGGGCGGCACCTTGGGTCTTGGAAGGAGGTCCAGGAAATGCAGCATTTGAAACAGAAATACATTGTGTGTTGCATAGCCACCTGTAAATATAACATCAGAGTGTACCACCCCGATTAAAAGTTATCATCCACAATCAAATCATTTGGGTCATGGTCCCACTTGTGCCTGAATCTAAATTCAAACAACTTAGTCCAAACAGAGAGAGTAACATGCAATTAAAGAAAACAGTGATAATTAATCTTCTCTTTTAGTCCATTAGGTACTAAACTGACAAGTTTGTCTATCCAGAAGGTCTCTCTGCGATTCAGGTGTTGGCATAAATCTTCATGAGGGCTGTTTTTGGTTAGTACCTCCAGAATCACAAATCTTATCTGTGTCACATTATGTCCATTGGCCACCCAATGTCGTGCCACAGCTGAGTTAATATTTGCATTTCGGATACAGGACCGATGTTCACCCCATCTTATTTTGGCTGTTCTTGTCGACTGTCCGACATAGAATTTACCACATGGGCATTTAATACCATAGATGATATTGCTGCTGTCACAAGTGCCAAAAGTCTAAGCAGAATCTTTTTCCCTGTTCTGGGATGATTAATGGTGTTGCCCTTAATAACAAAGTTACAATTAACACAATGGAGGCAAGGAAATGTTCCAGTGCGTTGAGTTGTGGGTCCCTTCGGTGTAGGTTTAGTTTGCACCAGTTCATCTCTCAAGTTTCTACTACGTTGATACGCGAATACTGGTGTTTCACTAAACAGATTCTGTACCCTGATGTCGTTTTTAAAGATCTCCTAGTGTTTCATGATGGTTTTCTTGATTTTGTTGCTCTGAATGGAAAATTTGGATACGTATACCGGTGATTTGAGTTCTCTTTTCTTTTTGGTGTCCTGTGTTGATAATAGGGTCTCTCGTGACAGGGCATTGATTTTGTCAGACGCAATCTCAAGTTCATTTTGTTTATAGCCACGGGCCAGAAATTTCTCTTTCATCTCCATCTGTTGCATTTTACAATCTTCAGGGTCACTGACTATCTTTTTAACCCGTAATAACTGACTGTACGGTAAATTTCTGAGCAAACTAGGCTGGTGAAAGCTGAGGCGATGCAAGAGGTTATTGCGATCCGTCGCTTTACGGAACAGTGAAGTGCTGTAGCAAGTGGCTTGCATTCTCACTTGGACATCTAGGAAAGTTATGGTGTCGTGCGAGATCTCCGTAGTGAACTGGATTCTTTGGTCAATGTTATTAAGGTATTCGAAAAAGGTCTCAAAAGATTCTCTGGTCCCCTTCCAAATTCCAAAGATATCATCTATGTATCGTGTCCATAGCCAGATATCTTTGTTCCATTCTTGTCTATTCAATACATGGTCAGTCTCAAACTTGTGCATAAAACTGTTGGTGTATGAGGGTGCCATGGTGGCCCCCATAGATGTCCCTGAGGTTTGTAAATAAAACTGGTTGCCATACTGAAAGTAGGAGTTTTCTGCAATGAATTGTATAAGAGCCAATATAAATTCCTTCTGGGCACGTATTTCAGATGTTTCAAGCAAAAGCCACTCCACAGCTTCTATCCCTAAATCATGTGTTATGGAAGTGTATAAACTTTTCACGTCAATAGTAAACATCAGATCCTCATGTAGAGGTGTCAAGGAGTTTAGTTTTTGAAGGAAATGGGTGGTATCCCGAGTATAGGTAGATGTTTTCTGAATTAGAGGCTGCAGGAAGAAATCAATGTTAATACCTAAAGGTTGATTGATGCTCTCAATTCCTGCGACAATCGGTCTGCCAGGTGGTTTGGTACTGTCCTTATGGATCTTTGGCAACGTATAGAAATTAGGGATCCTAGGGTGACTTTTGAAGAGGAACCGCTGTGTATGCTCATTTATCTATTCTAATTCGAGTGCTTTAGCCAAAAGACTTTCCAAGTTTTGTTTCATAGAAAGAGTCGGGTCGTGATCTAGAATGGCATATGTGGTGCGATCTTCGAGTTGTCTGGTACACTCGGCATCATAGTCTGTCGTGTTTTGGATGACTAGGGCTCCCCCATTGTCAGCTGGACGGATGGTGATGTTTTTGTCACTGAACAGATCCCTGATTAATCTCATCTCGTGTGGTTTGAGATTCCTATGTTGAGGGGTTTTATAACTGATGCGTTCAAGGTCACGAGTTACCAGTTTCTGAAAGATTTCAATGGATGGTGCTGTGATTGGTGGAACAAATCCACTTTTAGTTCTGAATTCCTGATAGTCTGGAATCTTGGCTGGATTGTCTTGTGCTTCCAATTCTTCAAAGAAGACTTTAAGTTTGAGCTTGCGAACAAACTTGTACAGTTCAATCTTTGTGTAGAACAAGGTGGTTCAGTAAGTGGGTACGAAACTGAGACCTTTCTGAAGAGTCTCTGTCTCAGACTTGTTTAATCTCCTTTCGGATATGTTAATAACTAGATTTTCTTCTGCTGCAGTCTGGTCTAGGGTTTGTTTTTTATGTTTCCTCCTCCCCCTGCGGGTTCTTTTCGGCGAGCGCCTAAAAAAGATGAGGCAGAAGGTGCTTGTGCTGAGGGGCTTGTGGTTTGTGCTGGATTGTCCGTGGTCTGTTCGGCTGTCGTCTCTGACTCTCTCTGGGCCTCTGAGTCAGAACTGGAAGTATTATCCGATGTGTATTTGAAAAGTTTCTTAGGTGCTACTGGACCGTATCTGTCCATCCAGGTGTACACCTCATCGTTGATGTAGTCATACGTATCGCGTTTGAATTTTTTAACCTTCTTTTGCTCAAGTTCGGTCTTGTAGCCTTCCAGTTTTGTTTTGATTTCTAGCAGTATAGAGTCATAATCCTCCTTTCCTAGTGCACTAACCAGTTCCTTTTCTATTTCCTCGATCTCCGTGCTTAGGGTTGTCAAATTCTTAGATGTCCAAGTCAGGAAACAAGCCACTTGCTACAGCACTTCACTGTTCCGTAAAGCGACGGATCGCAATAACCTCTTGCATCGCCTCAGCTTTCACCAGCCTAGTTTGCTCAGAAATTTGCTGTACAGTCAGTTATTACGGGTTAAAAAGATAGTGAGTGACCCTGAAGATTGTAAAATGCAACAGATGGAGATGAAAGAGACATTGCTGGCCCGTGGCTATAAACAAAATGAACTTGAGATTGCGTCTGACAAAGTCAATGCCTTGTCACGAGAGACCCTATTATCAACACAGGACACCAAAAAGAAAAGAGAACTCAAATCACTGGTATACGTATCCAAATTTTCCATTCAGAGCAACAAAATCAAGAAAACCATCATGAAACACTGGGAGATCTTTAATAACGACATCAGGGTACAGAATCTGTTTAGTGAAACACCAGTATTCACGTATCAATGTAGTAGAAACTTGAGAGATGAACTGGTGCAAACTAAACCTACACCGAAGTGACCCACAACTCAACGCACTGGAACATTTCCTTGCCTCCACTGTGTTAATTGTAACTTTGTTATTAAGGGCAACACCATTAATCATCCTAGAACAGGGAAAAAGATTCTTCTTAGGACTTTTGGCACTTGTGACAGCAGCAATATCATCTATGGTATTAAATGCCCATGTGGTAAATTCTATGTCGGACAGTCGACAAGAACAGCCAAAATAAGATGGGGTAAACATCGGTCCTGTATCCGAAATGCAAATATCAACTCAACTGTGGCACGACATTGGGTGGCCAATGGACATAATGTGACACAGATAAGATTTGTGATTCTGGAGGTACTAACCAAAAACAGCCTTCATGAAGATTTATGCCAACGCCTGAATCACAGAGAGACCTTCTGGATAGACAAACTTGGCAGTTTAGTACCTAAAGGACTAAACGAGGAGATTAATTATCACTGTTTTCTTTAATTGAATGTTACTCTCTCTGTTTGGACTAAGTTGTTTGAATTTAGATTCAGGCACAAGTGGGACCATGACCCAAATGATTTGATTGTGGATGATAACTTGAAATCGGGGTGCGACACACTCTGATGTTATATTTACAGGTGGCTATGCAACACACAATGTATTTCTGTTTCAAATGCTGCATTTCCTGGACCTCCGTCCAGGACCCAAGGTGCCGCCCTTTCGGACAACACCATTGGCAGCATTAATGTATACCTGTGATTGATGAAAATGTTTGAAATTGTTATGTATCTAATTATGAATCTCAATCCATTTCATTGGTGATGTTTTGGTAATTTACTGTGATCGTATAGCCAATGGTGCGTTTTGAGGATTTCTTCACTTTCTATGATTTTTTTCGTTCTGTAAATTTCTATTTTTAAATGACTAGTTTTCCTATAATGAGCCTGTTAGGTCCTATAAATATTTATTTCTACCCAACTCAAGCCCACTGGCTTGATTGCAGCCTCGACACATAGCGCACGCCCTTCTAGAGGGGCCGCAATCACGTGTCGTATATTACATCGTTGCTTAGCAACGCTCCGATGCGGCGAGGTCAGTCTGCTATCGGCAGACCCAGAGAGAACTGCTCCACTCCGTTCTCCGTGACGGTAAGCTTTACATACACGTTCTGCTAGCAATGATGCGTTTAACAACGCTTTTAACCAGGAACGCTTCTTGAAAGAAACTAACACGACCTCCTGCTTACAGATACCGCTTTTCAGTGACACGAACTTCACTGATTTCGGCGGGGCAGTTTGTTTCTTTGACTATGACAGCTCTAATTCAATTTGCTACGTTTGACTTACCATTCTCAGGTAATTGACTATTTTCTTTATACATAGCTACATTAAGTTAGCGCTTACCTTAAATACTGGTTGGTTTTCCTCTTTCTTTTCTTTTTCTTTTGTTTTCTTTGATTCTGTCTACCTTCTGCTTCTGCAAACACTACTTATTGGTATGTACTTCATACTTTTCGTATTGTATGTTGTTAAGACGGATTTCTGAACTCTGTCCTGGCGGCGCAGAAGTTCAGAAGGCCAACCTAATTACTTGGAACAGGGTAACCTCTGGACAAGCCAGACCAATCAAGATAGCGATCGCGGCGGTCAAGACTAGGTCTCAAGAGGGGTGAGGGTGACTGAAAGCCCGCAATGAGCACACAAAGCAAGAGCGCTTACAAACTACTCCAAACAGTTGTTATATCAAAAATATAAACACATTTATTTTAAGGCCTTTAAAACAACGACTGTAGCAAGAAAATCACAATATCACAATATTAAACCAACACATACCATATCCACACAATACATATACAAATACGACAGTCGCAAGCGTTATATGCACGAAATGTGTAGTCCACCTGAAAGGGAAGGAAAACAGGCAGTGCGATAATGCTTTAGACTCAGTTCGCCTTCAGAGGCACCTAACTAGATGGAAGTCCGAGCCCTGCGAAGAGTGGAGCCTTGTGCTCAAAGTACCTGCACGCGCTGGTGCCAACGGGCAAAAGGAGAAGCTCTTCGAAGGAAGTCAGGCAGTTCGGGTTAGTGCACAACAGAAGAAGAACAGGTTCCGCGACTCAAGCGCAGCCTCCACAGTGAGCAGAAGCAGAGCGCGAGTACGGACAAAAGGGTGCTGTTTTACACAGCGGGGAAAAGCAATGGGCTACTGCAGGAGGGCGACCAGATCCTAGCTATGCTACTCACCGGTCCACGATGCAAGCAGACCCAGGCTTTTCCACGTCAGTTTCAGCAGCTGGCAGGTTCAGAAGAGCAGGGAATGCCTTGTCGTCGTGTAGAGCAAATAGACGTCCCAATCGAAGAAACCTGCACAGTTTGTTGCCGCAGCAGGGCAACGGAGCGGCCGTGTGTATCTGAGCCAAAAGTACACTCCTCCCTTCAGACGTGGGAACGCCAAGTGCACGAAGCGTGGGAGAGTGACAAGGACTCGAGATACTACACAACCTGGCGGCGGTTACAGAGCAGGACTCCCGTGTAAGCTGGTCAGTCAACTGGATGGCCCAGAGACGCTTCCGAAGGCTTACTGGTAGGAGATGATGAAGTCGCCAAGAATAGCTGGTCCTGCTATTCCAAAGGTCGAAGCACCAGTACAGGCCTTCTGGTTCGATCAAAGGAGGAAAGGGTTTCACAGGACGACAGCAGTGCAAAGGAGGAGTCCTTCAGCGGGTCACCAGCGATTCCTCGGTCCAGCCTCTTGGTTGCAGGATACTTGGCTCCTGTATTCCTTCGTTCGTGAGAACTCAGGAGATTGACATGGTAGTGGTGTTTCCAGCCCCCTCTTATCCACGGTTCCCTTCGCGCCAAAACGGAGGGGAGCCAATGGGAGATCCGCTCATCAACACACACACCATTCGTGGACCAATCACGGACCACGGTGGTCCCAGGCATTCACACCACCCTAGACTCTCTGGCACCCAGGATGTGTATTGGGACCAGACATCCCAGCCCACACCCTGGAGGCAGACACGGCATGTAGAAGCCCGCGAAAGCATCTGTGTTTCGCGGGAAAGTACATGCCCAAATAAGGAAGGCCCCAGGTCAGCTCGACCTGGGGAAGGTGAAGGGAGCAAGACGGTCAGCGGACAGGACAAAGGAGCCTCGTGGTCTGGCCATTTTGGGAGCCAGGCCACCATTTTGGGTTAAGCAAAGAAAACGTACTTAGAACGCCAAAAGGAGCTCAAAATACAAAGAAACGATCGCTGCCACCATTCCCGTCCCTGAATTACTTGTACCGATCAAATACAATCCTAAACGAGTATCTAGGGCCTGTAGAAGGCTAGAGACCCAAGAGAGCTGTAACTTAGCTTACAGTGCCCTCTTGTGTCATGTTGCACTAAAGCCGCAACATGATAAAAGAAACTATGGGAAACAGCGTTCCCCGGTACTGACTGTCTTAAGGGCATGTCAGTTTCCCCGTAAGAAAGGAGCGAAAGCCCAGAGGAGTGCGGCAGAAGGCTGCACTTATCTGGCAAAGTCAAGAACAAGGTGAAAAACAACAGCAAAAAGTTTAGGGGTTGCCACATGGAAGGAAAATTACCTACAATTACGAAATCTTTCCTAACATATGTGAAATTTGGATTTTGCACTGTTTGTTTTAATTATGTGAATGTACATATAATGTTTATGTTGTTCAGACTTGCCCTGATGAAGGAATATCTATTCCGAAATGCACTGGCATAACTTAGTCTGATTATTGAGTTATTTGTGGCAAACTCTTCCTCACTAAAACGCCATTAGTGACAACCTTCTACTTTTTCATAAAACTATGGTTTGACAGATAAAATCATTGTTGAAACACAACAGCATTTTTTGAGTTTTTTTGAACATCACCTTTATAGTTGGTACTGATTGCCTATAGGATCTGAAATTAATTATAACCCAGATTGGGATCTCAGAGAGCGGCTGTATGACTGGGTATTTCACCTGGTCTCCTGCTTCAGTTGTTATTGTTGGCTTGGGTGTCTCCAAACCTTTTACAGCCTGCTCCTGCACAAAAGACTACTTTTGAAAAGACTGGTATCTTTTTGAGATTTGGTATACCTTTTACAAGTGGATGAATTTTCAAGTGGTGCCCACTTATTTTGCTTCCTGCTTTTTTCTGGCACATTTTAAAAACCTGCATGTGGTTACAGGGCCACAAAAAGTGAATGAGGGAGAAAAAACCTTATTGGGGTGGCGGGGTCCCTTTCAATCAGATGATATTCGGACCCTCATAGCTAGAGCAAGCACCTTGAGTGCCCCAGGTCCAGACGGCTTGACAAATGTTATCCTTAAATAGGAACCGGAGGCCTGGGCAGCCTTCTTGTGTGTTTTATTCAAGCACATTTAGGTTTGGGGAAACATACCGGACTCATGGAGATGGGATATAGTGGTCCCAAATTTCAAGAGGGCAATAGGGATGATGCCCCTCTTGATGTCATCAGAAAAATATTTGGTTCCCTGCTGATGTCTCGATTAAATCCATGGCCAATTGGGGAGAATCACTGTGACAGTCTTCAGACAGGTTTTGTTCGGGGACTGGGTAATATTGCAAATTTCTCATTGATCATCATACTGAAGGGAAGAGTACTGGAAGGTGTGGTGAAACCGTATATTGCCTTTGTAGACCCAGTAGTGGCATAGGGCCAGGCTATGGGGATAATTGTCATTTTGGTACTGCCCAGCTGACCTGAGGGAACAGTTGGAGGCCCTTCATTTGGGGACTTCTATGTGGGTAAGACTGAACGCGGCAGGGTTACTTTCAGAGGAAATACCCACTCTGAGGGAGTTAAAGCAGGGCTGTCCCCTGGCCCCTGCATTATTTAACCTTTTTCTTTCAGATCTTGGCATCTGAAACGAAGAGCTTTGCCCCCAGATTTGGTAACACCAAAATAAGCTAGCTGTAATATGCTGACGATCTCGTACTAATGGACGAAACAGTGATTAGCCTGCAAAGTTTGTGTGGTAAACTAGAAGAGTATGTTGAGGAAAACAAACTCAAAATAAATATCAAGAAAACGAAAATGTTGATTTTGAAAAAAGTGTAGAAGCAATACCGTTTGTTTGTTGGGTCGAGTACGATTGAACAGGTGGCTGAATTTAAATAGCTGGGGCCTCCATTAATACAAGCAGCAGGAAGGCCAACACAATAAAGGCGCTCAAGGATAAGGGGAAAATGCTGGCAACCAGGCTAGGTCCCTGTGCAAAATATTCTGCTGCTTCTCACTGATTCTAGTAGTAGAATTATACAGACTTAAGGTTACAGAAACACTAACCTATGGTTCGGAATCCTTATTTTTCATCCCAGAGTGTGGCCGCTGATAGAAGGGATGTTTTGGAAGGGTGTTTTAAACTTGCCATCGGCTACACCTATTTAAGTAATCAGGAAAGAGCCGGGTCTGACATTATTGAAAGCTAGGGTCGAGTGCAGCACACTGGCATTGTACAGAAAATGCATTCTTGCGGATGCTCCTCTGATCTTTGTAATAATGAAGAAAAAAAGAGACAGGAGTCTTAGTCAGGTGCTGCCCCAATGGTTAAACAAATGTAAAGCCTTTCTTAATTTAGTTGGAGCATCGGAGGAAGAACTGATGAGATACCCGGACAAGGTTGAACTAAAATTGTGCAGACAAGATTGGATCCTCACTTTGGTGGAATCCAAGTATAAATTATTTCACCGAATGGGGCGGGATCTTGTTCTCTTGGCTCACTACCTAAATACCTGAAAACATTTCTCAACAACTATTTTAGATCTCAGTTCATGAGGATACGCTTGAACTTAACGCTAACAAAGGAAGTCTTGTCTGTTAGAACGAAGATTAAACCTATAATGGTAGACTGTGATTGCTGCCAAGTCCCTTTTTCCTCAGGAAACCTGAAACACATTTTGCTATTTAGCACAGCCTGGACCTTGTTGAGAACTAATTCTTCTAAACACTTTCTGGATGCACTAGACACGTTATCCCATGATGAATTGTGGTTGCTTTTATTGAGTGGGGAAATCACTCGTCTGGTTTTGGCTACGGTACAGTTTTTGTAGATTGTATTAAACTCAGGTTAACTAATGTTGAAAATTGAATAATGATTTAGATATCTCTTTGTTTTATGAATAGGATTTTACTGTATTTGTGTATTGGGAATGTTGGAATGGCTTGTAAATGCAGAAACGGTTTGTAATAAACCAAATGTTGCAATAAAAAGAAATCACCAAAACAGCATGAAGGCAAAGAAAAGAAGCACCAAGAAGCTAAGAGGAAGATGACTACTGAAGCAGAGCGAGAGAGGTCGCAATAGAAGACAGAAAACATGTGCTTCTTCAGAAGCAGTAGAAGCATGAATGAGACACATTTTATAAGCATTCTCCTAAAGAGTAACTACGATAGACTAAATGATATATGATATGATATTGAATTTGTAACGCGCCTATACACAAGTGTTTCAAGGCGCAACGAGGCAGGGAGGGGGGAACAAAGGGAAGACAGACAACGATCTTACTAGGCCAGGTATGATTCAGATCGCACAAGTGCATGGGTAGGGGTAAGGGAAAGTGCAAGGGGAAAGGGAGTGGGGAAAAGTGCAGTACGGGGTAGAATAATAGATAAATAATAGGGCCAGCTGGTGGAAAGTGCAAGGTAAGTGCAGACAAGTGCTGGGAAGGGGGGTGTAGGGATACAGAGACAGTCCCGCAGTGCAGGGGTTGCCAGGGAGGCAGTGCAAGTGGAGAGTGGCTGGGCCAAGGACCGAGATCGGTGAGAGTGGCTCAGTTGCAGATTCAGTGCAGTTTCAGTCAAGAATAGCAGGAGAGAGAGGTCAGGGGAGAGGAGTGATGATCACAGCAGCCAAAAAAGGTCACAATACCTTGGGACAGCTCAGGCATCAAGGAGCACATGATGATACCACATTGGTCATGGAAGAACTAGAAGAGGACACGCCAATCCTACTATGGAACAGAATCTCCAAAACCTGGCACCCATCGATGGAACTCTTCAAGCCTATTTCTGAATTTAACTCCCCTGCTTGCACCCCCAACACACCCAATCCCTCTGTGATTCTTTCGCAGACTGCCTCCACAACATAGCCTAAGAGAGACACAACTCCATCCTCATTAAAATCCGATTGCTCTCCTCACCTCTCCCCACAACATCAGAACCGCCCCCTCCCTCTCTTCTCTACTTTCTCACCACTCTCCCCAGCAGAATTCCTCAACCTAATATCACTGAGATGGACCTCAGGATACCCTGTGGACCCCTGCCCCCCATTTCTAAAAGAAATCTTGGCAGCCACCTGTGCCTGCAAACTCACAAGAGCCATTGTCAACTCATTACCCACCTCTGATACCTTCCAGCAGAATTTAAGACCTCCTACATCAAGCCCCTCCTCAAGAAGACCACGTCAAAAGCGACTGCCTCTGTAGTGCAGTGCAGCTTGAAGGGTGATGGCAAACAGCCCACTACGCTTCCAGGTCCCTTCCTCTAACCTGGGAAGCAGCATGCTGGGTAGTTGCGGGTCCACGTACTGGTCTGCTCTGATCACTGGGTGTTCGTTTGTCGCTTCAGGGACTCTGGTTACCTGTGCCCCTGTTCTCCATGCCCTGTACAGGTCCCCGGGGATGCTGACACCATAGATGTGGGCTTGAAGGGAGAGGTTCTAAGAAGATCGTATGTATGGCGGATCGTATGTATAGTATTTGATAGGTTTTCTTTAGCTCCTGAGGCTCATATAACCTTTGGGCCAAAAGGTGTATAGCCTACCTACGCTAGACACTTTAGCTTGGGCCCTGTTGAATTATAGGCTGACCCTGGGCTGTCAATATGCCCACTACCAAATCACAGAGTTCAAAGAAGAAGCTTGGTTTATTAACTGAGGCTGCCCCTCAGTTTAATGAGGTTGAAGCTAGTGGCTCCCCTAGGAGCACAGACAAGGACCACAGCAGAACGGTGTATTGCAGGTTATGGCTATTAGTGCTCGTAGGAGACAGCATCTCCATAGATCTCCAAGTGAGTAGGGAAGCAACTGATGAAGATGGGTGTGCTATTGACGATGTCCCAGTGACAAGCCTAATAGCAAAGTTGGAAGAAGTTGTTGTCCAGAAAGTTCAAGTTAGTTTCCCGGATGAAGTTTCTGTCCCTAGTGAAGGTGGAATTTCTGTTCAAACACCATCAGTTGCAAGGGAGGTGCTACAATCCCTGATGAAAGGCATGGACAGGGTGATTGCTGAAGCCATGGCACGGTCCCCCCCTTGGAAATAAAGAGTTACTTAGTGGCCCTAGTGAATGAGCAATTTAGCAACTTGTGAAAGAGGAAATGATTGAAGACCTGAATCAGTGCAAAATGAACCAGGTTTTCTGTGCTTGGGTGGATTCCTTTGATGAGATTACAGCACACAGCCCTCGGATAGGATGGATAAAGCATGTGAAGGTGACGTGAGTGATCTGCGTTCCAACTGGAGCAATATAGCATTTCAAACTGACATGACTATAAATACCAGTGTTTCATCTAGTGCGAATGAGACTAGTGCCTCTCAGTCGGATATCAACTGCCCTGACGCTAGCTTGGCTGCGACAGGTCATGTGTGAGGGGTTTTTGCACCCCCTAAATGGCCTGGAAAGGTGGTCTACCCCTTTACCAGACTGGCTACATCTACTCATGGTAGGGTTATTAGCATTATGAAGTCGAGGATACCAGTGACTCCCTTCAGAGAGAGCTTGTTATGGACTGTAAAAACATTGTCATCAACAATGTGGACACACCAGAGAGGACTGAAACCCGAGAAGCACTCAGAAATAAAGTTGTGTCTTGGTTACACTCTAAAGTGGGTCATGGGAGTGTTAGAGAACAGTATTTCTTGCGCCCTGATGCCTGCAGGCTATGGCACAACATAAATAAATAACTAAATGTTAGACTTTTGCATAGGCTGCATATTAAAGAATGGTGCACTGGGGACAACACTGATTGTATCATCATAGGTTGTGGTTATGGCTGTCTGCCATTATTTTGGAGTCTATATAATAATCTGACCAATATGTCATCTGGTTCCAATCTAAGGATTGTCCTGAACTAATTTACTCTTTCCAATTTTGGTATTGTATGACCAATATGTCATCTGGCTCCAATTAAACTATTGTCCTGAACTAATTTACTCTTCCTAATTTCGGTACTGTAGGCCTGCTGGTTCTGTGCGGAACTTGTATTCTATTGAATTCCTGGCTGTCTGCTGTCATGTTTGAGTTTATGTAAAAGCCTGTTCAATATGTCATTTGCCTCCAATTTATTAATTATGTTGAATTATTTGTTTTTCCTTTTAAATTATGTATTGTATGCTTTCTGCCCTATGCGAAAAGCTTATCCTACTGGTGTTATGTGTGTTTGTTTTCTGTTGTGTTTTGTATTGTGTAGTGCCCTAATGCCCATGTGCCTAAATCAGCGTTATATAAATTAATAAACAAACAAATAAGACCTCCATCAACCCTCTTATCCCGGATAACAACAGACACATATCAAACAACTGCTACATAGCGAAATTAGGCCTCTTCTCAGAATCAAACAAGATCCTCGAATCCGGCCAATCTTGCTTCAGACCTTTACGAGGGTACTGACTCCTGGGATGATCTTAAAAGCAACTGAGGCGGTTGCTCCACCCTAATCCTAATCAATCTCTCACCAGTGTTAGACACCATTGACCACGTCATCCTCACCAAAAGACTACACACCCTCGGATCAGGGATTCAGCTCTGAATTGGATATCATCCTTCCTTTGCAATAGATTCCAAATGGTACACATGCCTCTGTTCGCCTCAGCTCCACGCCCACTCTCACATAGAGTGCCGCAGGGTGCCTCCCTCTCAATGCTCCTCTCTGACCTCTACCTGAGCCTACAACCCGCACTCATTCGATCCATCAGTCTTTCTTGCTACAATTATGCAGACAACATCAAATCATCTTCAAAATCCCAAATAGCCCGGTGTCTACCTCACCCAATCATGCAACCTGTTTCTCAGAGATCGAAAGCTGGATGCCGGCCAACCACTTCCTACTCAAACCAGGAAAACTGAGATTATGCTAAGTGGAAAGATTGCCCTCTTCCCTTAACCTACCCCCTAGCCACTCTGCCTAGGCCTACCTCCCTCCACATGCAACACAGTAAAAAATCGGGGGTGCATTATGGATGCGGACTTGACCCTATACATCACATCAACTCCATGGTAAAATGCTGTTACCTACACATTTATATCCTCTGCTACTCCTTTCCCTACCTGACCATCCAACATAGAGTCTCTGTGATCATTGATATCATCTTTTCATGTCTAGACCATTTTAATGCCCTCTAAGCTAGGGGCCCCGCATCGCACCAAAAAATGCTCTAACACGTTCAAAACACGGCCGCAAGACTCCTACCAGCCCTAGGTCCTAGCAAACACATTGCCCACATCCTGCTTATCCTTCAATGGCATCCAAACAGACAGTGATCCTCCCTCAAGGGGATGTGCATCACCAATGGAGCCTTTTACAACAAAGGCCCGAAAACCTGCTGCAGGAATTCACACGCTGTAGGCGTAACAGAAACCTCAGATTGGGCTCAGCACTTGTCATTTTAGTGACAAAATCAACTCACATGGAGTGTTCCTCGTTCCCAGTCCAAGCAACCACCATCTGAAAGCCACTCACATTAACTATCCACCATATACAAGATCGTAGAGAAGGAGCCAAGTACTCCCACCTCAACCACCTCACCCATATTGCCTATATGTTGGGAACCAGAGTGTGAGACAGGAGCAAAACCATTGAAAATACAGATACCAAGGAGAATCCTGGAAGCAAGGTTCCCATTAAGAAAACCACACCTGCATACGAGACAGTTTGATAGCCATTTGAATTAGAGCCCGGAAGAAACAGGCCAGATGAATGGAAGAGAAAAATGGTGACGTCACACATGAAGCAAGACTGACGTACATAGAAGGGATGCAGAGACAAGAGAATGAAAATATTCTATAAGGCATCAAGAAAGTATCAATGAAGAAGGTTATGCTACAGAAACAATAGAGATAGCAATTCATTTTACATGTGACATTTGCAAAGAAACACAAGCAAAGTATTCTTAAGGCTAGCTAAGTAGTGAATAGATTGCGGCATGCGCCAACGTATATATGTATAGGAGTAAGTAAGGAATGGATGATTCCACTACGTATTATAGCAGAGCTGGGCTAAGGAAGGAAAGGCCTTCTTTTCCAGTGTGTTGCAGTTAAAAATGATTGAATTAACAGGAGTGAAGCTCAGAAAGGTGGGGCTGAATGATGCCAAGACGCCAAGGTTATATCAGGCTGGGGTGAGCAGACATTGGATACAAATCGTGTGAAAGAACGAAACTCCTGTTCAGGAGACATGGACAAAAACAAGGAAGATGTCAGAGGTCTATTAGAAAATAGTATTTTAAAAGCACTAGAGTTCGATTTTGTGGCCTTCAGTCACGTGGATGGATGAAGTTGGCCGAACATGACGACCACACCTATGCATTAAGGCAGAGCGTGCCTTCACTCCCCTGAATTCTCAAGAGCAAAAGCACACTCCCAAGGACAAGTTCAAAGTCCTAATTGACAGCAGACCACTGAGGTGATGATCGATGAAGCTATGGTTAAGACCAGCACCTGGAAGCCCAGCCTTCGTGCTGCTAACGTAGGTGGAAAAGTAGAGTGCCAACCAATTGTAGGGGGCAGCGTGATTAAGGTTCCTATTGTTTGTGTAACCAATGGGACGTTGTGTATTTGGTGACGTTCATAGTAACCTGTTTCTTAGACTAGTATGGAACGTATACTTAGATGTTCTCTTAGACCCAATCACAATAGCCACTATGTTTTTGTAGTTTGCCACGTAGCATGTTGTTAGTAAATACATGGGTTGACGTCATCAATGACGATTTTTTATTATAAAAGTAAGCTTTTTTAAGATGCATTGAGAGAAAACGTGCACTGAGATGTCCGGTGATGTCAGTTGTACTCCCTGATTTAGATAATTGATATTAAAACAGTTAACTTTTTTTCCAGCTGCCTGCATTGTTTCGATTATTGATGTTTGAGTAACTTCTGCATCTCTATACATCTCCAGGGTATTGCTAACTCGTCTAAAAGGGCTGGAGTCTCCCAGTTCAGGTGGTAGCAGAGATGATGGTTAAAAACCCATTGAGATAGTAGGCTTTGGGGTCCTAGAAATATTACACAACCTTTGCCATTCGGCTGAAAGGACGTGAAGCTCCCTGTAGATAGCGGTACCAGTTTTTAACGTTAAACTTGCAAGCAAGGGTGAGATGGGCCTCCGCTTTCAACAAAATCCCCTCCCGGCATCTACAGGAAGCTGAGCGAACGGATAGTTGAAGCTGCCGATAAAGAGGCGGACAATCCCGAGAGTCGGAAGTTGAAAAAGCGAATGGTGAGTAAAAACTGAGTGAGGTGGCAAAATTGTGAATGGGCAGAGTGAGTGGAGAAAGTGATAAGGGAAAAAGGAGTAACGGATGGAGTTTGGGGTAAATCAATTTAAGAATGATGACCGTTGAATGTTTGGTAATTGACTTGAGGAGAGGCCAAGCAATTGAGTTATTAAGTAATTGACTTGAGGAGAGGCCAAGCAATTAAGAGATATTGTGAGGCCTTTGATGCAGTGAGATGGCCCTGGTTGATGGCGACCTTGAAAGAATATGGGATAGGGCCGGGGTATCTGAGATGGGTCAAGATATTATACAGCTCCCTGATTGCAAGGGTTAAAACGGGCGCTATGATCTCCGATAAATGGCGACTTAGTAGGGGAACCAGACAGGGATGCCCCTGGTCGCCCATGTTATATATCCTTGCGTTGGAGCCGTTGGCAGTTTGCCTTAGGCAACAATATGGGGAGATAGGGATCCGCGCCTGCGAGAGGCACGCATCTAATATCACTTTATGCCGATGACATGCTTTTGTATCTGCACTTCCCGAAAGAGAACCTACAATATGTCCTGGAGGTGATGGAACGGTATGCCACCCTCTCGGGCATAATGGTAAACCCCGGGAAGTCCAGTGTGTTCCCCCTGGAAAGGTACAAGGGCATCCCACTAGGAAAACTGCCCATCTTGCCAATACCTTGGCGAATCGAGACGTTTCGATACCTAGGCATAGATATATACCACACGATAGAGGCAGAACACAAACACATTACGGAGAAAGCAGTTGAAGGTATTCAAAATAGCATGGTGTTTTGGTCCAGATTGCCCCTAGCCATGATGGGAAGAGCAGCTTTGCTTAAGATGGTAGTCCTGCCCAGAATGCTACACTTTTTTGTGAATATCCCGTACTTGATCGCCAAACGCTTTTTTGTCAAACTTCATAGCCTGTGCAGGGGCTTCATATGGCACAATTCCAGGAACACGGTGGCCCTTTGGAAATTACAAAATTCGTGTGACAAGGGGGGTATAAACCTGCCAAATTTTGAGTTGTATTACTTGGCGGGACAGCTACTATATGTAGCTAGGTGGTTGTCTGAGGAAGAATCGGCTGAAGCCAGGCTTTTGCGGAGTGATTCTGTTCCCTACTTCCTCCGAGAGACAGTGTGGTTGCCTAAAAATAAAGGTACTGGAAATGGCGAGATTGTTGGTGCTAGGCTGGGAGGTCTGGCGTAGAGCATGGCAAACTGTGGGTGATCCAGTCCCGTTCTCTCAGCAGGTACCGTTGGTGGCGTTATGTGGGGGAGACTCCCAACTGATAAAAGGGGTCCGCAGATACTGGGAACCGGTGGGTCTAGCCACCCTTGGAGATGTATGGCAAGAGAGGGAGAGGCATTAGGATTTCAGAGATTAATGGAGGGTACCGGGGTGCATAAAGGCCAACACATTACTTATTCCAGAATCATGAAACGGGTGAGAGAAAGGTGGCCCGAAGCAGTACTAGCGGAACAACCTGATGCCACCATAGAGACGATGTATGATGTCTCGGAGGGCGGGCATGAAATATCTCGTATATACGAGTTACTGAGTACTAGGACGGGGAAGGAGCTGCTTCAACTGAGGCATGACTGGGAGGAGGAGGTGGGTGAAACCCATGACAGATGGATAATGGGATAGAGCCCAAAGGTATCATAAGAAGGTGTCCCGAAATGCGAGACTTCAGCAGATCCAATTAAATGTCACTCATAGAGCGTATTTGACCCCCGGTAGAACAGCCAGGTTTGGTGGCCCGGCTATACAGAAATGCCCCAGGTGCGGGAGGAGGAACCCGGGTTGCTGCACATGTTCTGGGCTTGCCCGGAAGTGAGTAGTTTCTGGACAGAACTGAAAACAAGATTGGCAGAGAGAGGGGTGGTGCCAGATGTGGGGTCTGCTTGGGCATGCATGCTTGGGAGCTTTACCAGGCCACGTAACCTAAGGCACATCAGTAGGATGAAGGACTTGGCTTACATCTTGGCCAAGCGGAGAATTGCAATGTGCATGGCAAGCGGGCCATCGGCCTAGAATTGAGATGTGGTGGGCAGACCCCTTGAAATGGGCAGAGGCAGAAACGGCTGCCTGGTATGAAGCAGTCACCAGAGGAGGGGAAGAAGAGGTGGGTCCCCTGATAGCTTGGAGGCAATTGGTGGCCTCAAAGGTGCCTCCCCCCCCAGCCCGACCACAAAGTTGATGACACGGAAGAGACAATGGTAATAGAGACACCTGCTGATGCTCAGGTGGATGACATGGATACAATAGCTCAAGTTAATGGGTTGGGAGGGGGGAGGACAGAAGAGCGCATTTTACAATGTAACGTTTGAAGATCGATCACGAATGTCCTAATTGGTTGTAATGTTGGAGTGTTGTTTGTAAAATAATAAAAATGATTCAAAACGAAAAATAGAGGGTTTGGAGCCTGTGACAATTGGTGCACGCTCATATTATTTTTCTGTCCTCAAACTTATTTTTTGAAATTTGCAAAGAGTAAAGGTGAGTATTGACAGTCAAGTGTGACTAGTCAAAATGGAGGATATTACTCCACTTATACATCTCTGCAAACAATTGCCGAAACACGCGCCCAAACATAAGCAGTACAGTGCAGAATGGGTTAAAGGCACAGCAGGTAAGATGTTCATTCCATGGCCACAAGGGGGATCACTATCGAAGGCAGTTTTGCAACATATGATGACATTTTCATGCAGCATATACGGGAAAAAAGTTAGATAAACAATTAGCAAGCTTAGAACTCTGGAAAATGTACCAGGAGGAAAGAGAAGAGCCGCCTCCTGAAGATTGAATATTGAATATATGCACAGAGGGGGGAGAGGAGCCTTCTGCTCCCCTGCCGCGCCTTTAGCAGGCATCGATAGTAAGAAAGATGACGGGCTGTACCCATTAAGGGAGCTTAAAGCAGCGACAGGGTACAGCAATCTTGCATATGAGTCGCCTGCACAAAGCAGCGATGAAGGTACAGAGAAAATTCCTGAGAGAGATGTAATCTCGAAGGTCCCGAGGGACAAGGAGAGACGTGATCAAGAGAGAAGTGATCGACCAAGTACATCTTTAGATACAGGACAGGAAATAAAGAGATGGAGAGGAGAAAAAGCTAAAGTCTGATGAGTTAGCACTTATACAGAACAAATGGATGGGTGGTCAGAATTTGCTCAAACTCAATGGTAAGAGCATAGGGGACGTAAGGCAAAGGGAAGATCGAGACAAACAGGACAAAAAGTATAAAGAAAGAAGAATGATTGAAAGAAGATGGGGTGAATAGGGAGGATAGACAAAGACAGGAACAGTTGTATCAAGATGAACAACCGAAAAAAACAGGAACGAGCAGAGAAGCAAAGAAAGTATGACAACAGACAGAGGGCAATCAAAGAACGAGAAAGGCTGAAAGAAAGAGAGGAAGAGGAGGAACAGAAATTAAGGAAAAAAGAATACAAACATAAAGAGACAAAGAGATAAGAAGGGCAAATGAGAGGAGAGATATGAAAAGAAAAGAGGACGAAAGGGTAAGAGAGAAAGCAATGAAGCGGAGAGAGTTTTATGATGAAGTAGAACGAATGTAGAGGAGACAGAGAGCATGCGATGTTGAACGTGTGGGAAAGGAATTAATGGATCCTAATTCAGTATTGGCATGGGAGGACTTAGAATAATTCTTCCCAGCACGTGAGCCATTAGCAGGTCCATCTACAGCATATCTAAAGGATGAGTTTGACTCTAGAAGCATTGGGGACGCAATTGTGTCTATCATGATATGAGGACTAAGAAAGTACTACAGGGAAAGGGTAAAAACTATCGAGTACACTGTTGTACGATAAAGAGGGAGCCTCATGTAGCTATGAGCCTAAATAGCTGTCTTTAGATAGACTAACTCTGAATGGGGATGAAGAAGAGCAAAGTCACATGAGTTGGGGACAGGATATGTCAGATGAGGACAGAGAAACTTTCCATGGGGAGGAGGAAGGTGATGCATGTAGCCCTGAAGGGTGTCATTCAATGGACAAGGAAGTGAGATGGTTGGATCTAGACCTACCAAATCTCAGGTGTCAGAATCCCTGACACGCCTAGACCCACCTAAAGGGCGATCCCATGGTGAGAGAGAGGACTTTCCACCTTATGTGAGCAGGTTAAGGTCACTGCCAGGAAGAAGACGGTGCAGAGCCAGTGTCCCTGTTATGAACAGACAGATGATGGGGGATAAGTGTGAGTTTGGGGTTTCACAGTTTCCCTTGTTAGAGAAAGGACGAGTCAGGCCACAGTATATACCTTGGCCACAGATGGATAAGGATAATTTAAGGTGTAAACTCCCGAGTTTAACTTCTGGCGGATAGAGAAAATGACAGGGGGAAACACGTTAGCTATAGGGGACATTAAAAGTCTCCTAATAGCTATCCTTGGAGAAAGAGCTGATCACGTTTGGTCAAGAGCAGGATATTCAAGTGCTACTACGTTGAACACTGCTCATGATGGAACACCATTCATTAACTGTAAGGTGGCAGTCTGGAAAGCCCTTAGAGTATTGTATCGGGACACGTCAGATATGGGAGCTATTATGGCGGAAAAGATGCAGTAAGGGGATGATCCTCTGGTTTACATTCAGAATTTCCAAGAGCAGTGGGCTTTGGAGACACGCGAGGCTTGCGGGAAATCCATACCTGTATTTTATCATATATTGTGCCAAGGGCTGCCAGAGTCAGTACGAAAGCAGCAGACAAAATTAGTGGACATGGAAGCAAAGCCATGGTCAGAAATTCAGCTGGCCATAGCGCATTATTGCAGGCTGTTGCAAGAGAAGAATCGAAAGAAAGAAGATGCCAGTAAAGGTGATGAGGCAAAGTTAGTCCAGAAAAAACTATCAAAGTACGCCATTGAAGGGGCAATGTTGACTAGAGGAGACGGACTGGGTTCACAGCAAGGAGCAAGGATGCCGCAGGTGAATAACCAAAGGCAGTTTGATCAAGGTAATAATGGATTTGCACCATGGGGAAGGGGTAGAGGCTTCCAGATTAATCAGGGATACTTCCAGAACAATCAAAGTGTGTTTCAAAACACACAGAAGGATAGTCAAGGCATGCAGGAGGGACACATTAGGTGACCTCCTCCTATATGTTGGACATGTGGTTTGTCAGGGCACTTTGCTTGCACATGAAGAAGTCAAGGATTTGTGCAGAATGGGCAATTTTCAAGAGGGGGGACTACAAACCCACCTGCATATTCACAGCAGAATGGAGATGGGTTTGCTCAAAATTAGACAGTGCAGCAAACACAAGCGCCGAGAATGCAACAAAACTTACAAACACAGCAGGCAACAATGAATCCCCACAAGGACAGCCACAGCAGTCACCCATGCAGACACAGCAAAGCACAAGCACGGGTCAGTTAACGACTCCTAGGATAGGCAGTGTTACTGTTGATGGAGGGAATTCTTTCACAGGTACAGGGATGAGAATGTATTCACAATAGGACAGCACACAGGGAGACTTGATGTGTTCAATAATATCATTGACGCCCAATCCTCACAAGGAAGCGAGAATTGATGTCAAAATAGGAGGCAAATCTTTTTCTTTTTTAGTAGACACGGGTGCAACACGCTCACGTATATGAGAGGGGAAATTTTCGATGTCTGGGAATGCCATGAATACTCAAGGTTTCACATGAGCTACAAGTAGAGTTCCTTTTACCGAAGAATTGTCAATCTCTATAGAGGAGTGTGACATGTCTATGCCATTATTATATTCAAGGCAGAGACCAGTCAATATATTAGGTTGAGATTTAATGACTAAATTTAACATGACAATTATGTTCACTGATGAAGGCATAGTGAGTTCAACACCAGAATGTATTATTTAAATGGGAGTGAATTTATGATGGCATTTGCAGGACAAGTGGCCCTGCAAGGAGTACTGTTGGAACCAGATGTTTTTCACTATGGGGTGCACATTCTGTTAACATGGCTATCAGGTTTAGTGGGCAGAACTATGAGAATACCTGATTAATTCAATTTAGGCCAAAGGTACCTATGGATGAAGAGGATGGGCGAGTCTCTCCTTTAGAATTACAAGCAGCCATAGTGTAAGGAGAAATGGCTATGCTTGATAGAAATGATCATGAAGGCATACGATGGTGCACAGTGATTGCCATTGGGGAAGGTTACAGATTGACTAACATCACTGATGAGGATATGTTTAGAGACCATCCGTTAGATGACGAAGTAGTATTCGAGATGAGTATTACTTATTGGGTAAGAGCAATTAAACGTGAGGTTCCTCAGAAAATGATACCTAATGAAGGGGGCTGGAGAAGTGAAGATTAAATTGAAACCAGGAGCAATTTTACCCCGAGCATGACAGTATCCAATGTGTTGCGGGGGCAGATGAAGGTAGTTTTAAGACAATATCCGCCCTGATGGAAAAAGATATCTTAGTGACATCAGAGTCACTGTGTAATACTGCAATTTATCCTGTGAAAAAAAGGAAAAGGGGGTTGTGGCATCTAATTCCAGATTTACGCCTGATTAACCAGATTGTAGAGGCTGAGTTCCCTCTAGTTCCTAATCCAGCGACATTCTACTAAAAAAGAAAAGGATTTGCAATCCTATGTAATATCCCTGTTGAATCATGATATTTCACTGTGATTGACTTGAAAAATTCATTTTTCTCAATCCCATTGCATAAAGACTCACAGGATCTGACGTCATTTACGTTAAGACAAACCGGTCTGAAAAGTACTCACCTGACCCAGGGGTACTGTGAGTCTCCATTGATTTTCAATAGAGTTCTGCAGATGGACTTAAGCAATATTGATTTAGAAGGTGTTGTGTTGTAGTACCTGGATGACATATTGCTCTGTAGCACTGCAGAGGAAGAGTGCAGACGTGATTCAGTTCAGGTGATGATTATTCTTGCAGACAAAGGATATAAAGTAGACAACGACAAATTACAGTATTGTCAAGAAGAAGTGTTGTACATAGGCCAGTTAATTTCGCAGGAAGGAAAGAAAGTAACTCCTGAGAGGGCTGAGGCTATTTTGAAAACAGTAAAGTCACTCACTCACGGTAAAGCACATGCAAAGGTTTTTGGGAGTATGTAACTATGTAAGAGCATGGATCTTTGATTACAGTCCATACAGGCCCTTGTTGCAAGCCCTGAAGAAAGCACAGGCCAATCACAATCAGGAAATAAAGTTCTGTACTGAGGAAATGGAAGAAGGGTTTGATGAGTTGAAAATGGCAATTAGCACAGCTCCACTTTTAGGGATTCCCAATTATGCTGAGGAATTCTTTTTATTTTCACAAACGAATGGCGCTGTTATGACAGCTGTACTCACACAGCGAACTGGTTGGGGTACAAACCCCACGCAGTGGTATTCTAGACCCAGTAATGAGGTGTCATTTTCCTTGCAAACTGTCTTTGGCAGCCGCCGCGTTCGCCATTGAGAAGGCTGCCAGAATAGTAATGGGGTGCTCTATGACGTTATTTGTTGAACATGCATTATTTGCCATTTTGAAAAAGCCTAAAGGCACGTTGACATATCAAAGGGCTTCTGCCTATGAGGTGGTCATATCGAATCCAGCGATTAAGATAGTTTGATGCAAAATAGTGAATCCTGCCATGTTTGTAGCAGAACCACTGGCAGGGGACAAGCATGCACATGATTGCTCTAACTATGAGGAATTCTATGATGAACTCCTAAGGGTGAAGGAAAATGAGTTGGCAGCTGGGGAGATTCTCTTTATTGATGGTTCTTCTAGAATCAATCAAAATGATGGGAAAAGATATACAGGTGCCACTATGATGAAGCACATGGCCAATGGAGAGTTTGAAGTATTGATAAGTGCACGACTACCGTCTCACCTTTTGGCACAGGCTGCTAAATTAGTGGCGCTGATTGTCGCACTTGAAAATCACACAGAAAAGGAATAACTGTTTAGCAACATCCACCTATGTGACGTCAACAGTGCATGCAGGGCTAGCACATTTGAAAAGGAGGGACTACTTCCAAGCGGATGGCACTCCAGTGCAGCATGCAGCCTTGTTGGATAGACTCATTAAAGCACTAAAACTCCCAGTAGCCATCGCAGCCATTAAATGCACATCACACACTAAAAGAACAGACTTTATCTCACGTGGAAATCAAGCAGCAGATGAGGAAGCAAAACGTTTTGCATGTTCAGAAAACAATTTGGAGTTTAACACGCCGGATGTGAATGAAAGTATGGTATTGATGATGAGTGTGCCTGATTGTTATAGTCATTTGTGTAGGGCTCAGCTAGAAGAGATTCAAGGGGAAGCGCCTTAGGATGAGAAAGACCTGTGGACACAGAGGGGATGTTCTTTGAACTCTTCAAAGCATTGTGGTGACAAGACAGCACTGGTAAACCGGTGATGCCTATAGCCTTTTTAAGGGTGGTGTTAGAACAGCTACTCTACACTGCGCACGTCACTAGAGAGTACTTTGCTGCAACAATTGCGCAGGAATGGTTTGTATCAAATTTGGTAGAACATGTTGCATTTTATGAAGTCAATTGTATCGCATGTCAAAAGTTTACCGCTGGGCACACACTGCGCACAGTTAGGGGAGTTATCAATAGATACAGATATATGATTGTCCCTTTTCGAAGTGGATTGAGGCTGGTCCATGTACACACCCAGACTGCACCTGTGCAGCAACATTTTTTGTATGAGAAGTGTTTCCTAGATGGGGAATATGTGAAGTATTAAGATCAGATAATGACCCTCATTTTGTTGCTGCTTAGCATAAAGCACAAGTTTTCATCGGCTTATCACCCTCAAGCATATGAATGGCTTGCTTAGAGAAAGAATGACCAAATTGAAGCTTACCTTGAAGAAAGGATGGTTGCATTGCCTACCACTGGAATTGTATGCGTTGAGAAATCAACCAGGTTCAGACCACCATCTTACACCTATGGCATAGTGACTGGGAGGTGAATGAGGACCCCTCTCATACCTCCATCTAGAACTAGAAGTGATGCCGAGACAATAGCAGAATTGTTAGGAAAGGAGTTATGTGATTACTTAACATGCATGACTTCAAGTATCGCTGTCATTTCAGATCAGCTCAAGCGGAAGGGGTGTGGGGCACAGAACACAGAAGGAGATGCTACAGCAACCAGATATGAAGAATTACATCTTCCCAAAGTTTTTCCCGGTGATCAGATCTTGATAGGGAACTTTACAAGGAGATGGCATGACCACGTTTTAACGGCCCATTCATTGTGGAAGATGTGACACTGTCAGCAGTCAAAGTGCAAGGCAGATGCACTTGGATATTTCTCAGAGACGTGAAAATCTATGCTGGAGAACCCCCTTTACCCCCACCCACATCGGAAGCAAGTATCGGGGAAGATACACAGCACGTGCAGACTAGATCTATGACCAAGAAGAGGGACGCAGAAGCTGTCGTATAAACAGACAAAGAGTATATTGGACTGTGGCTTATTTCGGGACACTCTTTTCAGTCACTAAAAAAGGAGTTAAGGGAAGCTATTTGTTCTTGAGCCACAGGAGCTTGTTTACATTGGACTGAGACACATTTAAGTCTTGATCGAGGAGAGAATGCCAGATTTTGAGTTCCTTTTCGACGACTGGAAGAGGGAACAGTTTCCCGATTCTTTTCTCACTGAATTTCTTTCCGGAGGTGTCCATGGTAGTGCCTAATGGCAACGTTTCACAGATCGTTCTTGTAGTTTTTCTATTCATCATCTTTTCCTGCAAGATCCTAAGTCTGGTCCGATCGTGAGGAGATTGCTCGAAGCTATAATAAAGCAAGTTGGTCAGCTTCCTGAGTACAGTGGGGAAAACACAAATGCCGCTATCGGCTGATATGCACATTGACTGGTCGGCTGGGTGTTCTACTACCTGATTGAGGAATGCCCCCATCTTGTTGGAAGACAAACTGATGTCCACTCCTTTTTGAGAGCCCCAAGACATAATGCGGCACTTAATGAGATGCTTCGAGACACAATAACACAACTCAATCTGTATTCTGAGAGAACACTGAGAACTGAGTGAGATTTTTGAGGAAAGAGGTCCAGAAATCTACTGATTGAAGTACTTTGTTTCTGCTGGAGGAGAATTTGCATGTCATCTGGTGAAAGGGAGATTCGTTGTCTTCCTTGGGAACTTTTGTTCATTGCCATATAGTCATCCAGCTGAAGCTGATGGAGGAACTTGGGGAGCAGACTCAGCAGCTTTCCGAGTATTGCATGATGTGTCCCAATTAAAAATCAGTTTTTCCATCCTTAAAAAAAAGAGTAAGAATGGGCAGCATCAATAGAACATCATCATGGCAGAAAACGAGAGACGTCCAAGGTGGGCTTACTCGTACGTGACTTACACATGCATTTTATTCATAGTGATACTGCTCTCACTTACAGCACACACTGCTTACTATTTGGAGCCAAATAGAGCAAAGATTCCTGTGTATCCTCCAATGCAGAAGGAGGGTACTGATGAGGCAACTACTAAGCAACCGAGACACTATCTGATCATCCCGATTCCAGTAGGCAGTGTAAAATTGCCTGGTTCTATGACAAATGTCACCAGACATCTATCTTCAGAAAAAAGTGTTGTCGAGATTGTCCTTGAGCACCGAAAACAGGCTTGAAAGGAAAGACAAAGGAAGAGATTGTCTAGGAGCAAGCCTACACAGGTAGCACATGTAAAAACACCCAGCACACTGACAAATGTTTCTATGATTGGTCCAGTAAGAAGGAATTATACTGACATAGTTCATGAGATGATTATAGAATCCCATAAGAAAGGAATAAGACCTTAGAGAAGTAGGGAGGATGATCATGAGATAAATGATTACCTGGATAGTACAGCACACTGGGGGAATAACATATGGTATCAGCATATGAAAGAAGTACCTCGAAGGAGGAATGCTTTGTATGTGCATTCCTGCCTTGTAGCATGGAGAAGTCCAAGATCTTCATAGCTATTGAAATAGATGACCTGACTGCACACTGCACATCACACCTACCATTCTGTCAGACTAGAGTCCAGTTCAAAGGTCGAACATCCTATCTCAAATGGGCAACTGGATGGACAGATCCAGATGAAGACGACTATGTCCAAGATACAAAGACAAGGCTAAGAGATCATACCAAGAATCAAGTAATCAGATACGAAAAGCCTGGAGTGAAAGGAGCTGGAATCAGATGGGAAGTAAAAAGAAGACTGGAAAGTCCAGGAAAATCTACAAAAGACATTCGTAGAAGGCAAAACAGATGCAGATTTGGGGATCAGTGTTATCACCAGATGGTTGGAAAGAAGGTGTGGTGAAAGAAGCCGGTCAAGTGGCACAGCGAGCAGAGCGCTCGCTTTGACATCCGGTTCGAATCCCGGCGGGGCCAAACTCAGCCTTTCATCCTTCCGAGGTCGATAAATGAGCACCACACACCGTGGGTAATAATAAGCAGCGCTCAGATACCCGAGGGTTCATAGCACTATATAAGTGCCAAATTATTATTATTATTATTTATTATTATTTATCTGCAGAGACTGGGTAATAACCAACTATTGAGAAAGGCGTATATGAAGCTACCCAAAGTTTGGGGAGGACGATGCTCACTAGTGAATTTCCATGTTCCAGCATTGGTGATTCCTAAAAGTGACTTAAGTCTTGACAGTTTTCTGAAAACAGATGCTCACCTAAGGAAGAAGAGATATGTGGATCGAATGAAGAGGGAGAATTATTTCTCAGCCAATTCAATAGAGGCTTTTTACTCCATCCCGTATGAACACAGACTTTTCAGCCAGACTTGGTCGATATTCACAATGATCTTCATGCAGAGAATCCAGGTTGGATCAAATACAAATTGTCGGCAGATTACCAGATGGGAATTGCTGCAGACAATGAATACTAGTGAACTGGGTGATCTCTCAAAGGACCCTTTAAGATTAGTAGCAGTACCCACGAGATAAATGGGATGCAGATTCATACTCATGCATCAAATAACTATGACAACTAAATAGTTTGGCAAAGGGAATCAGTTTAATGACAAGTTCATAAAACGGGGAGTACAACGAAAATCAGCAACCACTCGATCTTCTCGCTCTCTTCACAAAAACACAGTATTTATAGCAATAATTCATCATGGCTGACACTATTCCATGTGGCAATTCGTAGAAATCTAACATGCAACGTGATTGGTTATAGGAAGATAACTTTAACATATCTGATATAACTGTATGTGGTAACGGGTAAAGGGGATTGGATAATCAATATCAGGTGTGGCAACTAAGCCCTCCCTTCAAAATGGCCACTATGAACGTCACTAAAAGTACGACATCCCATTGGCTCTACTCACTATAGGACCCTAGATTACATGGTCCACTATGATTGGGTTGGCATCAACCCCACTCATACTTTTCCATCTACATCTAGCAGCACGCAGAAAGAACATCCTGGTGCAGAGGAGCTCGCCTTCACCCCAGCTCCACACCAATTATGTTACAATCAATCATCACTTCAGTAGCCATGTGTCAATTACTGCTTTGTATTTTGGCCTTGAGTCTGCTCTATGGTCTTGAGAACTTTTAAGGAGTATGGGCATGGAGGAGATCCATGCATGGGTGTGAAAGTACTCTTCCAGCCTGCCTTGTCACGTGACTGGGTACCATGAAATTGGCATTTTCCCTGTGTCTTTTTGTATATTTGATTTAATTCTGCCAGTCCTCCGCCATCTGTGGCTTATCTTGAACTTTCTGAACAGGAGCTTCTGTTCTTTTCTCCTTAATTGTATCCAACGTCGGCCTTTTCCAGCCAGATAAGACCTGAGCTTCTTGGCATGATCATCCTCAGCTGGGTTTCGTACTACCTCTATTCTTGATTTTCTTACTGCGACACACTCCTTTTGAGGCCCTTAGTACCCTTTTGTTCAATTCTGTTCAGGTGCGTAGTGGAATTAAAATGTATACATAAAGTGCTTTTGAGGTATTTACTTGTACATGTTGGCACTTGCCTCAGTCTATTAAATTTTAAGCATAAACCAGCTTCACAATTTCTTTGCTTCTTGCACTTATTTGCATCTGTACACATTTAAATTGACTGAATAGCTTCATCATGTATGTGGCATAAATTTCTTCATTTTAACATCAACTTCCTCATTGCGGGCTCAAAAATGTCATTCGTCCATAGTCTCTCATCTCTTGTCAGCATTCTCAGGTCATTATCTCTTCTATATGTGTGTCAGTCCGATTTCTCATGACGTCACCATTCATCTTCCTTCATTATCTTCTTGGCTTTTTCGGGTATTCCCTTCTGACAACCGTCATATTGTCTCGACTGTGAATATGGCTTTCTCAATGGATACCTTACTGTATATGTTTTCTTAGGTGTCAGTACTTCAATAGGTGCTCTTTTTCTGATAGGTACTGGGCAGAGCCGATGTGCGGCTCTCTGCTGGTTTATCTGTTCATCATACCTCACATAATTTGGTGTGAAAGTACCGGAAACTACGAGGGGGAGCAACTGGAGTGGGGGCGATACTTGTCACTTCCTCTTCACTCCCCCCTCTGTGTGATTCATTGACCACTCTCACTTCTTTCTTTGTATCCACTTTTACTTCATCCTCTGGATCCAGACATTTTGGTCTGAATAAACTCCCTGCAAGCATCCTGCTGTTCTTCTGTGCTCATCTTTGTTCCATGTCATCAGTTGACATTCTCCACTCGGGCTGCAATATATACATCTTCCCACATATTTTCTATGATTTCTGGGATACAGGAACATCAGTCATAATCTTCATCCCTATGGCTTTCTTTGCAGTCTTCTGGCATTGTGAGATTATTGGCTTGATCACACAGAATACAAGTATTATCATCACCAACAGGACTCCTAAAAATTTGAATGCATATGCCATCCATTGCGGAACCCATGAAAACAGGGCTCCAAAGCAACTGTTATCGTCAACTTCATCAACTTTATCTATCATCTGATTCTGTAGTTTTGTCAGCATGCCTATGGCTTCTGTTAAGGTTCCATTCTCGTCGTCATGTGAAGATATAAATGTGCCACATGATTCTCCTATTTTTGCACATACACCTCCATCCATAGCTGTGATCATGTCTAAGACAAATCTGTTCTGGAGTGTCATCAGTCGGATTGCTCTCAACTCTTCTCTGATTGCATTGAATCATTTTATGGTCGTGTTGATGGTCTGCAGTAATTCCCATCTGGTTATCTGCAACCATTTATTATTTGCTCTGACCTGAATTCTTGCCATCAGGATTGTCGTGAACACTGATGAGGTCAGGCTGAACAACCTGTGTTCATATCGGATTGCATCAAAGGCTTCTATCGATTTGGCAGAGAAGTAATTTTCTATCTTCATTCGGCTTATCAGTTCCACAGATCTCTTCTTTCTCAGGTGAGCATCTGCTTTCGGGAAATTGTCAATATGTAGATCACTCCTTGGAATCACCAATGCTAGTACATGGACGTTCACCAATGTACATATGCCTCCCCAATTCTTTGGCAATCTGATATATGCTTTGGCTCCACATGCCCAATAGTGATCCATGATCACTGCAGTGTCATGCATCATTCCTGTTGCATCGAATATTTGTCCACAGTTCTGATTCCCTCCCATTTTTCTTGTACCATTGTTTCTGAAGCATAGCTTGGAATTATCCAAAGGCACTATCTGCAAAGGTCTTCTTTTGTCTTCGACCAATGTTAGCAGTCTTGCAAGCTTCGGCCATAATGGCTTGCATATCATTTGCGCTTTTTCAATAGTTTCTTTGTAATAATAATAATTTATTTAATGTGTTACAGTTTAGTTAATAAACTTTACACATACATAGTAATAATTAAACAAGAATTAATTCTAAGATCAAACTAATATGACATGAGATAATAACAACACCATAAAATAGCAGTAAATGTCCACTTTTAGAAAAATAAGGTAAAGAATTAAAATAACAATCCAACCTTAAACCTAAAACATGTCCAAAGTATACCACCTTAGCTAACAAGGAAGTAGAGATTTACCATGAATTAAAACACGATTCAGAGTATCAAGGCATTATGGTACACATATGGCAACGGACTTCAATGATCCTTAGTATAAGCAGAGTCTAAAGTTGTAATATGTACAACATATTCAGATCTTGATGCCTAGTTTTTCCTCTATCCTAAGCCAGATGTTGTATAGGGCAGTCAAGACTCTAATACTCTCAGAATTTAAGCAGTGATGCCAGAATATTGAATCAGAGATTGCTGCCAGATCATGAGTATACTTTCGAATATGGTGATGAATTACGTCAATAAAACTAGAAGAGACCGGAGGTACTTTTTTAGCAACCACTTATAAACAGCTCTCCATCGAACTTTTGATTAAACAATACACTATGTTTATAAGGTCACTTGCTTCCCCACTATCCATTTTTGATTTTGTTCCTCTTACATAAGATTTATAGTCATTATATTATCATATACCACACCAGTTTGTATCAAAAATATTCATTTATTGTTTTTTAAACACATTGGCCCTCATTACGACCCTGGCGGAGTGGGTCTACGCCAGCGGTATTCGCGGCGGACCCGTCCGCCCTACTACGAGATCCCGTAGCGCCATGGTGAGTTTTCCGCCCGGTTTTTCCGGGCGGAAAAATCCATGGCGCTACGGGACCTCGTCGTTAATTACGCCACCGTAATTTACGGTGGCGTAATTAACTCCTTCCCCACTCCCATTATACCCTATGGGGCAAAAATGGGAATGGGGAAGGGTAAAATGGGGATTGGGGATTTACCGCCCCGCCAAGGTCGGAATGGGGCGGTAAATCCGCCAACCCCCATGGCGGTATCGGCAGCTTTCCGCCGTGCTCCATGGTGCATATTGCACCACGATCTCCGCCAGGGTCGTAATGAGGGCCAATTGTTAATAAAACACTTTTTTACAATTTTCTTTTTTATAATTGTAGGACTTCTCCAGACAATTGTTAAACACACAAACATATATCTCAACGATTTACAATTTCACTATGCACATCTAATAACCTGTAGTAATTCATTCTTTAACAATTTTTTTGAAATAAAAATTTCATAGGGATCTGTTGTTTGCTCTCCTCTCTCATAGAGAAGTGCATCCCAGTCCATAAAACATTTCACTCTGTATTCATATCACCCATGCTTACTTTCATACTGCATTCAAACCATACCCGACATGTTTCATTCCTTACACACTTTCATACAACTCAGTAGGAAATTCTTCAGGGGTAAAACATTTTTTCTAAGGATCCACTATCAATGAGGTCCATTCCATGAGGTTCAACCATCAAATGGACAACTATTGGAAGCAAGAATGGGATATTCAAATTTTAGTGTTCGAATCACATTCTGGTTTACATTTCTATTATGTATCACCTACTGCCTTTACTAGCAGCACTCAGGAGTAAATTATTTGACTAGCTCCTTCTACACATCCATTAAAACACTCCGTCTCTCCATCTGATAAAAGCAGGCTACTTATCAAGAATTCCAAAGCAGGGTAGGCTTTCCAATATTTAATTAAATTATTCTCAGTTTGGTCTCACCCGATAATTAGCTGATGTGAATTATTAATTATCCAGGATCAATTATCATCCGATTACCTCAATCTTATTCACTTCTTCTTTCATTGTCTTCTTGGTCTGTCACCTTTAGACAAGTTGCTCTGTTATGGTGACCTGGGTGGCTGGCTACCGGATACTGTCTTGGAACAATCTCCGTGCTCTTCCCCTATTTAAAGTAAATAGTACTTATTTATCTTTACCATTTTTCTATTGTTTGGCCATTTATCTTTCACTTGCTGTTCCCCTCTTGCATCATGTCATCTTAGATTTTCTCATACTGACCTGATCTTATTGTAGATCCGGTTCCTAATGATAGAGTGTGCTAACAGCTTCTGCAATCTTACTCTGTACTGTTAGGCTTGAGCAAAGTCGTCCAATCCTTCCTTTATGCCATGTGTTCCGTATCTATTTTTCTACAATAGACAAACACAAAGCACACTGAGTTTTACTCTTTATAGATTGTATACTTTTTGGAAGCCTCTCTCATCCCTCGCTAGGTGCGCCGGTTCGATGTTCATACCTGTGTCTTTTCTTTTTTATTTTCCGCTCTTTCCAGGTTCCACGGTTTCAGCTTTTGCCCCGTCTGTCTCGGGCTGTATCACGTTGTCTCACACAGCTGGCATCTCTCTCGAACTCTGGCCATTTGTGGTTGCCTGCGTTCCCTTAAGTTGTCCGTCTTTATATACTATTTCTCTGACCATGTGACAAATTCGTCACATGATCCAGGGACGCTACATTCACCGCTCGCCTCCTTTTTAACTCGTTTGTTGACATTGGCTGCCTTCGGCCCCCTACTCACTGAACCCGAAGGCTCTGCAACCCAGGCAAGATGCTGCTAACCTGACCCCGCACTCTAAACCAGGCTGCGCGGCGCACACACTCACCTAGCGATAGGTATATTTTTGCGGCTGCTTGGCCATCTTACTGTTTCACCCATGTCTTTAAGGGGTCAGTGAATTATCACTCTGTTTTCTCATTCAGACCCAGCTCTGTGCTTTTCGTAAGGAAAATCAATTCTTTCTCTTTTCTAGCTAATTTTCTTCTGTCAAGATTAGAATCATTTGTTTGCTTCACCAAATATACTACTGACCATCTCAAATCTTCCACTTTACGTACCATCTCTATAAAGTGTTCCACTAGGGGAGCAGATGAATTACGTCAATCATACGTCCACATTGTGTCAAGACATGTTGAGCTGACTCCAAAACATTGTCAATTTTACACAATCGGCAGATCCGTTGTTCTGACAGTTTTCGCTCTCTTCTGCCCGTGACCAATAAGGTCGGGAGCTAGTCCAATCTTAATAGAAGTACAAAGCGTTGCAGTCTTTTGGAGGGGCATAGGTTGAGGTAGTCTTGCGGTTTCATAAATGACTAAAGCCTAAATTGCACAAATTCATAACTTTTCAATGAACTAAGGTGGCCAAAGTTCTCCAGCCAGTCCCACATTTCAATACGCTTGTCAAGAGCCATCTGGGCCTGCTTAGAGTACCCCCCTCCTCGCCAAGACCATCCTACTTCTGCAAGATATTTTGACATTTTGACAGCGGGTGAGAGGGGATTTTGCTTCTTACATATTTCCTTGTTAACTGTAATCAGTAGAGGATTTGTTGTACCACTACACATTTTCATGAATAACCCAGACCTCTTTTTCATAACAATAGCTTTCAATTATGGTATTCCCAATTCCAAACATATAATGGCCATTGGAATTCCTGGTGCTAGGCCCAGTACCCACCACCAAAATGTCCCCTCTATGACCTGAAGCCAGCTGAGATCTAGATCAAAATGAGCCTCCAGCCCATAGGTCATCATGGGTATGAACACTTGCAGATAGAGTTGGCATATGCCCCATAGCGCAAAGCTTCCTTGTTTGTTTGTGAAGCTAGCAATTAACGCTGTGACCTGCGCTGCGTGCGTGCTCCGGGAGTGTTTGCATGCGACGTATTCCCTGCTAGGCTCAAAATCAATACCCAAATAGCGATATTGCGGCACATAGGGGATTATGATATGATATTGCCCACCATAAGGTTAACGCGTGATACTCTTTTGTTGGTAAATCGCAGGACCTTAGTTTTATCAAGATTAACGGTGAGACCGTTGCATTTAGCATAATCCCACAGTGCTGTAGCCGATCTACGCAGACCACTGATCGTATGATGAAAAATGACCAAGTCGTCTGCGTATGCCAGGCCAGAGCAAACCACCTCCCCGATTTTAGGAGGGCAATTAGAAGCGGCAGTTATAGCCACAGGTATGTCATGGACATAGAGATTGTATATCAAAGGGGGAGTTACACATCCCTGTTTCACCCCCTGTTCTGCTGCACTTTATCAGTCAGGTGTCCCTCTTGATCTAATTTCAACCTGACCGGGGTGTTATGGTGCAGCAGTCTAAGGTAATACAGAATGCCAGCGGGGCAGGCTAGGACAGTAAGTTTAGACCAAAGACGTTCTCTAGGGATCGTATCGAAATCTGCTTTAAAATCAATGTATAAAGCATATAGCGGCGGTTCACCTTTACTGCAGGCCCTAGATCTCAACATATTCATGAACATAAGATTGTGACTCGTAGAATAGCCCGTCCTGAATCCTCATTGAAAATTGGACAGAATATCGGCCCCGTCAACCCATGATTGAAGCTCCTTAAGCAATAGTGAGGCAAACAGTTTACCTGTTGTATCCAGCATGGAGAGGAGCCGATAGTTATTGGGATCTAACTGGTTACCCTTTTTGAACACAGGTATCAATACTGCCGTCTGCCATGAGCTTGGTATTGACCCCTGCGCCATTATCTTCTCAAACAGTATAGCCAACACGCTCGCCCAGAACTCGGGCTGATTTTTAATGACTATGTTGGCTAGACCGTTAGGTCCCGGTGCTCTAGAGGATTTAAGAGTCTTTATCTTATTAATTAAGTATGATATATCAAAGGGCATAATGGGTGTGAAAGTTATCTGAGGGCAAGACTCTTCTCTCTGTAATATAGTATTACTGCCTTGTAGGAAGTTTACCCATTCCTCAGCTTTAATAGGGTTAACCGATTGGCCCTTGACTGGCTCCCTGGCTTCCCCGAGGAGTGACCAGATGCTACATGCATTTTTGGAGCAGATGGTCTGGACAAATTTCTGGTGAGCCAAGGTATTTTCGGCAAATCTTATATTTTTGATAATAGCTCTATATTTGGTTTTAATTTTCCTCACAGACACACCTAATTCTTCAGAAGGGCCTAGCTTTTTCTTACTAATATGCAGTTCCCTTCTCAGGTCCCTCTTGGCATCTCTAATCTTCTTGTTAAACGGGAGGAGCCCACCCACAGGTCTGATCATACTCATAGTTGGGAGCGAGGCATCTGTACGAGAAAAGACCTTTATCCAGTTTTCTATTGATTCAATGGACATGAAGTTGAAATCGGGTAAGTTGGGCCATTTGTCTATCTCATGTGCTAATGAGGCCTGGTTTATGTTCTTGGCTGACCACCTAATGTTTGTACCTGCTTTATTCACATATACTGTGCCCATGTTGCTCTTATCAAGTACTCTCTGTTGGATGTTTAATACACATCGAAGTGCAGAATGATCACTCCATTTGTTTGATGAAACAATCATATCGTCAACATCAAGGAGCATTTTGGGGCACATGAATATGTAATCGAGTATACTACTATACGACCCATTGGACCAAGTGTGTTTCCCAGGGTAGTCACTGATAGTATAACCATTTAACATTTCCAGGTCCCATTCATCAAACAATTGGCGCCAACGTGGCCCCTCAGTGTCAGTTTTAGTGTGGATCAATAGACGTTTCTCTCTTAGCTCAGGATTTTGTGGGTGTTTCCCTCCCTCAGCAGGCATGCAGCAATTAAAGTCGCCCACAACAATTACCGCTCGATTTCCAGGTAGGACTGACCAAGAGGCTAATAATTCATGAAGGGCTTCTTGGAGTGGTTCACTTATCAAAGCACGAGGAGGATTGTATACATTTATTAATAAGAATTTCCCCCTGTTATCCTTAGGACCATATTCAACCTCAACTGCCAGCATATCGTTGTCTATATTACATGGTATCCGCATCGAGGACAGAGAGCTAGCCACTCCTATCAGAAGCCCTCCAAATGGTCTACCTTTTTCACCCCTTTTAGCAAAGGATTGATAGTTCGTATAACCATCAAGTAGTAAGATGTCCATTGCCCATGTCTCTTGTAGGCATATTAGACTATGTTCCACAACAAAGTTTACGGATCCCTCCGGAGCCATCAGATGTGCAAATCCTCTACAGTTCCAAGACAGCAATGTCAAATTTCAATGTTTAGGTAGCACCTCAGGGAGAGATTCTGCTAGCCATTTTAAGACCAGCTGGACATCTGTGACTTCTACTTTCTTTCCCTTAGGGATCAGGGGGCACTCCGCCGAAATGACCGACCCACCTATTTCCTCATATTCAGCGCTGGGGTCAACTTCATCCAAGTCTGCATCAACCTCAACATCCACAGCCCACAACTCATCACGATATTTCCTAATCGTCTGTGCGGTGGATGAAAATTTACAGTGTAGGGCTGAAACACAGGGATTAAGGCCTTTTAGTGGTTCCACAAACTGAAAGACATCAGACTTTAGGACACGTAGTTCCGGAACTGAGTGCAGACGGATTAAGACCTCTGATTGTGGTAGACATCTGCTTTCGCCATTTTTATACAAATTCTTGATCAAGCAGATCCTATTTGCTGTAAGATCACCCCTGGCCTTAGCTAATCTAGTAGGAGGATTGCCGGCAGCGGCCAGAACTAACTGAGGCTGAGGTAATAAGTCAGGACCCCTGGTCTGTATTTCCTCCACCTCTCGGGCATCGTTCTCAAGTCGTTCCCATTCGTCTGCCTGTTCCTCTAATTCATCCATGGTCGGTATTCTTCCTTCCTCTGCACTCAGGTCCACCCTCACTGGATGTTCCAGCTCGGCCGGCAGATCTTGGTTCTTATCTTGATCACTGATAAGCCAAATGGAGAGGCAGCCTACCCCCGAGCTAATCTGTTTCTTAGCTCTGGCTGCCCTTTTTTTTAGCTTTCTTTGAGCGGCCACCAATATTTGGCGTCTCTCCCTGTGGTACCTTGTGTCATATTTTTCTTGCTCTTTAACGCTTTCTTGGCCAATTTGCGTTGCTTACTGGAATAGAAGACCACCTTGCTCTGATCCACAATTACCGAGGTTTCTTTATCAGATGTAATATTTAACTCCTCAGCCATAACTATGGCTTCAGATAGATTGATTTCCGCCTCTGCTTCCTTATTAGTAGTGGTCAATGAGTTAGTGTTCGTAAGAATCCGCCCTGTCATTTGGAGCAGTATTTTGAGGGCAAATTGAAGAGAAGCCACAGAGGATTGAATTTCTGCCAGTTCCTTAGCCCCAGGGAACAGGCTGGAGAGATCTCCTTCCTCCAAGTCAGGCGCATCCTCCATTGTAACCATTACCATGTTTGGAGAAGCTGACATTCGGCTCATAGGTACCGGATGGCCCATAGCATTGGCTGATGTTGACATAGGATTAAGGATTATTATCATGTGGCAAGTATTTGTCTTCAGGCAGCCTGGGGATCTGGGGGTCATCCCTCGCTGGATACTCAGACACATATCTAATAATGCATTGTTGCCAATATCATCAAAGTTAGTAGAACTCATTGGGTCACCACCACCATCTCCCGGTAGAACAGGATCCTCAATGATTGTAGATTTAATTTCTGGTATGGGAAGCAGGGGGAAGAAGCCAATTATTGCCCCCTGTCCCAAGGGAATAGGCATTTAGGGCCTTTTTTTGTTGTTTACTTTAGGACTTCCCATCTCTTCACTACGTAAGGCTTCTGCTTGCAATTGCTTCTTTGTCTTGCGTAAATTGTATTTATTTTGTGTCCATTTTTTCCCTGGTGCCATTTTAGATAGGTAGTTTTCTCTGTATTAGAGTTAAAATAAGTTCACCAGATATTCTAGGCGTTCCTAGTAATGGGGATGAATCACTCCTCTACACTCCTATATAAACCGTAGGGAGCGTTCTTGCGCTAGATGCTATAACTCTGGCCCAAAATCAATCCTGACCCAGTCAGTCAGGTGTGCCAATATGCCACCCTCTGGGCGCAATTCGACACTGTCTGTTCAGGCTGTAGTTCTTACTTTGATTTACTGGACCACGCAAAGCCCACCGTTGCCCATACAAAAGCAGCAGGGGACAATGACAAGAACAAAAGGGCAGATGGAGATACCTACAGGCGAAGTTCTAGGTACCTTTTCTCTCTCCGTGTCGCCAGATTCTACACACCACACAACCGCACCTGGGTCTCTTGCTGTACCCCAGTGCCTAGAGACAGAATACCTGGCGCTAGGTGTCCCAGCAAAAGAGACAACAAGAGAGACCCACTTACAGCAGGGGTCCCAGTTCCACTGCTCCACTCCTCTATAGCATAGGCACAGCGCTCTCAGCACTGGCACAGTGCCGGAAGTCTCCACAGGCAGCCTGCTGCTCCCCTACTAGAAAGCGCAGGCACGTGCCAGATATCGCCTAGCTCTGCTGTACCCAGAGCAGGCACAATTCTAGTTGTGCCCACACTCTGCTACCCACAGCGCAGGAAAAATGTGGGATATCCCCACGTCCCGCTGTTCACTGCTCATCAACCCAGCTGGGTATACCCACACTCCACTGCTCCCGGCCGGGCTCACCTTCAAGAGGCCTTTAAGCAAGCCCAGTGAGCTGTAGTGCAGTACTGGTCCGCAGGGGGGGGCTCAGCTGGGGGAATGGAGCGGAAAACTCCAGGCAGATCCCGCAATCCCAGAACCTCGGTGGCCGGCAGCCGTTTCTCAGACTTGCCCCCTCGGTCGGGCTCCTGCACACACCAGTTCCAGTTCCAAATCGAACGTGCAGAGCCTCGTCGCATTCAGCGTTCGGCGCTCGGCTTATGCGAGTAAAGGACCCAAAGGTCAACAGGACAACGGAGAGTCAAACCGCACTGCCACTGAAAGCACTTCGCAGCCGCTTCCGACTTCCGTTCTATGCCGTTCTTTCTTTGTGGTATCCAATGATCATCAACGCTCTGCAGATCACCACTCCTTTCCCCCAACTGTCTGCCGACAATACTGTTCCCCAGATTTGCATTTGTGCTCTGTTCTTCTATCTGCGAGTGTCTTCTGTAGTTTTTCCTTTGATGTCTAATTTTTTGTTTGCTTCTCTTCTGATCTCTGCTCCTTTTACTCCAGGCTTCTCGTATCTGATCATAGTATTCTTAGTTTTGCCATTATTTCTCGTTATTTTGTCTTGGACATAATCATCTTCATTTGGATCAGTTGCTTCCATCGCCCATTTAAACGAAGCATCACTTCCCATTAACTGACCTATGGTCGTGCACATTGCTATATTTCAACAGCTACAAAGATTTTTGACTTCCCATGCTGTACGGTAGGAGTGCACAAACGAAACATTCTTCATCTGAAGTTCGCCTCCCAACTTCCTTCATATGTTGGTACCATAGGTTGTTTCCCAAATGTGCTGTGCTAACCAGGTAATCATTCAGTTCGTTATTGTCTTCTTGTATCCTTTTGATATGAGCTTTCACCAGCATATCACGTAATACTTCTGCATAGCTTCACCTTGCTGGAGGATTGTCAGGCATCTCCATCACTGATCTAGGCATTTTTGTCTGTATTATTTGAGTAGGAGAAAGGGCAATAAGCTTCATCCTTTCAACATACAAATCTGGCATGAACATGTCTCCCAGAATTTTTGTTCATGTCTTCCCAGGTACTATCCTGATATCATGTCTCACAGGATCAGGTGTGCTTGCAGGTGTCATCTTTGTTTGTTCATTCTCTACAACCTTTTGACTCTTTAAAAGTTTAGCTTTCGTCTTTTGCCTCTCAACTTCTTTTGGCTTAAACATCTCATTGTTGTTTGTCCAGGCTTTCCCCATTTTCTGAAATGTGATTCTGAAATCATTGATACTGGGCCAGGTGTGGTTTCACTCATTCTCTGTGTAGGTGTAACTTTCATCAATCCCTTATCTGATTTGCTTTGCGGATCCTGTCTCCAGCGTTTTAACTCATTTGTTAACAAAAGTGGTGTATGTGTATTATTGCTGTAAGGGCTCACTCCCTGTAGTACCAATACAAAATTATAATAGATGACACATCCCAGTAGGGAATGAGACTAAGAGAACAGGTTGCAAGGTTAACAAGCCTTTATATAAAATTGGCATGGTGTGCATCATAACCCTTCTCTCCAGCCCCCCTTTTTCGCCTCATGCTCCCCCCTTGACCACTATGTAACATTTTTACTCTCTGGTACTTTATAGGAAAATTGTTTGCCCATGTTTCATCACTCTGTTCATTAGTATTTTGCAAGGACTGTGGTACTAAAGGATCTTGGGTGGTTGGGACATTAGGACTAAAGTGCATATCAGTGCCATGTGAGGTAGGTTCTTCTGTTGCATGTGTGCTTTTATATGGCAAGTCAGGTGTACCGAACAGGGAATAATCACCATTGTAATCACTGGTGTCATCATCAGCATCGTACCCCATAGCAGCATATGTAAGAACGGGGGTTTTGACAGTTACGTTTTTATACAGCGTTGTAAGATTAGCATTCAGGGAGGCATTATGTCACCCAATGGTCTTAACTCTGGCCCATATGAGGCTTGATCCTTCTTGTATTAGGTGTACCCATTCCTCCCCTCTTTCATATCCCCCAATATGAAAGTCAAGCTCCAATAGAGGCCAAGGCAAAATAACATTACAGAAAATACTATCGCAACGAAGTACAGGCTGCAATCATAACTGTAATTTCTATTAACTCTATTATCTACTTTATTGCTATCTAAATTGGAGTCGTTGTTTGTGAGGGCCCTCCTCTCTGTCATATTTCCACCTGAAGGGGCAATATAAAAGTGTTAAGTACACAAGACAGTATATATATATACATATATATGTGTATATATATATATATATATATATATATCTGTATATTTTCTTTTTCCATTAGATCACACACATTAGCATTTACATATTTTTCCACCAATAATCGTTTGGTAGTTATGAAAACCTTTTTGATAGGCGTTAAGCGAATTTATCTGAAATGTACTTTTTATTTTACTCTTTTACTCACAGTAAACTAGAGGAAGATAAAGAGAAATGTAAGTAGAGAGAAAGAACGAGAAAGAGAGAGATAGAGAGCACATGATCACTTAAAACATTTTTATGTACATTTCTCATGTTTGTTTTTGCATGTTCTTTTCAGTTTGTTTTTCCCCTTTCTCATTTGTGCCCTCTGTTCCTTTTCTCTATATTAGGGGATAGCAGCGTCTTGTCTCTGTTGCTGCTCACTGTGGGGTGTTGTACTATCGTGCGCCCTTCTTACATCAGAAAGATGCACCCAGTATTTTAACCACTTAACTATCACCGCTGTGGTCGGGCAATAAATCACTTTGTAAGGGCCTTGAAATCATGGGGAGTTCCATCTCTGCACAAAACTGTGCACATATACATGTTCTCCTGGCATTAGCTGTCCTGTGAGACTGTCTAGTGCTGGCGTTGTTGTATCTGTCTCACTGTCTTGTGTGAAAGGCGGTGCTATTTGTTTTGCTATACTTCGCACTGCACGTGTCAATTGGGTAAGGTATTCCTTAAATTCATCCCCTAGCACTGTGGCAGCTCTGTGAGCATCTGAAGGTCTTCTCACTGGAGATAGCGGCATATGTATGCGCCATCCCATCACTATTTCGTGTGGGCTCAGATGGTGCTCCTTACTTGGTTGGGACCTGAGTTGTAACAGTGCTAGGGGCAAACAATACACCCAGTTCTTTTTAAGCGTGTGGCATAGTTTGGACAATTTACTCTCGAGCAGGCTGTTGATTTTTTCTACCATTCTGTTAGCTTGCAGGTGATTAATTGAACAGAGTTTATGTTTTACCCCTAACAAGGTAGTCACTTCTTTGAAGAGGTCGTTTACAAAATGGGTACCGTTATCTGACCTGATCACATCGCATATGCCCCATCTAGAGAACACTTCCCTCACCAGAAACGTTGCTGCGTACTTTGCGTCTGGGTGGGCACAGGGGCCAGCTTCCACCCAATGTGAAAAGGGGCACACAATTACAATGAGGTATCTCGCCCCGTTACATCTTTCTTCCATATCGGCATAATCTATGTGGAGTTCCCTGAAGGGCCCTACGGGATGTGGCAGTATTCCTCGTAATGTTCTGAGTGTCATACCCGAACTGTTATTTGTTAATTTTAACATGTGCTCCTGTAAATTGGGGACAAATCACTCTTCTTGAATGTCTGCTGCAATATGTTGCTTGGTTACATGCGTTGGAAAATGTAGTTGTTGAAATGCAATCTGTAACAATTCTATAGGCATTACTACCTTTCCTGTTATTTCTTGCCGCCATATTAAATATGTGGGTGATTGTTTGCACCCTCTTCTTCCTCATAGTTCTTGTTCTTCAGGGGGCACACGTCTTTGTAACTATATTATCTGCAATGTGGGGGTGCAGTGATACCCTTCCTCTTGCGCTTCTTGGGTTTTTTCACTACGCATTCTATTGGTTGAGGGACATTAAAGTATGCTGCTTCTTTCACGGCGGCGTCCGCTGCCGCGTTTTCCAAGTGAGATTGCGTCCGTGTTGTTGGTGTGTGCCTGGCACTTTACCAACACCACTTCTGATGGTTCTGCTAGTGCTTCAATCAAATCATTCAATACTGCTGCATGTTGTACAGGCTGCCATCTGCTCTCCTGAACCCTCTTCTGCGCCATTGTGACAACCCGGAGTGCACAGTCGTTGTCACATATGCGAGTCAGAGTAGATTGTTACTGCGCATCCTTTGGCTGTATGCAATGCCTCAATTAATGCAATCAAAACCGCTGCTTGTGCTGAGTAGTGTGATGGGAGGCATTTCTGCACTATTACTTCGTACTCTTCCCCTTCAATTCTTACTACTGCTGCACATACATGTTTTTCTCCTCTCTTGCTGTCAATGGATGCTGACCCATTCACGAAGTATATCTCCCCTCCCTCGAGGGCATTTTCTCTTGCTTTGGTATGTCATCTTCTTCCCCTTCATATGTAGCGCTATCATGTGCTTGCATTTCTTCTACAGTGCTCCAAAATAAATGTGGCAGGATTTACAGTTTTAAATCTGACCACATGGACATTTGGACTGGATATTATGATCTCATATGCTGTTGCTCTTTGTGTTAAGTGTCGATTTATAGCTTTCCAGAATGGCAAACAGGGAGAGCTCCGCATATAGTGTCACAGAGCAAACCATTACTATTGTGGTGCTTTTCTCTATCGCAAAGGCTGCTGCTGCGAGAGCTTGTTCGCACGTGAAGTGGCCTTGAATCACTGAATCTAATGTGCTGCTGTAGTAGGCCAATGGCTTGAGGCCTAGCAATGTTTTCTGTGTTAGAACTGCTGTCATTAATATTCCATTGCAGTGTGAAAAGAGGTAGAAGTCCCGGTCATAATTGGGGTTCGCTAAAACTGGCGCGTTTGTGATTGGTCTTTTCATTTAAAATACTGTGTCATAATTTCTTGGGTCCATTTTAGTTGGACGCTGTTCTTTTGTCCTTCTTTTAACCCTTTCAGTAATGGGCGTGTGTAAGCAGCATAGTCCAGTATCCATGCACGGCAATAATTATATATGCCAAGAAATTTCTGCATGTCTTTCACTGTCTTGGGTATTACTGTGTGATGTATTGCTGCTGCTCTGTCTGGTATAATTCTTTTACCCCCCTTTGAAATCAATTGTCCCTGGTATAATACTTCCCCTAGGCAGTATTGAAGTTTGCCCTTATCTACCTTGTACCCCTTTGTAGCTAGTTAATTCAGCAATGCTATGGAATCTGCTCTGCACTGCTCTTCACTCTCACGGCAGATGAGAAGATCATCCACGTATTGGATTATCGTACTTTTGACATCCGCATTACCAAGGTTATCATGCAAAATTATATTAAACATGATGGGGCAGTACGCTTGTGGCAATCTACAATGTTCATATCTGTTTCCCTTCAATGTGAATGCTGTGAGATACTGACAACTAGGGTCAAGTGGCACTGAGAAAAAGGCGTTTTTCAAATCTACAACCGTGAAACATGTGGCCTCTTTTGGCATACTACATAAAATTGACGCAGGGTTAGGCATTAGAGGAAAATCCTTTTGTATGATGTCATTAAGTGGGCGGAGGTCCTGTATCATTCCGCAAGCCTCACCCCCTTGCTTTCTTTATCGGGTAAATCACTGTATTACAAGGTTAATTTGATGGCACTATTATACCTTGTTGTAACAAAGCATTTATAGTTTCTTTTATTCCTTCCTCTGCTTCTCTTGATAATGGGTATTGCTTCCCGCTGGGTGGAATTGCACCTGGTTTTAATTTTACTTTTATGGGCAGGACCTCTTGCAAGAACCTTACTTTGTGTGGGCCTGTTGTCCATAATTCAGATAACACCTTTTCCATATCTTCATCGAACATAGTGGGTGGTGCACTGACGCTGGCCATGAGGGGGTTGTTTATCTCTCTATGCTGAATCATTATGTCACGTGGCACACTTATTTCCATTATAATTTTCCAATCAGTATCATCGTCAGTGAACAATTCTTCATCAGTCAAATCACACAAAGCTATGTTTGGATCTATGCACAACACTGTTCTCCATTCGCATCCCTGTGTGTACAGTCCTATCACCGCAATACGTTTGCTTGAAACCTGTATCCCTTCCAAATCAATAGACAAGATTGTGCTGGGTTCAACATCTGAGTTTACAATGGGGCGGAACACAAAATCAGATGGCATTCTCCATTCCTTTCGTGTTATCTCAGGTACCACTCTAGCAAGGACCCGTATCCCATAAATGAACATGTCAATATCTATGGGCACTCCTCACTGCAATTTTGTTTGTCGCAGTGCTGATCATTAACATGGCTCTTACTGGACATGCTCCTGGAGTGGAGCATAATATCCCTCGTTCTGTGCAGGATATGGTCATATTCAATTTAATCCCTTCCTAACAAATTTATGGGCGAGTCTTCATGATATAGTAGGGGTGCTCACATTGTCTTTCCCCCACTGTTATGTCTAGATCTTATGTGTAAGGAACTTTCAAAATAGCCCCAGAAAACCCCTGCATTTCAAAAAATGTTCCTGAAAGCGGGAACCAGCCTTCCATAAGGCACGATTTTTCATCTCTGAGTCCACCATGAAGATGAACTGTTTATTACCTATCTCCGCACCCACCAGTGGTTCCTCTTCTGCACGTAGGGTAGTTGATAGGACTGGACACGCAAGTGCTTTCTCTGGGCTGTCCTAATCTGGGCATGTTTATGTTCCTGGGACGGAAAAGACATTGTTCCCAATCACAGCTGCGCCGTGGAATGGTGCCGGTGCGCCATTTGCAGTTGTTGCAAAGATATTAGTGTGTGCGTTTCCCATTGCATTCTGGCGTGCTACTTGTGGTTGCATACCTTGCTGCTGGGGTTGCTGCATAGGTGGCATTTGTTGGGTTCTCTGCGTGTACTCATTATAGCATTGTTCTTACTGCCCATTCCTACCCATTGGTAATCCATAGGGACTTCCGGGGTGTGGATGTCCAAAATGCTGCTTGTTTCCCATGTGAGGAGGCCCTTGGTAATATCCCATCGGTCGCATTTGGCATTCTCTAGAAAAATGTCCCCACCTTCCACAATTCCAACATGACCCTTGGGGTCCTCGCCTCGCTCCTTGTCCTCCAAACCCTCTATTTATCATCCGCCAAATCCTCCTCTCTGTCCCTGGTACCCACCTTGTCCTCTTGCGGGTCTGCCCTGCCATTGGGGACCTTCGTATTGCTCCTCTCCCACCCATTGCTCTTGTCCGTTTGCAGACCAAGTTGCTGCCATCCTCGCTGGTGTATTTCCTGACCCCTCCTCCCCGTCTCCCTGTCTTTCTGCGGGTAGGGCTGCATTAATGGCCGTGACCTTCACTAGTTTATTCTGAACCAACTTTGCTTCATCTGCCAACCTTCTCTGTGCTATCTACTTCTCCCTCTCTTTGATCCTCCTATAATGATGTACTATTATGCTCTGAATCTCGGGCCAGCCTTTGGCTTCTATCTCAGCTGTTTTATCCAAGGCCTTCTGTACCTCGTTCGGGAGCCCTCGCTTAATTATAAAATAAAACAGGGTGGTGGATTGGTCCCACGCTGTGCCCGTTTCTGATCTCTACAAGTCCTGCACCCGAAGGATGAACTGCGCAGCCTCTTCCTCCTCTCCCATAGTGCATTGCATCACTAAATGTAAGTCTGGGGTGTCTGGGAAGATCCCCCGCAATGCATCCCACCCTTGCGCCCTCACATTGTTGAACGACGACCCATCATGGCGGTCACAGTTTATTGTTACTCCCGGGAAAACGGCCTTCACCCACACCCCATCTGATTGGTCTCCAACTGCCGAGACTAATACACTTTTTACATCCCCTATAACGAAGGGCACCCCTGCTGTGTTCTTTTTCAAATGCGTGTATCCACTTCCCACCCCACCTGAAAGTGGAGGGAGCAGTTTCAACAAGTTGTTTTTATCCATCTATGCCCATGGTATGTAATGGGGCCTCCCTGCCCCCTTATGTATCAGGGGCATCTGTAGTTTGGCCTTACCTCCTTTTTAACTTACTGTTACCTTTTTTTCTTTGCTCAATGACATGTTTCCTAACCTCTGCCTCAATCTCCCTTGCCATCTTTGGAACCCTCCACCATCCTCTGGGTCCTCCCGTAATGAAAGCGACAAGCCTGCCGCTGCTGTTCCCTTTCATATTCATCTAGATTGCTCCAAACTTCATCTATGTCTCTATCTGACTCTCCATCTCCTTGTCCCTCTTCTGCTTGGTCGTCTGTGGGTTCTGCTCGCACAATCCTTATTGGCTTGTCATTCAAATGAAAGAAAAACTCTCCTGATTGCCATTCGTTTTCCTGTCCTTTGGGTATATTTCCCTGTGGTGGCGGGGAAGGTGGAGACCCTCCCGCTACACTGGGTGGAGGTGTCAGATCACCAGCTATACTAGGAGCTGCCTTCCCTCCCCCGGGCAACATCTGTCCTCTATCACACAAAGCCCTTAATCGCGTCAACTCCATTTGTGTACTGGCAAGTTGTCTTTCTAAATCCCCAGTAAGCCACGCTGTTTACTGGAGGGGCACTAGTGGCCCGTATAGTGCTCTTCGGTCATAAGGCGGTGGGGCTGTGGCAGCTGGGGTTGTCGGGGTGCTTGGCACAGGCACGTACATAAGATCACTGTATCCTGAAGCGGGCCTAGATAATAATGGGTAAAGCCTGGTGATCCAGGTCATTTTCTCCTGTTTTGAATGTACACTCGCCTACTGTAATTCCCTCCTCCTCCTTCGGGGCTGACAGCCCTTCCGAGGATACGTCCTCATTCGCGTCACTGCTCGGGGATGTCTCTTCAAACATCCTCCATAAATCTAATATTTCACATCTGTTTTGCAGTTGCTTACCTCGATACTTTGCTAACAAATAAGTTGTTATAAGATCTAACACTCTTTTCTCAAAGGACCCCCTTCTGGCCATATTTGGGATGAGCCCTCTCCCTTTATCTTTGTAAGCCACTGTTCATGGTACTTCTGTATTTTTTCACTGTACAAGGGGAGATGTTGACAAATATGAGCTAGTGGTGTATTCTAATGTTTGTGTTTTCACTCTTTTGCTTAGTATATCACTCAATACAACTGGAAAGACACTTTTAGTTACTCTTATCAACACCGTCTATCTACACCGGGCGAGATGTCAATAATGTTTTTTTACTTACACCTTTTTCTGGAACCACAAAAACACACTTTCCATCAATACTTATTCCATAGACTACACAAATACGCACATGCTCTATCGCCAGACCAACACATTTAACTTCCACAACATTGAACATATAACAATTACTACCCTCTGAAAGGAATTGCCCTTTCGTTTTACTCTAGTCTTTTACTTCTTATTCTTATTTTCTCATTCACTCCCCATTTCTGAGCCCCCTTAGGCTACCCAACCCCTAGAAGAATTCTGCTCACATGGAAAAAGAATATTCTAAATTACTACTCCGAGCCTGCTAGATATATGAGACTCCTACATTTTTTTCTTTATCTTCACTCATACCCTGCATTGGTCGAGACAATGCTACGCGGCGCCGCCTTCTACCCCCTTCGGAGCTAGGATTCGGTATTCCTTTATCTCTTCATCCACAACAACCTGATGGCCATATAAAGGATAGATAAGCAAAGCCTATCAGTTTCAATCACATAATCCCTACAGCCAAAATTTTAGTTCCCACTATTCTGTCGCCCTTATCTTTACACCAATTATTTCACCATTTTTCCCCTTACTTGAGAATCTCGCAACCAGTACTCACGCGTCCGGAGTGGTCTGAGAGCCTCCATTTGCGGCCTACCCACAATCGGGTCCGCACCCCAACCAAGCCGTGACCCGTCTCGGCAAGCAGTTGGGTATTTGCAAAGATGACGTGGACCCTTGGAACCTCTCTTTTTTGTGTGCACACTGGTCGAAGGAGGAGGCGATGGTTTTGCTGGGGGCATTCCGCATCATGGCGCACAGCACGGGGGCCTCTCACGGCACACCCTTCTTCATCATGTTGCAGGGGTCAAAAAATGTAAAGACTCATTCCCCGTTGTACCAATACAAAATTATAATAAATTACACATCCCAGTAAGGAATGAGACTAAGAGAACAGGTTACAAGGTTAACAAGTCTTTATATAAAATTGGCATCCAGAGAACTCTGCTGCCTCGAGAGCTTTCTGGCAAACGTTACAATTACACACGATTATAAAGTAAAATATTGTCATCACAATATAGGTTACAATGCTGGCACATGACTGTCTTGAGGGTGATGTCCCATATGGCTCTATAGGTGCTTCTTCATCGGGGTAGGCTGCCCAGTTGGCGGGCAGGTGTGAGTCATGAGGTCCAGCTGCCCGTGTCCGGAGGGGGTGAGGCTTAGGTCCCGGTGAGACAGAGTTGACACTAACTAAGCTGGCATGAGAAACTACCACTAGATATATAATAAACAACAATCATGGGTATACCTTTAAAAAAATCTGGCAAACCTATAAATTGCATACATATGATTACATCATCTTTCATTGGGACTTTTATGAGGTACAGGGCTTAGGGGGCTTGTCCTCTGTGACAACCTGGGTGACTGGGTGGTTCTTAGCACATCAAAGCAAGTGGGGAGTATAATGGCATATGTTCGTTTTAGGACACAATATACTGCGACAGAGGTCTGGATTTGGTGAGGGCATTCCGGGGTGGGCTACACAGCAGGGTCACACGTCTGGTACATCAAGAGGATACCACATGGTTACATTGGCAGTAATTTTCCAACAGTGGGGGTAGGAGGGCAGGAGCAGGTTTGTGGAGATGGATGAGCTACAAATCATGGTTTGAGCCGGTTTACACACAGGACAGTGATCTCAGAGGAAGAGTGAGAAGATACATAGTGTTATTTGTTTCAATTATCCCCGGTGCATCCATGAGAAAGGGATTTGTGAAGCTTCAGGCAGTGGAAGAAAGGGTGGGGGCCATGAGCGGGCTGTGCGCGGCGCTGCAGAGAGGAGAGAGACTTTTTCGTAGTATCGGAGTGCGGTCTAATCCAAAGATGGAGTCCAGGGCACAAAAAAATGGAAGCCAAGTTTATCGCGCAATAGCCCCACCTATGCTGATGTTAGCACAAGGGCAATGGAGGCGTCCCCTGATAGTGCGTGAGCAAGTGGTCAATTTCGTATAGAATGTACAGGGGAGGCCCAAACGGCGCTTCACTCCCTCACATTGCTTATCACATCCATCTCAAGCTCAGTCACTCTATCATTCTTTCTAGGAACAGGAATGACTATGTACGGTCTGGGCACCTTTGTAGGTTTCATGCTCCTATCCTTAAGTTGATACACAGGGGTCTGAACACTTTGTGCACCTATACAAAATGCAGTTCTAATCATTAATGAAAACAGTATGATAATGAATAAGATGCAGGTATAAATTATACACCTGTAAGTGTGTTTACAGCATTTGTTCCTTGGGCAATATGAATGTCTCTCCTCATGGGAGAGAATGATGCTGCTGTTCTGGCTTCCCATCTCGATCATCTAAGGAAGCAAAAAATGGTTCTTTAATACATTTCTACCGTTATCACTTCTTCTGGACTCTGCTGTCTCTGCTCGTAGATTAATAGTGCTGGACCAATTGTCCTCTTGATCTGAATAATAGACTATCTCTTGTCTCTGGAAACAGTTCCTTTTCCACAAACGAAAGTTCCATAAGAGGCAAAGGTTCAGTAAGTCTTATACTGCATACTCCATGTAGATTAATTCCCAGTCAATGCCTCGAATATGCTTCACTCCAGATGACATGTTGCTTCCTTGTCAGCATGAACAAAAGTGGAGTCTTTGGCAACACCTTCACGATCTGTCCCTCAAATGAAAGTTTCTACACTCCTCTGTGATTTTGATGGTGATCAGAAAGTGCAACCGTTATCACGATACTGTGCAAAAGCATACTTAGATGCGTAGTGTTAGCTGGGTTTCGGATGAAAGTGAGGACGTCAACATTGGAATGTCTCCCCACAAGCTCTGGAAAGTCTTTGATTAAGCGAAAGAATATCGCATTTGCTAGTCTATGATTCTCTTGTGATAGGGACATTTGTCTTGTCCTCGCTGTACTCCAGAAGTAAAAGAAACTGTTCTGTAATCACTGTGAGCAGCCTCTTAATCGTTTTTCGTTCTCAGGATCTTGAAGAAACTCTGTTATGCTTGTGAGCCTTCGCACCAATGACGTGTAGGACCTCAATACCAATTAGAAATAGATCAGTATTTCTTTGGTGAGGTCACTATTGCGTGACACCATAAGTAAGTCCAAACAAAGATTCTATGTCGAAGGACTCAGGATACTGTATTCTTTTCCAGTTTATATATCCTCAATCAAAATTTGGCATAGAATTTCTTATCAAGGCTTCAGTGTGCCTCTGTCCAAAGTCAACAGCTATTTGTGGCATATGCACGTAATTCTCTTTATTTCACCCTGCAACTAGGATGCACAGAGTGTTCGTATTTGAGTCCCTTTTTCCTTATTTTTCTCAAAGGAAATGTCCAGAACTAAGCCATAACCTAACAGAAAGGTTCCTTACCTGTCGCTTGACTGGTCATGCGTCCTTTTTCCTTGTCATAGATCTCATCTGCACGTGCTGTGGTTCTTCCCCATTGTCTGTAGTCTCTTTGTGGTAGGTGCAGGCAGAGGGGTCTCTCCGATATATGGCTTGATATCTCCAAGGAAGATCCAAGCTCTTCTTCCCTGTAACTTGACCGCAGATGGTATTACAATATGCCCGAAGCTACTTTAATTTGAGATAGAACAATTTGTGAAGTCCACTAACCTGGGCAGCGGGCAGAATCCGCACACAGCAACACCGCAGAAAGTGAAGGCTTCCTGGGACACCCTGCTCCCTCCCAGCTGTTAGTAGTTTCAGCCGCGGAGGAAACACAGTCTCCAGGGAAAACCCTCCGGGGAAGAAAACCCCTGTGTAGCAGTGACGGTAAGCAGTCGGCTTCCGGAACAAATCTGCCAGGCTTCCTTCAAGGAGTCAGGTGCGGGCGAGACTGGTCCTGGGCGAGAGAAAGAAGAGGTGAGTCTTCGTCCACCTAAGATAGTCTGAAGCCTTGATTGAAAAGTTATGACCCAACTTACTCCGGGTACGGAGTCGAGTGCCTACGGTATGCTGTGTGGAGTCTTCAAAAAGGGGGTGAGTCATATAGAGATAGAAAGAGCGTTTCTGGAAACCAGAAGCAGAGATTAGTGTAACCGCTAAAATTAGGGGAGAGATTAGAAGAGGTACACGATAAATCCCCGGGAACTCACTCTTCAGGCCGGCATAGGGACCTATCGGAGGGGTGATGGGCGGACTGACGAGAGGAAAGAGTCTAAGGGGTGAAAGGGCAGAAAGAACAGGAATATTATAGGTTCGGAATGCTAAAGATAGTAGAATGGGATTTGAATGGGATTTAAGCAATATTCCCTAGGAACGAACTTACGAAGCGCTGTTGTGGAGAGAAGCGACGCACTTGCTGAACTTCCTGGTCGAACTTTATGGAGTCACATGATCGTCGTGGTGTGAACGTAAAGAACGTGCAACCTCTGCACCGTGCCCCGCATAAACGGATTCAGGGGTCGGCCATCTTGGATGAGTAAGGCTGTATCACATTATAAACACAATGTTGTTGCCAGATCGACCATCGGTGCAATGGTGTAACAGTCTGCCCCCTCCTACGGGGCGGAAAACCCAGTTTCCCCGGGTGAAGCCGAAAAAAGCGTCGAACTAAAGAGGGAGCATGCACTCCCGATGCCAACTCCCATGTCCGTTCGGCAGGAGAATAACCCTTCCAGTCTACTAGGAATTGCAACCGACCCCGGTGATATCTGGAGTCGCAAATCCCTGCCCCTTCATACTCCGGTCCAGTATTGGTCATTATTGGTGGGGGACGAGCTGCAGGGGTGCGTTGAAATCGATCCTTTATGGATAATTTGATCTGAGAGACGTGAAAGACCGGATGAAGACGGACCCAAGAAGGAGGCAACGCCAATCGGACTGCCACCGGACCGACCAATGCTATTACTTTAAACGGTCCAAAATATTTAGGTGACAACTTGGACGGCACCAAGTGTCTCGGGAGAAACCGAGCAGATAACCAGACAGTATCCCTGACTTGAATGGAGGGCAGATCTTGTCGTTGACGGTCTGCTAGCTTCTTGGCTCGATCTTGGGCAGCTTGCAGAGCTATTCGAGCGAGTTGTTGTCCCTTTTGAATGCCGTCGACAAGGCTGTCTATTCCAGGACATCTGGAGGAGGACTTTGAGACAGAAGGTTCAAAGGATGGATGGTAACCATATGAGCAGTAAAAAGGACTGGTCTTCAGTGCCGAATGGCTGGCATTGTTATACGCATATTCTGCCAAGGGTAGGAGATCTCCCCAATCATCTTGTGCAGCAGAAACAAAACAACGTAAATAGGTTTCTAATGTTTGGTTAAGGCGCTCAAGTAAACTGGAGGGAAAGCCCTATGTATTAGGAAGGTCAGGTTAAGGGCATCGAAAATGCTGTTATACAAACAAGGAACTGACCTTATCCCATCAAAAATATTTATCTTGTTACACACACTGTTTTTTCCGTGTGGTGCAATAAATGTTGAACCCAAATACTCTGGATATCTAATTAATTTGATATCTCAGGCTACCCCGGAGCATCGAGTGTTGCTGCCTTGGAGCAAAAGACAATATATAGAGAAAATTACTGTGATAGCTTAGTGGCTATTTATTAATTATACAGTTATTGTTTAACAAATAGACATGATCTCCCAAAGGAGCATTTACAAAAAATGGTACTTTCAAAAACAGAAACCATGATCATTAAAGTGCACAGTGAATTACATCGAATAGTATGGAACATACATTCTGGTATTTGACAAGAAATAAACATTTTCAAACAAAAAACCATCCACACAATGTGTAACTGAATCCACAGTCTATATAATAAGTTAAAAAGACAAAGTGAAGAAAAGAAAACAACAAAAAGCAAAATCCCAACACGTCCTGGTTGTGAGTGATAGGGCAAAGCAACCAAATGCGACCCCCACCAGAGTCTGATGTATTAGTGGCCTCGGCCAAAGGACCAAATGTCAAGTCCTAGGGTTTGGAGCCCAGGGCATGTGTGGTTCCAAACCAATGCCAGAGGTCAGGTCCCCCTGGTGACTTGGAGGATCAGCTGGTGGGAGTTTATCAAGAGACCAATCCTAGGTCAACGTCGGTGGTTATATTCCTGCTGATTTTGAAAGATGGGCCGTATAGCAATTACATGTCCAATGAGATGTTTCGGCGGGCAGTGAAGGCTACCTTCATCTGGACCTGCGGATGTCGCTCTACGTGGGAAAACAGAGCAAAGAAAAGGAATCAGAAGGGGAGAGAGGGTAAGAACAAATCACGCCCAGCATCCCACCAATCTGTACATGCCTAACAATGGTAGAACACGTGAAGCACTAGTATTAAAAAGGGGAGGGTTCGAAAAAGAAGGAGACATGAAGCTGGAAAGGTTGCCAAAAGGAGAGAACATTTGGCACCTGTAGGCTGGCACTACCCACCTGAACAGAGAAGAGGGGGGTTGTAGAAGAGAAGCTCCAATGATCAAGGTTACCAAGGAGAGGGCCCGTGCAGAATTAGCACAGGTACTGTGTGGAACCGTGGTTGCAAGAAGCAGGTTCCTCCGTGGGGGCCCGGAGCCAGTCGAGCAGAGGGTGAGTTAGAGACCCGATGTGTCAAAACTGGAAGGCCTATCAAGGGGATACAAGAAACTGGAGAAAAAAGGATCAGAAAGAACAGAAACATCTCTAAGCTGCATCAGTGCAGGTCAAAGAACATGTAGCACCGAAAGGTAGCAGAAAGGCAACACTTACTACAGACACGCTGTAAGTCATGTCAGGAGCCGGCGTGCGCGTCAATCAGTCAAACCCAGGGATGGGTGTGCAGTTGATGTGGAGCTTGCAGGAAAGTGGATCATTCCAGAGAAGAAATCAGAGTGTGGCTGGAGATCCTACAACAGGAGCAGACCAAAATATTGATGTGAATATGGGACTGCTAATGATTACTATATGAATGCCAACATGATTGGGAAGAAAACTGGAGCAAGTAGTGGCTCAAACGATGTGTGGACCGAAGGATTCAGATGGCAGAAAGAAGTTCCCATCACAAAAATTGAGAGTACATTCCCATGCCCAAGACGGCGAATGAAGGATGCCGTGCCCAGATGGGTGATTAGAAAATAACATGCAGGGCAACTCCGAAGGGTGGGCTCCCCAAATCGCATAGATACAAAACATGGCAGGGACAGTGCCCGACCGGTTGAAGCACACAGAGTATGTCATGCAGAAGCCATACATCGTAAAAAGATGTGGCAGGGGGCATGCAGTGAGGAGAAATAGGGTTGCGGTCCAATCTGCGTGCCATGGAGGGGAAAAGGGCTATGGTCCCAGGGGCTATGGTAGATTAAGGAGAAGAGGGGCATAGTGACTCAGTAGGGGGGAAGCAGAGTAACCCCATTAAAGAGGAGAGTGCTGGAGCCCTAGGGGTAAGGTGCCTACCCGTCTCCAAACGGCGTGTAGAATGAAGCCGTCGCTGTGAAGAGATTTCGAAGATGCGTGCCGGTCCGCATCCCGTGTCGCAAGTGAGCAGTGCACAGTGAGAGACACTGCTAAAATGCTAGAGCGCGCGTGATTCGCTTGAATGTAAGAGGAGATCGCGCATGCGCGGGTGTGAAGACACCGGTCCCGTAAGAGCGGGCACCGCGCATGTGCGGAAACAGAAACACTGATCCTGGGAGGGCATGAGCACAGGGGCGGGCTCCTGTACCGAGTAAGCGGGCGCATGCGCATGGCATAGGAACGTCGTGTCCTAGTCGAGCGCATGCGTCCCAGGAGGCAGCGCCCATAGTGTCATACGAGTCGAGACCGAAAAGAAGTGACGGTAGAGGGGGGAAAGAGGGGGGGACTAAAAGAGCTGCCACGAATTGGCCAGTAGAGCAGGAGGTAGCTCCAGTATGGAGCCAAGGGGGATCGCCGAGGACAGGAAGAAGATGTGCACTCAGCTGGGTGCATGAAGCTGGTGAGTGCCTAATGTGAAAAACTTGTCAGGGGGCTGAGTTTGTACAAGCAGAACAGCAATGTAGTGCAAAATCCACTTTCTTAAAATACAAACATCATGAATAAAAACGCTTCTAGTAGTTTAACATGGTTTGTGTCAGAAGTAATCAACATTGTAATGCAAATTAGAGATTACGAAAGAGTCTCACGTTGTCAGATCACAGTTGGTACACATGTTGATGAATTCAATCATACAATAAGTAACAGTGAACAAAAGGTGGTAGACACATGGCAACAGCAGCACAGGGGTACATTAAGAACCAATCCAAATCAGAGAGAGGAGAGGAGTCAGGGAGTGGTGTGGGTCAGGCGTGTAGTGGAGTGGCCTCACAAAAGGCCCAAGCCCCATACACCCACACCCTGTATGTTTTGTCAAAGAGAATTCAAACAGGCAAAATCAACATTGTATGTCAAAACTAGGGTCTGTAATCCACAACATTGGCCTCATTTAGTCCGTGTTTCACGGTATCGAGTTTGAAAACCCACCAGGCTTCCTTGTGGTTAAGTGTATTAGCAGTGTTGGTGTTGCCTTGGACCATATCCGCCACCCACCATTTCATGTCATCATGACTATGTTGGTATTCCACATAATGTCCAACTAATGGGGATGTGTGAGTTCTACATCTGATCTGTGAGCGATGTTCCACTATTCTTTGGTGCACTGGTCGGCTTGTTTGGCCCAGATATTTAAGTCCACATGGGCATTCGATAAGGTAAATCACGTTCTGGCTTTTACAGTTTGAAAAGTGACGGAACACCCACTGTTTCCCTGCGATGGCGAAACTTTTAAGTTTGATGGTGAACCTGCATATGGAGCAGTTGCCACACGGGTAGTGCCCAGTTAGATTCCGTAGATTCCAGAGTGTGTTTCGTGAGGTAGCGCTGGTAAATCTTGCCTTAGTGAGGTGTTCTTTGAGATTTTTGGAGCGTTTCATAGCCATTCGGGGGAATGGTTCGTGTTCCAGATTTAATTGGACAAACGGCCAGAATTTTCTGATGGCCTGTTTTATTTGTGTGGTTGCCTGGCAGAAGGTGGTGACACAAGTCATCTTGAGTTCTTCCTCTGATCTGGGTTTAGGTTGTAGTAGGACCTCCCGGGGGGTATTCAAGGCTCTCTTGTAGTTGTTATTCACTAGTTTACTGGGATATCCTCGGTCTAAAAGGCGTTCCTTAAGTTCAGATCCATGCTGGCGAAAGTTGTTTTTGTCTGTGCAGTTCCTCCTCAAGCGGAGGAATTGCCCATATGGTAAGTTGTCCCTCAGATTGCGTGGGTGTGAACTGGTATAATGCAATAATGAGTTTCTATCTGTCTGTTTCTTGTATAGTGAACAAGACAGCGAACCTTCCTTCTCGCTGATTTGTAGGTCCAAGAAGTTGATATTGGATGGACTGGATTCAAGAGAAAATGATATAGACGGGTGACACGAATTGAGCCACTGTTGAAAGTTAAGAAGAGAATCCAAATTGCCTTCCCACAAGAAAATTATATCATCTATGTATCTTTTCCAGTGGCTGATGTTGTTGAGAAATGGGTTTTCAGTATCCAGTACAAAGCTTCTTTCGAACTCTGCCATAAAAATGATGGCAAGGTTCGGGGCAAAAGCAGCCCCCATGGCCGTGCCGCTAATTTGCAAGTAAAAGCGTTCGTTGGAACAGAAAAAATTCTTGGTCAGGGCTAATTCCAAAAGTTCAATTATGAAATTTGTCGGAACCCTTCTTTGTGTCATGTGGTGGGTCAGATGTGCTCGCATGCATTCAATTGCCTCAGTCTGCGGGATACTTGTGTATAGCGATGTAATGTCCATTGTAGCGATGCGGCTGCTCATTGGGTTATGTAGTTGGCCTTCAAAGCATTCAATGGTAGCCATTGTGTCCCTTAAATACGTAGGTGTCTTCTGGCTGAGGGGTTTCAAGAAAAAATCTATGAATTTACACAGGGGTTCAAGAATCGAGCCGCATCCAGATACAATCGGTCTACCCGGTGGATTCTGTGCATCTTTATGCATCTTGGGTAAAGCATAGAAGGCAGGGATGCGTCCTTCTGAGGTGTTCAAAAATTCTTCTTCCTTTTTGGTAATCCATTGATGTTCCAGGGCAAACGTGGTGGCCTCCTGTATAAGATGTTTGATTTCCAATGTCGGATCTTTCCTGAGTTTCCTGTAATTTGTGTCATCATCCAGGAGGGAGTTAACCATGGTCAAATATTGGTCTTTGCTCTGTATCACAATTCCCCCGCCCTTGTCGCCCTAAGGCGCTCAGTCTGTCCGTTAGTTTGAGGATGATATCCTGAGCTGAGGGCTCTATTGATCCCCAATGCCTGACATATACCCTTCCAAAATTGCGAGATATATTGGGGACCCCGGTCAGAAACAATAGTGTTAGGAAGACCCTGTCTGGAGAAAATTTCTGATATAAAGATCTTTGACATCAGAGCAGCCCCAGGGAGTTTTTTCAGAGGGGTGAAATGGGCCATCTTTGTGAAATAGTCAATAGTCACCATAATGGTGGTGTAGCCAGAGGACAACGGAAGATCGACAATGGAGTCGGTGGAAATGACTTGCCAGGGTTTGTCCGGAATAGGCATACAGGTAAGTAAACCAAAAGGTGGACACCTGGGAGTCTTAGACTGTAGACAAACAGTACATGCTGATAGGTAATCTTGTATATCCTTGGTCAGACCTGGCCACCAAAAATGACGTGTAATTAACTCAAGGGTGTTTTGATATCCTCGATGCCCTGCCGCCTTTGAATCATGACACATGAACAGGACTTCTCTTTGAAGGGTTGGGGTCGGAATGAACACTTGATCATTGAAAAAGTAATATCCTTTCTCCTTGTTAAGTGAATGAGTTTCTTGTAGATTCCTGCAGATCGGATCCAGACGTGCAGTTTCTTGTCTGACTGTTTGTAGAAAATCAGTCACTGTAGCCAGAAATGTAGCTTTAGGAAAGAAAGGCTCAGGGTGGAACTTCTTGAGTGGAGGATCCTTTTGTGAAAGGGCGTCTGCTCGAAGATTTTGATCTCCCGGAAGGAAAGTAAATTCTATCCGAAATGGTAAAAAAAAGTGGGCCCAGCGAGCTTGTCGACTGTTAGTGGTGTGGGCCTGTTGCAACACTTTGAGGTTGCGGTGGTCGGTTCCAACTTCGACCGGGTGGACCGAGCCCAGCAAAAGATGTCTCCACTCCTCAAATGCTCGCTTAACTGCCAGCAATTCTTTCTCAAGGACAGAATAATTTATTTCCGAGGAAGAGAAGGTTTTGGAGAGATAAGCAACTGGTCTTTCTTCTCCTGACTCGTCTTTTTGCAAAAGAACTGCCCCTAGAGCATGGTGAGATGCATCAGTCTCAACGATGAATGGTCGTGACTGGTCCGGGGTGAGCAGGAAGGAAGCTGAAGTGAAAAGGCTCTTAAGTTCAGTGAAAGCTTTCTGCGCAGGGTCATCCCAAACAAAAGTCTTCCCCTTCTTCAGAAGACTGGTGATGGGAAGAAAGGTCTTGGAGAATCCTGGGATGAACTTTCTGTAAAAATTTGCGAATCCCAAAAATCGTTGAATCTCTTTGACGTTTGAGGGGGAAGGCCAATCCAAAACAGCCGAGATCTTCCGAGTGTCCATCGAAATTCCCTGGGCAGACAACACGAACCCTAGATAAGTCACTTGGTTCTTGTGAAACTCACATTTTGCCAGTTTGCAGTACAGCTGGTGGCTTTAAGGCGGACCAATACTAAATTGACATGTCCGATGTGTTCCTCTATACTATGTGAGAAAACTAGAATATCGTCCAAGTAGACGATTACATAGTGAAGGAGTACGTCGGCGAATAGATGGTCCATAAAACGCTGAAAAACAGCGGGAGCATTAGCTAACCCAAACGGCATTACCCTATATTCATAATGACCGAATGGGGTCTGAAATGCAGTCTTCCACTCATCGCCAGAGGCAATGCGAATCAAGTGATATGCCCCTTGTAAATCCAACTTGGTATAGAGAGAAGCCCCTTGAACGGCTTCAAGAATGTCAGGGATTAGCGGCATTGGATACTTATCAGGGATGGTAACCTTATTTAGCCCCCGATAGTCTATGCATGGCCATAGTTCTTCTGTATCTCTCTTGGGAATAAAGAATAAAGAGGCTCCGGCTGGTGATTTGGACTCAGTTATAAGACCATTTTGAAGATTAGTCTGAAGATAGTCTTTGAGTGCCTTTTTTTTCGGCTGCGATAATATGTACATTCGACCGAAGGGTATAGGTTGATCCGGGAACAAATCCAGATGACAATCATCCCGACGATGAGGAGGTAACTTAGGGAATTCTGGCTGAGAAAATACGGACTGGAACTGTCGATGACACCTCGGGATCTCGCCGACCATCCCTATCGATGGGCCTTCAGTTGGTTCCACCATCATGGAAGGAGCTTGAATCCCAACAGAGGATTAAGCAAGACAATGGGAGACACAATATTCTGAACCCAAAAATGAAGTTCCCGCTGCCCAATTTATAAAGGGATTATGGGTTCGCAACCACGGTAACCCCAATATAATGGGAAAATGAGCAGTCTTGATGAAGTCGAATAGTAATGTCTCCTTGTGGGCGGCAATCTGGCATGTAAGAGGGGTTGTCTGCTCTCTAATAGGCCCAGAGCTGAGAGGGCACCCATCCACCCCCTGAATGGGAGTAATACAGGTCTTGGCGGATCTGATGATTCCATGCTTCGCAGCCCACTGGTCGTCTATAAAGTTGCCAGCAGCTCCACTATCAATTAATGCTGGGACTCCTTGTAGCTCTAAATCTGGTAACTTTATGATCAGGGGAAGTACTAACATAGTGTGTTCCATCACTTCCTTTTTAAAAGAAGTACCAAGTCTTTTTGGGGAACTCCGTTCAGGATCTCCTGCCGTGGTTCCCCTTACGGCAGGGTCTTGGCGTTTCCCCGCATCGGATTCTTTGTCCGACGAGGAGAACGATGGGACAATCCCTTAACACATGAGACAAAGCCCCACAGTACATGTATAGGCCCTGACTCATTCGTCTTTCTCTTTCACCAGCTGACAAAGTGGCTCTGGTTATTCCTATTTGCATAGGTTCGTTGGAAGTCTGAGATCAAGATAAAGGGGAAGGAGAACCGGAAAAGGGTTTGGTGGGTTTCCCTTTCTTCTTCTCATGAGAGCGCTCATGGAGACGGTAATCTATCTGCATAGTGAGCGCAATCATCTCGGCTAAATTGGCTGGTCGAGGAACCTTTGAGACTTCGTCTTTCAGCTCCTCGGAAAGACCTCTGCGAAATAGCGTGAGGAGACCATCATCCGGCCACCCTGTTTCGGCCGATAGTTGTTTAAATTGAGTCACAAAACTCATGAGATCCTTATTGCCCTGCTTTAAATCTAGTAATCTTTCCTGAGTAGAAACTGAAATTTCCTGCCTACTAAACATAGATCGTAAACTATTAGTAAAGGCTGTGTATGAGTCTAAAATGGCATTCCCCGAGGTTACTAGGGGAGTCGCCCAGGCCAATGCAGGGCCTGTCAAATGGGATATCAGATAACCTACCTTGTCCTTATCGGACGGGAAAAAACGGGCTTTAAAGGTAAACTGAACCATACAACTATCAAGGAACTCCTTGAGTTTGTGAGGATCTCCGTCATACTTTTCGGTATGTAAAGCATAAGGGGGGGGGTCTCTGAAAAAGCTCGAGCGACCTGTTGTCTTAACTGAGCATTGTCTTGTTTCAGAGATTGCATCTCCAGAGACATAGACTGCATGGCAGCCATTAGTTGCTGCATCTGTTGCTCCATCGGAAGTCTACCGTCTACCCAGTAGCCTCGAATGTGAATACCTTTTTAGGCGTCGCTAACTATTACAATATGCCCGAAGCTACTTTAATTTGAGATAGAACAATTTGTGAAGTCCACTAACCTGGGCAGCAGGCAGACTTCGCAGACAGCAACACCGCAGAAAGTGAAGGCTTCCCGGGACACCCTGCTCCCTCCCAGCTGTTAGTAGTTTCAGCCGCGGAGGAAACACAGTCCCCAGGGAAAACCCTCCGGGGAAGAAAAACCCTGTGTAGCAGTGACGGTAAGCAGTCGGCTTCCAGAACGAATCTGCCAGGCTTCCTTCAAGGAGTCAGGTGCGGGCGAGACTGGTCCTGGGCGAGAGAAAGAAGAGGTGAGTCTTCGTCCACCTAAGGTAGTCTGAAGCCTTGATTGAAAAGTTATGACCCAACTTACTCCGGGTACGGAGTCGAGTGCCTACGGTATGCTGTGTGGAGTCTTCAAAAAGGGGGTGAGTCCTATAGAGATAGAAAGAGCGTTTCCGGAAACCAGAAGCAGAGATTAGTGTAACCGCTAAGATTAGTGGAGAGATTAGAAGAGGTACACGATAAATCCCCGGGAACTCACTCTTCAGGCCGGCATAGGGAGCTATCGGAGGGGTGATGGGCGGACTAACACGAGGAAAGAGTCTAAGGGGTAAAAGGGCAGAAAGAACAGGAATATTATAGGTTCGGAATGCTAAAGATAGTAGAATGGGATTTGAATGGGATTTAAGCAATATTCCCTAGGAACGAACTTACGAAGCGCCATTCTGGAGAGAAGCGACGCACTTGCTGAACTTCCTGGTCGAACTTTATGGAGTCACATGATCGTCGCGGCGTGAACGTAAAGAACGTGCAACTTCTGCACCGTGCATACAATGCCAGTGGAAGACAGTGCAACCATCCCTTCTTCAGAGTAAGCTTCAACTTGGCTATCCTTTCCTTTAACAGGCCATTGAGCTTCTTGCATATCCCATTACCTTGCAGATGATAATTAGTTTTACAAAGGTAGCGGGCGCCCCTCTCTCGCAAGAACAGACATGATAACCTGTTCAGTGGTTATTAACCACTTGAGAGCTCGCAGCCACTGCTTTTACTCACTGTGCCTTTCACAGATGGGAAATATCCATTTGCATCAGTCTTTGTCCTGCCCAGGGGCAGTCCAGCACGAAATACAATGGCAATTCCAATCTGAACGAGAGTACCACCAGCAACCCCATACACGTGTTTCACCCTTGTTGGGGATCATCAGTGAGGTGAAGCTGATGCCTCTCTAAGCACAGTGAGAGGGAGACCACGTCTGGTTGCCCCCAGGAGACCTAGGGTTACCAATCCCAGGTTCCTTAACAAATAGTTTTACAAAGGTAGCGGGCGCCCCTCTCTCGCAAGAACAGACATGATAACCTGTTCAGTGGTTATTAACCACTTGAGAGTTCGCAGCCACTGCTTTTACTCACTGTGCCTTTCACAGATGGGAAATATCCATTTGCATATCAGTCTTTGTCCTGCCCAGGGGCAGTCCAGCACCGAAATACAATGGCAATTCCAATCTGAACGAGAGTACCACCAGCAACCCCATACAAGTGTTTCACCCTTGTTGGGGATTATCAGTGAGGTGAAGCTGATGCCTCTCTAAGCACAGTGAGAGGGAGACCACGTCTGGTTGCCCCCAGGAGACCTAGGGTTACCAATCCCAGGTTCCTTAACAAATAGTTTTACAAAGGTAGCGGGCGCCCCTCTCTCGCAAGAACAGACATGATAACCTGTTCAGTGGTTATTAACCACTTGAGAGTTCGCAGCCACTGCTTTTACTCACTGTGCCTTTCACAGATGGGAAATATCCATTTGCATATCAGTCTTTGTCCTGCCCAGGGGCAGTCCAGCACCGAAATACAATGGCAATTCCAATCTGAACGAGAGTACCACCAGCAACCCCATACACGTGTTTCACCCTTGTTGGGGATCATCAGTGAGGTGAAGCTGATGCCTCTCTAAGCACAGTGAGAGGGAGACCACGTCTGGTTGCCCCCAGGAGACCTAGGGTTACCAATCCCAGGTTCCTTAACAAATAGTTTTAAAAAGGTAGCGGGCGCCCCTCTCTCGCAAGAACAGACATGATAACCTGTTCAGTGGTTATTAACCACTTGAGAGTTCGCAGCCACTGCTTTTACTCACTGTGCCTTTCACAGATGGGAAATATCCATTTGCATATCAGTCTTTGTCCTGCCCAGGGGCAGTCCAGCACCGAAATACAATGGCAATTCCAATCTGAACGAGAGTACCACCAGCAACCCCATACACGTGTTTCACCCTTGTTGGGGATCATCACTGAGGTGAAGCTGATGCCTCTCTAAGCACAGTGAGAGGGAGACCACGTCTGGTTGCCCCCAGGAGACCTAGGGTTACCAATCCCAGGTTCCTTAACAAATAGTTTTACAAAGGTAGCGGGCGCCCCTCTCTCGCAAGAACAGACATGATAACCTGTTCAGTGGTTATTAACCACTTGAGAGTTCGCAGCCACTGCTTTTACTCACTGTGCCTTTCACAGATGGGAAATATCCATTTGCATATCAGTCTTTGTCCTGCCAAGGGGCAGTCCAGCACCGAAATACAATGGCAATTCCAATCTGAACGAGAGTACCACCAGCAACCCCATACACGTGTTTCACCCTTGTTGGGGATCATCAGTGAGGTGAAGCTGATGCCTCTCTAAGCACAGTGAGAGGGAGACCACGTCTGGTTGCCCCCAGGAGACCTAGGGTTACCAATCCCAGGTTCCTTAACAAATAGTTTTACAAAGGTAGCGGGCGCCCCTCTCTCGCAAGAACAGACATGATAACCTGTTCAGTGGTTATTAACCACTTGAGAGTTCGCAGCCACTGCTTTTACTCACTGTGCCTTTCACAGATGGGAAATATCCATTTGCATATCAGTCTTTGTCCTGCCCAGGGGCAGTCCAGCACCGAAATACAATGGCAATTCCAATCTGAACGAGAGTACCACCAGCAACCCCATACACGTGTTTCACCCTTGTTGGGGATCATCACTGAGGTGAAGCTGATGCCTCTCTAAGCACAGTGAGAGGGAGACCACGTCTGGTTGCCCCCAGGAGACCTAGGGTTACCAATCCCAGGTTCCTTAACAAATAGTTTTACAAAGGTAGCGGGCGCCCCTCTCTCGCAAGAACAGACATGATAACCTGTTCAGTGGTTATTAACCACTTGAGAGTTCGCAGCCACTGCTTTTACTCACTGTGCCTTTCACAGATGGGAAATATCCATTTGCATATCAGTCTTTGTCCTGCCCAGGGGCAGTCCAGCACCGAAATACAATGGCAATTCCAATCTGAACGAGAGTACCACCAGCAACCCCATACACGTGTTTCACCCTTGTTGGGGATCATCAGTGAGGTGAAGCTGATGCCTCTCTAAGCACAGTGAGAGGGAGACCACGTCTGGTTGCCCCCAGGAGACCTAGGGTTACCAATCCCAGGTTCCTTAACAAATAGTTTTACAAAGGTAGCGGGCGCCCCTCTCTCGCAAGAACAGACATGATAACCTGTTCAGTGGTTATTAACCACTTGAGAGTTCGCAGCCACTGCTTTTACTCACTGTGCCTTTCACAGATGGGAAATATCCATTTGCATATCAGTCTTTGTCCTGCCAAGGGGCAGTCCAGCACCGAAATACAATGGCAATTCCAATCTGAACGAGAGTACCACCAGCAACCCCATACACGTGTTTCACCCTTGTTGGGGATCATCAGTGAGGTGAAGCTGATGCCTCTCTAAGCACAGTGAGAGGGAGACCACGTCTGGTTGCCCCCAGGAGACCTAGGGTTACCAATCCCAGGTTCCTTAACAAATAGTTTTACAAAGGTAGCGGGCGCCCCTCTCTCGCAAGAACAGACATGATAACCTGTTCAGTGGTTATTAACCACTTGAGAGTTCGCAGCCACTGCTTTTACTCACTGTGCCTTTCACAGATGGGAAATATCCATTTGCATATCAGTCTTTGTCCTGCCCAGGGGCAGTCCAGCACCGAAATACAATGGCAATTCCAATCTGAACGAGAGTACCACCAGCAACCCCATACACGTGTTTCACCCTTGTTGGGGATCATCACTGAGGTGAAGCTGATGCCTCTCTAAGCACAGTGAGAGGGAGACCACGTCTGGTTGCCCCCAGGAGACCTAGGGTTACCAATCCCAGGTTCCTTAACAAATAGTTTTACAAAGGTAGCGGGCGCCCCTCTCTCGCAAGAACAGACATGATAACCTGTTCAGTGGTTATTAACCACTTGAGAGTTCGCAGCCACTGCTTTTACTCACTGTGCCTTTCACAGATGGGAAATATCCATTTGCATATCAGTCTTTGTCCTGCCCAGGGGCAGTCCAGCACCGAAATACAATGGCAATTCCAATCTGAACGAGAGTACCACCAGCAACCCCATACACGTGTTTCACCCTTGTTGGGGATCATCAGTGAGGTGAAGCTGATGCCTCTCTAAGCACAGTGAGAGGGAGACCACGTCTGGTTGCCCCCAGGAGACCTAGGGTTACCAATCCCAGGTTCCTTAACAAATAGTTTTACAAAGGTAGCGGGTGCCCCTCTCTCGCAAGAACAGACATGATAACCTGTTCAGTGGTTATTAACCACTTGAGAGTTCGCAGCCACTGCTTTTACTCACTGTGCCTTTCACAGATGGGAAATATCCATTTGCATATCAGTCTTTGTCCTGCCCAGGGGCAGTCCAGCACCGAAATACAATGGCAATTCCAATCTGAACGAGAGTACCACCAGCAACCCCATACACGTGTTTCACCCTTGTTGGGGATCATCAGTGAGGTGAAGCTGATGCCTCTCTAAGCACAGTGAGAGGGAGACCACGTCTGGTTGCCCCCAGGAGACCTAGGGTTACCAATCCCAGGTTCCTTAACAAATAGTTTTACAAAGGTAGCGGGCGCCCCTCTCTCGCAAGAACAGACATGATAACCTGTTCAGTGGTTATTAACCACTTGAGAGTTCGCAGCCACTGCTTTTACTCACTGTGCCTTTCACAGATGGGAAATATCCATTTGCATATCAGTCTTTGTCCTGCCCAGGGGCAGTCCAGCACCGAAATACAATGGCAATTCCAATCTGAACGAGCGTACCACCAGCAACCCCATACACGTGTTTCACCCTTGTTGGGGATCATCAGTGAGGTGAAGCTGATGCCTCTCTAAGCACAGTGAGAGGGAGACCACGTCTGGTTGCCCCCAGGAGACCTAGGGTTACCAATCCCAGGTTCCTTAACAAATAGTTTTACAAAGGTAGCGGGCGCCCCTCTCTCGCAAGAACAGACATGATAACCTGTTCAGTGGTTATTAACCACTTGAGAGTTCGCAGCCACTGCTTTTACTCACTGTGCCTTTCACAGATGGGAAATATCCATTTGCATATCAGTCTTTGTCCTGCCCAGGGGCAGTCCAGCACCGAAATACAATGGCAATTCCAATCTGAACGGGAGTACCACCAGCAACCCCATACACGTGTTTCACCCTTGTTGGGGATCATCAGTGAGGTGAAGCTGATGCCTCTCTAAGCACATCTTGCAGATGATAAGCCGACGGAAACCTGTGCTTTATACGAAGCAACAAGCTGATCTGTTCAAATACTGCATTAACTAAATGAGGACAGTTATCTGACCTCATCGCTTCACACACTTCCCATCAGGGAAAAATCTCCCTCATCAGGAATTTGGCCGCACAGGTGGAGTCTGGGTGTGTACATGGACCAGCTCCTATCCATCTAGAGAATGGTCAGACCACAACAATTAAGTACCTGTACCCGTTACATACTTGAATCATATCGACATAGTCGATATGCAAGTGCTGAAAAGGCCCTTTAGGCCTTGGGATGACTCCCCTGATCACATGTAGTGTATGTCCAGCCAAGAATTTCTGACAGATTATGCAATTCATCATGAAAAATGCAACATATTCTGCCTAGTTCGGTATAAATCAGTCTTCAGCAATTGTTGCTGCTAAATTCTCTCTTGTTATGTGTGCTGGATAGTGTACCTGTTCCAGTGCTATCTTCAATAAGGCTATAGGAATCACTGGTTTAACAGTGCTGTCTTGTCGCCACAAAGCCTCGGAGGGGTTGAAAGAACACCCTCTTCGCTTCCAAAGGTTCTTTTCTTCCAGCAATGCCTCTCCTTGGAGCTCCAATATCTGAGTGTTTGGCATATTGCTGTAGCCTTCCGGCTCACTTCGTACAACAATCATTTTCTCATACACATCATGCACTTCCACATCCATCATTATTTCATCTTCATTTGCCACACGCTTGGCTTCAGCGTCTGCTGCTTGATTTCCACATGAGATAAAATCTGTCCCATTCATGTGGGCTGCGCACTTCACGACTGTTATGCCCATGGGTGTTGTAGTGCCTTAATGAGCCTGGCCAATAAGGCAGCATGCTGCACTGGCGTTCCGTCCGCTCAGAGGTAGCCCCTCCTTTTCCAGCGCACCAAGCATGCGTGTACTGTCGACGTCACATAGGCAGAGTCACTGTATACCCTTACTTCTACGTGATTCTCGAGTGCGAGTATCAGTGCCAATAATTCTGCAGCTTGTGCTGAATAATGAGAGGGTATACGTGCACTGATAAGTACTCGGAATTCACCATTTGCCATGAGTTTCATTACCGCGGCACCTGTGTATCTTTTTCCATCATTTTGATCGATTCTAGAGGAACCATCCATGAAGGCGATTTCTCCTTCTGCCAATGTATTTTCTTTTACTCTGGGGATCTCATCATAGTATTCTTTATAGTTCGCACAATCATGTATTGGCTCTCCTTCAGTGACTGGCTCTGCTATAAACATAGCTGGGTTCACTATTCTGCATCAAACTATTTTAATCGTTGGGTTTGATATGACCACCTCATAAGCAGAAGCTCTTTGTGACGTCAATGAGCCTTTCGGCTTCTCTAAAATAGCAAGTAATGAATGCTCGACGAATAACGTCATTGGGCACCCCATTACAATGGTTGTTGCTTTCTCTATGGCGAACGCTGCAGCAGCCAAACTTTGTTCGCACAGGAAATGACCTCTCATCACTGGATCTAGAATCCCACTGTAGTATGCCAGGGGCTTGTACCCCAACGAAGTACTCTGTGTAAGGACTGCTGTCATAACAGTACCATCTGTGTGTGAAAACAGGTAAAATTCCTCTGCATAACTGGGACTCCCTGAGACTGGTGCCGTGCAAATTGCCTTTTTTAGTTTATCAAACCCTTCGCCCATGGCCTTAGTCCACACAATTTTCTCTTTCATTGCCTGTGCTTTCTTTAAGTCTTGTAATAAGGGCCTAGTATAAGAGCTGTACTCAAAGACCCATGCCCTGACATAATTACATAATCCTGGAAAACTCTACATTTGTTTATTGTGTGTGGCTTAGCTGTTTACTGTAACTTCTCCTTGTCAACTTTATATCCTTTCTCAGCAAGTATCATCAATAGCTGAATGGAATCGCGTCAGCACTCTTCCTCTGTTTTGCTGCAAATCAGAATGTCATCCACATATTGCAAGACAACACTCTCTAATGCAATGTTGCTAAAGTCCATCTGCAGGACCCTATTGAAAATTGAAGGGGACTCACAATATTCTTGAGGCAGCCTTGTACTTTTCAGACAAACTTTTCTGAACATAAATGATGTCAAATCCTGCAAATCTGTGTGCAATGGGATTGAGAAAAATGCATTTTTCGAATCAATCACTTTGAAATACCATGCCTCAACAGGTATGTTACATAGAATTGTAGACGGGTTAGGGACTAGAGGGAACTCAGCCTGGACTATCTGCTTTATTGGCCTTAAATCTTGTATTAAACGCCAAGACCCTACATTGGTTTTTTAATCAAATAAACTGCAGTATTACATGACGATTCTGGCGTCACTAAGATGCCCTGATCCATCATGGCAGAAATTGTCTTAAAAATCCCTTCATCTGCCTCTCTAGACATGGGATACTGTTGTGCTTTTGGTAAATTTGCACCTGGTTTCAATTTAATCTTTACTTCTTCGACTCAGTAGCCCTACGTCGTACAGATCTGTAGCCCATACTGAGACAGGCATCTTTTCCATGTGGTCATCAAAATATTCGGGACGTTTTTGTGCCAGCATCATTCTCTGAGGCACCTCTCTTGTAATCATTTCCACGCAATAAATGAGATTTACCTCAAATTTCATCTCATCCTCACTTATTTGTTCTTCAAATAGATTGTCATCAGTGACGTCAATCAATCTGTAACCTTCCCCAATGGCGATCATTGCACACAATTGTCTGCCTTCATCATCACATCCGTCAAGCAAAGCCATTTCACCTCGCACTATGACTGCTTGTATTGCTTGTATTGCTAAGGGAAACACTCATCCATTTTCCTCACGCATAGGTATTCTTGGTCTGAACAGAAACTCATCTAGTGTTCTCATTATTCTGTCGGCAGGGCCTGGTAGCCCTGATATTAATATGCACACTCCATATGTGAATATCTCAGGTTCCAATGGAATAGCTCCCATAGCCATTCGTCCTGCATATGCTCTAATAATTTTGCACATGTTTAAATAATGCATTTCTGGAGTTGAATATACTATGCCCTTCTCCGTGAACGAGATCGTCATTTTTAACTTTGTCATAAAGTCTTGTCCCAATATATTTACAGGAGTCTGTCTCGAATACAGCAGTGGCACTTTCATGTCTCACTCTTCCACGGAAACTGGAAGTTTTTTGTGAAAGGAACACTGCTTGTTGCTCCTGTAAAGACCTGAGTATTCATAGCATCGCCAGACAAAGAAAACTTGCCTTCATTTATACACGAGCGTGCTACACCCGTGTTGACTAAGAACAAATATTCTCTACCCCTATAGAACAAATATTCTCTACCCTTGGTTCCTTGTGAGGGTTCAGTGTCACAGATAGATGGAGCACATCAGGTCCCCCAGTGAGCTGTCCTAGTCCATATAAATAATAATAATAATAATAATAATAATTATATTAATTATAATCTCGTCCAACAATTAGTGAATGGATTTCCTCTATCACCAGTGGTATTTCCCATTCCAGAATTCAGTACCTGTCCTATGCCTGTTGTTTTTAGAAGTTGCATTGGAGACTGTTGCGACTGCCCATGCGAAAATTGGTCACATTCTGCTGCAGCTACAAGCTTTGCTGTACTCTTGGTGCTTGCTGCTGCACAGTGTGATTCTGTGCAACTCCATTTTCACCCTACTGCAAGAACGCAGGTGGATTCATCATCCCCCCTCTTGTGAATAGGACCTTTTGCACCATCTCTTGACTTCTGCACATACGTGCTAGATGCCCTGTCATCCCACACATCCAACACGTAGTCGGTGGTCTGATTATTTGCCCATTTTGCACATTCTGATTTCCGCCTTGGATATTTTGAAAGCGTCCCCGATTATTTTGCCATCCGCTTCCTCGGAAGCCTCTTCCTCTCGGGTTAAACACATTATTGCTTTGATCGAACTGTCTTTGATTATTGACCTGTTGTGCATTGTATCCGTCCGTGCTAGTTATCATTGCCCCTTCAAGGGCATATTTCGATAATTTTTTCTGCAATCATTTAGATTCTTTGCCCTTTCTTACAGCATCCTTTTTATGATTTTTCTCTTGCAGCAGCCTGGAATAATGGACAATGGTCAGTTGTATTTCTGACCAGGGTTTAGCTTTGATTCCTAACAGTTTCTTGAGCTGCTTCTGCACCTGTTCTGGCAGCCCTTGACATAATATATGGTAAAACACTGGTATAGATTTCCCCCAAGATTCACGAGTTTCCAGCACCAATGCGTCTTGGAAATTCTGAATGTAAAGCAATGGATCAACTCTCTCCTTCATCATGCGTGTCATTAAGCTCTCATATCAGAAGTGTCTGGGTATAGCACTCGAAGCCCTTTCCATACAGTGGTTCTGCAATTGTTAAACAGCGCTCCATCATGCGCAGTATTAACTGTAGTCACACCAGGCTAACCTGCACGTGTCCAAATATTGTCAGCTCTATCACCAAGTATGGTGATCAAAAGACCCTTAATATTCCCTATAGCCAATGTGTTTCCTCCCGTCATTTTTTCTAACTCGTGTATCCATTTTCCAGCTCCAGAGGTCAACATTGGGAGCTTGTTTTTTAGGTTTTCTCTATCCGTCTGTGGCTAAGGTATATATTGTGGCCTTGTTCCTCCTTTCTCTAATAAGGGGAACTGTGAAACACTAAACTCTTCTTCTTCTCTTATCATTTTTCTGTCTACCGCAGGGGCAATATTCCCACATTGCCGTCTACCTGGCAATGTCCTTAACCTGCTTACATATGGCGGTGGAGACACCCCCCTCTGACCGTGTGACAATCCTTCATGCCAATCTGATTGTATTACTGACTCTGGTGCTTTAGGTGCGGACCCAGTAGAATCCGACCATCTTATTTCCTTTCACCTAGAAAAGCGTCTCTCGAGACTTCTCTCTTCTTCTCTTCACTTTCTTCTCTCTCTGCGTCTGATATTGTCTGTGCCCAACTCGTGCAGCTTCTCTCATCCTCCTCATTTCTATTTAGTGTCAGCCTATCTAAGGACAGCTCTCTATGTCTGCTACTTCAGGAAGCATCCTCAGTATCATACATCTGAGTGCTTTCAGGGCGTTCATCCTCTCATTTCCCTTGGGGTATCTTTTCTAGTCCCATCTCATTGTATATTCTATCGATTGTCTCTCCGATACTTCTGGTGTCGAAGTCATCTTCTAGATTTACTCTAGATGTGCCTGGAACTGAATCATACTCAGGAAAGCATTCCCATTCTACTACTGGATCAGGATTTTTAACCTCTCTTTCCATACATTCGAGATCCCGTGCTCTCTATCTTCACTTACGTTCTATGTCATCATCAAATTCTCTATGCTTCCTCACTTCCTCTCTAACCCTATCTTCCTCTTGTTTCCTCGCATCTCTTCGTTCATTTGCCCTTTGCCTTTTCATATCTCTCTGTCTTTTTATTCTCTTTTCTTGTATCTTTTGTTCTTCTTCTTCTATTCTCCTGTGTTCTATTTTATCCTGATCTTCAGCTATTCTCTGCTTATTATCGCGTTTTCTTTGAACTTCCGCCTTTTCCTTTTTTCTGACCTGCTCGTCATGATATAACTGCTTGAAATTCCTGCCTATCTTTTTTCCTTGCCCCTTTGTCTCTTAATCGTCTTCCCTTTCCCTTCTCTTTTCCTTCTAATTCGTCTCGTTCTCCCCTTTGTCTCATGTCCTCAATGCCTTTACCATTGAGTTTCAATAAAATCTGACCTCCCATCCATTCATTCTGTGTGAATGCCATCTCATCAATTCTATCCTCATCTCCTTTCCATCTCTTTATCTCTCTTCCTGTACTTAGAGATGTACTTGCTTACGTTTGATCACCTTTTTCCTTTTCGCTTCTCTCCTTGCCCCTCTGGACTTTTGAGATAATATTTATTCCTTGTCCTTCTCTGGGCTTTCATCACTATTTTGCATAGGTGACTCATATGACGGGTTGCTGTATCCCATTGCTGCTTTAAGTTCCCTCAGTGGGTGCAATCCTTCATCTTTACTAGCTTAGTTTTATTTTTCAGAAGGGGCGGGTGGCGCAGAAGTCTTTCACCTCCCTCTTTGCATATCTTCAGTATCCACTATAACAGCGGCTCCTCCTCCTTTTCTTCTTGGTACATCTTCCAAAGATCTAAACTACCCAGGCGCTTGTCTAACTTTTTACCAGTGTATGTAGCATGTAAATATGTCATCATGTGCTGCAGGACTGTTTTAGATAGCGATCCACCTTGGGGCTATGGCATAAACATTTTGTCTGCGCTCCCTTTAACCCATTCCACACTGTACTGTTTAAGTTGTGATGCATGTTTTGGCAGCTGTTTGCACAAATGTATCAGGGGAGTAATGTCTTCCATGTTTAACCTGTTTACCCTCTCTTTATATTTCACTTTATTATATTTGCGTTTCAAAAATCAACAGTATGAGCGAGCACCAATCGTCGCAAGCGCCAATCCTGCTTTTTTGACAATATTTTTATTTTAATCTTGATAAAAAACAACCATCAATCCATGCTATGCAACATTTTCCCTTTACAATTGTGCAATTTTCATGCTCTTTTTTTTTCTCCCCAAAAACAGTTTTCAATTGTAACGTCACGAGTTGACCTAAATACATAAAACAAAAAAGACAGACTCTGGCCAGCCACACAAATGTTATGCCGTCTGCTTCTTCAGATACATCTTGCCCCTATATTTATTCCAAAATTGGAATTTAAACCCATCTCTTTCGGATCGTCTTTAATCGATTCTGGTCTCCTACGTCATCCCGTTTACGGGACCTTAGATGAAGGCTTCTGCTAACGTTCTTTAAAACCTCGGCACTGGGCATATACTCTTATGGCGGCCACACTCACAATAGCTCTTTATAGTGCTGGCCTTGCTCGACTCAATATTTTTCCCTTATATAGAAATTACGTTATGCTCTTACTCTGTCGTTATATTTTGTCCCACCTCCCTCCGTTACCTTCTCTTTACTTGTTTTTTAAGGCATGCAACCTTTGCCAAAACATGTTTTTCATCTACGGACAATCAGCATCACCGCCTTTGTTACCGCCTCGCTGTGCTTCTCATCTGATCCGCTACCTCTAGATGTGGGAGGGGTTTTTGGGAGAAAGCAAAAGTCCCATTGCACCTAACCTGCAGGGTTTTCAATTAATCTAACCACTATCTATGGGGAGCTTCTCGTTCTATCAGTCGGATGGCAAAGGACTTGTGATATTGCAGAGGACCCGAAATGACTTATGTCTTCGGCCGATGAGTATCTTATCTAATCAAACAATCAATCTCTGGTACCAAGTGAACTGGATGATCTCTCAAACAGCCCTTTAAGATGAGTAGCAGTACCCGTGAGATAGATGAGATGCAGATTCATACTCATGCATCAAATAAAAATGACAACTCAATAGTTTGGCAAAGGTAATCCGTTTAATGACAAGTTCTTAAAACGGGGAGTACAACGAACATCAGCAACCACTCGGCCTTCTTGCTCTCTTCACTTTTAGAAAAAAAAGAGTATTTATAGCAATAATTCGTCATTGCTGACATCTATGTGGCAACTCGTAAAAACCTAACATGCAGCGTGTTTGGTTATAGGAAGGTAACTTTAACATAGGTGCTATATCTGTATTTGGTAACAGGGAAAAGGGATTGGATAATCAATGTCAGGTGGGGCAACTAAGCCCTCCCTTCAAAATGGCCACTATGAACGTCACTAAAAGTACAACGTCCCATTGGCTCTACTCACTATAGGACCCTAGATTACATGGTCCACTATGATTGGGTTGGCATCAACCCCACTCACACCTTTCCATCTACGTCTAGCAGCACGCAGAAATAACATCCAGGTGCAGAGGAAGGAGCTCGCCTTCACCCAAGCTCCCCAACCATTATGTTACAATCAATCATCACTTCAGTAGCCATGTATCAATTACTGCTTTGTATTTTGACCTTGAGTCTGCTCTGTGATCTTGAGAACTTTTAAGGAGTATGGGCTTGGCGGAGATCCATGTGTAGGTGTGAAAGTCTCACTCTTCCAGCCTGCCTTGTCACGTGACTCGATACCATGAAATTGGCATTTCCCTGTGTCATTGTGTATATTTGATTTAATTCTACCAGTTCTCTGCCATCTGTGGCCTTTATGAACAGGATCTTCTGTTCTTTTCTCCTTAATTGTATCCAATGTCAGCCTTTTCCAGCCAGATAAGACCTCAGCTTCATGGCATGATCATCCTCAGCTGGGTTTCGTACAGTCTCAATTCTGATTTTCTTACTGCGACACACCCATTGTGAGGCCTTTAGTAACCTTTTATTCAATTCTGTTCAGGTGCGTAGTGGAATTATATGTATGCATAAAGTGCTTTTAATGGAATACACTTGTACATGTTGGTGCTTGCCACTGTCTATTTACTTTTAAGCATAAGCAATCTTCACAATTTCTTTGCTTCTTGCAGTTATTTGCATCTTTACAGGTTTAAACTGACGGAATATCTTCATTGTGTATGTGGCAGGAGTTTCTTCATTTTAACATCAACTTCTTCATCGTGGGCTCAAAAATGTCATTCATCCATAGTCTCTCATCTCTTGTCAGCATTCTCAGGTCATTATCTCTTCTAAATGTGTGTCAGTCCGATTTCTCATGACGTCACCATTCATCTTCCGTCATTATCTTCTTGGCTTCTTCGGGTATTCCCTTCTGACAACCGTCATATTGTCTCGACTGTGAATATGGCTTTCTCAATGGACACCTTACTGTCCATGTTTTTTTAGGTGTCATTACTTCAATAGGTGCTGTTATTCTGATAGGTACTGGGCAGAGCCCATGTGCTGCTCTGTGCTGGTTTATCTGTTCATCATACGTCACATATTTTGGTGTGAAATTACCGAGCACAACGAAGGGGGCAATTGGAGTAGGGGCGATACTTGACACTTCCTCTTAACTACCATAAATGAATTTAATGCTATCAGAGAAGAGCTGAGATTCATTCAACTGATGGCTCTTCAGAATAGATACGTCCTGGACATGATCACAGCTATGGATGGAGTTGTTTGTGCAAAAATCGGGGAATCATGTTGCACGTTCATACCTTCTCATGATGACGTAAATGGCACCTCGACAGAGACCATAGTGATGCTGATGAAGTTACACGTGCAGATGATAAACTAAGTAGAAGACATTGCTGATGATAGCTGGTTTGGATTGCTCTGTTCTTGGGTTCCTCAATGGATGGCAGACATGTTCAAGTTCCTGGGAGCCCTGATCGTGCTGGTATTGCTTGGATTTTGTGTGATCAGGATAATACTCTCACAATGCAAGAAAACAGCAAAGAAAGCCATAGGGATGAAAATCATGATCGATGTTGAATCAGGATGGAAGGCTAGAGATTTGACAGATGAAGAAATCAGGGACTTTGTGAAGGTTCAGTACTCATGCACCTGAGGGAACAAAGTTCCTGTATCCAAAGAACCATAAGACGTTTGTGGGAAAGTGGATCTATTGCAGCCCGTGGGGACAGTGCATGCCCATGACTTGGAAAAAGAATGAGCATATAAACATCAGCTGGATGCCTGAAAGGAGTCATAAAGATATGAATCCCAAAGAAGCATTTCTTCAGAACAGGATGTCTAGATATGAAGGATGATGGGAGAATGGTCGATGAATTGCCCAGAGGGGGGAGTGTAGAGAAGGAGCCAAGTACCTCCACCTCAAGCACCTCGCCTATATTGCCTATATGTTGGGAACCAGAGTGTGAGACACGAGCAAAACCATTGAAAATACAGATACCACGGAGAATCCTGGAAGCAAGGTTCCCATTTAGAAAAACATACCTGCATACGAGACAGTATGATAGCCATTTGAATGAGATCCCGGAAGAAACAGGCCAGGTGAATGGAAGAGAAGAATGGTGACGTCACACACAAAGCAAGATTGACAAACATAGAAGAGATGCAGAGACAAGAGAATGAAGATATTCTATAAGGCATCAAGAAAGTATCAAAGATAAGTGACATCTTGGGATCAAAATGAAGACGCTTATGCTACAGAAACGATGGGGATATCAAGTCATTTTACACGTGTACATATGCAAAGAAACGCAAGCTGATGAAGTATTCTTGAGGCTAGCTAAGTAGTGATAGATTGCGGCATGTGCCAATGTATAAATGTATAGGAGTAAGTAGAGAATGGATGCTTCCACTACGTATTATAGCAGAGCTGGACTAAGGAAGGAAACACCCACTTTTCCAGTGTGTCACAGTTAAAAACGATTTACAGAAGTGAAACTCAGCAAGGCGAGGCTGAATGAGCCCAAGAAGCCAAGTTCATATCAGGCTGGGGTGAGCAGACATTGGATACAAATGGTGTGAAAGAACAAAACTCCTGTTCAGAAGACATGGACAAAAAAACAAGGAAGACATCAGAGGTCTATTAGAAAATAGTATTTTAAATGCACTAGAAATCGATTTTGTGGTCTTCAGTCCCGTGGACGGTTGAAGTTGGACGAACATGATGACCACACCTACGCATGAAGGCAGAGCATGCCTTCACTCCCATGAATTCTCCAGAGCAAAAGAACACTCCCAAGGACAAGTTCAAAGTCCTTATTGACAGCAGACCACTGACGTGATGATAGATGAGATGCTAATTCGTGGGAAGCTATGGTTAAGACTAGCTCACCAGCACCTGGAAGCCCAGCCTGCGTGCTGCTAACATAGGTGGAAAAGTACTGACGGAGGGTAGAGTGCCAACCAATTGTAGGGGGCTGCATGATTAATGGTCCTATAGTTTGTGTAACCAATGGGTTGTGTATTTGGTGACGTTCATAGTGACCTGTTTGAGGGAAGGAATTAGTTGCCCCAACAGATGTTAAGGAGCGTATCACTTTCTTAGACTAGTATTGAACGTATACTTAGATATTCCCTTAGACCCAATCACAATAGCCACTACGTTTTTGTAGTTTGCCATGTAGGATGATGTTAGTAAATACCTGGGTTGACGTCATCAATGACGATTTTTTGTTATAAAAGTACGCTTTTTTTAAGATGCATTGAGAGAAACCATGTGCTGAGATGTCAGTTGATGTCCGTTGTACTCCCCGTTTTAGAAAATTGATATTAAAATATTTAGCCTTTTTGCTAACTACCGGAGTCGTTTCAATTATTGATGTTTGAGTAACCCCTGCATCACCATCCACCTCTACGTTATTGCTACCTTTTCTTAAAGGGCTGGAGTCTCGCAGTTCCGGACCACCTCGCCTTATGGAAGGTACTCAAAACCTGGCTCTTTCCTGCTGCACCATTGCACTCCTGGATCGGCCTCACACCCAATTTGAGTGCTTACTACTACCCATCCAACCTTGAGGGAAACTCAGGTGCACAAGAGGAATCAGTTAGGTGGATCTTAACACTGCTTCCTGCGCTCATACAATAGGCACAGCAGGACTAATACCAATATGCTTCAGCCCTTCTTCATCGGTCACTGGTGGGCTGCATCCCACAGAATACAGCTGAGTCCCATGAAAATTTGGCGAAGCGGTTCACATAGCTTGACTCTAATTTGCAACAGCACAGGTACCCAAGCTGTGTAATATGGGATGCTGTCAGAGACCGAGCCATTCTCTACCTTCCTTCTATTTGGCTAAAAATGCACAGACACATTTTACCACCCCTTTCATTATGTTAAACACAGAATACGGTCTTCCGAAGGGCGTTCATCCTCACAGCGCTACGAGGCCATACCAGTGGCAGCAGGTGTTATACAAATACCACCTAACATAACATAACATAATACCAGAGCAAGATGACAAGACACCACGCTGATCAGACAGGAGGGTGAACAGCTCACACATCATGAAGTACAAGACAATTGTAAATTAGTAAAGGAAGAGTGATAAGAAGAGGACACACCAGAGCAAGATGACCAGATACCAGGCTGATCAGACAGGGGGTGAACAGCTCACACATCACAAAGTACAAGACAATTGCAAATTAGTAAAGGAAGAGCGAGAAGAAGAAGACAGACCAGAGCAAGATGACCAGACACCACGCTGATCAGACAGGAGAGTGAACAGCTCACACGTCACAAAGTACAAGCAAATTGCAAATTAGTAAAGGAAGAGCGAGAAGAAGAGGACAGACCAGAGCAAGATGACCAGACACCACGCTGATCAGACAGGAGGGTGAACAGCTCACACATCATGTAGTACAAGACAATTGCAAATTAGTAAAGGAAGAGTGATAAGAAGAGGACACACCAGAGCAAGATGACCAGACACCAGGCTGAGAAGACAGGGGGGTGAACAGTTCACACATCGCGAAGTACAAGACAGTTGCAAATTAGTAAAGGAAGAGCGAGAAGAAGAGGACACACCAGAGCAAGATGACCAGACACCACGCTGATCAGACAGGGGGGTGAACAGCTCACACATCACAAAGTACAAGACAATTGCAAATTAGTAAAGGAAGAGCGAGAAGAAGAGGACAGACCAGAGCAAGATGACCAGACACCACGCTGATCAGACAGGAGGGTGAACAGATCTCAGAGGCTGAAAGAACAAATGTGAAGTGAACTAATGAAGAACATTACTGATAATTCACAGGTGAGAGAGGTGAGTATGTGAACCCCTACCCACCAGGAGATGATCCCAGCTAACAGAGCATGAAGGTCAGTTGCCCATAGGTAGATCGATACCAATATGTGTCTAGACCCTGGGATAATAAAGGACACTCTGTGGGTTCCCTGTCTAGTGAGCTAAACTACTAAAGCAGCCATGAAACCATCTAGAAGATCTGTTGTTGAATTCCATGCAACTGCCCCTCTTCTAGCCATTACCATTAAACCCTTGCACCCTGGAGATTAGCAAGGGCAACACCCGACTCTAATTTTGCCTCGCCAGCGTTGGTCATTGGGCTGGATTTTCCATGATCCAAGAAAAAAATGCCTCCCTGGTTCCGGTAATTATTTGTGCCCATTAATTCAATTAATTTCAATAATACTTTTTTCAAAACAAAGACACGAAGTTCATAATTCTATGAAAAACAATTAAAAGTAGATATGACAAATAAGGTGTTCAGGAAAACTAAGGATGCGTGTTGGCAGATGGATGTGGACGACATATTCATTAAAGCCCCGCTGTACAGGTTAACTTTGGACCGTGCAGCAGCTAATAGTCTTTGGGGAACCACATGATGTCACTTGTTTGCAGATCTCAGTAATAGAAAGTAACATTTCTACATTGGCACGCAATAGGGAAGTGCCCAGAAAGTGCCTGTATTGTGCCTGGAGTCTGCCGCTTAGCTGCATGGCCCGTGTTTCAGGAGTTCAATTGAGCTGTGTGACTTTTCTTGAGTCTCTTGAGCAATTTTCTCCTTTAAAATCTGTGGCTCCACCCATTTCTACTCGTGACTATAAATATCAGTCTGCACAGACACGAGTGCGCGCGCCTTAGGGAAGTGCCCGGAAAGTGCCTGGAAAGTGCCTGGAAAGTGCTTCGATTGTGCCTAGAGTGGGCCTCTTAGCTGCGTGGACCGTGTTTAAGGAGTTGAACTGATACGCTCATTGTGCTTTTGTTATATTTCCATTGGACTCGGATACCATCAAGGAGTTGCCTATAACTTTCTAATGCTATTTACTATCTTTACCTTTAGAGCTGTGAGACTTTTCTCAAGTCTCGAGCTATTTTCGCCTTTTAAATCTGTGGCTCCGCCCATTTCTACTCAGGACTATAAAAATCAGGCTGCACACGCACGAGCGCGTGCGCATGAGGGTAGTGCCCGGAAAGTACCCGTAAATGGCCTGGGTTGAGCCTGGAGTGTGCCGCTTAGCTGCTTTGCTGAGCAGGGAGCAGCAGGCGCCTCTCTGTGAACCTGCCTGCAGATTAGTTTGAACAAAGGTAAATGCCATTTCTCAACCTTAAAAATAACTTGCTGTTTTGAAATCTGTGTTTGTTTCTGTCTTTTTTTGGGAAATCTTAAAACTTTGCACAAACAAGCATGACCTCTGGCGTTTACTCGTTGAAATTAGGTATTCCGTCCATGGCTTGCACGAGCAACACTGGCTTGAATTGTTCTCAGAACTCCTTGAGTAGGTTGATAGCTGCCGCAGCTATTAAGATTGGTTTCAGGAAACCCCAAATTCGATAATTCTCAAGGGGTCCTGACATCCGAACCTATTATCGCCCAAATTTCACTGTGTCCACTACACCATTGATTATGGAAGAGAGTCAAGCAAACCGAAACGTCAATGTGTTGGTAGAATCCCGAATTGTCAGAACTCAATCCCTCAACCTAATGAGTCACAAGATATATTTATAACAGATTCTGCCCTGGAGGCGTTGTTTTCTCCTTCCAATTCAATACTTGGTTCCTTGGGTGCAAACTGTTTTTTGAATTAATTTCAACCAGCTTTAACAGAGGTTCATTTTGATATGAACGAGCAAAACTTGTCGTAGTCGCCATTAATGTTTGCTCAGTCTTTAAATCTTTTGTCCCCTTTATCCCTTTCCTTTGTAAACCCAACCCCTAGAAGTGCAAATAGACCGTCGCTGGTCTCACCAAACATCCATCCACACCAAAATTGTTCGGTAAAAGAGTCTGGTGTTAATATTACGCCAACAGCTATGAACACTGCGCTTCTCTCTATAGCGCGACTATACAAATCCTTGGATCAGAAAATATGAATCCATCAGAGATAATAACAAAAGTATTTGAGCAGAATATGTTGATAAGCGAGTACTTTAGAAGTTGTCCCCCAACAGCCTCCACTCAAGACTATCATGCCCCAGTAAGTGGGCCAAAAGATACTGAAAAAAAAAACATTGAAAAAGGAAATGAAATGCTATTACTGCAGTTCAGTAGTGGAACAACATCTACACCACAGACAGCAGAACCAACGGAAATGCCTGCCTGTGAAAGGGAAACTGCAAATTTAAAAGTAACACATGTGGTTTTTGTTGAAGGATTCGGAAATAGTGAACCAAGAGAGGTGGCCATCTCTTCAAAGCCACCCACATTCACCCCTACCTTCAAGATATTCACTGGCATTCTGAAAAAAAGAAAACCTTAGCAAATAGTGCACAACCGAAATGTCAAAAAATCAATCTTGGTCAAGACGATTCATTACTAACCTAACTACACATATTGGACAAAAATCAAAAACTAAAGAAGCAAAAGACAAGCAAATGCAATCGCCAATCGGTGGAAAAATCAATGTGACAATTGGACCCGGCCTGGACCTGGCATATCAGCCACTGGATGATTTAGTATTGGTCGTTGCCGAGAGTCAAAAATCTGACTGTCCATCTATTAGTCAGACACATGAACAGCATTTGACGTCTTCTACTCAGGCAACCTCAATACCAATTAAAACTTCTTTACAATGTACTTCCAAAGCTAACATTGAAACAAGTGAGAATTGTGGCAAGGGCCAAATGCAATCAGAGGGAAAAATTAAGTTAGCATCATTAGAACAACAACCCGAAGTAGCTTCTTTTGTGACACCTCAACCACTTCTTACAGTAGAGCACATGCAAGACGAAATACAGAAATCTCGGGCAACCTACATTTCTTTAAATAAACTCCAATATTACCAGGAATTGTGCAACCATTCACATCACATAACATAATGTTAAATGGCTCATTGCCTCAACCACTAACGCAGATACAAGATGAAAACCAAAGGCCCCAGGTGCCTTACTTCTCCGCAAATAAAACTCTGGTAACTGCAGGAAATATGCTGCCAGTTGTGTTGTATAACCCTACTTTAAATGGACCATTGCTCCATCCATTGAACAAACACAAGAGGAAGCTCAGAGGCCTTTGATTTCTCACATTTCCTCAAATAGAGCCCCAACACTAATAGGGAACCTTAGTTCAGTCGTAGGAAATAGTCTGATGTCAAATGGCACATCAAATATGATTCCAATTCAAAGGAGTGGAACAACTCAATGGCCTCAAATGACAGCAATGAGCTCACATGACCCGCTGATACATTCATCAGTTCAGAGGAGTGAGATGTCCCAATGGCCTCCTGCGAATAGTGCAAGACCTCTGCAATCCCAAAGTGAACTTCCTCGTGTGAACTCGATGAGAAAAGATTCTCAATCGATGCAAACACATAAAGCCTCTCAACAGAATAAATATCAGTACTTGGTAATGCGATGCAGAGAGCGCCCATATCCTCAATATGATCTAAATAGATCAAGTATACTGAATAAACTTATGGACATACTAAACATGAAAGATGTCACTTCTACAGACATCGATGGAGTTAAATTTATTCATGAGAGTGACCTGACGATTGCTTGTTTATCTATAAGATCAGTGGTCGTATTGAACACCTTATGGAAAGAACAAGCCACATTCTATGAATGAGACTTTCTGTTGTCCCAAGATAATCAAGACCCCAGGAAGAACATTCGAATTTACACCTCAGACAAACAATCCAGTGCCTTTGGCTCGGAGAATATCGGACATAACGATAATAATCAACAAGCAAGAAATACCAATTTTCAACAGGGCAACTGTTATCTTCAAGCATAACAATGCCTTAAAGCAGAACATTTTTCTTTCTTCTCCTGGAATTCAAGAGGCCATCGGCACAAAATCAATTGAGAAACAAACAACCTACAGACCTATGACATAGTAGTTATCCAGTTGACATGCCTTCTCACACATCCGGTATGGGATAACTTTGATATAACAATGATACCAGCAAAAGTCCCCACACGAGATAGGCCGATGGCTGGTTTATTAGTAGCCACTAGGAAATCAAAAATGTTTAAACTGGAAGCCTGGCTCTCACTGAGCCCCTACGTTCAATTAGTCAGGATCACTAGATACACAAACACAATTTCTCTTCTGAACATATATTGGGGTTGTGCGGATCTTCCAGTAGATGATTTCTTTTCCCAAGTTGAACATGCACTACAGACGCAGAAGCCTTGGATGGGAAGATATCCCATACACTAATTACTGGGGATCTGAACCTCCATTGTTTAATCGAAGGAACTGGGTAGGAAAAAAGTATTAAATGGAAGTGGAATAATCTGATGGAGGAGAGGCGTTTAGTAATGCTTAATGGAACTCTCCCAGGTGACATCCCACCAAAACACACCTGGCAAAGAGGCTTGCAAAAAGCTACAATTGATTTTGTTTACAGTGATCCAATTTTCATGACTATGGCTGATTCCCTAGAAGTGTTACATAATGAACATAGTGACCACAAACAACTTAAAGTGACTTGGTCCTGGCCATATATCTTGAAAGACAAACAGATGATTAAAAATCAAGGAGAAATCATCATAAACAATGGAAAGTCTTGAATCAAATGGTCAGAGGCAACACTGACTGCTTTTCATTGAAAACTGGAAAAGGGCCTAAATAATGACCTCGTTGATGGGGACATGTACACAACTGCTATGCAAACCTTCAGTAAGGCAAAAATCACAGATAATCAAGTACAATATAAGCATCTACATGCATTTGACCCAGACCTAAGACAGAGAAAGGCTGAATTGCGACAAAGCATCAGGAGTCTAAGAGACATGCCTCCTGAGACAAGAGAAAATAAGGTCAGGCACTTGAAATGTGCTTATACAAACTGGGTACGAGGAAGGAAGTTCTTGCAGCTACAGAAAGATGGGGAAACAAAGCTAAAGCAAATTGCTGCAAAATCCACGGCAGGCATATATTCATTATTGAATAGAGCAATTCATAAAACTCAAATGTCAGTTCAGGTTAATGCCGTCCCAGAGCAGCATTGGACTGAATATTACATAGCAATATATCAATCATTCTTTTCCCTAGGTGATGTTAATTTCGACAATGTGGCTCTACCCTATCACTTTTCTCTTGATAGAGATGACCTTTTACGATGTATTTCTGGTTTAGGACCTGGTATCAACCTATTTACCATAAATGCAATTAAAGCAAATGAACAGTTTAGGTAGCAATCTCTATACATGACATTTGTAGATTTTCATATGGCCATTGATTCCATGTCACAAGAATTTCTGTTAAAAAAATTGTTAGATGCACAATGCCCATTGCACATTCTGACATCATTATACCGGCTCCACACACATACGAGCATACAGATTCGCCTGATGACAACTGGGGTACTTTCTGCCCCAACAAAAACAGATTGCCGGTTAAAACAGGGTTGTGTCTTTGCTTTGGCACATTTTAATTTTTTCATTGCTTTCATAGTTCACTATTTCTCTGGTATAATTTCTGATTCTCCAAAACTCTGCAACCTTACAGTCAAATCGCCGCTTTACGCAGACGATCTAGTCCTGATGTCAAAAACTCCTCGTGGGTTGCAGGTAATGTTAAATGCTTTGGATAACTATGCAGTAGCAAATAGACTCACAATCAACACCACAAAAAGTGAGATGATACAGTTTGGTCCTGCTAGTAAAAATGGGAAAACTTGGCGGCTTCAAAATCAGGTTCGTCCAGTGGTTACAGAATACATCTATCTGGGTCTAAGAGAGATTAACAGTCTCGAAGAAAGTGCCCTGAGTTCCCGCAATAGAGGCATAATTGCAACTGTTTTCTCCTTTCCCGCTCCTTTTGTGTTAGAGGACCTTTCAGACCCCCTATTTGCATGGGTTCCCCGGAGTCTACTCCTTTGGAAGGAGTTGGCGGTTTGGAAAATACTCGAGCATCAAACTTGGAACGATCGGCCTTCCTGTTCTGCAGTCTGTGATCTATTTGAACGACTAAGTCTATATAGTCCGACAATCTTGTGGGGGATTCACTACTTGGGCTAACACATCTTTGCGCTCTCCACATAGACCTCTATAAAACAGGGTAATCCTTTTGTCCTCAGGCCATTGAGTTTCCACTATCAGTCTGTTGAAAGACGCAATATAAGCCAAAAGGTCTTGATTACCTTGTCGCAACGAAAGAAGCTCATTGTCCAAGGCCTGCCCCTGTGAATGTCTTGCGAACAGTTTTTCCATACTGAGCTGAAAAGCTTGAAAATCATGGAGGACCGGATCATCTTGATTTACTAGAGGGATCGACCAGTCTGCCGCATTGCCACTAAGGTACGAAAGCACGAAAGCTACTTTAGCTTGATCAGTTGGAAAGGCTGCTGGCCGGCATAAGAAATGCAACCGGCACTGATTGATAAATACTGCAAACCTCTTTGGGTCACCAGAAAATCGTTCGGGCGGAGCCAGAGGTACATTCCCAGGTAGGTTGATCTGCACTGGATTCATAGAGGATGTAGAAGGAAGATTTCCCCCAGATGCGGGTAACGGGGTCTGTCCGGCTTGTGACTGTAGCAATTGTCTAGCGAGATCATCTGTTCGCTCCTTGGAAATAATCAGTTCCCTTCTTAGAGCGTTCGTTTCCTGACAGGCTGCATGCCCTTAGTTCCCCAAGTTACTGGGCTAGTTGGTCGGTATCCGAGGTTTCCATAGCGCCTGGACGGGTGTTTTGTGGTAGGCTTTGGGTTCTGTAACGCTCACCTGATTCCCGTAGAGGCGCCGGTCTTGACTGGGCGTATACCGTATCTTCAAAGGTGATGTGTAACACACGGCTGGCTCTTTGGGCTGGACCTCTGTGCACTGTATGTTTGACTCGAAGGGTAAGATGTCTGCAGATAGAAAATATGGGATTAATGGACTGGGTTATTGAATGTCTCTCTCTTCTTCCCTTTCTCTTCTCCTGTAGAACCCCGAAGGTTAACGCTCTCACCTTAGGTAAGTGAACGCCGTGCTCTCCATCTGCCTCGGGGTAGGGTGCTGTAACCAGTTTCTTCACTGGATAAGGGGAGCAGGCCTCTTGACTTCAGAGGACTGCTGTCCGTCGTTTACTGCACGAACGGTAAGTTTCGAGTAATTCTAATGTCTTTAAAGTCTTTAGTAATGATGTCTCTTGTTTTGCAGGGTTCCGGCGATGGTGGATGACGTGCTGAAGTGAGTTGAAGATGGAGCCCGTGTGATGAATAGAAGCGCCTGGAAGCACGTAAGTAAGCGCTTGTTGCCTGCTTCACGATGCGCTCTAACTGTCTTTTCATTTTGCAGGTACAAGTTCGGAGCGGCTGCAGGGTGCCGGAATACCCACTGAGTTAGATGTGGAAAGGAGTAATGGCACGTGAGTATTAAAGTTCCCCAATGTCTTTAAACGCACCTTGTTTTGTCTTTCAGATGCGGGATGCAGCGCCGAAGACCTCCGGAGCGTGCGAAGAGTTGGTAAGCTTTTGTCTTTCAGATGCCGGAATGCAGTGTGAAGACCTCGGGAGCGTACGAAGAGTAGGTAAGCCTTTGTCTTTCAGAATGCAGCGCGAGGCGTTGGTGACAGTCGATGGCCCAGGTAAGTGAAGAGCTGTCACTGAAGACCGTAATGCTAACCTGTTCTTTCTTGTCTTTATAGGTGTTGCTGAAGACTGGATTCAGGATGGTAAGCCTTTTTCCTTAGGCCCAGGATCAGATGCAGAAGACACGATGAGCGTTCTGCTGCAGAGGATGCAGAATAACGCAAAGCAAGATTCATCCATCGTGTGTGGTTTAAATAGCCTCCTGTAGTGCTTAGGTGTCTCCTTCCACAGCCACGCCTAGGTAAGAAAAGAGTTCCTGCTTTCCAGAAGAGTTCCAGTGTTCTGAACCTAGGGAGTGGCTCCTGCCCCACCCAACAGGAAAAGTAGTTCCAAACAGAAGAGGATCAGAGGCTTCAACTGGCAGGCAAGTAAGCAGCATGGTCTGCTGCAGGTAAGTCCACCCAAGCATTATGAGCCCGGCGCTTCCAGCGCTGGGACTGGGCATATTTATGAGCCTTGTGCCACTGGCACAAGGACTGGGTCCAAAAGGTCCCAATTGGGACTGGTTGGCACTCGGAACCTGGGTTATGAATCTGCTTCCAAGGGAGTTGGGAAAACCCTGACCTTTTGGAAGCAGAGATCATGACACCTATCACTTTTCTCTTGATAGAGATGACCTTTTACGATGTATAACAAAAGTGAGCTCTTCGAGGGCCCCTGGGCCAGCGGTCTGTCCAATATTGTACTCAAAAAACATCCTGAAGCCTGGGCAAATATTTTTATTTAATCTATCCAAAACATTTACAAACAACACAGATTCCAACTTCATGTAAAAATTATCATTCCTCTCTTTAAGAAAGGTGATAGGTGTAGTCCGGCCGCTTATAGACAATAGCTTTGCACACTCACCTGGGAAGATTTTTGTAGGATTGCTATTAGAGAACTTTAATGCATGGGAAGGGGAGAAAAATCTCAGAGATCCGTATCAAACAGGATTTATTTCTGGTTTAGGAACTGGTATCAACCTATTTACCATAAATGCAATTAAAGCAAATGAACAGTTTAGGTAGCAATCTCTATACATGACATTTGTAGATTTTCATATGGCCATTGATTCCATGTCACGAGAATTTCTGTTAAAAAAATTGTTAGATGCACAATGCCCATTGCACATTCTGACATCATTTTACCGGCTCCACACACATACGAGCATACAGATTCGCCTGATGACAACTGGGGTACTTTCTGCCCCAATAAAAACAGATTGCGGGTTAAAACAGGGTTGTGTCTTTGCTTCGGCACATTTTAATTTTTTCTTTGCTGTCATAGTTCACTATTTCTCTGGTATAATTTCTGATTCTCCAAAACTCGGCAACCTTACAGTCAAATCGCCGCTTTACGCAGACGATCTAGTCCTGATGTCAAAAACTCCTCGTGGGTTGCAGGTAATGTTAAATGCTTTGGATAACTATGCAGTAGCAAATAGACTCACAATCAACACCACAAAAAGTGAGATGATACAGTTTGGTCCTGCTAGTAAAAATGGGAAAACTAAAACTTGGCGGCTTCAAAATCAGGTTCGTCCAGTGGTTACAGAATACATCTATCTGGGTCTAAGTAACAATAACCATTATAATGATCTGCCATATCAAGTGAAACTGAGAAATAAATTCGACTCAGTTATATCATAGGCAAATATAATCAATGGTAAACACGGAAAATTTTCAATTACACCACTGCTCATTTACTATAAGCAGAATGACCAGTCCTCTTGTATGGTGCGAAATCAAAAACGGCTAAACCCTATATGTTTTGGCAGAAATATGAAACTTAGTACTGGAAGTCGGTTCTGAATTTACCCAATTCACAACCCATACCCGTTGTAAGGTACGAGCTTGGTCTATTGTCATTGTATGTAATGTATATGTGGAAATTGTGTGCGTTATATCGCAAATGCATGCTTGTAAGAGAGTCTGTTTATTTACTATCTATGATGTCTGAATATGTAAAGAAAACCAACCACAATTTTATTTCTCAATGGAGATCTGAAATTCAGAATGTTATGAAAGAGGCGGACATTTCACTTGAATTATTACTCACAAACCCAGACACAGCCAAAATGAAGCTTTGGCAAATGGACTGGATCAGAACAAGAAAACAATGTATGTTATACAAAGATTTTCAATTGAACTCATTTAGTATAAAATAAATGCGGGGTTCTTCCAATGTATTTGTTAAAATCTCCTAGTATGGCATACAGATCCGGTTATATGCGCTTACGGTTCAACAGTGTTGTTTTTGTCGACAACGATGTGAAACGCTGAAACATTTAATCACAGATTGTGCTGAATTATTGCAAGAGCGAATAAGATATTTTAAAATTATATTCTACCTTTTTGAACTACTTACAGCAGATGATTTGTGGTCAAGACTAGTTCATACGTAAAATCAATCTTTGGGCTTTTTTATTGTGAACGTTTTGAAGCATTTGAAACTGGAATTGTTAGAAAACGAAGGCCAAAAAATCAGATAAAGGAAAGGACAGTGGTTGATTAGATATACTATCCAAATTAATTTCAGTTGTGTCAATGTTAGTAAGAAAATGCCTTGAATGATGTATTACTCGATTAACTGTTTAGTTTTCCTTTTCTGGTTTACTTTTTTATTTTATGAGTAATTTCTTTTTTTTCTCTATACTTTTAACTTCTTTTATATGTATCTTGTATGTTCATTTTGTGAATACTTTTAATGTTGTGATAAATATTGTGATTAAAAAATCATCTTTTCAATATTTCATCAGCTATATCAATACAAAAATAAATAAAAGATATGACAAATAAAGCAATAACATGATAAAAATCAATATAAAAGTACATATCATCGTTATTTGGGGAGAGTAATCTCGAAGCCCCCAAGACATATACAGGCTAATAACAAAACAGCAGGTCTGAGCCAGGGGGAGAAACCTCGCAACCCCTGGGACAAAAAATAGTGAGTACAGCTTCTCAAACATTTGACAATTGGGCTTTAGATCTACAAAGCCAAGCTTGATGTTTGTAATAAGCCACTGCTGGCACAACCTGCTGGTCAGGGTGCCTTCTACAAATGTTCAGTGCATCCATCACTGTACGCCTCAGAGCCTTTAGTTCTAAGAAAATAAACATGAAATGCACCATTGATTTTTCACCTGTATTGAACAATGGACAGGCTCCTGAGTTGTCATGGCATTATGACTTGTTAAAGAAGGCAGGCCTGGGTGTACCCAGCCTAAAGCCCACAGAGTGCATGCATATGGGGGTCCCCATTAATCTAACCAAAAAACTTTAGTTCCCGAGACTAGTATTCGGATTCCGGTCATCAGGACCAAAGTCGAGTGACTTACCCACTAGACCTACATCTAGTAAAAACATGTGTGAACATTTCTGCCGGGATTGTACTCTGCAGAAAATAATCAAAAATAGTTTTGCAAAGATGTGCAACACATTTTCTAATTTGATTTCAACATTCCGGGAAACACTCATCCTTTTTTAAATAGTTTTATTAATTAATTAATCTCCTGAAATGTAAATGTTTATCAGTAGGGAGGACGAGGGTGTTGTGACTGGACCTGTGGTCACAGTGGCCAGTCCAAATCAGTGCTGGGGGCATCTAGCAGTCACTTGGAGTGCTGTTGTCACACACCACGGACCGTTGCAGGGATCACCCGGTAACCGCGGTCACAGGGCAAGACATCAGCTGCCGGGGGTGTGATGAATCAACTTCTGGAGCACCAGTGGTCCAAGGATGAATATCCGTTTCTAAACCATCAATCAGCCCCACACCTCTAGTACACCAGATGGTATCTGAACAGATTGGAAACATGAGTAAATTATAAACCTTCTTGTCCAATTTTGGTAATGTGGACATAACAGCAAGCTTATCTCCGCAAGGTTGTGGATCGTTGGTTAGTTGCAACACAGCGAAAATAAAATTATTACTCAATGATAAAAGGGACTGTCCAGTCAAGGTTGTACAAAAATATCTACTTTATTATTATATCAACAGACAATTGTAGGACACTACAAAATACAATCCACCCTGTAAAGGAATGCAGAGGACAGACAGTTTCAAAGATGGAAAAAGGATGCACTCTGGATACTGACAGGAGGGTAGTCGGTATAGTGATTAATCACAATAGTTCAAGGATACTTGGTTTGAACACAAAGGGAGCAATGGATCGTAAAATGTTACCAGGGGCCTTTGGAGAAGGACTGTCAGAGCTTCGAATCTTCTTCTGCTGGCGCACAGGCAGCAGAAACACCAGCCTCCCCGTTAGGTCTTGGTGCCTGGGTTAGTACTACCGCAGGCCACCGCGACTCTTTGGGGAACAATGGTTAGGGTCCGTTGAGTGGATAGGCAGGGGATTGTAGGATCACCGGAAAGAGGGGTAGGAAGGATTTATAGACAGTTAGGGGGAAGATCAGGGTAACATGCTCCTTGGCTCCTGCTTGTGACCGTGGAGTCTCCAACCTCTACTCCTGCATACTTCGCAGTCACACAATATGTCCAGTGTCTGGGGGCCTTTGTGCTGGAGCCCCAAACAGTATGTGTTGTGCCAATGCAGCACTAGTGCGTATGCAACCTGCACACAATAGTTATGACAAAGAAAAGTGCCCCCAAGCATAGCTCACATTAATTCATGTAAGCACCGACATTTACCCGACATTACTTCATGCAAGGCATTGATCACGAAAATCACGATGCAATTGGAAACAGATCCTCACATTGCCCCATGTTAGGACGTGCCCCCTCAAAAGAAGAAAAACATAAAGGACCTCATTACGACTTTGGAGGCAGCCATGCCTTAATAAGGGCATGGCTGCCTCCAAAATCGTGTCCGGGTTCCCTGAATGGGGAAATACCGGGCCATTCCGAGTATGGTGTGCCCGGTATTTCCTCCTTCAGGGAACCCGGGCCCTGTCCTTCCCCATTCTCATTCGAGCCCCCATAGGGCTCAATGGGAATGGGTGCGGGAGGTAACAATGGGCCGATTACGACCGGCCCGTTGTTAGCTCCCTGGTCCCCTCGCGGGACCCGCTATGGACGTCTGGATTAACGAGACGTTCTGTGCGGGTCCCGCGAGGGTTTCTCGTAATGGTGCGGAGTGGGTTTAACGGCGCTGGCACCATTACTGGTGCCGTTAAACCCATTCCGCACATTTTATAATGAGGCCCAAAAACTTAGCTTCGTCTTTGATGCGAGTTCTGTGGCTTCTGGCCGTTTTGCGTAACTGGTCTACGCCACCCAAATTTACCCCTACCTTTAAGATATTCACTGGCATTCTGAAAAAAAGAAAATCTTAGCAAATAGTGCACAACCGAAAAGTAATAAAATCAATCTTGGTCAAGACGATTCATTACTAACCTAACTACACATATTGGACAAAAATCAAAAACTAAAGAAGCAAAAGACAAGCAAATACAATCGCCAATCTGTGGCAAAATCAATGTGACAATTGGACCGGGGCTGGATCTGTCATATCAGCCACTGGATGATTTAGTAAAGGTTGTTGCCGATAGTCAAAAATCTGACTGTCCATCTATTAGTCAGACACATGAACAGCATTTGACGTCTTCTACTCAGGCAACCTAAAAACCAATTAACACTTCTTTACAATGTACTTCCAAAGCTAACATTGAAACAAGTGAGAATTGTGGCAAGGGCCAAATGCAATCAGAGGGAAAAATTAAGTTAGCATCATTAGAACAACAACCCGAAGTAGCTTCTTTTGTGATCCCTCAACCACTTCTTACAGTATAACACATGCAAGACGAAATACAGAAATCTCGGGCAACCTACATTTCTTTAAATAAACTCCAATATTACCAGGAATTGTGAAACCATTCACATCACATAACATAATTATAAATGGCTCATTGCCTCAACCACTAACGCAGATACAAGATGAAAATCAAAGGCCCCAGGTGCCTTACTTCTCCGCAAATAAAACTCTGGTAACTGCAGGAAATATGCTGCCAGTTGTGTTGTATAACCCTACTTTAAATGGACCATTGCTCCATCCATTGAACAAACACAAGAGGAAGCTCAGAGGCCTTTGATTTCTCACATTTCCTCAAATAGAGCCCCAGCACTAATAGGGAACATTAGTTCAGTCGTAGGAAATAGTCTGATGTCAAATGGCAAATCAAATATGACTCCAATTCAAAGGAGTGGAACAACTCAATGGCCTCAAATGACAGCAATGAGCTCACATGCCCCGCTGATACATTCATCAGTTCAGAGGAGTGAGATGTCCCAATGGCCTCCTGCGAATAGTGCAAGACTTCTCCATCGGCACATAATCAATTGAGAAACAAACAACCTACAGAACTATGTAGTTATCCAGTTGACATGCCTTCTCACACATCCAGTATGGGATAACTTTGATATAACAATGATACCAGCAAAAGTCCCCACACGAGATAGGCCGATGGCTGGTTTATTAGTAGCCATTAGGAAATCAAAAATGTTTAAACTGGAAGCCTGGCTCTCACTGAGCCCCTACGTTCAATTAGTCAGGATCACTATGTACACAAACACAATTTCTCTTCTGAACATATATTGGGGTTGTGCGGATCTTCCAGTAGATGATTTCTTTTCCCAAGTTGAACATGCACTACAGACGCAAGCCTTGGATGGGAAGATATCCCATACATTAATTACTGGGGATCTGAACCTCCATTGTTTAATCGAAGGAACTGGGCAGGAAAAAAGTATTAAATGGAAGTGGAATAATCTGATGGAGGAGAGGCGTTTAGTAATGCTTAATGGAACTCTCCCAGGTGACATCCCACCAAAACACACCTGGCAAAGAGGCTTGCAAAAAGCTACAATTGATTTTGTTTACAGTGATCCAATTTTCATGACTATGGCTGATTCCCTAGAAGTGTTACATAATGAACATAGTGACCACAAACAATTTAAAATTACTTGGTCCTGGCCATATATCTTGAAAGACAAACATATGATTAAAAATCAAGGAGAAATCATCATAAACAATGGAAAGTCTTGAATCAAATGGTCAGAGGCAACACTGACTGCTTTTCATTGAAAACTGGAAAAGGGCCTAAATAATGACCTCGTTGATGGGGACATGTACACAACTGCTATGCAAACCTTCAGTAAGGCAAAAATCACAGATAATCAAGTACAATATAAGCATCTACATGCATTTGACCCAGACCTAAGACAGAGAAAGGCTGAATTGCGACAAAGCATCAGGAGTCTAAGAGACATGCCTCCTGAGACAAGAGAAAATAAGGTCAGGCACTTGAAATGTGCTTATACAAACTGGGTACGAGGAAGGAAGTTCTTCCAGCTACAGAAAGATGGGGAAACAAAGCTAAAGTAAATTGCTGCAAAATCCACGGCAGGCAGATATTCATTATTGAATAGAGCAATTCATAAAACCCAAATGTCAGTTCAGGTTAATGCCGTCCCAGAGCAGCATTGGACTGAATATTACACAGCAATATATCAATCATTCTTTTCACTAGGTGATGTTAATTTCGACAATGTGGCTCTACCCTATTGTAACGCTCACCTGATTCCCGTAGAGGCGCCGGTCTTGACTGGGCGTATACTGTATCTTCAAAGGTGATGTGTAACACACGGCTGGCTCTTTGGGCTGGACCTCTGTGCACTGTATGTTTGACTCGAATGGTAAGATGTCTGCAGATAGAAAATATGGGATTAATGAACTGGGTTATTGAATGTCTCTCTCTTCTTCCCTTTCTCTTCTCCTGTAGAACCCCGAAGGTTAACGCTCTCACCTTAGGTAAGTGAACGCCGTGCTCTCCATCTGCCTCGGGGCAGGGTGCTGTAACCAGTTTCTTCACTGGATAAGGGGAGCAGGCCTCTTGACTTCAGAGGACTGCTGTCCGTCGTTTACTGCACGAACGGTAAGTTTCGAGTAATTCTAATGTCTTTAAAGTCTTTAGTAATGATGTCTCTTGTTTTGCAGGGTTCCGGCAATGGTGAATGACGGGCTGAAGTGAGTTGAAGATGGAGGCCGTGTGATGAATAGAAGCGCCTGGAAGCACGTAAGTAAGTGCTTGTTGCCTGCTTCACGATGCGCTCTAACTGTCTTTTTATTTTGCAGGTACAAGTTCGGAGCGGCTGCAGGGTGCCGGAATACCCACTGGGTTAGATGTGGAAAGGAGTAATGGCACGTGAGTATTAAAGTTCCCCAATGTCTTTAAACGCACCTTGTTTTGTCTTTCAGATGCGGGATGCAGCGCCGAAGGCCTCCGGAGCGTGCGAAGAGTTGGTAAGCTTTTGTCTTTCAGATGCCGGAATGCAGTGTGAAGACCTCCGGAGCGCACGAAGAGTAGGTAAGCCTTTGTCTTTCAGAATGCAGCGCGAGGCATTGGTGACAGCCGATGGCCCAGGTAAGTAAAGAGCTGTCACTGAACACCATAATGCTAACCTGTTCTTTCTTGTCTTTATAGGTGTTGCTGAAGACTGGATTCAGGATGGTAAGCCTTTTTCCTTAGGCCCAGGATCAGATGCAGAAGACACGATGAGCGTTCTGCTGCAGAGGATGCAGAATAACGCAAAGCAAGATTCATCCATCGGGTGTGGTTTAAATAGCCTCCTGTAGTGCTTAGGTGTCTCCTTCCACAGCCACGCCTAGGTAAGAAAAGAGTTCCTGCTTTCCAGAAGAGTTCCAGTGTTCTGAACCTAGGGAGTGGCTCCTGCCCCACCCAACAGGAAAAGTAGTTCCAAACAGAAGAGGATCAGAGGCTTCAACTGGCAGGCAAGTAAGCAGCATGGTCTGCTGCAGGTAAGTCCACCCAAGCATTATGAGCCCGGCGCTTCCAGCGCTGGGACTGGGCATATTTATGAGCCTGGTGCCACTGGCGCCAGGACTGGGTCCAAAAGGTCCCAATTGGGACTGGTTGGCACTCGGAACCTGGGTTATGAATCTGCTTCCAAGGGAGTTGGGAAAACCCTGACCTTTTGGAAGCAGAGATCATGACATTACCCCCCCTCAAGGCCCCTCCCAAACCGGGCTTCTCCAGGGGTTTTGGCTTGTCAGGAAATGTTCGGTGAAATCTTTTGATTAGGCGAGGAGCGTGGACATATTCAGCAGGTTCCCAGGATCTCTCTTGGGGGCCGTAGCCTTTCCAGTCAATTATGTAAAATAGTTTAGATTTGGGGATCTTGGAGTCCAGAATGCTTTTGACTTCAAACTCGAGTTCCCCATCAACTAGGATAGGTTTTGGAGATTTAGTTAGTCGGGTTTGAGGTTGCACGGGTTTTAATAGAGAGACGTGGAAGACCGGATGTATCTTCATGTGCGGGGGCAAGTCCAACTTGACCGCTACTGGGTTTACTATGGTAATGATGGAATAGGGACCAAGGTATCTTGGGTTGAATGTGCGTGGCCCTTTTAGAGGTAGATATTTGGTGGATAACCAGACTTGATCCCCTACTCGATATTGAGGGGCTTCCTTCCGATGTTGATCTGCTCCTTTCTTGTATTGTTCTTTAGCCCTTTGAAGGTGAGAAACAGCTTCCTTAAAGGCTTGGGTGATTGTAGAATGCAGGTAGTCTACTGCTGGTGTTTCAAGATCTTGGAAGGGATCCAACTCCGAGGTTCGAGGGTGACTGCCGTACAAAAGAAAAAACGGGGTTTTCCCAGTTCCCGAATGGACAGAGTTATTGTAGGCATATTCGGCTATCCAAAGGATGTCTTGCCAAGTTTTTTCAGTTTGTTGCAGCATGCAGCGTAAATACTGTTCCAGAGTTTGATTGGTCCTCTCGGTTTGTCCGTCGGTCTGAGGGTGGTGACTGGTCGATAGTCTCACATCAATTTGCGCCGACCGACAGCAACTTCGCCAAAAATGAGAAATAAATTGACTACCTCGATCCGAAATTAGAACCGAAGGAAAACCTTGCAGTCGGACGATGTTTTCGAGAAATTCTCGGGCCAGAGTTGCTGCTGTTGGCAAACCTTTGAGCGGAATGAAATGCGCCATCTTGGAGAATAAGTCCACGATTACTAGAATCGTATTGTATCCGGAGCATGGAGGTAGATCGGTGATGAAGTCCATAGAAAGCGTATGCCAAGGGCGAGGTGGGATGTCAATAGGGCGTAAGAGGCCTGCTGGTCTTTCCTTTTGACTCTTGTTTTGGGCGCATACTCCACAGGACATTATAAAGTCTCTGATATCTTTTTTCCAAGACGGCCACCAGAAGTAGCGCTTGATCTTTTCTGAGGTCTTGGCTATACCGGGATGTCCTTCCATTAAAGAATCGTGATAACAAGAGATTACTTCTTTCTGTAAATCTGTGCTGGGTAGGTATAATCGTTCTTGGAAATACAATAAGTTGTCCTTTACTGCAAAGTCCTTTCCCTGCAGATGCCAATTCTGTATGTCTGCTGGAGTTACAAGTTGCCTGGCTTTATCCTTAACTTCCTCTATGGATTGTGTGGCGATTACACCCAGAATTCTTTGTTCGGGAATGATTGGTACAGGTTTAGGGTTGATCAAGTGTTCTTCCACTCCCATCCGAGAAAGGGCATCAGCTTTACCTTTTTTTGTACCAGGTCGATAGGTAATTATGAAGTCAAACTCGGCAAAGAATAATGCCCAACGGAGTTGTCTAGAGGATTGGGCTTTTGCGGTTTTCAAATATTGCAGGTTTCGGTGATCCGTAATCACAGTAACGGTGTGTCGGGCCCCCAGCAGATAATGCCGCCAAGCCTTAAAGGCAGACTTGATAGCCAGAAGTTCCTTGTCAGTAATCGTGTAATTGATTTCAGGAGGCGAGAATTTGCGGGACCAAAATGCCACGGGACGCAACTGATTGGTTACCGGGTCCTTTTGTGATAGAACTGCCCCCATGGCAAGGCTTGAAGCATCAGTTTCCACGATGTAGGGGAGTTCGGGCGAGGGTGTTTTAAGATTGGTGCAGAGATAAATTTAGTCTTCAAATCCTGGAAAGCTTGTTCCGCCTCGGTAGACCATTCAAAACGTTTGTTTTTCTTTAACAAGGCAGTGATGGGCTGGACTATTCGAGAGAATTCGGGGATAAACCTGGGGTAAAAGTTAGCGAAGCCTAACATGCTTTGCACACCTTTTACGGAGGATGGTGATGGCCATTTGAGAACTGCATCGACCTTCTTTGAATCCATACGCACTCCGCCAGGTGATAATATGAATCCCAAGAATTCAACTTCAGTCACGTTGAAAACACATTTTTCCAACTTAGCGAAACGTTTGTGTTGACGCAATCTTTCGAGGACCATTTTCACATGTTTCTGATGTTCAGATTCCGATGAAGCATAAACGAGGATGTCGTCAATGTAAACAACAACACACACATCTATGAGCTCTCTGAAGACATCGTTCATAAAATATTGAAAGGCGGCCGGGGCATTGCAAAGTCCGAAGGGCATGACCTGATATTCAAATAGCCCATACTTGGTGCGGAAGGCCGTCTTCCATTCATCGCCCTCTTTTACTCGTACCAAGTGGTAAGCTCCTCTAAGATCCAGCTTTGTATATATGCATGCTTTTCTGACTTGGTCCAGGAGTTCAGGGATCAAAGGTAACGGATATCTATTCTTAACGGTGATCTGGTTCAGGGAGCGATAATCTATACAAGTTCTAAGGTCTCCTTCCTTTTTTGGAATGAAGAACAAAGCTGAAGAAGCAGGGGACTTGGAAGAACGAATAAACCCATTTGCCAGGTATTGATCCAGGTATTGTCGAAGGTGAAGGTTCTCAGGCTCGGTGAGGGCATAAATTCTACTACAAGGAGGAGTAGATCCAGGTATCAGGTCTATCTGGCAGTCATAAGACCTATGAGGAGGTAGAGAGTTAGCCTGATCCTTCCGGAAAACATTTTGGTATTCTAGGTATTCGGGAGGTAACTGGGGAGTCTCTGAAGAAATTGCTGCCAGTGCAACACCAGGTGGAGGGTGACAAGTAGAGACACATTCTGGAAACTGGACCGTTCTTGCTCGCCAATCGATCAGAGGATTGTGTTTCTCTAACCAAGGTATTCCTAGAATAATCTGAAACTGAGGGGCCTTGATCACATTGAACACGATCTTCTCATGGTGTCCATCTTGACTTATTAGCGTCACTTCTTGAGTGGTATGCGTTACTGGCCCGTAGTAATGACGTCCTTTACAGCCTTGGGACAAAGAGTTAGATTCATCCTCAAAACCATTTCATGATCCACATAATTGCCGATGGCACCGCTGTCGACGTAAGCTTCAATTGCATGTAATCAATCCAGATTATCAGGGCTAATGAGGACCATAGGTATCACGAAATGCGAGGTCACGGAACTGGTTTTCACGCTCGGCAAGAGGACCTCTATTCTTGTCGGGCGAGGTCGTTTCCCTGCTCAGAGTTTGTAACTTTGGTCACTGCAGCTCCTACTGCCTTCTTAGCAGGTTTCACCGGACAGTCACGAAGAAAGTGCCCTGAGTTCCCGCAATAGAGGCATAATTGCAACTGTTTTCTCCTTTCCCGCTCCTTTTGTGTTAGAGGACCTTTCAGACCCCCTATTTGCATGGGTTCCCCGGAGTCTACTCCTTTGGAAGGAGTTGGCGGTTTGGAAAATACTCGAGCATCAAACTTGGAACGATCGGCCTTCCTGTTCTGCAGTCTGTGATCTATTTGAACGACTAAGTCTATATAGTCCGACAATCTTGTGGGGGATTCACTACTTGGGCTAACACATCTTTGCGCTCTCCACATAGACCTCTATAAAACAGGGTAATCCTTTTGTCCTCAGGCCATTGAGTTTCCACTATCAGTCTGTTGAAAGACGCAATATAAGCCAAAAGGTCTTGATTACCTTGTCGCAACGAAAGAAGCTCATTGTCCAAGGCCTGCCCCTGTGAATGTCTTGCGAACAGTTTTTCCATACTGAGCTGAAAAAATTGAAAATCATGGAGGACCGGATCATCTTGATTTACTAGAGGGATCGACCAGTCTGCCGCATTGCCACTAAGGTACGAAAGCACGAAAGCTACTTTAGCTTGATCAGTTGGAAAGGCTGCTGGCCGGCATAAGAAATGCAACCAGCACTGATTGATAAATACTGCAAACCTCTTTGGGTCACCAGAAAATCGTTCGGGCGGAGCCAGAGGTACATTCCCAGGTAGGTTGATCTGCACTGGATTCATAGAGGATGTAGAAGGAAGATTTCCCCCAGATGCGGGTAACGGGGTCTGTCCGGCTTGTGACTGTAGCAATTGTCTAGCGAGATCATCTGTTCGCTCCTTGGAAATAATCAGTTCCCTTCTTAGAGCGTTCGTTTCCTGACAGGCTGCATGCCCTTAGTTCCCCAAGTTACTGGGCTAGTTGGTCGGTATCCGAGGTTTCCATAGCGCCTGGACGGGAGTTTTGGGGTAGGCTTTGGGTTCTGTAACGCTCACCTGATTCCCGTAGAGGCGCCGGTCTTGACTGGGCGTATACCGTATCTTCAAAGGTGATGTGTAACACACGGCTGGCTCTTTGGGCTGGACCTCTGTGCACTGTATGTTTGACTCGAAGGGTAAGATGTCTGCAGATAGAAAATATGGGATTAATGAACTGGGTTATTGAATGTCTCTCTCTTCTTCCCTTTCTCTTCTCCTGTAGAACCCCGAAGGTTAACGCTCTCACCTTAGGTAAGTGAACGCCGTGCTCTCCATCTGCCTTGGGGTAGGGTGCTGGAACCAGTTTCTTCACTGGATAAGGGGAGCAGGCCTCTTGACTTCAGAGGACTGCTGTCCGTCGTTTACTGCACGAACGGTAAGTTTCGAGTAATTCTAATGTCTTTAAAGTCTTTAGTAATGATGTCTCTTGTTTTGCAGGGTTCCGGCGATGGTGGATGACGTGCTGAAGTGAGTTGAAGATGGAGCCCGTGTGATGAATAGAAGCGCCTGGAAGCACGTAAGTAAGCGCTTGTTGCCTGCTTCACGAGGCGCTCTAACTGTCTTTTTATTTTGCAGGTACAAGTTCGGAGCGGCTGCAGGGTGCCGGAATACCCACTGAGTTAGATGTGGAAAGGAGTAATGGCACGTGAGTATTAAAGTTCCCCAATGTCTTTAAACGCACCTTGTTTTGTCTTTCAGATGCGGGATGCAGCGCCGAAGACCTCCGGAGCGTGCGAAGAGTTGGTAAGCTTTTGTCTTTCAGATGCCGGAATGCAGTGTGAAGACCTCGGGAGGCTGTTGTGGTTTAAATAGCCTCCTGTAGTGCTTAGGTGTCTCCTTCCACAGCCACGCCTAGGTAAGAAAAGAGTTCCTGCTTTCCAGAAAAGTTCCAGTGTTCCGAACCTAGGGAGTGGCTCCTGCCCCACCCAACAGGAAAAGTAGTTCCAAACAGAAGAGGATCAGAGGCTTCAACTGGCAGGCAAGTAAGCAGCATGGTCTGCTGCAGGTAAGTCCACCCAAGCATTATGAGCCCGGCGCTTCCAGCGCTGGGACTGGGCATATTTATGAGCCTGGTGCCACTGGCGCCAGGACTGGGTCCAAAAGGTCCCAATTGGGACTGGTTGGCACTCGGAACCTGGGTTATGAATCTGCTTCCAAGGGAGTTGGGAAAACCCTGACCTTTTGGAAGCAGAGATCATGACACCTATCACTTTTCTCTTGATAGAGATGACCTTTTACGATGTATAACAAAAGTGAGCTCTTCGAGGGCCCCTGGGCCAGGCGGTCTGTCCAATATTGTACTCAAAAAACATCCTGAAGCCTGGGCAAATATTTTTATTTAATCTATCCAAAACATTTACAAACAACACAGATTCCAACTTCATGTAAAAATTATCATTCCTCTCTTTAAGAAAGGTGATAGGTGTAGTCCGGCCGCTTATAGACAATAGCTTTGCACACTCACCTGGGAAGATTTTTGTAGGATTGCTATTAAAGAACTTTAATGCATGGGAAGGGGAGAAAAATCTCAGAGATCCGTATCAAACAGGATTTATTTCTGGTTTAGGAACTGGTATCAACCTATTTAGCATAAATGCAATTAAAGCAAATGAACAGTTTAGGTAGCAATCTCTATACATGACATTTGTAGATTTTCATATGGCCATTGATTCCATGTCACGAGAATTTCTGTTAAAAAAATTGTTAGATGCACAATGCCCATTGCACATTCTGACATCATTATACCGGCTCCACACACATACGAGCATACAGATTCGCCTGATGACAACTGGGGTACTTTCTGCCCCAACAAAAACAGATTGCGGGTTAAAACAGGGTTGTGTCTTTGCTTCGGCACATTTTAATTTTTTCTTTGCTGTCATAGTTCACTATTTCTCTGGTATAATTTCTGATTCTCCAAAACTCGGCAACATTACAGTCAAATCGCCGCTTTACGCAGACGATCTAGTCCTGATGTCAAAAACTCCTCGTGGGTTGCAGGTAATGTTAAATGCTTTGGATAACTATGCAGTAGCAAATAGACTCACAATCAACACCACAAAAAGTGAGATGATACAGTTTGGTCCTGCTAGTAAAAATGGGAAAACTAAAACTTGGCGGCTTCAAAATCAGGTTCGTCCAGTGGTTACAGAATACATCTATCTGGGTCTAAGTAACAATAACCATTATAATGATCTGCCATATCAAGTGAAACTGAGAAATAAATTCGACTCAGTTATATCATAGGCAAATATAATCAATGGTAAACACAGAAAATTTTCAATTACACCACTGCTCATTTACTATAAGCAGAATGACCAGTCCTCTTGTATGGTGCGAAATCAAAAACGGCTAAACCCTATATGTTTTGGCAGAAATATGAAACTTAGTACTGGAAGTCGGTTCTGAATTTACCCGATTCACAACCCATACCCGTTGTAAGGTACGAGCTTGGTCTATTGTCATTGTATGTAATGTATATGTGGAAATTGTGTGTGTTATATCGCAAATGCATGCTTGTAAGAGAGTCTGTTGATTTACTATCTATGATGTCTGAATATGTAAAGAAAACCAACCACAATTTTATTTCTCAATGGAGATCTGAAATTCAGAATGTTATGAAAGAGGCGGACATTTCACTTGAATTATTGCTCACAAACCCAGACACAGCCAAAATGAAGCTTTGGCAAATGGACTGGATCAGAACAAGAAAACAATGTATGTTATACAAAGATTTTCAATTGAACTCATTTAGTATAAAATAAATGCGGGGTTCTTCCAATGTATTTGTTAAAATCTCCTAGTATGGCATACAGATCCGGTTATATGCGCTTACGGTTCAACTTGTGGTTTACAAATGAAATTATGTGATTTCAATCAGATGACAAGTGTTGTTTTTGTCGACAACAATGTGAAACTCTGAAACATTTAATCACAGATTGTGCTGAATTATTGCAAGAGCGAATAAGATATTTTAAAATTATATTCTACCTTTTTGAACTACTTACAGCAGATGATTTGTGGTCAAGACTAGTTCATACGTAAAATCAATCTTTGGGCTTTTTTATTGTGAACGTTTTGAAGCATTTGAAACTGGAATTGTTAGAAAACGAAGGCCAAAAAATCAGATAAAGGAAAGGACAGTGGTTGATTAGATATACTATCCAAATTAATTTCAGTTGTGTCAATGTTAGTAAGAAAATGCCTTGAATGATGTATTACTCGATTAACTGTTTAGTTTTCCTTTTCTGGTTTACTTTTTTATTTTATGAGTAATTTCTTTTTTTTCTCTATACTTTTAACTTCTTTTATATGTATCTTGTATGTTCATTTTGTGAATACTTTTAATGTTGTGATAAATATTGTGATTAAAAAATCATCTTTTCAATATTTCATCAGCTATATCAATACAAAAATAAATTGATAAAAATCAATATAAAAGTACATATCATCGTTATTTGGGGAGAGTAATCTCGAAGCCCCCAAGACATATACTGGCTAATAACAAAACAGCAGGTCTGAGCCAGGGGGAGAAACCTCGCAACCCCTGGGGCAAAAAATAGTGAGTACAGCTTCTCAAACATTTGACAATTGGGCTTTAGATCTACAAAGCCAAGCTTGATGTTTGTAATAAGCCACTGCTGGCACAACCTGCTGGTCAGGGTGCCTTCTACAAATGTTCAGTGCATCCATCACTGTACGCCTCAGAGCCTTTAGTTCTAAGAAAATAAACATGAAATGCACCATTGATTTTTCACCTGTATTGAACAATGGACAGGCTCCTGAGTTGTCATGGCATTATGACTTGTTAAAGAAGGCAGGCCTGGGTGTACCCAGCCTAAAGCCCACAGAGTGCATGCATATGGGGGTCCCCATTAATCTAACCAAAAAACTTTAGTTCCCGAGACTAGTATTCGGATTCCGGTCATCAGGACCAAAGTCGAGTGACTTACCCACTAGACCTACATCTAGTAAAAACATGTGTGAACATTTCTGCCGGGATTGTACTCTGCAGAAAATAATCAAAAATAGTTTTGCAAAGATGTGCAACACATTTTGTAATTTGATTTCAACATTCCGGGAAACACTCATCCTTTTTTAAATAGTTTTATTAATTAATTAATCTCCTGAAATGTAAATGTTTATCAGTAGGGAGGACGAGGGTGTTGTGACTGGACCTGTGGTCACAGTGGCCAGTCCAAATCAGTGCTGGGGGCATCTAGCAGTCACTTGGAGTGCTGTTGTCACACACCACGGACCGTTGCAGGGATCACCCGGTAACCGCGGTCACAGGGCAAGACATCAGCTGCCGGGGGTGTGATGAATCAACTTCTGGAGCACCAGTGGTCCAAGGATGAATATCCGTTTCTAAACCATCAATCAGCCCCACACCTCTAGTACACCAGATGGTATCTGAACAGATTGGAAACATGAGTAAATTATAAACCTTCTTGTCCAATTTTGGTAATGTGGACATAACAGCAAGCTTATCTCCGCAAGGTTGTGGATCGTTGGTTAGTTGCAACACAGCGAAAATAAAATTATTACTCAATGATAAAAGGGACTGTCCAGTCAAGGTTGTACAAAAATATCTACTTTATTATTATATCAACAGACAATTGTAGGACACTACAAAATACAATCCACCCTGTAAAGGAATGCAGAGGACAGACAGTTTAAAAGATGGAAAAAGGATGCACTCTGGATACTGACAGGAGGGTAGTCGGTATAGTGATTAATCACAATAGTTCAAGGATACTTGGTTTGAACACAAAGGGAGCAATGGATCGTAAAATGTTACCAGGGGCCTTTGGAGAAGGACTGTCAGAGCTTCGAATCTTCTTCTGCTGGCGCACAGGCAGCAGAAACACCAGCCTCCCCGTTAGGTCTTGGTGCCTGGGTTAGTACTACCGCAGGCCACCGCGACTCTTTGGGGAACGATGGTTAGGGTCCGTTGAGTGGATAGGCAGGGGGTTGTAGGATCACCGGAAAGAGGGGTAGGAAGGATTTATGGACAGTTAGGGGGAAGATCAGGGTAACATGCTCCTTGGCTCCTGCTTGTGACCGTGGAGTCTCCAACCTCTACTCCTGCATACTTCACAGTCACACAATATGTCCAGTGTCTGGGGGCCTTTGTGCTGGAGCCCCAAACAGTATGTGTTGTGCCAATGCAGCACTACTACGTATGCAACCTGCAAACAATAGTTATGTCAAAGAAAAGTGCCCCAAGCATAGCTCACATTAATTCATGTAAGCACCGGCATTTACCCCACATTACTTCATGCAAGGCATTAGTCACGAAAATCACGATGCAATTGGAAACAGATCCTCACATTGCCCCATGTTAGGACGTGCCCCCTCAAAAGAAGAAAAACATAAAGGACCTCATTACGACTTTGGAGGCAGCCATGCCTTAATAAGGGCATGGCTGCCTCCAAAATCGTGCCCGGGTTCCCTGAATGGGGAAATACCGGGCCATTACGAGTATGGAGTGCCCGGAATTTCCTCCTTCAGGGAACCCGGGCCCTGTCCTTCCCCATTCTCATTCGAGCCCCCATAGGGCTCAATGGGAATGGGTGCAGGAGCTAACAACGGGCCGATTACGACCTGCCCGTTGTTAGCTCCCTGGTCCCCTCGGGGGACCTGCTATGGACGTCTGGATTAACCAGACGTTCTGTGCGGGTCCCGCGAGGGGTCCTCGTAATGGTGCGGAGTGGGTTTAACGGCGCCGGCACCATTACTGGTGCCGTTAAACCCATTCCGCACATCTTATAATGAGGCCCAAAAACTTAGCTTCGTCTTTGATGCGAGTTCTGTGGCTTCTGGCCGTTTTGCGTAACTGGTCTACACATTGTCCTCCAGCTTCGTTTTGCCACTTAAAGAATAAGGAAACGTCAGAACGGGTGCGCGTGCATCGTTATTCTCTTAATGGGTTAAAGTCCCGAGTTCAGGCGATCTGTGTCTAGCAACCGCCTTACAGAGTTCAAACAGCTAAGTGCCCCAAGACGCATGCAGAGAGTTTTATAGGAACTGCCCATGCAGGGTTAATGGGTGAGCCCAAGGATCAGTTTCGTTTTGTTCGTGGTTCCGGTTTTCAAACTGTTAGTGTTAGCAGGGCGAATCCCTTCCATGCAGTTAACCGTTGCGCGAAGAAATCAAGTAGCGATACTTATCTTAGTAGTGTATGCGGGGCTTGGGGTGTATCTGTAGGTGGGCTGATGCCCCGCTGAGGCTTGCTGGCAGGAGCTCGAAAGTAAAACGTCTGCTTCGGTGCCGGTCAGGATTGCGAGCAGCACTCGTGGGGCACGGCTCGCGCATGCGCGCCTGTGCCGCTGTGGTCGGTGGCGTGGCTGTCTTCTCCCCAGCAGTCGCGTGCTGCGCATGGGCTGCTGGGTGATGTAGTCTCCGGGCTGTTCTCCACCCCTGGCCTTCGGTCCTGCAAAAGGGGTGGAGAACACATCTGGAGAACCTTGTTGGATGCCTCAGGGCCTCCCTCCAAAACCCATCACAGGGGTCACTACTCCTGCCACCACCCTTACACTTGGCTGAGACCTGACAGTACTCCCCCGCCCTCCTGCAGGCCCAGGTTTGGAGGGGTACTTCAGATGGAACTGGCGGAGGAGCCGAGGAGCATGAATATTTGATTCAGGTTCCCAGGATCTATCTTCGGGACCGTATCCCACCCAATCCACCAGATACCATAGAACACCCGTCTAACTTGTGCATCTAAAATAGTTCTAACTTCAAATTCGGGGTTCCCGTCTATTAGGATAGGCAGAGGTTTTCTAGTTTTGATGGAGGCTGGGTCCGGCTTGAGCAAAGCAACATGGAACACTGGATGCACCTTCATGTGTACGGGCAAGTCCAGTTTTGCTGCACCCGGACCAATCAGAGCTTTAATTGGAAAAGGGCCAATGAAACGAGGCTTGAACTTGGGTGAACCTTGAAGGTGTAAATTCTGCGTTGATAGCCATACCTTATCCCCAAACTGGTACTGAGGACTGGGTTAACTTTTCTTGTCAACTTGTTGTTTGTATGCTTGTTTGGCAATGTCCACGTTACTTTGTACTTCCTGCCAGACGGCTTCTAGCTGCTTCTTTTCCACCTCCGTTGTTGGCACCATTGGATAGTTATACTGAGGCACTGGCTGGAAGCGGGGATGGTAACCGTACCCACTATAGAAAGGTGTGGCTTTGGTGGGCGCATGAAACGTATTATTGTATGCCAATTCTGCCAACCATATCACCTTAGCCTAGTTGTCCTCTTGGCGTTGCGTTGAACATCGTAGGTATTGTTCTAAAGATTGTTTCAATCTTTCAGTTTGACCATCTGTTTCCGGATGATAACTTGTTGAGAGTCTAATATCCATTCCTACTGATTTGCAGAAGGCCTGCCAAAACCTTGATGTAAATTGCGTTCCTCAGTCAGAGATAACTCTATAGGGTACACCATGCAACCGAATCACGTGTTGTAAAAACAGGTCAGCCACTGTGCTGGCCGAAGGGGTACCTTGGCAGGGAATGAAGTGCGCCATTTTGGTGAGATAATCCACCAAACCAGAATGCAGTTAAATTCTTGACTATGGGGTAATTCCACGATTAAGTCCATGGACACAGTATGCCACGGAGTGGGAGGTGTTGGGAGTGGCTGTAAATTGCCTACTGGTTTGTGGTGCTCTGACTTGTTTCTCAAACAAGTTTCACATTTAGAAATGTGCTGCTGAACATCTTTGTTTAGACCTGGCCACCAGAAATGACGAAGAAGCAAATACATTGTTTTTATCCTGCCCGGATGCCCCACAAAAGACGAGTCGTGACACCAATGAATGGCTTGTTGACGGAGAGGAATTGTGGGCAGATAACGGGCAGATTTGTAAAAAAGCAACCCATCCTTCACGGTCTGGTCATTATTTTTAGCCGTCCATTGAGCCAGTTCTTGTGCTGAGATAGCTTTTCTAATATCTTCGAAGATCGTATCCACAGCTACGCTGCCTATTACGTGGCTTGGGTCCAACATAGTTTTGTATGTCTCTATTGTGGGTTTAGGCTTGTTGGAATCTGGACTTGGTTCAGGGTATCGTGAGAGTATGTCGGCTTTTCGGTTTTCTACTCCTGGGTGGTATGTTACCACGAAATCATACTCTGAGAAATGCATCACCCACCGTAATTGTCTGGGGCTCAGAGCCTTGGCTGACTTTAGAAATTGTACATGGGTAAGCCCTTTCAGACAGGAACCACTTAACTATGGGCCAGCTCCTTACACACGAAACATCCTTTTGGTGGTGAGAACACAGGTGTCCCATTGTTAGGGGTGCCTGCACTCTTTGTTTGAGTGTGTAAAGCTGAACGAAAGTTTTGAGATTTCCCTTCATTCTTTTGGGGACCTGACTTCGAAGAGGAGTGGGTTTGACCTTTGGCCTTCCCGTCCTTTTTTTGTCTGAAGATTTCTCTTCCGGTTTGGGTGTGATCGCCTGTGCCTTTTTCTGGACTTGAGTACTCACAAACCTGTCGGCAGCCTTTGCAGGCTCCCTAGGGTCTGTGATAGTCTTGTCCACAATATGCTGGTGTAGGTCAACCTCACAATTCTTCAATATATGCTCACACGTAATCAAATTGTACAGCCCTTTAAATGTGTCAACCTGGATACCAGCCACCCACCGCTCAGATATTTCAATGAACAAGTGTGTAAACGCTTCAAATGTATGCCCACATTTATTTATGAGCTCTCCGAAGCTCTATAGATACTGTTCTGGAGTTTTACAGAACTTCCTGAGGAGGGCCGCCTTCATGCCTTCATAAACAGGTCTTTACTCAGGAGTTAACTGATGGATTGCATCAGTCCCTGGTCTCGGTAAGCAACTCATCAGGGCTGCAACCCACAGTATCTCGTACACCTCCTATAGCTGAAAAGCTAGCTGGAGCACTTCAAAACAGTCAAAAATATCCTTTCCCCATTTGTAAGCCTGCACTAAATCCTTGGGGTTGTACCGCTGCGGCTTATTCCCGGCACTCTGCTTTGAGCCACTACTGCTGCTTTCACTAGAGGTGGATCTGTTGGCCTCCTTCTCTTCAAGCGCCAGATTGCGCAGCTCTGTTGTGGCCCTGTACTGCTCTATGGTGACCTTGTCCCGCTGTTTCTGTTCCTCTAGCGATAGTCTAAATCCTCCAGCAAGAGATTTCTAGCCGCTACCTCATTAACAGCTGGAACAATTACTAGGCCTCTTAGAGACTGTGCCTCACTGACACTCTGAGTGTTGAGAAACCACGCTTGTCCCCCAGCGGGATGGTTGGCGAGATCCACTGCTCATGCTGTCTTCCTCATCATCTTCCACTTCTCCCTCCAGAAGGTCTTTTACGTTTGAGTTGACGGGGCCTAGCCCATCCCCTGGGGTCTTCACCCAACCGCCCTAGCTTCTACCCAAGCTTGGAGGCTGATCAGCACCTCAGGTCTATTAAAATGTGTGCTGTGGGGAAGTCCCCTCTCATGACATAGGATGGGAAGGACATCTTTGGTCATGCCTTTCACAATCTCCATTTCAAGATCCATGATTATTCCAAATACCTAGCAGTGACTAAACGTTGCCTGCAACAGTACTTTTATTGTTGGGTGACTAATCTGTGCGCAAAACTCCAACTAGATCTGACCGCTTACCACCAATGTGACAAATCAACTTCCAGAGCACCAGTGTTCCAGTGCTGAATATCGGTTTCTAAACCATCAATCAGCCCCACACAAGAAGGGATCCAAAATGATTGCAAACACAAGCAAATTATAAACCTCCTAGTCCAATTTTGGTAACGTGGATGGAACGGCAAGCTTATCTCTGCAAGGTCGTGGATCATTGGTTAGTTGCAACACATCGAAAATGCAATTATTACCCAATTATAAAAGGGTACTGACCAGTCAAGGTTGACAAATACCTATTTTATTATTATCACAAAAGACAGTTCTAGCACATTGCAAAATACATCCCACCCCCTAAAGGAATGGAAAGGACAGACAGTTTTTAAGAAGGAAAAAGGATGCACTCTGGATACTGACAGGAGGGAAGTTGGTATAGTAATTAATCGCAATAGTTCAAGGATACTTGGTTTCAACACAAAGGGAGCAATGGGTCCTAACAAGCCACTAGGGGCCTTTGGAGAAGAACCAGGGGGACAGAACCTCAATGTACCTTGTGCTTGCAGATGTTCTTGGTGCTCGACAGCGTCAAACCGGTTTCAGGGCGCTTTGCAGCTTCTGCAAAAGAGTTCAAGACAGGAGACAGCTTTGGATATCAGGCAGCAGGTTGTTCGGTAAGCGAGGCTGCGTGGACGACTGCAGGCTGGCCTATATGGCGGCTCAGGTCAGGAATCGTTGTCGCAGTGTTGGTCGGCGTGTCGAAGCACAGGTCGAGGCATCTCGGATGGCGTGAGCAACCGCAGTGTACCAATAGTCAGAGGTACAGTCGGTTGCAGCTCGAGGGGCGCGACTGGCTTGGAAATGTCCTTGAAGGTGGCCGTTGGTAGATGCTTGTCAATGCACTTCTAGCTGCTTCACTGGGCTTGTGCCATCATTTAAAGCAGACGGCCCAAAGCTGAGGAGAGTGTTGCAGACTACTGTCTTGTCTGTGGTTTTGTTCAGAGACTTTCTGGCACTTTCCACCTAGGAAGCTTGCTGCAGGGCCTTGCAGGGCACGCTGTGTGCTGGCTGGGTACTAGTTCCGGAGCTACTTGGAGGGTCCTCTGGATTCAGTATCTCCCTCTGTTCCCTGTGAGATTTTTATGGAAGGATCTTTTTTCCCTCTTTGGAAGTCCTGGCCTTCCTGCACTGACGGAAGCTGTAAGACAGAATGTACCGTCAGCCAAGGTCCAGTGCTGAGTTCTTCCCGTTACTCCTCGCAAAATCTCCTGTTTGCATGAAGTCATAACCAGAGTGCCTTGCAACAGAAAAGGTAAAGGGGTGAAAACATGTAATGCTAAGTCCCACCCATTTCCTGCGTATTGTTGATCAAATTGTCTCTCTAGTTAATGGAGCTCTCTGTGGTTCCTGATTAAAGCGGCAGGTCTCCTTGAAGCTTCAGAGACAACAGACTTTCTGTCTCCTTCAAATAACATACTCATACCTTCTGAATGGTGTCCCCCTCTGGGATGACTACTGTAAACATGTCCCAGACATGACACTTCAGTGCCCTTGATACTGAGGGGCAGGGACTGGCTTCAGGTTTAAATCAAAGGTTGTTGGGGTTTCCTGACTCCTTTGTTAAACCTCTGCAGCCAGGACCCATGTGGGCCTGTTTAAGGTATACTCTATTAGTATGTTTTTTATTTTTTATTGTCTTGATTTTTGGTCAATTAAACCTTTTAACACACTTATATAACATGTTAAAACAAACACAAATATCAAGCATAATAATTAAACAATGAACTAACCTAATTTAAAGAACTCTCAATACCCACTTCGATAACAAAATAATTTAAAAATCTATAATACATATCACCAATTTAAAAATATACCTAAAATATGTATTATATAACAACTAAATTATCTAAAACACCTTATTAGCAAGCATAGCATGTGTATGCCTAAGCCCCGCCCACCTGGTGCCTTCCTGCTTGCCGTTCTTTTCCCTACTTAAGGAGTCCTCCACCCTCTTTTCCTTTGCTGCTTGGGAGCAGGTGTAAGTGGATCTAGGTCACCTGGCCTAAACCCCACCCACCTGCTGCCTTCCTGGTTGCCGCTCTTTTTCACCACTTAACAAGCCCCGCCCACCTGGAGCCTTCCTGCTTGCCACTCTGTTCCCTACTTAAGGAGCCCTCCGGCCTCTTTTCCTTTGCAGCTGGGGAGCAGGTGTAAGGGGATCTAGGTCACCTAGCCTAAGACCCGCCCACCTGGTGCCTTCCTCGTTGCTGCTCTTTTTAAGCACTTAGCAAGCCCCACCCACCTGGTGCCTTCCTGCTTGCCGCTCTTTTCCCTACTTAAGGAGCCCTCCAGCCTCTTTTCCTTTGCAGCTGGGGAGCAGGTGTAAGTGGATCTAGGTCACCTGTCCTAAGCCACACCCACCTGGTGCCTTCCTGGTTGCTGCTCTTTTCCCTATTTAAGGAGCCCTCCAGCCTCATTTCCTTTGCATCTGGGGAGCAGGTGTAAGTGGATCTAGGTCACTTGGCCTAAGCACTGCACACCTGGTGCCTTCCTGGTTGCTGCTCTTTTTCAGCACTTAGCAAGCCCCGCCCACCTGGTGCCTTCCTGATTGCTGCTCTTTTCCCTATTTAAGGAGCCCTCCAGCCTCTTTTCCTTTGCAGCTGGGGAGCAGGTGTTAGTGGATCTAAGTCACCTGGCCTAAGCACCACCCACCTTCTTAGCCCTGCCTCTTCCTTCCTGCTCTTAGCTCTCAGATCAAGGGCGTCTCTCGCCCGGGCATCCAAAGCAAAGGGCAGTCAAAGAAAAGGGCAGTTCCTGTTCGGACCTGGAGGATCCAGGGTCCGACCCCCTGCTAAAACAGCAGGTAAGCATGCTCCAACATGTGTTTACACCCTCTGTCCCCACAGGCCATCCCTACCCTCTCTGGTCCCCCCGTGTTGTTCCCTTGTGCCCCCCCTTTGTGGCCAATGCTGGATTTTACTTTTATAGACTTCATTGATTCATGGTGAGTCGACTTTTCTCAACTCTCATGCTGGACTTGCATCTTGTCCTCATGGTGGCCCTGAATCATGCTGTTCCCATCTCCATCTTGTATCGTGGCTTGCAACATTATGTGTTACTACTGACTTCTGAAATTGTATTTGCTCTCCCCTCTTGCTTCTCCACTCTTTTTGACTGCTTACTCTCTGTTCTCTCCTCCCCTCCCCTCTCTTTTTTCCTATCTCCTCCCCTTACTTTCTTCTACGCACTTACTCTGTCAGAATTGTCCCTGGACCTAGTATGATAGCAACCTCGTCTGTCACTCCCCCATCCCCTTAATGATCCCCCCTCCCTCCAGCACCATCTGAATAGTTGTCAGGCCTAGAATGATAGTCGCTTGTTTTGTTCCTCTCATCCCTTTATGCACCCCTCTCCCTCACCTTTTGTTTTCCTCTGACTCTACCAGAAATGTCGTCAGGCCTAGTACGGTACTACTGTCTGTCGGTTCGCCTGTCTGTTTCCATTCCCTTCCCACTCGCTTCCTTATCTATGTCTTAGCTCTTGCACTATCTGAAAATGTCATCAGGCTGAGTACGATAGTTAATTTCACATCCTTACTGTTCATGGCCTGTAAGAATGTTGTATTTTCCCTTGCTCACTCCCTTGCCTTGGAGTGCTTTGAAACACATTGTGTATAGGCGCTATATAAATCAACTATCATATCATATCATACGAACAGATCAATTTTCATTTAGTATTTTAATTTTTTTTTGCCACATATGATATATCTTAACATTTTATACCGTTGAATTTCCCTCATAAATAGTGGCCCAAGATTGATCAGAGGCATAGTTTGTGATTTCATTTCTCATCTTCAGATATCCGTTCCTGTGAATACCTGACACTTTGTGTTAGTCACCAGTCGGGGAGCACGTAAGTCAGTGAGCCAGGACTTCTAAGACGGCAAGGAGTTGATTGAAGAACTCGGTTTGGAGCCTCCAACCGAGCCTCCTCTCTTTGAGATATATTAGATTTTTTTAATGATATGACATCTTACTGTATACCTATTGCAGCCAAGGCGACTGATCACTTAAAAGAGCGGGGAGAACGCACCGCCACGGACCCAGCTGAAAGAATAAAGAGAGCAGATAAGTAACACAGACACCGGTATGGACCACCCCTAGAAAACCCACACTAGATTAATACCTGGATCAATCTGTCCCGATTCCCACAGAATATACTGGAGGCCATCCTGTAATTACAAAAAGGTGATTAGGTTTTGAGTGTAGATAGGAGGGAAGAATAGGATGCGCAAGTACTAAAGGATTCTTTAACTCTTACCACTGCTGTGAAGTAGGATGTCCAAAGTTATTTTAAGAGGAAACAACGAAAGTGTAAAACTAAAAAATGGGAAGGTTAGTAAAGGGCATTATACCAGTACGGCACGAGGAGCGCGCTAGTTATGGGGAGTTGCGCCTACTGCAGAGCATCATGTGTGCACTTGTTGCAAAGAAAACAATCCAAAAGTAAGGAGCAGAAGTCTTTTATGCGGTATTCGGATGGGATAGCCCACACAGCACAAAGTTATGAAGTACGTAGCAAGTGGATCAGAATCTTACCAGATGGAAGCTGAGAACAGTAGATTCAAACTGCGAGAAAAATACAGTTTAAAGATGGCAGCAGGCGGAATGCTGTATTTCCGGCAGGAGTGTTTACTCGTTCCAAAGTGGAATGAAGGTAAGGAAAGTTCTGTGAATGGGACAGTCTTCTAACAGGCAAGCCGGTACACAGGCGGGCGGCAATGAGGCAGAAACAGTGAACAGGCAGTCCGTGAGCAGGCAATGAGGTTGGGTTGAAGGGCGGACGGTAGGGGCGGACGGTAGCTGAGCAAAACGAGATCCAAATCAGTCCTTTTCCAAAGCGAGGGTTCCGGTACACAAGCTCGACACAGTTGAAGGGAATAAACAAGAAGGAAGTCCGTATTGACGAAAACAGGGTCTGATACACGGGAATGGCAGTAAGCAAGGAATAGGAAAGACTTCAAAAGATGCCGACGTAATGGTAATCAGAAGCAGCGAGCAGCAGGCTACTGCAGCTCATATTCCCAAGAGGGGCGTGCCCGAGTGAAAGTGAGGCATCATGCTTTGATTCCGGACTACATTGAGGGGGTAGGTTTTAGTCCACTTTGCGCACTGTAGATACTGCTGCAGCAATCTTCCAGGGCAGCTGCCACTGAGAATAGAAAGGAGCCACGAAACGCTGCACACCCTTAGGGAGAGATATAACCTTCCTGATAGATCTATTTGATCGATCCGGTGTATTCCATGTGCCCTTATTTAATGGAAGAGCAAGATGGGCATGTGTTGGAGAACTAGGCAGGCCCTCAGGTATGACACTTTGATAAATGCAGTTAATAGGTGTCTGGAATCCTCGATCATGGTGTTACACAAACTACATAACCTTTGGGAATAGGGAATGCCCCTCCATGCTCCAATCCTTGAACATTAACAGAGTATCTACAATCTTAACACTATCTTCACAATCTTATGAACCTTCTTACGTTTGTATTATAGTGGTTAGTGATATATCTACCGGGAGATTCTAGTGAGAAGCTTTGTTTAAAATAATGAGTATATTTTTTCAGCCTATTCGATTTCATAATTTTAGCATTCCGATCCCACCCACTTGCCAGATTTTTAATTTTCTTCTCAATGACTAACATAAGTTTCTCAGCCTCATACATAAAACGAATGTCATTAAAACGGACGTAGTTTTTCCATTCAATGAAAGAACATCCTATCTTGTTGGCACTTAAGATATTACCGAAATCCGAGAAGATAGACTACTCATCTTCCATTTTCGACAACATACGGACATACAATTCCCATCCTTATTCTCTTTTATGTACAGAGGCATATCAAGCTCAGTTCACAAATGATACCCTCAACTGGCATATTTGTATATAAACTAATACTCTACTTCACAGCTTTCCTTCAAGTTGTCCAATCCACAGTTTCCAAGCCATTTGATAGGCATGGGATTAAACTCGTTTTGTACAGCTTTAATAAACCCTCAATTGATAAGGTACTTATAAAATTTGATATTGCTAGAAATCTTCTATTTTCTGACTTACAAAACATTTAAGAAGGGGTACATTCAAGGAGTCTGATATCACCCTTCCCACGTCCATATAAGTATGTACAATCTTGATGTTCTCCTCTTCCATTTTCCAAATACATTTATTTTATTTTTCCTCTTGTGAGACTTTATCGTCATAATTTTTGTTGTACTATAATATGTGCTTACATTATTCTTTTTTGAGTATTGGCATAGCCTATCCATACTCGCTGTACCCCAATTGGTGTTTGATCCAGTAATAGGGTATCATCAGCATAGGCAAGCCAGTTTACAGGCAATCCTTCAATTTTAGGAGGAAAACTATGTCATGTCTCACAAGAGACGTTGGTGCATTTGGCACCGTTGGAGTCGGGTTGGCATTGCCCACATTGTTCCTTCCATCCTGGTGGGCCATGTCTCCTGCAGCGTTCTAGCCATGCAGTTCGAGGCTCGACATGTGGCTCCACCCCCGTTGCTAGGGACGGCATATCAGGCATCTCGATCCGCACAACGGCGCATTGCTACTCTCCATACATCAACGCTCCGTGAGTTTGTCTCTAGATCTTAATAAACCTGTCTCTGATTATATGGGTGTCAAGCCTCTATTAACGAGCTACCTCTTATTTCCGGACATACGGTTCCCACATGTTCCGATCTCGAGCCTTGCTCGAACTTAGTCTGTCTTCGCAAGAACAGAGACAGGCTTCTTGTGTGTTTTGTTCAAGCAAATTGAGGTTTGGAGAAAAATACCGGACTCATGGAGATGGGCTATAGTGGTCCCGATTTTCAAGAGGGCAATAGGGATTATCACCCTATTGCCCTTCTTGACGTCATCAGAAAAATATTTGGTTCCCTGCTGCTGTCTCGATTAAATCCATGGTCAATTGGGGAGAATCACTGTGACAGACAGGTTTTGTTCGGGGACTGGGTACCAATGCAAATATCGCATTGATCATCAGACTGAAGGGAAGAGCACTGGAAGGTGTGGTGAAAACGTATATTGCCTGGTAGTGACATTTGACAATTAATGGGTTAATTGGGCACGGCTATGGGGACAATTGTCATTTTGGAACTGCCTAGCCAAGCAGAGGGAACAGTTGGAGGCCCTTCATTCAGGGACTTCTATGTGGGTAAGACTGAACGCGGCATGGTTACTTTCAGAGGAAATACCCACTCTGAGGGAGTTAAAGCAGGGCAGTCCTCTGGCCCTACAATCTTTACCTTTTTTTTTCAGATCTGGGCCTCTGAAGCGAAGAGCTTCGCCCCCAGATTTGGTAACACAAAAATAATCTAGCTGTTATATGCTGACAATCTCGTACTAATGAACCAAACAGGGATTGGCCGGCAAAGTTTGTTGGGTAAACTAGATGAGTATGTGGAGGAAAACAAACTCAAAATAAATATCAAGAAAACAAAAAAAAAGCACAGTGTAGAAATGATACAGTTTGTTTGTTGGGTATGAGTCCGATTGAACTTGTGGCTAAATTTAAATAGCTGGGGCCTCCATTAATACAAGCAGCAGGAAGGCCAACACAATAAATGCGCTCAAGGATAGGGTGAACATGCTGGCAAACCAGGCTAGGTCCCTGTGCAAAATATTCTGCCGCTTCTCACTGATTCTAGTAGTAGAATTATACAGATTTAAGGTTACAGAAACACTAACCTATGGTTTGGAATCATCCCAGAATGTGGCTGCTGATAGAAGGGATGTTTTGGAAGGGGGGTTTAAACTTGCCATCGGCTACACCTATTCAAGTAATCAGGAAAGAGCTTGGTCTGACATCTTTGAAAGCTAGGGTCGAGTGCAGCACACTGGCATTGTACAGAAAATGCATTCTTGCGGATGCTCCTCTGATCTTTGTAATTATGAAGAAGGAAAGAGACAGGAGTATTAGTCAGGTGCTGCCCCAATGGTTAAGAAAATGTAAATACTTTCTTAATTTAGTTGGAGCATCGGAGGAAGAACTGATGAGATTCCAGGACAAGGTTGAACTAAAATTGTGGGGACAAGATTGGATCCTCACAATGGAGGAATCTATTAAGTATACATTATTAAACCAACTGGGGCAGGATCTAGTGCTCTTGGCTCACTACCTAAATACCTGCAAACATTTCCCAACCTCTAGTTTAGATCTCGGTTTTTGAGGATACGCTTGAACTTAACACCAGCAAAGGAAGTCTTATCTGTAAGAACGAAGATTAAACCTATATTGGTAGACTGTGATTGCCGCAAAATCCCAGGTTTCTCAGGAAACCTGAAAAACAATTAGCTATTTAGCACAGCCTGGACCTTGTTGAGAACTAGTCATTCTAAACACTTTCCAGATACACTAGACACGTTATCCCCTGATGAATTGTGGTAACTTTTATTGAGTGGGGAAATCACTGGTCTTGTTTTAGCTACGGTACAGTTTTTGGAGATTGTATTAAAGTCAGGTTAAGTAATGTATAAAATTGAATAATGATTTAGATGTCTTTGTTTTATGAATATGATTTTACTGTATTTGGGGATTGGAAATGTTGGAATGGCTTGTAAATGCAAAAAAGGTTTGTAATAAACCAAATGTTGCAATAAAAAAAACGAGGGTACAACAGACCACCATCACCACCAAAATAGCATTAAGTCAAAGAAAAGAAGCACCAAGAAGCTAATAGGATGATGACTGATGAAGCAGTGTGAGAGAGGGCACAATAGAAGACAGAAAACATGTGCTTCTTCATAAGCAGTAGAAGCACACATGAGACAAAACATTTTATAAGCATTCTCCTAAAGAGTAACTACGATAGACCAAATGATGATCACAGCAGCCAACAAAGGGCACAATACCTTGGGATAACTCAGGCATCAAGGAGCACATGATGATACCACATTAGTCATGGAAGAACTAGAAGAAGAGGACACACCAAACCTACTATGGAACATAATCTCCAAAACCTGGCACCCATCGATGGAACTCTTCAAGCTCATTTCTTGCACCACCAACACACCCAATTCCTCTATGATTCTCTCGCAGACCGCCTCCACAACATAGCCTAAGAGAGACACAACTCCCTCCTCACTAAAATCTGATTGCTCTCCCCACCTCTCCCCCACAACTTCAGGACCAACCCCTCCCACTCTTCTCTACTTTCTCACCACTCTCCCCTGCAGAATTCCTCAACCTAATATCATTGAGATGGGTCTCAGGATACCATGTGAACCCCTGCCGCCCATTGCTAAAATAAATCTTGGCAGCTACCTCGCAAGGGCCATTGTCAACTCATTACTCACCTCTGATACCTTCCAGCAGAATTTAAGACCTCCTACATCAAGCCTCTCCTCAAGAAGACCACGTCAGAAGCTACTGCCTCTGTATTGCAGTACGGCTTGACGGGTGATGGCAAACAGGCCACCACGCTTCCAGGTCCCTTCCTCTAACCTGGGAAGCAGCATGCTGTGCAGGCGCGGTTCAATGTGCTGGTCGGCTCTGATCACGGGGTGGGTGTTTGTCGCTTCTGGGACTCCAGTTACCTGTGCCCCTGTTCTCCACACCCCGTAGATGTTCCCAGGGCTGCTGACACCATGGATTTGGGCTTGAAGGGAGAGGTTCTAAGAAGAGGGGAGGAATAGGGTTACCACACTGGGTGGGGCTCGGCGGATCATATATATAGTATTTGACAGGTTTTCTTCAGCTCCTGAGGCTCATATAACCTTTGGGCCAAACGTGTATAGCCATCTACGCTAGACACTTTTGTTTGGGCCCTGCTGAATTAAAGGCTGACCCAGGGCAGTCAATATGCCCAATACCAAATCACATAGTTTAAAGAAGAAACTCGGTTTACTAACTGAGGCTGCCCCTAAGTTTAATGAGGTTGAAGCTAGTGGGACTCCTTGGAGCACAGACAAGGGCCACAGCAGAAACGGTGTATTGGAGGTAATGGATATTAGTGCCCGTAGGAGGCAGCGTCTCCATAAAGAGAGTAGGGACCCAACTGATGAAGGTAGGTGTTCTGTTGACGAAGTGCCAGTGACAAGCCGAATAGCAGAGTTGGAAGAAGTTGTTGTCCAGAAAGGTCAAGTTAGTTTCCTGGATGAAGTTTCTGTCCTTAGTCAAGGTGGAATTTCTGTTCAAACGCCATCAGTTGCAAGGTAGGTGCTACAATCCCAGATGAAAGGTATGGACAGGGTATTTGCTGAAGCTATTGCATGCTCCCCCCTTGGAAATAAAGAGTTACTTGGCGGCCCTAGTGAATGAGCAATTTGGCAACTTGTGAAGGAGAAAATTATTGAAGACCTGAATCAGTGCCAAACGAACCAGGATTTTTTTGTTTGGGTTTGGGTGGATTCCTTTGATGAGATTACAGTACACAGCCCCTGGATAGGGTGGATAAAGCATGTCAATGTGACGTGAGTGATACGCGTTCCAACTGGAGGGATATAGCATGTCAAACTGACTGGACTATAAATACCAGTGTTTCATCTAGTGCGAATGAGACTAGTGTCTCTCAGTCGGACATCAACTGCCTGACGCTAGCTTGGCTGCGACAGGTCATGTGTGAGGGGATTTTCCACCCCCTAAATGGTCTGAAAAGGTGGTCTACCCCTTTACCAGACTGGCTACATCTACTCAAGGTAGGGATATTCCAATGAAGAAGTCGATGATACCAGTGATTTGAGATTCGCCTCAGAGAGAGCTTGTTATGGACTGTAGAAACATTGTCATCAACAATGTGGACACACCAGAGAGGACTGAAACCAGAGAAGCACTCAGAACTAAAGTTGTGTCTTGGTTACACTCTAAAGTGGGTCATAGGAGTGTGGGATATATTTACAGTACTCCCATCCATAACCAACCTGCACTTCAGCAGAAATAGCAAAATGGCTGCGCTGGCTCTTTTGAGCTCCACTGCCTCGCATCAAAACTTTGTTTTGCAGCTATAAAAGGATGGCTGCACTGTTTTGCCAAGCCCCATTGGGCAAGATGGGACAGGGAGCACCCAGAGAAAGGCCGCCAGGGTGTGTTTTTGTGTGTACTAAAGAAGTGGAGTGAAAAAGCACCACTGCTTTGCTGCAAGCCGAAGGTTTCCCATTGAAAAAGGGAAATATTTTACATTTAAAATGATGCTGCTCTGATGCTTTTGATCTGTTCCACGTTACGCTGCTTTTATCAGTGAGGCCCTGCCATGGCCATCCATATTCATATTGTGCTCCATCAGAAGAGAGCATTATTCCTGAATGACAGGCTGTGTCAGCCAAATCTGAGAAATCAAAAGAATCTTTACTTTCAGCTACACAGGAAATCACTTGATGTTTGGCCTATAAAATCAACAAAAAAATCACTGCTTTAAAACAAATCCTAGCTCTCTGTGCATAGGTCAATTTCAGTGGACCTGTGTCTTACACAGATTGCTGAATGAGAAACTGGCTGGGGCTGCAGAACAATATTGGGAAGTCAGATGGAAGAGCAAACCGTTTAAAAGAGAAATCCCAGCAGCATTCATGACATGTCAAAATAGGCTTTTGAAAATAAACAAAAAATGCCTGTTTTAAAAGTACAATGTTGAATAAAAACCTGTCCTGGCCTAGCAATGTAAAGGGGTTTTGCTGGGAAACTTTTATGGGAGGTTTTATTCAACAGGTGTGCTTCTGAAAAAAACTAACAAAGAAATACATGTTTTTGGCTGTACTGGGAAATCAGCCCAAACAGGGTTCTGCCATGGCCCAAAGGACATTTGGGTGCTGATGAAAGCATTGCCCTATCCCCAAGAGAAGCCACAAGGGAGAGCTGGGACACCTACCTGTTAACCGCAACCTTTGAAAACTTTGAATAGACCAAGACAAAGAAATATCACATTATCATCAGACATTTGTCTGGGCAGAGGCCTCTTACAATAGAGATTTTGGGACACATAGGTGCAAAATTGAAAGTCTCACGTCCTCGCAACTTTTACTGAGAACTTCAAAGCCAACGCAAGAACAGCTTGGAAGTACATGACCATATTTGGAGGACAAAGGCAGACCATTTGTTTCAAAATAACTATTTTATTAATAAACTTTTTAGACTTTTATCTGTGCAACAGGACTTCACAGGAATGTAAAAAGTGAACAGTTTAAATGTAATTTTTGTGGTTTTCAAACAAGATGTGGTAGCCTTCACTGCCATATCGGGAACAGAAATGGCAGAGAATTGGGTAGTTTGAGGAAAGTGTACATGATGCCACTGTGAAATTCAATACTTACATGCCTTATGATAATCTATACCCGTGTATAAAGTTAGCGAATTTTAAGTTATATATTTCCCACCAAAAATCGTGAAAAACTATTAAAAGGGCGAAATAATGTCATACATACCGGTGAATTGGACTGCAATGCTCTGCATAAAATATGTAATCTGCCTATGTTAAGATGTCACAACTGTAAAAATTTGCCATTTATGTCAAAACTGGATTTTAGCTAAAGTAACTGTGGGATGATTCTATACATTGTAAAGCCACATCATAAAGCTGATGTCATGTTCTTAAGAATCCAACCAGCTGACGGCAAGGTGTTAACAATCACCCCTGACCAATCCAGTTGTTTAGAGACGTGCCCAGCTAAGCCTGCCACACCATATCATTCTCTGATGTCACTGTGCCTTATAAATAACTGAATTTCCAGCGCCTGTGTAACCTGACATTCCAGATACACCTTTGCCAGATTCCAGACTCTACTGCAAGGCCAAAGCAGGTATTACCCAAATCGTTCGAACACAATTCTTCGAATGACCTAATTGACGGTCCGAATTTACCTTTGCACAATTGACCGCACACACACACACACACATATACACATATGTAAAATGGGGGTTCACAATTCGGTCAATTGTGCAAAGGTTTATTGTAATTCGAACAATTGTAGTTCGAACAATTTATATACAACTGCCAAAGCATAGCTGATCCTATTACTACCAGGCCAAAGCATTGCTGACCCTATCCCAGCAAGACCTTGATCCTGAAAACCCACTAAAAACTCCATAAAAAATGCCACTAACTTCAGGGAAAAATGGGAAAGGTGGCTGAGCTCGCTTTGGGATTCTCCAGTGCCACCTGCTTGCCCGGTTTAACCGCTTCATCCCACTGAGGCAGCGCTGTGCAGTGACCAGACCTTTTCCCAGCTGTATTTGGCCACGAGAGTCCGCTATCCTGTGATCCAAGCCTTTGAGTCCAGAAACGGATGACTGTTCCTAATACCAAATCCAAGAGCGGATTATGAGTATTTCCCCATCACATAGCAACACATAGCATACACTATCTTGACCCCTTTGTCTTTGCCCTATTTTCTGAGTAATCCTATTCATACCCTGATAAATTGTCTAAACTGTTCAAATTCTCTGTGCACCCTATTTTTGTTTTTCTAGTGTTAGCGAAATTCTTTCATTCACCTCATCTTGTAACTCCTTAGCAATATTTGGAATAATTTAAATGAATTCCAACATAGATCTGAACGCGGGGTGAAAGGGTTAAGTTGCAAATTAACCTGGGATCATACTGTGTCTTTCTTTCACAATTTAGTCTGAATAATCGAGTTTAAGTAAAACTTGTCCTTTTTCTTTCCAAACCGATTTCCTCACTTTAATGGCTTTATTTTACCAAAACCGACACTCCTTTTTTCTTGCAAATCTCACCCAGTTCTTCATCTATAACCCTCCCTTCACTTCTGTATTGTCCATGTGATGTGCCTCTATCCCCAGCCCAAAAATTGCATTCCGATTCAGTGTTTTTCACCAATTTTTTAAGAAACCATTTTTGACATTTAAAACGGCAAACTAGAAAAATGCAACTTTCCCATGTGTGATTCGACTGCACTTTTTTTTTCAATTTCAGCCTGCTTTGTGAACTGTATGCCTTTATGATATCTTACTTTATAGTTGCTAGTGATATGATAGCTAGCCCTGAAACTGTGATAAAACATATGTACATCATTATTTAATTACACATATAATTCATTATTTGTTGAAATGCGAGTTTTAATTGTTATTATCACCCCATTGGTGGTTGCTGCCCAAATAAAAATTGTGTGATTTCTTTGAAATTAAAATAAATAAATATTGTGTTACCACCCACCTGCCTGGTTCATGGTCCATTGTGACCTGAGGTATTTGTAAAAGGAGGGGTGAGATGGGTCGGGTATCGGCTCAATTTGAATTTGTTGAAATTAACGAAAAATATTCTAATCACATGCTATATCTAAGGCTGAGGGCGTAGGTCCTGGTCCGGTGTGGGATGCCCGATTGGAATCCTTCACTGGAGTGTTAGAGGACAGCATTTCTATGGCGCAATATATAAATAAATAAATGTTAGACTTTTGAATAGGCTGCATATTAAAGAATGGTGCACTGGGGACAACACTGATTGTATCATCATAGGTTGTGGTTATGTAATAATCTGACCAATATGTCATCTGGTTCCAATCTAAGGATTGTCCTGAACTAATTTATTCTTTCCAATTTTGGCATTGTATGAGCAATATGTCATCTGGCTCCAATTTAAGTATTGTCCTGAACTAAGTTACTCATCCTAATTTCGGTACTGTATGCCTGCTGTGCGGTAATTGTATTCTATTGAATTCCTGGCTGTCTGCCTTAATGTTTGAGTTTATGTAAAAGCCTGTTCAATATGTCATTTGCCTCCAATTTATGGATTGTGTTTAATTATTTTTTTTCATTTATATTATGTATTGTATGCTGTCTGCCCTATGTAAAAAGCTTATCCTACTGGTGTCATGTGTGTTCATTTTCTGTTGTGTTTTGTATTGGTATAGTGCCCTAATGCCCATGTGCCTATGTCAGCGTTATATACATGAATAAACAAACAAACAAACAAGACCTCCATCAACCCTCTTACCCTGGATAACAACAAAGACATATCAAACAACTGCTACATATCGAAATTAGGCCTCTTCTCAGAATCTAACAAGATACTTGACCCCATCCAAACTGCCTTCAGATCTTTACGAGGGAACTGAATCCTGCCTAGTCTCCATCAGGAACAATCTTAAAAGAAACTGAGGTGGTTGCTCCACCTTAGTCCTACTCAATCTCTCACGAGCGTTCAACACCATTGACCACATATGCCTCACCAAAAGACTACACACTCATGGATCAGGGATTCAGCTCTGAATTGGATATCACCCTTCCGCTGCAATAGATTCCAAATAGTACACATGCCTCTGTTCTCCTCAGCTCCACAGCCACTCTCACATAGAGTGCCGCAGGGTTCCTCCCTCTCAATGCTCCTCTCTGACCTCTTCCCCAGCCTACTAACCGCACTCATTCGATCCATCAGTCTTTCTTGTTACAATTGCGCAGACAACACCAAATCAGCTTCAAAATCCCAAATAGCCCAGTGTCTACCTCACCCGATCATGCAACATGCTTCTCAGAGATCAAAAGCTGGATGACGGCCAACCACCTCCTACTCAAACCAGGCAAACTGAGATTATGCTATGTGGAAAGATTGCCCTCTTCTCTTAACCTACCCCCTAGCCACTCTCCCTAGGCCCTCCTCCCTCCACCTCCACCACAGTAAAAAATCTCGGATGACATCACATAAACTCCATTGTAAAATGATGTTACCTACACATTTGCATCCTCCGCTACCTCTTTCCCTACCTGACCGTCCAACACAGAGTCTCTGTGATCATTGATATCATCTTTTCATGTCTAGACCATTTTAATGCCCTCTAACCTAGGGGCCCCGCATCACACCTAAAAATGCCCTAACAATTTCAAAACACGGCCGCAAGACTCCTACCAGCCCTAGGTCCTAGCAAACACATTGCCCACACCCTGCTTATCCTTCAATGGCTTCCAAACAGACAGTGATCCTCCCTCAAGGGGACGTGCATCACCAATGGAGCCTTTTACAACAAAGGACTGGAAAACCTGCAGAAAGAATTCACACGCTGCAGGCGTAACAGAAACCTCAGATTGGGCTTACCACTTCTTCTTGTCATTCCAGTGACAAAATCAACCCACATGGGGTGTTCCTAGTTCCCATTCCAAGCAGCCACCATCTGAAAGCCACTCACATTAACTATCCACCACATACAGTACTGTAGAGAAAGAGCGAAGTACTCCCACCTCAACCACCTCACCCATATTGCCTATATGTTGGGAACCAGAGTGTGAGACATAAGCAAAACCATTGAAAATACAGATACCAAGGAGAATCCTGGAAGCTAGGTTCCCATTAAGAAAACCATACCTGCATACAAGACAGTATGATGGCCATTTGAATTAGAGCCCGGAAGAAACAGGACAGATGAATGGAAGAGAAGAATGGTGACGTCACACATGAAGCAAGACTGACGTACATAGAAGAGATGCAGAGACAAGAGAATGAAGATATTCTATAAGGGATCAAGAAAGTATCAAAGATAAGTGACATCTTGGGATCAAGATGAAGAAGCTTATGCTACGAAACGATGGATATATCAAGTCATTTTACACGTGTACAAATGCAAAGAAATGTAAGCAGACAAAGTATTCTTGAGGCTAGCTAAGTAGTGAATAGATTGCGGCATGCGTCAACGTATACATGTATAGGAGTAAGTAAAGAATGGATGCTTCCACTATTTAATATAGCAGAGATGGACTAAGTAAGGAAAGGCCTTCTTTTCCAGTGTGTCACACTTAAAAACGATTGAATTAACAGTAGTGAAACGCAGAAAGGCGAGGCTGAATGAGCCCAAGAAGCCAATGTCACATCAGGCTGGGGTGAGCAGACTTTGGATACAATTGTGTGAAAGAACGAAACTCCTGTTCAGAAGACATGGACAAAACAAGCAAGACGTCAGAGGTCTATTAGAAAATGGTATTTTAAATGCACTAGAGTTCGATTTTGTGGTCTTCAGTCATGTGGACGGATGAAGTTGGATGAACATGACGACCACACCTACGCATGAAGGCAGTGCGTGATTAAGGGTCCTATAGTTTGTGTAACCAATGGGACGTCGTGTATTTGGTGACTTTCATAGTGACCTGTTTGAGGGGAGGGTTTAGCTGCCCCACCTGATGTTAAGGAGCGTATCACTTTCTTAGACTAGTATGGAACGTATACTTAGATGTTCCCTTAGACCCAATCACAATAGCCACTAAGTTTTTGTAGTTTGCCACGTAGGATGATTTTAGTAAATATGTGGGTTGACGTCATCAATGATAATTTCTTGTTATAAAAATAAGCTTTTTTTTAAGATGCATTGAGAGAAACCATGCGCTGAGACGTCCCTTGATGTCAGTTGTACTCTCTGTTTTAGATAATTGATATTAAAACTTTTAACCTTTATTCCAACTACCTGAGTCGTTTTGATTATTAATGTTTGAGTAACCTCTGCATTCCCATCCATCTCCAGGTTATTGCTACCTTGACTTAAAGGGCTCCAGTCTCCCAGTTCAGGACCACCTCGCCTTATGGAAGATGTGAGAAAGCAATGGCTGTATGTGAAGTAGTGCTGGGGGTTCAACCATCATCTACCTCTATTAAAGTTAAATGTTTTAAGAAGAAGTATTGTCTTTGGCTCAGTGCCCATAAGAAAAGTTTGAAAATGCACGATGGAAGGAAATTGCACTGTTTGCCCAGTCAAATTACTCCTCTAAGATATGGGATTTCATTAGGAAAAACAAGAAAAGAGACATTACAATTAATTATATATCAGAAGAAGCATGGTGTTCTTATATTGGATCTACATTGGGTCGTACTGAAACTATCAGTGAAAGATGTTCTATACCAAAGGATATTTGCCAGTGTAAATCAACATCAGATATAGCATCAATAATTGCCAATCTCAAAAACTCTTGTGCAGCGGGTCCAAATGGGTCCTGTAACCTTTTGTTTAAACTTAATCCCAATCTATGGGATGACGTTTTCCTTTTAGTGTTTACAGAAATTGGTACATTCGGCTTAATTCCAGAATCATGGCACACAAGTCACATTCTAACCCCATATAAGAAAGGTTATTGGGCCGAGCCAAAACATTTTCGATTGTTGACAATGCAAGATATCCCTTCAAAAATGTTGGTATGAGTACTTTTAATGGAACTTAATTCCTGGATAAAAACTAAGAACATTTTACCACCTAATCAAATTGGTTTCACGGAAAAAGCTTGCACAAACCATAATCTTATGGTACTAATCTCTAGCATCGAAAATGCAAGCAAACGTAGGAACTTAATTACATATTGTGCCCTGATTGATTTCTCAGCCGCGTTCGATACTGTGCTGAGAAATCGTCTGTGGCTGAAGCTCCAAGCCTGGGGTATTCCCAGTGGATTACTCAAAATGCTAATGTTCTTATATAGCAATACAACTGTAAGAATAAGACTTGATGGAAGAGGGAAGCTCTCTGCTGTAATACCTGTATGTTGCTGGGTTAAGCAGGGTTGTATTGTGGCTGCAACCTTGTTTAACCTGTATTTAGCCTATATGGAGCTAGGTTTTAGTTGCCTAGAATCAACACATCCTGTAAAATGCAGTGAATCGTCAGTAGGGTGGTTGGCATACGCTGATGACTTGTTGCTTTTAGACCATACCCAGCTGGCTACAAAAGCTATTAGATGCACTTGAGGCGTACTCAAAAAATAATGGGTCATGCATTAACATTGAAAAAAGTAAAATAATGGTGTTTCCAGCTAAGCGCATTTATAAAAAATATGCGTGGTACCTTAATATTATTGAGATTGAAATAGTAAGTACTTGAGGGTTTTGCTGGATAGCAAATTAGTTTGGGAAGAGCAATGGTCGTCTGTGAAAGCGTGTTGTTTAATTGCTACTAACGCTATCAGCGCTTTTATAGGATCTAATGTGGGATTTTCAGCCGAGGAGGTTATATTAATGGATACCGCAAAGGTTCACTCAATGCTTATGTATGCAATAGAGGTATGAGGCCATACATTTTTGCCTCGCCTAATTAATCTGGAAGCCTTTATATCGAGAAAACTAAAGCGCCTCCCTAGTAACACCTCCATTGAATACCTCTATCTTGAATTTAATATGAAGTGTATCTAAGCAGAATATATTAGTCGTTCTGTAATGAGCTATGTAAATCTGATGCATCTTGATAATGGCCCCTTTGTGGTAACTCGTATGCGTACACAAGTGTAACATTTTGGGAGTACTAGGAATTATGATGTCCATGTATGAGCATTGGAAAACAGGTTTTTAAATGACATCTATGAATATTCCTGTGAATTCAATTAGGAGGTGGCTCAAAAGAAAAACAGTTCATTGCAATGAGTTGCATCTAGTCTCCTTGGCTTCAAAAGCACATAGTGGAAATGCTTGTCAGTACTGTATGTATCGTGTACAACTCCCTAATTATATCAATATCAAGGCATATCCTAGTCCATATGTGTTTAGAATTTATCTCTTAATGAAGTTCAATCTGATCAGAGTTTTAGAGATAAAGGGAGCATGGCTTGATACAGAGCGGAGTAGATACCTCTGCAGACTGTGTGGCTGTTTAGAGATTGAATCATTACACCATCTTCTGCTGTGGTGTGAGATGTTTGTTTTTCAAATCATACAACTATAAGAGATATAAGAGAGATAATTCACTCCTCTTTGTGTCTGGAGTGTGTGTGCATTTGAGACTGTAGGAGTCTTCATGCAGAGCGTATTTATGGATGTGTAGGAGGCTGAGAGTAATCGGGCAGTATTTTAGAAAAAAAAAAAAGAGAAGATTCTTTATCAGGACCTATTCGTGGGCAGTTATGACCTTTCGACATCTCACGGGCCGCGGTCACAAGGTTTTTATTAGTAGTTGCGGGGAGAGGACTGGGCTGTGAGTTACCTTGCTCACCAGGGGCGACCGGTGCTTCCCTGCGTTAGTTTCAGGCCCGGGTACGCGTCGGGAGAGGTCCTTTCCAGCCGTGTAGCAGTTTTGAGGAAAGGAGCCTCTGAATAGCTGTCAAAGCGGGCTGAACCGTTACCACGCATGCGCAAAGGCTGTTTTCGAACAGTTTTCACCGTGAATTGCGATCCGAAGCGCCCCAGTCCACAGAGCCTCCAGATTTAAGGGGATTTTGGTAGCGCAGAGCCTCTCTCGCATCCTGCCCTCTGCTAAGCATTGGCAACTAAGGTACCAGGCAAAAAAACAATTATTTTGATAATAAGAAACTAAACAATATTCTTGTCACAGATGGATATGGAGGAAGGCAGTACCCCTTAGTACAGCGATGCAGAGTGGGACGGTGACAAGGATATGTCTTTGAGTTTCAAGAGGGTCCTGGGGGATTCGCTAGCAGTAGCAGTTTCCCAGGGGCTGAGACCTATCCAAGAGCGTCTGGAGGTATTAGAATCCCTCATTCAGACATCAGTCCCCAAGAGAAGAGCGAGAGAACTTAGCCCAGGCGCGGGAACCTCGCAGGGTACGCTTAAGAAGTAAGTGTCTGCGCAGAAGGGGGTGGATAAGACCCGGAAGAGCCCCCACTCTTCTACCCCCCAGGTCAAGCATTAGGGGTGCAGATGAAGCCCCGGGAGGTTGCCGATGCATTTGACAAGCTGAAAGCAGCTTCCTTGGAGAAGACGGCAGTGCCGAACCTCAGACCACCTACACCAGGGGTGCTAAATACAGGGGCAGCCGATGAAGACGGTGATTCCTCGCAGGAGGAGGAGGAAGAGGCCGAAGAAGGGAAGAGCTTGAGGACATATTCGACCCGGTCAATATAAGACATCCTAGGTCTGCAGAGTGGCTTCCCTGCCCCAGAGCAGCCCAATATATGGCCAATAGGATTCGTAAATCCCTGGAGAGGGAAGTGCGATTCTGCATGAGGGCTGAGTGCCCGAGGCCGGATCTTCCAAGTAAGAATATGGAGACACCTGAGTTGGATGCTAAAATGGTTACCCTTGTGACAAAGGATACGAAAGATGTGAGGCGAGGAGTCGAATGTGTCTGGAAGTCCTGTCAGGACAAGGTATTGGATATGGCAGGTCCTTTGGCAAAGATCATGGACTTGGCCAAAAGGGCCAGAAACACCGGAGTTCCGGTGGACCCCCTTATGCTCTCCAGCTGGGCACAGAGGGCGGTCTGTTTCCTAGGAAATGCCAGCTGTGCTCTTTCAGCAGAGAGATGATGGAGTCTGTTATTGAAAATGGACAGCAAGCTAGGAGACCTTGCCAACTATGAGGCAGGTGAAGCAGCAAAAGGATTATTGTTTGGTTGAGGCGTTTGTCAAAGAGATGTCCCGCTTCGTAGGAACATACACAGCAGTGGAAAAAGCGCAATCCTCTATTCGCAAAATCTTTCCGGGGCGAGTTTTCGCTGGGACCGGTCGCACAGGGGCCGAGCGGCCGGTCGTGCCTTCTCAAGATGGCCTCAAGGAACCAGGACACAGTACTGGGATAGTAGGCAGCATGACACTTTCTTCCCCGTTAGAAGGAGAGGTTTTCGCTGAAGAAGAGGCAGAGGAGGTTTCCGACAGCTGAATCCGGCTGGAGGTGAGTGTACACAGCGAAAGCTATCCCATAGTAGGGGGGCACACAGCGTTATGCATAGAAAATTGGCACACAATATCAGGCGATGCTTGGGTTTTGCAAGCCGTAGTGGGACTGCGATTGGAGTTTGTGAGCACTCCATGTCAGAGCCGAGTCCCTCGCAGTATGAAGATGTTGCGGGAAAGGAGTTGCTTCTAGAGAAGGAACTGCTCGCGCTAGCAGAGAAAGGAGCGATAGAAAGGTGTGTCAATGAGAACGTAGGCCTTTACAGCAATATGTTCCTGGTTCACAGGAAGGAGAAGGCAAGGCCGGTGATCAATTTGAAGGAGTTGAATGCGTGGTTGGTTTACAGGCATTTCAAGATGGAGGGTAACCATCTTTTGAGAGATCTGCTTCACAAGGGAGATTGGCTGGCAAGATTAGATTTTAAGGATGCATATCTCACTGTCCCAGTGGAGCAAGAGTTCAGAGATTATCTCAGGTTCTTCGCGTGCCTTCCTTTTGGACGGGCCTCGGCCCCATGGGCTTTCACAAAGGTGATGAGATCAGTAGCGGAGGCCTTCAGGAGCAGAGGGATTAGGATTATGATCTATTTAGACAATATCTTGATACTAGCTCAGATCAAGGGGGTTCTGATGGAGCTGGTTCGTTGGGTCAGCAATCTATTGTCTTCCCTGGGATTCCTGATCAACCGGGAGAAATCAGAGCTCTATCCGAAGCGGAGGATGGAGTTCCTGGGATTCGTGGTGGACACCAGGAAGGCCACGTTAGAGTTGCCCCAGCAAATGATGAGGAGTATAAAGAAGGAGTTAAGAGTGGCATTAGGGAAGACAGTTATTTCCTTACGGAGCTTTAGCTCGCATAGTAGGACTCCAAGCAGCCTCCATACAGGCAATCTTTCTGGGGACTCTACACTACAGAGCGCTTCAGAGGTTGAAAGTCAAGCACCTCAGAGAGGGGATGAGATATCACCAGTTGGTCCCGCTGGACGAGGAAGGGAGAATGGAGTTGCAGTGGTGGCTTCAGAATATGGAGGCCTGGAATGGCACAGCCATATTTGGGGATGTGCCCAAGATAGTCATGGAATCATATGCGAGCAGAGCTGGTTGGGGCGCCAAGTGTGGTCAACTGCAGAAGGGAGGCAGGTGGTCAGAAGAAGAGTTAAGACTACACATAAATTGCCTAGAGTTGTTGGCAGGTTTGTTCGCTGTGCAGGCTGTTTGGCAGAAACCTGTGCAGTTCCCTCTGGGACCACTGCAAAAGATTTAGGACTACAGGTGTATGGCAGTAAACCCACTTGGTAGCAGTCTGTACCACACAGATTCACTTGGTAGCTGTGGCTGAGCAGTCAGACATCCCTCAAGAAGAGTTAGGCAGTATACAGAGTATTCACAATAGGTCAAGAGAACACAGTAGAACAAGTAAACACTGACCAGGGCTTGGTGTAAAAGAGATATAATTATTTATTTAAAACCACATCTAGAAAAACATGTAAGCACTAATAGTAAGCAATTCAAAAACACAGTCACTAAAAGATATACACTCTCTTAAAAGAATATTAGACAAGTCTTAAGTAAAGCCCCACATATTTTCAGACAGCGGTGAGCGCTTAACGTAGATGGCACTCTAATAATTCGTTTTAAAAAGGGAGAGAAGAGCAGATAACAAGTTGAAACAGATCCCAACACTGTTATCAGAACATAACAAGAGAGGAAGGCAAAGTAAAACCGTGAAGTTAGAGTTCAAGAGGCCAGATCCACTTTCAGAGGATCCAAACGAAATGTGTCTAAGGTCACACGGTTGCAGTGCACAAAAGTCTTGTAAAGGTTCAAAAAGGAGTTGGACCAAAGAAAGGGACCAGTTAGAGGGTCCAGGCCGCCAGCCCAGTCCAGAAGGTTAAGGGGTTATTATTACCTTGTAGCAATCTTTAGAAAGGGAGGCCTGGCGGACACGGTACTTTAAAGTGGTGAGAACGCTCCAGCGGGGGCAGTTGTTCCTGGCAGCGGGTGCAAGTCGGTGCTTCCTCCGGGGGAAGAGAGGATCTCGTTGTGCAGGAAGACAGGAGTCTGTTGCACTGCCAGGGAAGAAACCGGCTGCGGAGTTTCTCAGGTACAAGGAGCGGTCCGGTGATTTGCGGTTCAGTGGTGAGTGGCTATCCGGCTGCCGGGGTGCTTGGCACGGGCAGTTCAACCACAAACAGGGCTGGGGTGCGAAGAAAGAAAGGAAAACTGGTTATGCCCACCAGTCAGGGGAAGAAGTCTCTCCAGCCGGGAGATCTTCTCTGTCGTCGGGAAGTGGTGAGTCGGTTCTGCAGGGCTCCACCGGTGGTGTCATCGTGGTAGGTCGGCTCAGCTTCTCCCTCGTCGGATTCTCAGGTCCTGTGGCGACTTCTGAAGTTCCAGTCCCCAAAGCCCTGCTTTTATGCAGAAAACCCCCATTCACTCAGCCTAGCTGTCACTCAAACATGCTAAGTGGTGAGCCAGCCGGCTCACCACTTGGGCCAATCACACAAGAGTGCGACTTGAGTTACCAAGGTAACTCAGTCCAGGGTGCCTAAACCCCCTCCCACACCCTCTGTGGTACCCAGACAGAGTGGCACCACTTTTCGAGGCTTCTGTGGAGAAGCCAGCCAAAAAGTGGAACAAAGGGCTCGACTTTGGTTGGAGTCACAGAAGAGAACACAAATGCCATTTTAGAATCAAGTCTTGGCAAAAAATACCAACCGGAGAATTAATATTAATTAAATAAACCGGCGGTATGTTCGAGGCTATGAGAATTAAATAATTAAAGTTGGTAGCCTCGAACAATGGGAAAATCCCATAGGAAAATATTCTCAGTCGAATATAAAAAGTAGTTTCCACTGCCACCAGCCAAAACTCGATCAGGGGGGACGGAGACGTGCCCCTTCGACTAAAAGACCCCGGGGCAATCGAATTGCCCCGACCAGTAAGTCCACAATATGATGGTTTGTTCTGGTTTCTGTTAATAATTTGGGACTAGTAAAGCCAATGGTGACTTTACATGCCCTGGGAGACAGTAGTCAGTCCCAGGGTATGGAGTCTATGGTGGGGTGTCACTATGACACCCCTGTGTTACTGCACGGAGGGTGCTGTGTAACACACATAGGAAAAACACATGAGACCCTATGGAGTAAAGGACCCCATAGCCCATAAAACACATTACCAATCAAAGGAATACCGTGAATCATGTCCAAGAGTGGGAAAAAAGAGTCTCACTCTTGGCAGGAGGAAAAAAACAAACTCCAGAAATCCAGCAAAGCTGCTGGGGGACTCACTAGGTTAGGAAATTCAGCCTAAAGAGAGAATTCTCCCTAACACAGGCTTTTGCAAAAGACAAAGTAAATTGTTGCATTCTCTTAATGATGCACAATATAGCAGCGGTACGCTATATAAACAAGTTGGGAGGTACGAAGTAAAAGATGTTTGCAGAGATAGCGAAGGACTTCTGGCATTATTGCCTAGAGAAGAGACTAGTGATAACGGAGACTAGTGATAACGGCAGAGTATCTCCCAGGGGTTCAGAATATGGTAGCGGACTGGAATTCCAGATATCCGCTGGACTCCAGTGATTGGATGTTGCACAGGAAGGTGTTTGAGCGGTTACAGAGTCGGTGAGGGCCGCTAGAGATAGATCTGTTCGCCTCCTGATGCACAGGTGGAGCAGTTCTACAGCTGGAGGATAGAACCCAGGGCTTCAGGGATGGATGCATTCCTTCACAATTTGGGGGAGCTCTGCTTTATGCGTTTCCCCCATTCATAATGATAATGAGGACTCTGGTGAAGGTACGTCGAGAGCGTGCGGAGGTATTGATAGTGACGCCGCTCTGGAGGTCTCAAGCTTGGTTTCCGACTCTGATGAAACTTTCTTTGGATTTTCCGAGACTGATTCCATGGGAGGCGGATCTGCTTTGCGACCTGGTGGGGCAGAGTCACCCATTGGTTCGAGCGGGGACTCTGCAGTTGTTAGCCTGCAGGATTTCAAGAGACAATGAGATTTGCCAGGCCTTTTGAGAGAGGTTGCAGATTGCATCATGGATTCATGGGCCCCCTCTACTGGGAGAAGTGGGCAGGATGGTGTAGTCAAAAATGTATTCATCCCGTTTCAGCATCTGTAGTACATGTGCTCAATTTTCTGGCAGAGATGTCAGCGAGCGGGAGAGCTTTTCGTACTTAAGGGGTATATAGATCGGCGATATCGGCTGGGCACGAAAGGTGTGAGGGCCAGCCTATTGGGGAACATCCGGCGGTAGTTAGACTTTTAAGAGGTGTGAAATTGCAGAAACCACCAGTTCCTACATACTCAGTGATGTGGGATGTCGAGAAGGTTTTCCGTCTCTTTAAGCAGTGGCCAGAAAACAATAATTTGTCTCCTCAGCGTTTGTCGGGCAAGTTAGCCATGTTGTTGTGCTTAGTGTCGTGTAGAAGGGTTTCGGATGTGAAAGCCTTGGAAGTGGACAGAAAAATGTTCTATCCAGAGGGAGTAGCTTTTCATATTGCGCAGAGAACTAAGAGCGCGTCCACGGTTATATCATATACAAGCCTAAGCTGTGTGTGGCGCGCTGCATTAAAGAGTATGAGAAGGTGACAGAGAGTGTGAGACCGGTACAAAGAAAGTAGTACTGCTACTGTGAAAGGTTCATCTTAATTCTTTGTCAATGAATAAAGCATGACTAATTTGTAATGTCAAGGAACCTTAACTGGTTTTACTAATGGAATATATCCTGAAAAATTAATTGACCCAAAGAAAATGTCCAGAAGGAAAACCCACATACACATGAGGGGCTGTAAAAATAACTAGCTTGTATTGAAAACGTATACTTTCAAATATATACAGAGCATTTATTCATTGATTACAAACATAAACCAATCATAATGTTTTCAAAAGAACCAAAGAATCACAATAATACAACTTAAACATGGTGTTCTAAAAAGAAATTTAAAAAATGACCATATAACCAGAAAAAAAGCAAGAAAGTGTTTAGAGTGTGTAAATCATATGACACATATCTATATTGAACAACAACTTGTATTTCTTGGGAGTATTAGTGTGGAAAATAATTCCTCGGTGGTTCCAGTAATCTTAGAACTGTCTAATTAAATGGGTTCTTATCAAATTCCCAATATTTGAATGTCTATTCTGATAGATTATATTGGGACAAGATGATCCCAACTTGTTATGTGCCAACGTCGCAGGGGGAGTCTGGGTGGAGGTTCCACATTTAAGAGAAACAATCAACATGCAGTAATGACCACAATCATTTGGTTCATAGGTTCCCCCTTGCTTGAAACAAATGACGTTTCAGCGGCCATTGCGTCCATCTTGTGACCAAATCAGAGGGACGTGGGAGCCACCTTCTTCAGGGCAATTGAGTGACCCCACAGGCGCCTTGTGGCCGCTCTCTTGGTCGTGCAGGCTCTCCTCGCTGGGCGTGGCAGGATACAGGACTGGTTGCTGTGCTTGTAGGGAGGGGAGGGGGGAAGAACAAAATCTGCCCCCCTGAGCTGAAGTATGCTGCTCCCGCTCCAGTTGTTGGAAATGAAAATTCTGGGGGTGGAAGTTTGTTAAGGAATCTGTGTGTTCCTCTGTATTTCAGAACAAAAAGTGACGAGGTTCATTCTGAATCCTACGTCATGCGGTATTGAAGCGAGAAAGCGCGTAATCTCTTTGCCGTGTGCAGAATGAATTCTGTACTCTGAGCCTTCTGCCGAAAGACGTGTGAGACAGTCAGGTGTACGACAGCTGGTCATTGCGCGTAGGAAGCCCTTTCACGCCGTGGCTACAGCCACCATTTCTAGGTGGGTCCAAGAGGTTATGTGCTGGGCAGGCATTGACATAGGTATTTTCGGAGCGCATTCTGTGAGAGGAGCTACGGCTCCTAAGGCATTTGCTGTCGGAGTCTCTTTACATGATATTTTAAAAGCAGCAGATTGGTCTTCAGGATCTACTTTTAAGACTTTCTATTTCAAACCAGTAGATACTTTGGCTAAGATGGTGCTGAAAAGATTTGACCAAGCATAATGCTCGCTTCCGGTCTTGTCATAGAATGAAGATTACCAAGGCGGTTAGCGCAGGTAGTCTTGATTCTATTAAAAATGCAAAGGCGAGCATTATTCCCACCCTCGTACGCGGGGGGAAATCATGGATGACGATGTGAAGTGGTCATCTGGATAATGAATGTTAATGGTATTCCTGGAGGGAGACATGTATTCATATGTGTATATGTGTATATGTGTGTGTATATATTACATGGCCACGGTAGTGGCCATGTAGTTATGGTTAAGTTGCTGTTTCCATAAGAAGAGCACTTTTTGGGTGGCTTATAACTTCGCTCTCCCTGGACGGATCCTCACCGAACTTTGCAAAGGAAGTATTTGGGTCACTCTGAATATTTTTGCAAAGTTTGGTAAGGATTCGTCCAGGGGGTGCAAAGTTCTAGGGGGGGTCCCAAAACTTTTTTTTTCCCATAGACAGAATGGGAAAAAATGTTTGCTCGCGCCTACAGCCCAAACCGCTGGACGGATTTCCACCAAATTTAGACCAGGAGCAGCGGCTTGGTCCCGAAAGCATGCTTTTGCAAATTTGGTGAAAATCAGTCCAGTATTTTTTTTTAAAATGACCAAAAGTAGGTCAAAATAAATTAGTGATATCTGTGTTCGGTTCGCGGACACACTTCCCTGTTCGCTTCGCGGACAGTGTCCTGATTGGCCAATCGTCTTGCGTGATGTTCACAGACATGCAACGTGTTCGCTGATTGGACGGCGTGGAGCGTGAAGCTCGTCAGATTTTTCGGTAGCGTCCGCCATCTTGGATTCGCGGACATCCGCGAATAGCGCGGTGACACTTTGTTCAAAATGTGTATTTTGTAGAGTGTGTTGGTGTGTAGTGTGTTTGGGGAGGGTGGGAGTGTATGAGATAGGATGAAAGTTGTGTTTTTTATGTGTTAGACGTTCTTTTTGTGTTCGATTTGTTTGCGGACATCACAGGTGTTCTGAAATGTTCTAAATAAACTGACTGGGGGGTGTTCTAAGGACTCAATATGTGTCCGTTTTGTTCGCAAGCAAAGTGAAACTGTTCTAAGAACACTTGCGGTGTCCGGGGAGTGTTCGTAGGGGGTGTCCTGAGGACGCTGTCTGTATTGTTCTCTGTCAAGTTGAATGTGTTCTAAGAAAACCCGCGGTTTCCTGAAATGTTCACAAATAAACAAAACGGGTGTTCTGAAGACGTTTTTGAGAACACTCCCGGTGTCCTGAAATGTTCGTAGGGGGTGTCCTGAGGACGCTGTCCGTATTGTTCTCTGTCAAGTTGAATGCGTTCTAAGAACACCCGCAGTGTCCTGAAATGTTCGCAAATAAACAAAATGGGGGTGTTCTGTAGACGCTTCTAAGAACACTCGCGGTGTCCAGGGAGTGTTCGTAGGGGGTGTCCTGAGAACGCTGTCCGTATTGTTCTCTGTCAAGTTGAATGTGTCCTAAGAACACTCGCGGTGTCCTGAAATGTTCGCAAATAAACAAAATGGGGGTGTTCTGAAGACGCTTCTAAGAACACTTGCGGTGTCCGGGGAGTGTTCATAGGGGGTGTCCTGGGGACGCTGTCCGTATTGTTCTCTGTCACGTTGAATGTGTCCTAAGAACACTCGCGGTCTCCTGAAATGTTCGCAAATAAACAAGATGGTGGTGTTCTGAAGACGCTTCTAAGAACACTCCCGGTGTCCTGGAATGTTCGTAGGGGGTGTCCTGAGGACGCTGTCCGTATTGTGCTCTGTCA